>NC_064927.1:33257442-33959942 GCF_023897955.1 Schistocerca gregaria
GTCAGAGGTTGAATGTAACGAATGGGTGGGAAAGAGCAAGGGGCAGCGGCTGTGTAGAACGAAAACACAAATCCTCAGGGGTGTGAGCGTTTCGAGATGAGTCGTATACATGTAAATGTTGGTCGTCAGTGACCGTGTGGCCTAGTGGATAAGGCGTCGGACTTCGGATCTGAAAATTACAGGTTCGAATGCTGTCACGCTTGTGTTTTTCCAGATCTGAAAAAGAAACATACCGTTTTAATGTAGCAATTGAGCAGTACGAAACCGTCTGAATGTTGCTGTTGACCATTTTTTGCTTGGAGATGCTCTTGAGCTTCAAACACACACAGCAAGACCGGTGTTAACTAGCGAAATGGTCGGCAGAGCGCCGACACAGCGAGTTTTGACTATCACTTGCACATCTAAAACAACGTCGGAAAGTAACTCGTTCGGCTTTTGAGTCACATAAAGTATGTGTGTTAATTTTGAAGCCACTAGCTCTGCTTGTTGTCATGCAATTTCTTTGCCTCTCGGAAATGATTATGACATAAAAGTGAAGTACGTGACGAGTGTGACGTTAGGAAAACATTAGGCAGCATGGAGAGATTCTGTATGGGACCACCCAACCCAAACGAGTACTGTGTGACGTGCTACCCGGCAGGTATTCATCGAGGTAGCCGGCTAGCTCGGTCGGTAGAGGGTCAGACTCTTAATCCCAGGGTCGTGGGTTCGAGCCAGACGCTGGGCGGAACGGAATTTTGTTCCGCTGCAGATGTAAATTACCGTTTTTCTGATTAACGAGATTTAATGGAAATAGCAACATTAAACTTTGCCTACGTCTCTGCCAGTCGCAAGGAAACTGTATTTGAAGGTGAAGGTGATTTTGTAGACATGTGTGAAAGACATGTTCTGAAATGCAAGTGTTGTTGTTTGGAGAGCACATCGGTTACGTGTCAGATGTGTAGCCAAGCAGTAATTTGTCGCCATAGCTGCAAATATTAGCCGGTAATATGAAGTGTTGTCAGCTAAAGTCTGATGATGCAGACGACCGTAAGGACGAAGTACCCAAGAGTACCGCTAGGCCGCGCCTATTTAGCTCAGTGGTAGAGCGCTGGTCTAATAAACCAGGGGTCGTAAGTTCCATCCTCACAGGAGAAAGATGAATTTTGGAAATCAGTTGCGCGTCGTGGCCGTATAGCAAACAGTACCTGTGATGACGAACAATTAGCGACAGGCGTTTTTTTTAAGAATTACTCTCAGATGTGATTAAGGTGAATGGCGCCGATAAAGCATTTGCCAAAGCGGTACAGCATAAGATGGGACGAGGCAGTCTGAATTACATTTTATAGATGTATTTCTCACATATCTCAGAGCCTCTCGCGATCTTCGTCGTCGTCGCCGCCGCCGCTTCTGCAGAAGTAGCAAATGGCCATCGTAGCAAATGCGGCGAGGGACGCCCTGCCTTCGATTCCGAATGCACAAAGTGTGTGGTCTTGTTTCTCAGTCTATATTTGGTCGGTCTCGTCAGAGGTTGAATGTAACGAATGGGTGGGAAAGAGCAAGGGGCAGCGGCTGTGTAGAACGAAAACACAAATCCTCAGGGGTGTGAGCGTTTCGAGATGAGTCGTATACATGTAAATGTTGGTCGTCAGTGACCGTGTGGCCTAGTGGATAAGGCGTCGGACTTCGGATCTGAAAATTACAGGTTCGAATGCTGTCACGCTTGTGTTTTTCCAGATCTGAAAAAGAAACATACCGTTTTAATGTAGCAATTGAGCAGTAAGAAACCGTCTGAATGTTGCTGTTGACCATTTTTTGCTTGGAGATGCTCTTGAGCTTCAAACACACACAGCAAGACCGGTGTTAACTAGCGAAATGGTCGGCAGAGTGCCGACACAGCGAGTTTTGACTATCACTTGCACATCTAAAACAACGTCGGAAAGTAACTCGTTCGGCTTTTGAGTCACATAAAGTATGTGTGTTAATTTTGAAGCCACTAGCTCTGCTTGTTGTCATGCAATTTCTTTGCCTCTCAGAAATGATTATGACATAAAAGTGAAGTACGTGACGAGTGTGACGTTAGGAAAACATTAGGCAGCATGGAGAGATTCTATATGGGACCACCCAACCCAAACGAGTACTGTGTGACGTGCTACCCGGCAGGTATTCATCGAGGTAGCCGGCTAGTTCAGTCGGTGGAGCGTGAGAATCTTAAACCTAGGTTTGTTGGTTCGAGCCCCACGCTGGGCGCGAACGGAATTTTGTTCCGCTGCAGATGTAAATTACCGTTTTTCTAATTAACGAGATTTAATGGAAATAGCAACATTAAACTTTGCCTACGTCTCTGTCAGTCGCAAGGAAACTGTATTTGAAGGTGAAGGTGATTTTGTAGACATGTGTGAAAGACATGTTCTGAAATGCAAGTGTTGTTGTTTGGAGAGCACATCGGTTACGTGTCAGATGTGTAGCCAAGCAGTAATTTGTCGCCATAGCTGCAAATATTAGCCGGTAATATGAAGTGTTGTCAGCTAAAGTCTGATGATGCAGACGACCGTAAGGACGAAGTACACAAGAGTACCGCTAGGCCGCGCCTCTTTAGCTCAGTGGTAGAGCACTGGTCTAATAAACCAGTGGTCGTAAGTTCCATCCTCACAGGAGAAAGATGAATTTTGGAAATCAGTTGCGCGTCGTGGCCGTATAGCAAACAGTACCTGTGATGACGAACAATTAGCGACAGGCGTTTTTTTAAGAATTACTCTCAGATGCGATTAAGGCGAATGGCGCAGATAAAGCATTTGCCAAAGCGGTACAGCATAAGGTGGGACGAGGCAGTCCGAATTACATTTTATAGATGTATTTCTCACATATCTCAGAGCCTCTCGCGATCTCCGTCGTCGTCGTCGTCGTCGTCGTCGCCGCCGCCGCTTCTGCAGAAGTAGCAAATGGCCATCGTAGCAAATGCGGCGAGGGACGCCCTGCCTTCGATTCCGAATGCACAAAGTGTGTGGTCTTGTTTCTCAGTCTATATTTGGTCGGTCTCGTCAGAGGTTGAATGTAACGAATGGGTGGGAAAGAGCAAGGGGCAGCGGCTGTGTAGAACGAAAACACAAATCCTCAGGGGTGTGAGCGTTTCGAGATGAGTCGTATACATGTAAATGTTGGTCGTCAGTGACCGTGTGGCCTAGTGGATAAGGCGTCGGACTTCGGATCTGAAAATTACAGGTTCGAATGCTGTCACGCTTGTGTTTTTCCAGATCTGAAAAAGAAACATACCGTTTTAATGTAGCAATTGAGCAGTACGAAACCGTCTGAATGTTGCTGTTGACCATTTTTTGCTTGGAGATGCTCTTGAGCTTCAAACACACACAGCAAGACCGGTGTTAACTAGCGAAATGGTCGGCAGAGTGCCGACACAGCGAGTTTTGACTATCACTTGCACATCTAAAACAACGTCGGAAAGTAACTCGTTCGGCTTTTGAGTCACATAAAGTATGTGTGTTAATTTTGAAGCCACTAGCTCTGCTTGTTGTCATGCAATTTCTTTGCCTCTCAGAAATGATTATGACATAAAAGTGAAGTACGTGACGAGTGTGACGTTAGGAAAACATTAGGCAGCATGGAGAGATTCTATATGGGACCACCCAACCCAAACGAGTACTGTGTGACGTGCTACCCGGCAGGTATTCATCGAGGTAGCCGGCTAGTTCAGTCGGTGGAGCGTGAGAATCTTAATCCTAGGTTTGTTGGTTCGAGCCCCACGCTGGGTGCGAACGGAATTTTGTTCCGCTGCAGATGTAAATTACCGTTTTTCTAATTAACGAGATTTAATGGAAATAGCAACATTAAACTTTGCCTACGTCTCTGTCAGTCGCAAGGAAACTGTATTTGAAGGTGAAGGTGATTTTGTAGACATGTGTGAAAGACATGTTCTGAAATGCAAGTGTTGTTGTTTGGAGAGCACATCGGTTACGTGTCAGATGTGTAGCCAAGCAGTAATTTGTCGCCATAGCTGCAAATATTAGCCGGTAATATGAAGTGTTGTCAGCTAAAGTCTGATGATGCAGACGACCGTAAGGACGAAGTACACAAGAGTACCGCTAGGCCGCGCCTCTTTAGCTCAGTGGTAGAGCACTGGTCTAATAAACCAGTGGTCGTAAGTTCCATCCTCACAGGAGAAAGATGAATTTTGGAAATCAGTTGCGCGTCGTGGCCGTATAGCAAACAGTACCTGTGATGACGAACAATTAGCGACAGGCGTTTTTTTAAGAATTACTCTCAGATGCGATTAAGGCGAATGGCGCAGATAAAGCATTTGCCAAAGCGGTACAGCATAAGGTGGGACGAGGCAGTCCGAATTACATTTTATAGATGTATTTCTCACATATCTCAGAGCCTCTCGCGATCTCCGTCGTCGTCGTCGTCGTCGTCGTCGTCGTCGTCGTCGTCGTCGTCGTCGTCGCCGCCGCCGCTTCTGCAGAAGTAGCAAATGGCCATCGTAGCAAATGCGGCGAGGGACGCCCTGCCTTCGATTCCGAATGCACAAAGTGTGTGGTCTTGTTTCTCAGTCTATATTTGGTCGGTCTCGTCAGAGGTTGAATGTAACGAATGGGTGGGAAAGAGCAAGGGGCAGCGGCTGTGTAGAACGAAAACACAAATCCTCAGGGGTGTGAGCGTTTCGAGATGAGTCGTATACATGTAAATGTTGGTCGTCAGTGACCGTGTGGCCTAGTGGATAAGTCGTCGGACTTCGGATCTGAAAATTACAGGTTCGAATGCTGTCACGCTTGTGGTTTTCCAGATCTGAAAAAGAAACATACCGTTTTAATGTAGCAATTGAGCAGTACGAAACCGTCTGAATGTTGCTGTTGACCATTTTTTGCTTGGAGATGCTCTTGAGCTTCAAACACACACAGCAAGACCGGTGTTAACTAGCGAAATGGTCGGCAGAGTGCCGACACAGCGAGTTTTGACTATCACTTGCACATCTAAAACAACGTCGGAAAGTAACTCGTTCGGCTTTTGAGTCACATAAAGTATGTGTGTTAATTTTGAAGCCACTAGCTCTGCTTGTTGTCATGCAATTTCTTTGCCTCTCAGAAATGATTATGACATAAAAGTGAAGTACGTGACGAGTGTGACGTTAGGAAAACATTAGGCAGCATGGAGAGATTCTGTATGGGACCACCCAACCCAAACGAGTACTGTGTGACGATCTACCCGGCAGGTATTCATCGAGGTAGCCGGCTAGTTCAGTCGGTGGAGCGTGAGAATCTTAATCCTAGGTTTGTTCGTTCGAGCCCCACGCTGGGCGCGAACGGAATTTTGTTCCGCTGCAGATGTAAATTAGCGTTTTTCTAATTAACGGGATTTAATGGAAATAGCAACATTAAACTTTGCCTACGTCTCTGTCAGTCGCAAGGAAACTGTATTTGAAGGTGAAGGTGATTTTGTAGACATGTGTGAAAGACATGTTCTGAAATGCAAGTGTTGTTGTTTGGAGAGCACATCGGTTACGTGTCAGATGTGTAGCCAAGCAGTAATTTGTCGCCATAGCTGCAAATATTAGCCGGTAATATGAAGTGTTGTCAGCTAAAGTCTGATGATGCAGACGACCGTAAGGACGAAGTACACAAAAGTACCGCTAGGCCGAGCCTCTTTAGCTCAGTGGTAGAGCACTGGTCTAATAAACCAGTGGTCGTAAGTTCCATCCTCACAGGAGAAAGATGAATTTTGGAAATCAGTTGCGCGTCGTGGCCGTATAGCAAACAGTACCTGTGATGACGAACAATTAGCGACAGGCGTTTTTTTAAGAATTACTCTCAGATGCGATTAAGGCGAATGGCGCAGATAAAGCATTTGCCAAAGCGGTACAGCATAAGGTGGGACGAGGCAGTCTGAATTACATTTTATAGATGTATTTCTCACATATCTCAGAGCCTCTCGCGATCTTCGTCGTCGTCGTCGTCGTCGTCGCCGCCGCCGCTTCTGCAGAAGTAGCAAATGGCCATCGTAGCAAATGCGGCGAGGGACGCCCTGCCTTCGATTCCGAATGCACAAAGTGTGTGGTCTTGTTTCTCAGTCTATATTTGGTCGGTCTCGTCAGAGGTTGAATGTAACGAATGGGTGGGAAAGAGCAAGGGGCAGCGGCTGTGTAGAACGAAAACACAAATCCTCAGGGGTGTGAGCGTTTCGAGATGAGTCGTATACATGTAAATGTTGGTCGTCAGTGACCGTGTGGCCTAGTGGATAAGGCGTCGGACTTCGGATCTGAAAATTACAGGTTCGAATGCTGTCACGCTTGTGTTTTTCCAGATCTGAAAAAGAAACATACCGTTTTAATGTAGCAATTGAGCAGTACGAAACCGTCTGAATGTTGCTGTTGACCATTTTTTGCTTGGAGATGCTCTTGAGCTTCAAACACACACAGCAAGACCGGTGTTAACTAGCGAAATGGTCGGCAGAGTGCCGACACAGCGAGTTTTGACTATCACTTGCACATCTAAAACAACGTCGGAAAGTAACTCGTTCGGCTTTTGAGTCACATAAAGTATGTGTGTTAATTTTGAAGCCACTAGCTCTGCTTGTTGTCATGCAATTTCTTTGCCTCTCAGAAATGATTATGACATAAAAGTGAAGTACGTGACGAGTGTGACGTTAGGAAAACATTAGGCAGCATGGAGAGATTCTGTATGGGACCACCCAACCCAAACGAGTACTGTGTGACGATCTACCCGGCAGGTATTCATCGAGGTAGCCGGCTAGTTCAGTCGGTGGAGCGTGAGAATCTTAATCCTAGGTTTGTTCGTTCGAGCCCCACGCTGGGCGCGAACGGAATTTTGTTCCGCTGCAGATGTAAATTAGCGTTTTTCTAATTAACGGGATTTAATGGAAATAGCAACATTAAACTTTGCCTACGTCTCTGTCAGTCGCAAGGAAACTGTATTTGAAGGTGAAGGTGATTTTGTAGACATGTGTGAAAGACATGTTCTGAAATGCAAGTGTTGTTGTTTGGAGAGCACATCGGTTACGTGTCAGATGTGTAGCCAAGCAGTAATTTGTCGCCATAGCTGCAAATATTAGCCGGTAATATGAAGTGTTGTCAGCTAAAGTCTGATGATGCAGACGACCGTAAGGACGAAGTACACAAAAGTACCGCTAGGCCGAGCCTCTTTAGCTCAGTGGTAGAGCACTGGTCTAATAAACCAGTGGTCGTAAGTTCCATCCTCACAGGAGAAAGATGAATTTTGGAAATCAGTTGCGCGTCGTGGCCGTATAGCAAACAGTACCTGTGATGACGAACAATTAGCGACAGGCGTTTTTTTAAGAATTACTCTCAGATGCGATTAAGGCGAATGGCGCAGATAAAGCATTTGCCAAAGCGGTACAGCATAAGGTGGGACGAGGCAGTCTGAATTACATTTTATAGATGTATTTCTCACATATCTCAGAGCCTCTCGCGATCTTCGTCGTCGTCGTCGTCGTCGTCGCCGCCGCCGCTTCTGCAGAAGTAGCAAATGGCCATCGTAGCAAATGCGGCGAGGGACGCCCTGCCTTCGATTCCGAATGCACAAAGTGTGTGGTCTTGTTTCTCAGTCTATATTTGGTCGGTCTCGTCAGAGGTTGAATGTAACGAATGGGTGGGAAAGAGCAAGGGGCAGCGGCTGTGTAGAACGAAAACACAAATCCTCAGGGGTGTGAGCGTTTCGAGATGAGTCGTATACATGTAAATGTTGGTCGTCAGTGACCGTGTGGCCTAGTGGATAAGGCGTCGGACTTCGGATCTGAAAATTACAGGTTCGAATGCTGTCACGCTTGTGTTTTTCCAGATCTGAAAAAGAAACATACCGTTTTAATGTAGCAATTGAGCAGAACGAAACCGTCTGAATGTTGCTGTTGACCATTTTTTGCTTGGAGATGCTCTTGAGCTTGAAACACACACAGCAAGACCGGTGTTAACTAGCGAAATGGTCGGCAGAGTGCCGACACAGCGAGTTTTGACTATCACTTGCACATCTAAAACAACGTCGGAAAGTAACTCGTTCGGCTTTTGAGTCACATAAAGTATGTGTGTTAATTTTGAAGCCACTAGCTCTGCTTGTTGTCATGCAATTTCTTTGCCTCTCAGAAATGATTATGACATAAAAGTGAAGTACGTGACGAGTGTGACGTTAGGAAAACATTAGGCAGCATGGAGAGATTCTGTATGGGACCACCCAACCCAAACGAGTACTGTGTGACGTGCTACCCGGCAGGTATTCATCGAGGTAGCCGGCTAGCTCGGTCGGTAGAGGGTCAGACTCTTAATCCCAGGGTCGTGGGTTCGAGCCAGACGCTGGGCGGAACGGAATTTTGTTCCGCTGCAGATGTAAATTACCGTTTTTCTGATTAACGAGATTTAATGGAAATAGCAACATTAAACTTTGCCTACGTCTCTGCCAGTCGCAAGGAAACTGTATTTGAAGGTGAAGGTGATTTTGTAGACATGTGTGAAAGACATGTTCTGAAATGCAAGTGTTGTTGTTTGGAGAGCACATCGGTTACGTGTCAGATGTGTAGCCAAGCAGTAATTTGTCGCCATAGCTGCAAATATTAGCCGGTAATATGAAGTGTTGTCAGCTAAAGTCTGATGATGCAGACGACCGTAAGGACGAAGTACCCAAGAGTACCGCTAGGCCGCGCCTATTTAGCTCAGTGGTAGAGCACTGGTCTAATAAACCAGGGGTCGTAAGTTCCATCCTCACAGGAGAAAGATGAATTTTGGAAATCAGTTGCGCGTCGTGGCCATATAGCAAACAGTACCTGTGATGACGAACAATTAGCGACAGGCGTTTTTTTAAGAATTACTCTCAGATGTGATTAAGGCGAATGGCGCCGATAAAGCATTTGCCAAAGCGGTACAGCATAAGGTGGGACGAGGCAGTCTGAATTACATTTTATAGATGTATTTCTCACATATCTCAGAGCCTCTCGCGATCTTCGTCGTCGTCGTCGTCATCGTCGTCGTCGTCGTCGTCGCCGCCGCCGCTTCTGCAGAAGTAGCAAATGGCCATCGTAGCAAATGCGGCGAGGGACGCCCTGCCTTCGATTCCGAATGCACAAAGTGTGTGGTCTTGTTTCTCAGTCTATATTTGGTCGGTCTCGTCAGAGGTTGAATGTAACGAATGGGTGGGAAAGAGCAAGGGGCAGCGGGTGTGTAGAACGAAAACACAAATCCTCAGGGGTGTGAGCGTTTCGAGATGAGTCGTATACATGTAAATGTTGGTCGTCAGTGACCGTGTGGCCTAGTGGATAAGGCGTCGGACTTCGGATCTGAAAATTACAGGTTCGAATGCTGTCACGCTTGTGTTTTTCCAGATCTGAAAAAGAAACATACCGTTTTAATGTAGCAATTGAGCAGTACGAAACCGTCTGAATGTTGCTGTTGACCATCTTTTGCTTGGAGATGCTCTTGAGCTTCAAACACACACAGCAAGACCGGTGTTAACTAGCGAAATGGTCGGCAGAGTGCCGACACAGCGAGTTTTGACTATCACTTGCACATCTAAAACAACGTCGGAAAGTAACTCGTTCGGCTTTTGAGTCACATAAAGTGTGTGTGTTAATTTTGAAGCCACTAGCTCTGCTTGTTGCCATGCAGTTTCTTTGCCTCTCAGAAATGATTATGACATAAAAGTGAAGTACGTGACGAGTGTGACGTTAGGAAAACATTAGGCAGCATGGAGAGATTCTGTATGGGACCACCCAACCCAAACGAGTACTGTGTGACGTGCTACCCGGCAGGTATTCATCGAGGTAGCCGGCTAGTTCAGTCGGTGGAGCGTGAGAATCTTAATCCTAGGTTTGTTGGTTCGAGCCCCACGCTGGGCGCGAACGGAATTTTGTTCCGCTGCAGATGTAAATTACCGTTTTTCTAATTAACGAGATTTAATGGAAATAGCAACATTAAACTTTGCCTACGTCTCTGTCAGTCGCAAGGAAACTGTATTTGAAGGTGAAGGTGATTTTGTAGACATGTGTGAAAGACATGTTCTGAAATGCAAGTGTTGTTGTTTGGAGAGCACATCGGTTACGTGTCAGATGTGTAGCCAAGCAGTAATTTGTCGCCATAGCTGCAAATATTAGCCGGTAATATGAAGTGTTGTCAGCTAAAGTCTGATGATGCAGACGACCGTAAGGACGAAGTACACAAGAGTACCGCTAGGCCGCGCCTCTTTAGCTCAGTGGTAGAGCACTGGTCTAATAAACCAGTGGTCGTAAGTTCCATCCTCACAGGAGAAAGATGAATTTTGGAAATCAGTTGCGCGTCGTGGCCGTATAGCAAACAGTACCTGTGATGACGAACAATTAGCGACAGGCGTTTTTTTAAGAATTACTCTCAGATGCGATTAAGGCGAATGGCGCAGATAAAGCATTTGCCAAAGCGGTACAGCATAAGGTGGGACGAGGCAGTCCGAATTACATTTTATAGATGTATTTCTCACATATCTCAGAGCCTCTCGCGATCTCCGTCGTCGTCGTCGTCGTCGTCGTCGTCGTCGTCGTCGTCGCCGCCGCCGCTTCTGCAGAAGTAGCAAATGGCCATCGTAGCAAATGCGGCGAGGGACGCCCTGCCTTCGATTCCGAATGCACAAAGTGTGTGGTCTTGTTTCTCAGTCTATATTTGGTCGGTCTCGTCAGAGGTTGAATGTAACGAATGGGTGGGAAAGAGCAAGGGGCAGCGGCTGTGTAGAACGAAAACACAAATCCTCAGGGGTGTGAGCGTTTCGAGATGAGTCGTATACATGTAAATGTTGGTCGTCAGTGACCGTGTGGCCTAGTGGATAAGGCGTCGGACTTCGGATCTGAAAATTACAGGTTCGAATGCTGTCACGCTTGTGTTTTTCCAGATCTGAAAAAGAAACATACCGTTTTAATGTAGCAATTGAGCAGTACGAAACCGTCTGAATGTTGCTGTTGACCATTTTTTGCTTGGAGATGCTCTTGAGCTTCAAACACACACAGCAAGACCGGTGTTAACTAGCGAAATGGTCGGCAGAGTGCCGACACAGCGAGTTTTGACTATCACTTGCACATCTAAAACAACGTCGGAAAGTAACTCGTTCGGCTTTTGAGTCACATAAAGTATGTGTGTTAATTTTGAAGCCACTAGCTCTGCTTGTTGTCATGCAATTTCTTTGCCTCTCAGAAATGATTATGACATAAAAGTGAAGTACGTGACGAGTGTGACGTTAGGAAAACATTAGGCAGCATGGAGAGATTCTGTATGGGACCACCCAACCCAAACGAGTACTGTGTGACGTGCTACCCGGCAGGTATTCATCGAGGTAGCCGGCTAGTTCAGTCGGTGGAGCGTGAGAATCTTAATCCTAGGTTTGTGGGTTCGGGCCCCACGCTGGGCGCGAACGGAATTTTGTTCCGCTGCAGATGTAAATTACCGTTTTTCTAATTAACGAGATTTAATGGAAATAGCAACATTAAACTTTGCCTACGTCTCTGTCAGTCGCAAGGAAACTGTATTTGAAGGTGAAGGTGATTTTGTAGACATGTGTGAAAGACATGTTCTGAAATGCAAGTGTTGTTGTTTGGAGAGCACATCGGTTACGTGTCAGATGTGTAGCCAAGCAGTAATTTGTCGCCATAGCTGCAAATATTAGCCGGTAATATGAAGTGTTGTCAGCTAAAGTCTGATGATGCAGACGACCGTAAGGACGAAGAACACAAGAGTACCGCTAGGCCGCGCCTCTTTAGCTCAGTGGTAGAGCACTGGTCTAATAAACCAGTGGTCGTAAGTTCCGTCCTCACAGGAGAAAGATGAATTTTGGAAATCAGTTGCGCGTCGTGGCCGTATAGCAAACAGTACCTGTGATGACGAACAATTAGCGACAGGCGTTTTTTTAAGAATTACTCTCAGATGCGATTAAGGCGAATGGCGCAGATAAAGCATTTGCCAAAGCGGTACAGCATAAGGTGGGACGAGGCAGTCTGAATTACATTTTATAGATGTATTTCTCACATATCTCAGAGCCTCTCGCGATCTTCGTCGTCGTCGTCGTCGTCGTCGTCGTCGTCGTCGTCGTCGTCGTCGTCGTCGCCGCCGCCGCTTCTGCAGAAGTAGCAAATGGCCATCGTAGCAAATGCGGCGAGGGACGCCCTGCCTTCGATTCCGAATGCACAAAGTGTGTGGTCTTGTTTCTCAGTCTATATTTGGTCGGTCTCGTCAGAGGTTGAATGTAACGAATGGGTGGGAAAGAGCAAGGGGCAGCGGCTGTGTAGAACGAAAACACAAATCCTCAGGGGTGTGAGCGTTTCGAGATGAGTCGTATACATGTAAATGTTGGTCGTCAGTGACCGTGTGGCCTAGTGGATAAGGCGTCGGACTTCGGATCTGAAAATTACAGGTTCGAATGCTGTCACGCTTGTGTTTTTCCAGATCTGAAAAAGAAACATACCGTTTTAATGTAGCAATTGAGCAGTACGAAACCGTCTGAATGTTGCTGTTGACCATCTTTTGCTTGGAGATGCTCTTGAGCTTCAAACACACACAGCAAGACCGGTGTTAACTAGCGAAATGGTCGGCAGAGTGCCGACACAGCGAGTTTTGACTATCACTTGCACATCTAAAACAACGTCGGAAAGTAACTCGTTCGGCTTTTGAGTCACATAAAGTATGTGTGTTAATTTTGAAGCCACTAGCTCTGCTTGTTGTCATGCAATTTCTTTGCCTCTCAGAAATGATTATGACATAAAAGTGAAGTACGTGACGAGTGTGACGTTAGGAAAACATTAGGCAGCATGGAGAGATTCTGTATGGGACCACCCAACCCAAACGAGTACTGTGTGACGTGCTACCCGGCAGGTATTCATCGAGGTAGCCGGCTAGCTCGGTCGGTAGAGGGTCAGACTCTTAATCCCAGGGTCGTGGGTTCGAGCCAGAAGCTGGACGGAAAGGAATTTTGTTCCGCTGATTAACGAGATTTAATGGAAATAGCAACATTAAACTTTGCCTACGTCTCTGCCAGTCGCAAGGAAACTGTATTTGAAGGTGAAGGTGATTTTGTAGACGTGTGTGAAAGACATGTTCTGAAATGCAAATGTTGCTGTTTGGAGAGCACATCGGTTACGTGTCAGATGTGTAGCCAAGCAGTAATTTGTCGCCATAGCTGCAAATATTAGCCGGTAATATGAAGTGTTGTCAGCTAAAGTCTGATGATGCAGACGACCGTAAGGACGAAGTACCCAAGAGTACCGCTAGGCCGCGCCTATTTAGCTCAGTGGTAGAGCACTGGTCTAATAAACCAGGGGTCGTAAGTTCCATCCTCACAGGAGAAAGATGAATTTTGGAAATCAGTTGCGCGTCGTGGCCGTATAGCAAACAGTACCTGTGATGACGAACAATTAGCGACAGGCGTTTTTTTAAGAATTACTCTCAGATGTGATTAAGGCGAATGGCGCCGATAAAGCATTTGCCAAAGCGGTACAGCATAAGGTGGGACGAGGCAGTCTGAATTACATTTTATAGATGTATTTCTCACATATCTCAGAGCCTCTCGCGGTCGTCGTCGTCGTCGTCGTCGTCGCCGCCGCCGCTTCTGCAGAAGTAGCAAATGGCCATCGTAGCAAATGCGGCGAGGGACGCCCTGCCTTCGATTCCGAATGCACAAAGTGTGTGGTCTTGTTTCTCAGTCTATATTTGGTCGGTCTCGTCAGAGGTTGAATGTAACGAATGGGTGGGAAAGAGCAAGGGTCAGCGGCTGTGTAGAACGAAAACACAAATCCTCAGGGGTGTGAGCGTTTCGAGATGAGTCGTATACATGTAAATGTTGGTCGTCAGTGACCGTGTGGCCTAGTGGATAAGGCGTCGGACTTCGGATCTGAAAATTACAGGTTCGAATGCTGTCACGCTTGTGTTTTTCCTGATCTGAAAAAGAAACATACCGTTTTAATGTAGCAATTGAGCAGTACGAAACCGTCTGAATGTTGCTGTTGACCATTTTTTGCTTGGAGATGCTCTTGAGCTTCAAACACACACAGCAAGACCGGTGTTAACTAGCGAAATGGTCGGCAGAGTGCCGACACAGCGAGTTTTGACTATCACTTGCACATCTAAAACAACGTCGGAAAGTAACTCGTTCGGCTTTTGAGTCACATAAAGTATGTGTGTTAATTTTGAAGCCACTAGCTCTGCTTGTTGTCATGCAATTTCTTTGCCTCTCAGAAATGATTATGACATAAAAGTGAAGTACGTGACGAGTGTGACGTTAGGAAAACATTAGGCAGCATGGAGAGATTCTGTATGGGACCACCCAACCCAAACGAGTACTGTGTGACGATCTACCCGGCAGGTATTCATCGAGGTAGCCGGCTAGCTGGGTCGGTAGAGGGTCAGACTCTTAATCCCAGGGTCGTGGGTTCGAGCCAGACGCTGGACGGAAAGGAATTTTGTTCCGCTGCAGATGTAAATTACCGTTTTTCTGATTAACGAGATTTAATGGAAATAGCAACATTAAACTTTGCCTACGTCTCTGCCAGTCGCAAGGAAACTGTATTTGAAGGTGAAGGTGATTTTGTAGACGTGTGTGAAAGACATGTTCTGAAATGCAAGTGTTGCTGTTTGGAGAGCACATCGGTTACGTGTCAGATGTGTAGCCAAGCAGTAATTTGTCGCCATAGCTGCAAATATTAGCCGGTAATATGAAGTGTTGTCAGCTAAAGTCTGATGATGCAGACGACCGTAAGGACGAAGTACCCAAGAGTACCGCTGGGCCGCGCCTATTTAGCTCAGTGGTAGAGCACTGGTCTAATAAACCAGGGGTCGTAAGTTCCATCCTCACAGGAGAAAGATGAATTTTGGAAATCAGTTGCGCGTCGTGGCCGTATAGCAAACAGTACCTGTGATGACGAACAATTAGCGACAGGCGTTTTTTTAAGAATTACTCTCAGATGTGATTAAGGCGAATGGCGCCGATAAAGCATTTGCCAAAGCGGTACAGCATAAGGTGGGACGAGGCAGTCTGAATTACATTTTATAGATGTATTTCTCACATATCTCAGAGCCTCTCGCGATCTTCGTCGTCGTCGTCGTCGTCGTCGTCGTCGTCGTCGTCGTCGTCGCCGCCGCCGCTTCTGCAGAAGTAGCAAATGGCCATCGTAGCAAATGCGGCGAGGGACGCCCTGCCTTCGATTCCGAATGCACAAAGTGTGCGGTCTTGTTTCTCAGTCTATATTTGGTCGGTCTCGTCAGAGGTTGAATGTAACGAATGGGTGGGAAAGAGCAAGGGGCAGCGGCTGTGTAGAACGAAAACACAAATCCTCAGGGGTGTGAGCGTTTCGAGATGAGTCGTATACATGTAAATGTTGGTCGTCAGTGACCGTGTGGCCTAGTGGATAAGGCGTCGGACTTCGGATCTGAAAATTACAGGTTCGAATGCTGTCACGCTTGTGTTTTTCCTGATCTGAAAAAGAAACATACCGTTTTAATGTAGCAATTGAGCAGTACGAAACCGTCTGAATGTTGCTGTTGACCATTTTTTGCTTGGAGATGCTCTTGAGCTTCAAACACACACAGCAAGACCGGTGTTAACTAGCGAAATGGTCGGCAGAGTGCCGACACAGCGAGTTTTGACTATCACTTGCACATCTAAAACAACGTCGGAAAGTAACTCGTTCGGCTTTTGAGTCACATAAAGTATGTGTGTTAATTTTGAAGCCACTAGCTCTGCTTGTTGTCATGCAATTTCTTTGCCTCTCAGAAATGATTATGACATAAAAGTGAAGTACGTGACGAGTGTGACGTTAGGAAAACATTAGGCAGCATGGAGAGATTCTGTATGGGACCACCCAACCCAAACGAGTACTGTGTGACGTGCTACCCGGCAGGTATTCATCGAGGTAGCCGGCTAGCTGGGTCGGTAGAGGGTCAGACTCTTAATCCCAGGGTCGTGGGTTCGAGCCAGACGCTGGACGGAAAGGAATTTTGTTCCGCTGCAGATGTAAATTACCGTTTTTCTGATTAACGAGATTTAATGGAAATAGCAACATTAAACTTTGCCTACGTCTCTGCCAGTCGCAAGGAAACTGTATTTGAAGGTGAAGATGATTTTGTAGACGTGTGTGAAAGACATGTTCTGAAATGCAAGTGTTGCTGTTTGGAGAGCACATCGGTTACGTGTCAGATGTGTAGCCAAGCAGTAATTTGTCGCCATAGCTGCAAATATTAGCCGGTAAAATGAAGTGTTGTCAGCTAAAGTCTGATGATGCAGACGACCGTAAGGACGAAGTACCCAAGAGTACCGCTAGGCCGCCCCTATTTAGCTCAGTGGTAGAGCACTGGTCTAATAAACCAGGGGTCGTAAGTTCCATCCTCACAGGAGAAAGATGAATTTTGGAAATCAGTTGCGCGTCGTGGCCGTATAGCAAACGGTACCTGTGATGACGAACAATTAGCGACAGGCGTTTTTTTAAGAATTACTCTCAGATGTGATTAAGGCGAATGGCGCCGATAAAGCATTTGCCAAAGCGGTACAGCATAAGGTGGGACGAGGCAGTCTGAATTACATTTTATAGATGTATTTCTCACATATCTCAGAGCCTCTCGCGATCTTCGTCGTCGTCGTCGTCGTCGTCGTCGTCGTCGTCGTCGTCGTCGCCGCCGCTTCTGCAGAAGTAGCAAATGGCCATCGTAGCAAATGCGGCGAGGGACGCCCTGCCTTCGATTCCGAATGCACAAAGTGTGTGGTCTTGTTTCTCAGTCTATATTTGGTCGGTCTCGTCAGAGGTTGAATGTAACGAATGGGTGGGAAAGAGCAAGGGGCAGCGGCTGTGTAGAACGAAAACACAAATCCTCAGGGGTGTGAGCGTTTCGAGATGAGTCGTATACATGTAAATGTTGGTCGTCAGTGACCGTGTGGCCTAGTGGATAAGGCGTCGGACTTCGGATCTGAAAATTACAGGTTCGAATGCTGTCACGCTTGTGTTTTTCCTGATCTGAAAAAGAAACATACCGTTTTAATGTAGCAATTGAGCAGTACGAAACCGTCTGAATGTTGCTGTTGACCATTTTTTGCTCGGAGATGCTCTTGAGCTTCAAACACACACAGCAAGACCGGTGTTAACTAGCGAAATGGTCGGCAGAGTGCCGACACAGCGAGTTTTGACTATCACTTGCACATCTAAAACAACGTCGGAAAGTAACTCGTTCGGCTTTTGAGTCACATAAAGTATGTGTGTTAATTTTGAAGCCACTAGCTCTGCTTGTTGTCATGCAATTTCTTTGCCTCTCAGAAATGATTATGACATAAAAGTGAAGTACGTGACGAGTGTGACGTTAGGAAAACATTAGGCAGCATGGAGAGATTCTGTATGGGACCACCCAACCCAAACGAGTACTGTGTGACGTGCTACCCGGCAGGTATTCATCGAGGTAGCCGGCTAGTTCAGTCGGTGGAGCGTGAGAATCTTAATCCTAGGTTTGTTGGTTCGAGCCCCACGCTGGGCGCGAACGGAATTTTGTTCTGCTGCAGATGTAAATTACCGTTTTTCTGATTAACGAGATTTAATGGAAATAGCAACATTAAACTTTGCCTACGTCTCTGCCAGTCGCAAGGAAACTGTATTTGAAGGTGAAGGTGATTTTGTAGACATGTGTGAAAGACATGTTCTGAAATGCAAGTGTTGTTGTTTGGAGAGCACATCGGTTACGTGTCAGATGTGTAGCCAAGCAGTAATTTGTCGCCATAGCTGCAAATATTAGCCGGTAATATGAAGTGTTGTCAGCTAAAGTCTGATGATGCAGACGACCGTAAGGACGAAGTACCCAAGAGTACCGCTAGGCCGCGCCTATTTAGCTCAGTGGTAGAGCACTGGTCTAATAAACCAGGGGTCGTAAGTTCCATCCTCACAGGAGAAAGATGAATTTTGGAAATCAGTTGCGCGTCGTGGCCGTATAGCAAACAGTACCTGTGATGACGAACAATTAGCGACAGGCGTTTTTTTAAGAATTACTCTCAGATGTGATTAAGGCGAATGGCGCCGATAAAGCATTTGCCAAAGCGGTACAGCATAAGGTGGGACGAGGCAGTCTGAATTACATTTTATAGATGTATTTCTCACATATCTCAGAGCCTCTCGCGATCGTCGTCGTCGTCGTCGTCGTCGTCGTCGTCGTCGTCGTCGTCGTCGTCGTCGTCGTCGTCGTCGTCGTCGCCGCCGCCGCTTCTGCAGAAGTAGCAAATGGCCATCGTAGCAAATGCGGCGAGGGACGCCCTGCCTTCGATTCCGAATGCACAAAGTGTGTGGTCTTGTTTCTCAGTCTATATTTGGTCGGTTTCATCAGAGGTTGAATGTAACGAATGGGTGGGAAAGAGCAAGGGGCAGCGGCTGTGTAGAACGAAAACACAAATCCTCAGGGGTGTGAGCGTTTCGAGATGAGTCGTATACATGTAAATGTTGGTCGTCAGTGACCGTGTGGCCTAGTGGATAAGGTGTCGGACTTCGGATCTGAAAATTACAGGTTCGAATGCTGTCACGCTTGTGTTTTTCCTGATCTGAAAAAGAAACATACCGTTTTAATGTAGCAATTGAGCAGTACGAAACCGTCTGAATGTTGCTGTTGACCATTTTTTGCTTGGAGATGCTCTTGAGCTTCAAACACACACAGCAAGACCGGTGTTAACTAGCGAAATGGTCGGCAGAGTGCCGACACAGCGAGTTTTGACTATCACTTGCACATCTAAAACAACGTCGGAAAGTAACTCGTTCGGCTTTTGAGTCACATAAAGTATGTGTGTTAATTTTGAAGCCACTAGCTCTGCTTGTTGTCATGCAATTTCTTTGCCTCTCAGAAATGATTATGACATAAAAGTGAAGTACGTGACGAGTGTGACGTTAGGAAAACATTAGGCAGCATGGAGAGATTCTGTATGGGACCACCCAACCCAAACGAGTACTGTGTGACGTTCTACCCGGCAGGTATTCATCGAGGTAGCCGGCTAGCTGGGTCGGTAGAGGGTCAGACTCTTAATCCCAGGGTCGTGGGTTCGAGCCAGACGCTGGACGGAAAGGAATTTTGTTCCGCTGCAGATGTAAATTACCGTTTTTCTGATTAACGAGATTTAATGGAAATAGCAACATTAAACTTTGCCTACGTCTCTGCCAGTCGCAAGGAAACTGTATTTGAAGTTGAAGGTGATTTTGTAGACATGTGTGAAAGACATGTTCTGAAATGCAAGTGTTGTTGTTTGGAGAGCACATCGGTTACGTGTCAGATGTGTAGCCAAGCAGTAATTTGTCGCCATAGCTGCAAATATTAGCCGGTAATATGAAGTGTTGTCAGCTAAAGTCTGATGATGCAGACGACCGTAAGGACGAAGTACCCAAGAGTACCGCTAGGCCGCGCCTATTTAGCTCAGTGGTAGAGCACTGGTCTAATAAACCAGGGGTCGTAAGTTCCATCCTCACAGGAGAAAGATGAATTTTGGAAATCAGTTGCGCGTCGTGGCCGTATAGCAAAGAGTACCTGTGATGACGAACAATTAGCGACAGGCGTTTTTTTAAGAATTACTCTCAGATGTGATTAAGGCGAATGGCGCCGATAAAGCATTTGCCAAAGCGGTACAGCATAAGGTGGGACGAGGCAGTCTGAATTACATTTTATAGATGTATTTCTCACATATCTCAGAGCCTCTCGCGATCTTCGTCTTCGTCTTCGTCGTCGTCGTCGTCGTCGTCGTCGTCGCCGCCGCCGCTTCTGCAGAAGTAGCAAATGGCCATCGTAGCAAATGCGGCGAGGGACGCCCTGCCTTCGATTCCGAATGCACAAAGTGTGTGGTCTTGTTTCTCAGTCTATATTTGGTCGGTCTCGTCAGAGGTTGAATGTAACGAATGGGTGGGAAAGAGCAAGGGGCAGCGGCTGTGTAGAACGAAAACACAAATCCTCAGGGGTGTGAGCGTTTCGAGATGAGTCGTATACATGTAAATGTTGGTCGTCAGTGACCGTGTGGCCTAGTGGATAAGGCGTCGGACTTCGGATCTGAAAATTACAGGTTCGAATGCTGTCACGCTTGTGTTTTTCCAGATCTGAAAAAGAAACATACCGTTTTAATGTAGCAATTGAGCAGTACGAAACCGTCTAAATGTTGCTGTTGACCATTTTTTGCTTGGAGATGCTCTTGAGCTTGAAACACACACAGCAAGACCGGTGTTAACTAGCGAAATGGTCGGCAGAGTGCCGACACAGCGAGTTTTGACTATCATTTGCACATCTAAAACAACGTCGGAAAGTAACTCGTTCGGCTTTTGAGTCACATAAAGTATGTGTGTTAATTTTGAAGCCACTAGCTCTGCTTGTTGTCATGCAATTTCTTTGCCTCTCAGAAATGATTATGACATAAAAGTGAAGTACGTGACGAGTGTGACGTTAGGAAAACATTAGGCAGCATGGAGAGATTCTGTATGGGACCACCCAACCCAAACGAGTACTGTGTGACGTGCTACCCGGCAGGTATTCATCGAGGTAGCCGGCTAGTTCAGTCGGTGGAGCGTGAGAATCTTAATCCTAGGTTTGTTGGTTCGAGCCCCACGCTGGGCGCGAACGGAATTTTGTTCCGCTGCAGATGTAAATTACCGTTTTTCTGATTAACGAGATTTAATGGAAATAGCAACATTAAACTTTGCCTACGTCTCTGCCAGTCGCAAGGAAACTGTATTTGAAGGTGAAGGTGATTTTGTAGACATGTGTGAAAGACATGTTCTGAAATGCAAGTGTTGTTGTTTGGAGAGCACATCGGTTACGTGTCAGATGTGTAGCCAAGCAGTAATTTGTCGCCATAGCTGTAAATATTAGCCGGTAATATGAAGTGTTGTCAGCTAAAGTCTGATGATGCAGACGACCGTAAAGACGAAGTACACAAGAATACCGCTAGGCCGCGCTTCTTTAGCTCAGTGGTGGAGCACTGGTCTAATAAACCAGGGGTCGTTAGTTCCATCCTCACAGGAGAAAGATGAATTTTCAAAATCAGTTGCGCGACGTGGCCGTATAGCAAACCGTACCTGTGATGATGAACAATTAGCGACAGGCGTTTTTTAAGAATTACTCTCAGATGCGATTAAGGCGAATGGCGCAGATAAAGCATTTGCCAAAGCGGTGCAGCATAAGGTGGGACGATGGAGTCTGAATTACATTTTATAGATGTATTTCTCACATATCTCAGAGCCTCTCGCGATCTTCGTCGTTGTCGTCGTCGTCGTCGTCGTCGTCGTCGCTTCTGCAGAAGTAGCAAATGGCCATCGTAGCAAATGCGGCGAGGGACGCCCTGCCTTCGATTCCGAATGCACAAAGTGTGTGGTCTTGTTTCTCAGTCTATATTTGGTCGGTCTCGTCAGAGGTTGAATGTAACGAATGGGTGGGAAAGAGCAAGGGGCAGCGGCTGTGTAGAGCGAAAACACAAATCCTCAGGGGTGTGAGCGTTTCGAGATGACTCGTATACGTGTAAATGTTTGTTGTCAGTGACCGTGTGGCCTAATGGATAAGGCGTCGGACTTCGGATCTGAAGATTACAGGTTCGAATGCTGTCACGCTCGTGTTTTCCAGTTCTGAAAAAGAAACATACCGTTTTAATGTAGCAATTGAGCAGTACGGAACCGTCTGAATGTTGCTGTTGACCATTTTTTGCTTGGAGATGCTCTAGAGCTTGAAACACACACAGCAAGACCGGTGTTAACTAGCGAAATGGTCGGCAGAGTGCCGACACCGCGAGTTTTGACTGGCACTTGCACATCTAAAACAACGTCGGAAAGTAACTCGTTCGGCTTTTGAGTCACATAAAGTATGTGTGTTAATTTTGACGCCACTAGCTCTGCTTGTTGTCATGCAATTTCTTTGCCTCTCAGAAATGATTATGACATAAAAGTGAAGTACGTGACGAGTGTGACGTTAGGAAAACATTAGGCAGCATGGAGAGATTCTGTATGGGACCACCCAACCCAAACGAGTACTGTGTGACGTGCTACCCGGCAGGTATTCATCGAGGTAGCCGGCTAGTTCAGTCGGTGGGGCGTGAGAATCTTAATCCTAGGTTTGTTGGTTCGAGCCCCACGCTGGGCGCGAACGGAATTTTGTTCTGCTGCAGATGTAAATTACCGTTTTTCTGATTAACGAGATTTAATGGAAATAGCAACATTAAACTTTGCCTACGTCTCTGCCAGTCGCAAGGAAACTGTATTTGAAGGTGAAGGTGATTTTGTAGACATGTGTGAAAGACATGTTCTGAAATGCAAGTGTTGTTGTTTGGAGAGCACATCGGTTACGTGTCAGATGTGTAGCCAAGCAGTAATTTGTCGCCATAGCTGCAAATATTAGCCGGTAATATGAAGTGTTGTCAGCTAAAGTCTGATGATGCAGACGACCGTAAGGACGAAGTACCCAAGAGTACCGCTAGGCCGCGCCTATTTAGCTCAGTGGTAGAGCACTGGTCTAATAAACCAGGGGTCGTAAGTTCCATCCTCACAGGAGAAAGATGAATTTTGGAAATCAGTTGCGCGTCGTGGCCGTATAGCAAACAGTACCTGTGATGACGAACAATTAGCGACAGGCGTTTTTTTAAGAATTACTCTCAGATGTGATTAAGGCGAATGGCGCCGATAAAGCATTTGCCAAAGCGGTACAGCATAAGGTGGGACGAGGCAGTCTGAATTACATTTTATAGATGTATTTCTCACATATCTCAGAGCCTCTCGCGATCTTCGTCGTCGTCGTCGTCGTCGTCGTCGTCGTCGTCGTCGTCGTCGTCGTCGCCGCCGCCGCTTCTGCAGAAGTAGCAAATGGCCATCGTAGCAAATGCGGCGAGGGACGCCCTGCCTTCGATTCCGAATGCACAAAGTGTGTGGTCTTGTTTCTCAGTCTATATTTGGTCGGTCTCGTCAGAGGTTGAATGTAACGAATGGGTGGGAAAGAGCAAGGGGCAGCGGCTGTGTAGAACGAAAACACAAATCCTCAGGGGTGTGAGCGTTTCGAGATGAGTCGTATACATGTAAATGTTGGTCGTCAGTGACCGTGTGGCCTAGTGGATAAGGCGTCGGACTTCGGATCTGAAAATTACAGGTTCGAATGCTGTCACGCTTGTGTTTTTCCTGATCTGAAAAAGAAACATACCGTTTTAATGTAGCAATTGAGCAGTACGAAACCGTCTGAATGTTGCTGTTGACCATTTTTTGCTTGGAGATGCTCTTGAGCTTCAAACACACACAGCAAGACCGGTGTTAACTAGCGAAATGGTCGGCAGAGTGCCGACACAGCGAGTTTTGACTATCACTTGCACATCTAAAACAACGTCGGAAAGTAACTCGTTCGGCTTTTGAGTCACATAAAGTATGTGTGTTAATTTTGAAGCCACTAGCTCTGCTTGTTGTCATGCAATTTCTTTGCCTCTCAGAAATGATTATGACATAAAAGTGAAGTACGTGACGAGTGTGACGTTAGGAAAACATTAGGCAGCATGGAGAGATTCTGTATGGGACCACCCAACCCAAACGAGTACTGTGTGACGTGCTACCCGGCAGGTATTCATCGAGGTAGCCGGCTAGCTGGGTCGGTAGAGGGTCAGACTCTTAATCCCAGGGTCGTGGGTTCGAGCCAGACGCTGGACGGAAAGGAATTTTGTTCCGCTGCAGATGTAAATTACCGTTTTTCTGATTAACGAGATTTAATGGAAATAGCAACATTAAACTTTGCCTACGTCTCTGCCAGTCGCAAGGAAACTGTATTTGAAGGTGAAGATGATTTTGTAGACGTGTGTGAAAGACATGTTCTGAAATGCAAGTGTTGCTGTTTGGAGAGCACATCGGTTACGTGTCAGATGTGTAGCCAAGCAGTAATTTGTCGCCATAGCTGCAAATATTAGCCGGTAAAATGAAGTGTTGTCAGCTAAAGTCTGATGATGCAGACGACCGTAAGGACGAAGTACCCAAGAGTACCGCTAGGCCGCGCCTATTTAGCTCAGTGGTAGAGCACTGGTCTAATAAACCAGGGGTCGTAAGTTCCATCCTCACAGGAGAAAGATGAATTTTGGAAATCAGTTGCGCGTCGTGGCTGTATAGCAAACGGTACCTGTGATGACGAACAATTAGCGACAGGCGTTTTTTTAAGAATTACTCTCAGATGTGATTAAGGCGAATGGCGCCGATAAAGCATTTGCCAAAGCGGTACAGCATAAGGTGGGACGAGGCAGTCTGAATTACATTTTATAGATGTATTTCTCACATATCTCAGAGCCTCTCGCGATCTTCGTCGTCGTCGTCGTCGTCGTCGTCGTCGTCGTCGTCGCCGCCGCTTCTGCAGAAGTAGCAAATGGCCATCGTAGCAAATGCGGCGAGGGACGCCCTGCCTTCGATTCCGAATGCACAAAGTGTGTGGTCTTGTCTCTCAGTCTATATTTGGTCGGTCTCGTCAGAGGTTGAATGTAACGAATGGGTGGGAAAGAGCAAGGGGCAGCGGCTGTGTAGAACGAAAACACAAATCCTCAGGGGTGTGAGCGTTTCGAGATGAGTCGTATACATGTAAATGTTGGTCGTCAGTGACCGTGTGGCCTAGTGGATAAGGCGTCGGACTTCGGATCTGAAAATTACAGGTTCGAATGCTGTCACGCTTGTGTTTTTCCTGATCTGAAAAAGAAACATACCGTTTTAATGTAGCAATTGAGCAGTACGAAACCGTCTGAATGTTGCTGTTGACCATTTTTTGCTCGGAGATGCTCTTGAGCTTCAAACACACACAGCAAGACCGGTGTTAACTAGCGAAATGGTCGGCAGAGTGCCGACACAGCGAGTTTTGACTATCACTTGCACATCTAAAGCAACGTCGGAAAGTAACTCGTTCGGCTTTTGAGTCACATAAAGTATGTGTGTTAATTTTGAAGCCACTAGCTCTGCTTGTTGTCATGCAATTTCTTTGCCTCTCAGAAATGATTATGACATAAAAGTGAAGTACGTGACGAGTGTGACGTTAGGAAAACATTAGGCAGCATGGAGAGATTCTGTATGGGACCACCCAACCCAAACGAGTACTGTGTGACGTGCTACCCGGCAGGTATTCATCGAGGTAGCCGGCTAGTTCAGTCGGTGGAGCGTGAGAATCTTAATCCTAGGTTTGTTGGTTCGAGCCCCACGCTGGGCGCGAACGGAATTTTGTTCTGCTGCAGATGTAAATTACCGTTTTTCTGATTAACGAGATTTAATGGAAATAGCAACATTAAACTTTGCCTACGTCTCTGCCAGTCGCAAGGAAACTGTATTTGAAGGTGAAGGTGATTTTGTAGACATGTGTGAAAGACATGTTCTGAAATGCAAGTGTTGTTGTTTGGAGAGCACATCGGTTACGTGTCAGATGTGTAGCCAAGCAGTAATTTGTCGCCATAGCTGCAAATATTAGCCGGTAATATGAAGTGTTGTCAGCTAAAGTCTGATGATGCAGACGACCGTAAGGACGAAGTACCCAAGAGTACCGCTAGGCCGCGCCTATTTAGCTCAGTGGTAGAGCACTGGTCTAATAAACCAGGGGTCGTAAGTTCCATCCTCACAGGAGAAAGATGAATTTTGGAAATCAGTTGCGCGTCGTGGCCGTATAGCAAACAGTACCTGTGATGACGAACAATTAGCGACAGGCGTTTTTTTAAGAATTACTCTCAGATGTGATTAAGGCGAATGGCGCCGATAAAGCATTTGCCAAAGCGGTACAGCATAAGGTGGGACGAGGCAGTCTGAATTACATTTTATAGATGTATTTCTCACATATCTCAGAGCCTCTCGCGATCTTCGTCGTCGTCGTCGTCGTCGTCGTCGTCGTCGTCGTCGTCGTCGTCGTCGTCGTCGTCGTCGCCGCCGCCGCTTCTGCAGAAGTAGCAAATGGCCATCGTAGCAAATGCGGCGAGGGACGCCCTGCCTTCGATTCCGAATGCACAAAGTGTGTGGTCTTGTTTCTCAGTCTATATTTGGTCGGTCTCATCAGAGGTTGAATGTAACGAATGGGTGGGAAAGAGCAAGGGGCAGCGGCTGTGTAGAACGAAAACACAAATCCTCAGGGGTGTGAGCGTTTCGAGATGAATCGTATACATGTAAATGTTGGTCGTCAGTGACCGTGTGGCCTAGTGGATAAGGCGTCGGACTTCGGATCTGAAAATTACAGGTTCGAATGCTGTCACGCTTGTGTTTTTCCTGATCTGAAAAAGAAACATACCGTTTTAATGTAGCAATTGAGCAGTACGAAACCGTCTGAATGTTGCTGTTGACCATTTTTTGCTTGGAGATGCTCTTGAGCTTCAAACACACACAGCAAGACCGGTGTTAACTAGCGAAATGGTCGGCAGAGTGCCGACACAGCGAGTTTTGACTATCACTTGCACATCTAAAACAACGTCGGAAAGTAACTCGTTCGGCTTTTGAGTCACATAAAGTATGTGTGTTAATTTTGAAGCCACTAGCTCTGCTTGTTGTCATGCAATTTCTTTGCCTCTCAGAAATGATTATGACATAAAAGTGAAGTACGTGACGAGTGTGACGTTAGGAAAACATTAGGCAGCATGGAGAGATTCTGTATGGGACCACCCAACCCAAACGAGTACTGTGTGACGTTCTACCCGGCAGGTATTCATCGAGGTAGCCGGCTAGCTGGGTCGGTAGAGGGTCAGACTCTTAATCCCAGGGTCGTGGGTTCGAGCCAGACGCTGGACGGAAAGGAATTTTGTTCCGCTGCAGATGTAAATTACCGTTTTTCTGATTAACGAGATTTAATGGAAATAGCAACATTAAACTTTGCCTACGTCTCTGCCAGTCGCAAGGAAACTGTATTTGAAGTTGAAGGTGATTTTGTAGACATGTGTGAAAGACATGTTCTGAAATGCAAGTGTTGTTGTTTGGAGAGCACATCGGTTACGTGTCAGATGTGTAGCCAAGCAGTAATTTGTCGCCATAGCTGCAAATATTAGCCGGTAATATGAAGTGTTGTCAGCTAAAGTCTGATGATGCAGACGACCGTAAGGACGAAGTACCCAAGAGTACCGCTAGGCCGCGCCTATTTAGCTCAGTGGTAGAGCACTGGTCTAATAAACCAGGGGTCGTAAGTTCCATCCTCACAGGAGAAAGATGAATTTTGGAAATCAGTTGCGCGTCGTGGCCGTATAGCAAACAGTACCTGTGATGACGAACAATTAGCGACAGGCGTTTTTTTAAGAATTACTCTCAGATGTGATTAAGGCGAATGGCGCCGATAAAGCATTTGCCAAAGCGGTACAGCATAAGGTGGGACGAGGCAGTCTGAATTACATTTTATAGATGTATTTCTCACATATCTCAGAGCCTCTCGCGATCTTCGTCTTCGTCTTCGTCGTCGTCGTCGTCGTCGTCGCCGCCGCCGCTTCTGCAGAAGTAGCAAATGGCCATCGTAGCAAATGCGGCGAGGGACGCCCTGCCTTCGATTCCGAATGCACAAAGTGTGTGGTCTTGTTTCTCAGTCTATATTTGGTCGGTCTCGTCAGAGGTTGAATGTAACGAATGGGTGGGAAAGAGCAAGGGGCAGCGGCTGTGTAGAACGAAAACACAAATCCTCAGGGGTGTGAGCGTTTCGAGATGAGTCGTATACATGTAAATGTTGGTCGTCAATGACCGTGTGGCCTAGTGGATAAGGCGTCGGACTTCGGATCTGAAAATTACAGGTTCGAATGCTGTCACGCTTGTGTTTTTCCAGATCTGAAAAAGAAACATACCGTTTTAATGTAGCAATTGAGCAGTACGAAACCGTCTGAATGTTGCTGTTGACCATTTTTTGCTTGGAGATGCTCTTGAGCTTGAAACACACACAGCAAGACCGGTGTTAACTAGCGAAATGGTCGGCAGAGTGCCGACACAGCGAGTTTTGACTATCATTTGCACATCTAAAACAACGTCGGAAAGTAACTCGTTCGGCTTTTGAGTCACATAAAGTATGTGTGTTAATTTTGAAGCCACTAGCTCTGCTTGTTGTCATGCAATTTCTTTGCCTCTCAGAAATGATTATGACATAAAAGTGAAGTACGTGACGAGTGTGACGTTAGGAAAACATTAGGCAGCATGGAGAGATTCTGTATGGGACCACCCAACCCAAACGAGTACTGTGTGACGTGCTACCCGGCAGGTATTCATCGAGGTAGCCGGCTAGTTCAGTCGGTGGAGCGTGAGAATCTTAATCCTAGGTTTGTTGGTTCGAGCCCCACGCTGGGCGCGAACGGAATTTTGTTCCGCTGCAGATGTAAATTACCGTTTTTCTGATTAACGAGATTTAATGGAAATAGCAACATTAAACTTTGCCTACGTCTCTGCCAGTCGCAAGGAAACTGTATTTGAAGGTGAAGGTGATTTTGTAGACATGTGTGAAAGACATGTTCTGAAATGCAAGTGTTGTTGTTTGGAGAGCACATCGGTTACGTGTCAGATGTGTAGCCAAGCAGTAATTTGTCGCCATAGCTGTAAATATTAGCCGGTAATATGAAGTGTTGTCAGCTAAAGTCTGATGATGCAGACGACCGTAAGGACGAAGTACACAAGAATACCGCTAGGCCGCGCTTCTTTAGCTCAGTGGTGGAGCACTGGTCTAATAAACCAGGGGTCGTTAGTTCCATCCTCACAGGAGAAAGATGAATTTTCAAAATCAGTTGCGCGACGTGGCCGTATAGCAAACCGTACCTGTGATGATGAACAATTAGCGACAGGCGTTTTTTAAGAATTACTCTCAGATGCGATTAAGGCGAATGGCGCAGATAAAGCATTTGCCAAAGCGGTGCAGCATAAGGTGGGACGATGGAGTCTGAATTACATTTTATAGATGTATTTCTCACATATCTCAGAGCCTCTCGCGATCTTCGTCGTTGTCGTCGTCGTCGTCGTCGTCGTCGTCGTCGTCGCTTCTGCAGAAGTAGCAAATGGCCATCGTAGCAAATGCGGCGAGGGACGCCCTGCCTTCGATTCCGAATGCACAAAGTGTGTGGTCTTGTTTCTCAGTCTATATTTGGTCGGTCTCGTCAGAGGTTGAATGTAACGAATGGGTGGGAAAGAGCAAGGGGCAGCGGCTGTGTAGAGCGAAAACACAAATCCTCAGGGGTGTGAGCGTTTCGAGATGACTCGTATACGTGTAAATGTTTGTTGTCAGTGACCGTGTGGCCTAATGGATAAGGCGTCGGACTTCGGATCTGAAGATTACAGGTTCGAATGCTGTCACGCTCGTGTTTTCCAGTTCTGAAAAAGAAACATACCGTTTTAATGTAGCAATTGAGCAGTACGGAACCGTCTGAATGTTGCTGTTGACCATTTTTTGCTTGGAGATGCTCTAGAGCTTGAAACACACACAGCAAGACCGGTGTTAACTAGCGAAATGGTCGGCAGAGTGCCGACACCGCGAGTTTTGACTGGCACTTGCACATCTAAAACAACGTCGGAAAGTAACTCGTTCGGCTTTTGAGTCACATAAAGTATGTGTGTTAATTTTGACGCCACTAGCTCTGCTTGTTGTCATGCAATTTCTTTGCCTCTCAGAAATGATTATGACATAAAAGTGAAGTACGTGACGAGTGTGACGTTAGGAAAACATTAGGCAGCATGGAGAGATTCTGTATGGGACCACCCAACCCAAACGAGTATTGTGTGACGTGCTACCCGGCAGGTATTCATCGAGGCAGCCGGCTAGCTCAGTCGGTAGAGCGTCAGACTCTTAATACCAGGGTCGTGGGTTCGAGCCAGACGCTGGGCATAACGGAATTTTGTTCCGCTGCAGATTTAAATTACCATTTTTCTGATTAACGAGACTTAATGGAAATAGCAACATTAAACTTTGCCTACGTCTCTGTCAGTCGCAAGGAAACTGTATTTGAAGGTGAAGGTGATTTTGTAGACATGTGTGAAAGACATGTTCTGAAATGCAAGTGTTGTTGTTTGGAGAGCACATCGGTTACGTGTCAGATGTGTAGCCAAGCAGTAATTTGTCGCCATAGCTGCAAATATTAGCCGGTAATATGAAGTGTTGTCAGCTAAAGTCTGATGATGCAGACGACCGTAAGGACGAAGTACCCAAGAGTACCGCAGGGCCGCGCCTCTTTAGCTCAGTGGTAGAGCACTGGTCTAATAAACCAGGGGTCGTAAGTTCCATCCTCACAGGAGAAAGATGAATTTTGGAAATCAGTTGCGCGACGTGGCCGTATAGCAAACAGTACCTGTGATGACGAACAATTAGCGACAGAGCGTTTTTTAAGAATTACTCTCAGATGCGATTAAGGCGAATGGCGCAGATAAAGCATTTGCCAAAGAGGTACAGCATAAGGTGGGACGAGGCAGTCTGAATTACATTTTATAGATGTATTTCTCACATATCTCAGAGCCTCTCGCGATATTCGTCGTCGTCGCCGCCGCCGCTTCTGCAGAAGTAGCAAATGGCAATCGTAGCAAATGCGGCGAGGGACGCCCTGCCTTCGATTCCGAATGCACAAAGTGTGTGGTCTTGTTTCTCAGTCTATATTTGGTCGGTCTCGTCAGAGGTTGAATGTAACGAATGGATGGGAAAGAGCAAGGGTCAGCGGCTGTGTAGAACGAAAACACAAATCCTCAGGGGTGTGAGCGTTTCGAGATGAGTCGTATACATGTAAATGTTGGTCGTCAGTGACCGTGTGGCCTAATGGATAAGGCGTCGGACTTCGGATCTGAAAATTACAGGTTCGAATGCTGTCACGCTTGTGTTTTTCCAGATCTGAAAAAGAAACATACCGTTTTAATGTAGCAATTGAGCAGTACGAAACCGTCTGAATGTTGCTGTTGACCATTTTTTGCTTGGAGATGCACTTGAGCTTGAAACACACACAGCAAGACCGGTGTTAACTAGCGAAATGGTCGGCAGAGTGCCGACACCGCGAGTTTTGACTGGCACTTGCACATCTAAAACAACGTCGGAAAGTAACTCGTTCGGCTTTTGAGTCACATAAAGTATGTGTGTTAATTTTGAAGCCACTAGCTCTGCTTGTTGTCATGCAATTTCGTTGCCTCTCAGAAATGATTATGACATAAAAGTGAAGTACGTGACGAGTGTGACGTTAGGAAAACATTAGGCAGCATGGAGAGATTCTGTATGGGACCACCCAACCCAAACGAGTACTGTGTGACGTTCTACCCGGCAGGTATTCATCGAGGTAGCCGGCTAGCTCAGTCGGTAGAGGGTCAGACTCTTAATCCCAGGGTCTTGGGTTCGAGCCAGACGCTGGGCAGAACGGAATTTTGTTCCGCTGCAGATGTAAATTACCGTTTTTCTGATTAACGAGATTTAATGGAAATAGCAACATTAAACTTTGCCTACGTCTCTGCCAGTCGCAAGGAAACTGTATTTGAAGGTGAAGGTGATTTTGTAGACATGTGTGAAAGACATGTTCTGAAATGCAAGTGTTGTTGTTTGGAGAGCACATCGGTTACGTGTCAGATGTGTAGCCAAGCAGTAATTTGTCGCCATAGCTGCAAATATTAGCCGGTAATATGAAGTGTTGTCAGCTAAAGTCTGATGATGCAGACGACCGTAAGGACGAAGTACCCAAGAGTACCGCTAGGCCGCGCCTATTTAGCTCAGTGGTAGAGCACTGGTCTTATAAACCAGGGGTCGTAAGTTCCATCCTCACAGGAGAAAGATGAATTTTGGAAATCAGTTGCGCGTCGTGGCCGTATAGCAAACAGTACCTGTGGTGACGAACAATTAGCGACAGGCGTTTTTTTAAGAATTACTCTCAGATGTGATTAAGGCGAATGGCGCCGATAAAGCATTTGCCAAAGCGGTACAGCCAAAGGTGGGACGAGGCAGTCTGAATTACATTTTATAGATGTATTTCTCACATATCTCAGAGCCTCTCGCGATCGTCGTCGTCGTCGTCGTCGTCGTCGTCGTCGTCGTCGTCGTCGTCGCCGCCGCCGCTTCTGCAGAAGTAGCAAATGGCCATCGTAGCAAATGCGGCGAGGGACGCCCTGCCTTCGATTCCGAATGCACAAAGTGTGTGGTCTTGTTTCTCAGTCTATATTTGGTCGGTCTCGTCAGAGGTTGAATGTAACGAATGGGTGGGAAAGAGCAAGGGGCAGCGGCTGTGTAGAACGAAAACACAAATCCTCAGGGGGTGTGAGCGTTTCGAGATGAGTCGTATACGGGCAAATGTTTGTTGTCAGTGACTGTGTGGCCTAATGGATAAGGCGTCGGACTTCGGACCTGAAGATTACAGGTTCGAATGCTGTCACGCTTGTGTTTTTCCAGTTCTGAAAATGAACCATACCGTTTTAATGTAGCACTTGAGCAGTACGAAACCGTCTGAATGTTGCTGTTGACCAATTTTTTGCTTGGAGATGCTCTTGAGCTTGAAACACACACAACAAGACCGGTGTTAACTAGCGAAATGGTCGGCAGAGTCCCGATACAGCGAGTTTAGACTATCACTTGCACATCTAAAACAACGTCGGAAAGTAACTCGTTCGGCTTTTGAGTCACATAAAGTATGTGTGTTAATTTTGACGCCACTAGCTCTGCTTGTTGTCATGCAATTTCTTTGCCTCTCAGAAATGATTATGACATAAAAGTGAAGTACGTGACGAGTGTGACGTTAGGAAAACATTATGCAGCATGGAGAGATTCTGTATGGGACCACCCAACCCAAACGAGTACTGTCTGACGTGCTACCCGGCAGGTATTCCCGAGGCAGCCGGCTAGTTCAGTCGGTGGAGCGTGAGAATCTTAATCCTAGGTTTGTTGGTTCGAGCCCCACGCTGGGCGCGAACGGAATTTTGTTCCGCTGCAGATGTAAATTACCGTTTTTCTGATTAACGAGATTTAATGGAAATAGCAACATTAAACTTTGCCTACGTCTCTGTCAGTCGCAAGGAAACTGTATTTGAAGGTGAAGGTGATTTTGTAGACATGTGTGAAAGACATGTTCTGAAATGCAAGTGTTGTTGTTTGGAGAGCACATCGGTTACGTGTCAGTTGTGTAGCCAAGCAGTAATTTGTCGCCATAGCTGCAAATATTAGCCGGTAATATGAAGTGTTGTCAGCTAAAGTCTGATGATGCAGACGACCGTAAGGACGAAGTACCCAAGAGTACCGCTAGGCCGCGCCTCTTTAGCTCAGTGGTAGAGCACTGGTCTAATAAACCAGAGGTCGTAAGTTCCATCCTCACAGGAGAAAGATGAATTTTGGAAATCAGTTGCGCGACGTGGCCGTATAGCAAACAGTACCTGTGATGACGAACAATTAGCGACAGAGCGTTTTTTAAGAATTACTCTCAGATGCGATTAAGGCGAATGGCGCAGATAAAGCATTTGCCAAAGCGGTGCAGCATAAGGTGGGACGAGGCAGTCTGAATTACATTTTATAGATGTATTTCTCACATATCTCAGAGCCTCTCGCGATATTCGTCGTCGTCGTCGCCGCCGCCGCTTCTGCAGAAGTAGCAAATGGCAATAGTAGCAAATGTGGCGAGGGACGCCCTGCCTTCGATTCCGAATGCACAAAGTGTGTGGTCTTGTTTCTCAGTCTATATTTGGTCGGTCTCGTCAGAGGTTGAATGTAACGAATGGGTGGGAAAGAGCAAGGGGCAGCGGCTGTGTAGAACGAAAACACAAATCCTCAGGGGTGTGAGCGTTTCGAGATGACTCGTATACGTGTAAATGTTTGTTGTCAGTGACCGTGTGGCCTAATGGATAAGGCGTCGGACTTCGGATCTGAAGATTACAGGTTCGAATGCTGTCACGCTCGTGTTTTCCAGTTCTGAAAAAGAAACATACCGTTTTAATGTAGCAATTGAGCAGTACGAAACCGTCTGAATGTTGCTGTTGACCATTTTTTGCTTGGAGATGCTCTTGAGCTTGAAACACACACAGCAAGACCGGTGTTAACTAGCGAAATGGTCGGCAGAGTGCCGACACCGCGAGTTTTGACTGGCACTTGCACATCTAAGACAACGTCGGAAAGTAACTCGTTCGGCTTTTGAGTCACATAAAGTATGTGTGTTAATTTTGACGCCACTAGCTCTGCTTGTTGTCATGCAATTTCTTTGCCTCTCATAAATGATTATGACATAAAAGTGAAGTACGTGACGAGTGTGACGTTAGGAAAACATTAGGCAGCATGGAGAGATTCTGTATGGGACCACCCAACCCAAACGAGTACTGTGTGACGTGCTACCCCGCAGGTATTCATCGAGGTAGCCGGCTAGCTCAGTCGGTAGAGGGTCAGACTCTTAATCCCAGGGTCTTGGGTTCGAGCCAGACGCTGGGCAGAACGGAATTTTGTTCCGCTGCAGATGTAAATTACCGTTTTTCTGATTAACGAGATTTAATGGAAATAGCAACATTAAACTTTGCCTACGTCTCTGCCAGTCGCAAGGAAACTGTATTTGAAGGTGAAGGTGATTTTGTAGACATGTGTGAAAGACATGTTCTGAAATGCAAGTGTTGTTGTTTGGAGAGCACATCGGTTACGTGTCAGATGTGTAGCCAAGCAGTAATTTGTCGCCATAGCTGCAAATATTAGCCGGTAATATGAAGTGTTGTCAGCTAAAGTCTGATGATGCAGACGACCGTAAGGACGAAGTACCCAAGAGTACCGCTAGGCCGCGCCTATTTAGCTCAGTGGTAGAGCACTGGTCTAATAAACCAGGGGTCGTAAGTTCCATCCTCACAGGAGAAAGATGAATTTTGGAAATCAGTTGCGCGTCGTGGCCGTATAGCAAACAGTACCTGTGGTGACGAACAATTAGCGACAGGCGTTTTTTTAAGAATTACTCTCAGATGTGATTAAGGCGAATGGCGCCGATAAAGCATTTGCCAAAGCGGTACAGCCAAAGGTGGGACGAGGCAGTCTGAATTACATTTTATAGATGTATTTCTCACATATCTCAGAGCCTCTCGCGATCGTCGTCGTCGTCGTCGTCGTCGTCGTCGTCGTCGTCGTCGTCGTCGTCGTCGTCGCCGCCGCCGCTTCTGCAGAAGTAGCAAATGGCCATCGTAGCAAATGCGGCGAGGGACGCCCTGCCTTCGATTCCGAATGCACAAAGTGTGTGGTCTTGTTTCTCAGTCTATATTTGGTCGGTCTCGTCAGAGGTTGAATGTAACGAATGGGTGGGAAAGAGCAAGGGGCAGCGGCTGTGTAGAACGAAAACACAAATCCTCAGGGGGTGTGAGCGTTTCGAGATGAGTCGTATACGGGTAAATGTTTGTTGTCAGTGACCGTGTGGCCTAATGGATAAGGCGTCGGACTTCGGACCTGAAAATTACAGGTTCGAATGCTGTCACGCTTGTGTTTTTCCAGTTCTGAAAATGAACCATACCGTTTTAATGTAGCACTTGAGCAGTACGAAACCGTCTGAATGTTGCTGTTGACCAATTTTTTGCTTGGAGATGCTCTTGAGCTTGAAACACACACAACAAGACCGGTGTTAACTAGCGAAATGGTCGGCAGAGTCCCGATACAGCGAGTTTAGACTATCACTTGCACATCTAAAACAACGTCGGAAAGTAACTCGTTCGGCTTTTGAGTCACATAAAGTATGTGTGTTAATTTTGACGCCACTAGCTCTGCTTGTTGTCATGCAATTTCTTTGCCTCTCATAAATGATTATGACATAAAAGTGAAGTACGTGACGAGTGTGACGTTAGGAAAACATTAGGCAGCATGGAGAGATTCTGTATGGAACCACCCAACCCAAACGAGTACTGTCTGACGTGCTACCCGGCAGGTATTCCCGAGGCAGCCGGCTAGTTCAGTCGGTGGAGCGTGAGAATCTTAATCCTAGGTTTGTTTGTTCGAGCCCCACGCTGGGCGCGAACGGAATTTTGTTCCGCTGCAGATGTAAATTACCGTTTTTCTGATTAACGAGATTTAATGGAAATAGCAACATTAAACTTTGCCTACGTCTCTGTCAGTCGCAAGGAAACTGTATTTGAAGGTGAAGGTGATTTTGTAGACATGTGTGAAAGACATGTTCTGAAATGCAAGTGTTGTTGTTTGGAGAGCACATCGGTTACGTGTCAGTTGTGTAGCCAAGCAGTAATTTGTCGCCATAGCTGCAAATATTAGCCGGTAATATGAAGTGTTGTCAGCTAAAGTCTGATGATGCAGACGACCGTAAGGACGAAGTACCCAAGAGTACCGCTAGGCCGCACCTCTTTAGCTCAGTGGTAGAGCACTGGTCTAATAAACCAGGGGTCGTAAGTTCCATCCTCACAGGAGAAAGATGAATTTTGGAAATCAGTTGCGCGACGTGGCCGTATAGCAAACAGTACCTGTGATGACGAACAATTAGCGACAGAGCGTTTTTTAAGAATTACTCTCAGATGCGATTAAGGCGAATGGCGCAGATAAAGCATTTGCCAAAGCGGTGCAGCATAAGGTGGGACGAGGCAGTCTGAATTACATTTTATAGATGTATTTCTCACATATCTCAGAGCCTCTGGCGATATTCGTCGTCGTCGTCGCCGCCGCCGCTTCTGCAGAAGTAGCAAATGGCAATAGTAGCAAATGTGGCGAGGGACGCCCTGCCTTCGATTCCGAATGCACAAAGTGTGTGGTCTTGTTTCTCAGTCTATATTTGGTCGGTCTCGTCAGAGGTTGAATGTAACGAATGGGTGGGAAAGAGCAAGGGGCAGCGGCTGTGTAGAACGAAAACACAAATCCTCAGGGGTGTGAGCGTTTCGAGATGACTCGTATACGTGTAAATGTTTGTTGTCAGTGACCGTGTGGCCTAATGGATAAGGCGTCGGACTTCGGATCTGAAGATTACAGGTTCGAATGCTGTCACGCTTGTGTTTTCCAGTTCTGAAAAAGAAACATACCGTTTTAATGTAGCAATTGAGCAGTACGAAACCGTCTGAATGTTGCTGTTGACCATTCTTTGCTTGGAGATGCTCTTGAGCTTGAAACACACACAGCAAGACCGGTGTTAACTAGCGAAATGGTCGGCAGAGTGCCGACACCGCGAGTTTTGACTGGCACTTGCACATCTAAGACAACGTCGGAAAGTAACTCGTTCGGCTTTTGAGTCACATAAAGTATGTGTGTTAATTTTGACGCCACTAGCTCTGCTTGTTGTCATGCAATTTCTTTGCCTCTCATAAATGATTATGACATAAAAGTGAAGTACGTGACGAGTGTGACGTTAGGAAAACATTAGGCAGCATGGAGAGATTCTGTATGGGACCACCCAACCCAAACGAGTACTGTGTGACGTGCTACCCCGCAGGTATTCATCGAGGTAGCCGGCTAGCTCAGTCGGTAGAGGGTCAGACTCTTAATCCCAGGGTCGTGGGTTCGAGCCAGACGCTGGGCGGAACGGAATTTTGTTCCGCTGCAGATGTAAATTACCGTTTCTCTGATTAACGAGATTTAATGGAAATAGCAACATCAAACTTTGCCTACGTCTCTGTCAGTCGCAAGGAAACTGTATTTGAAGGTGAAGGTGATTTTGTAGACATGTGTGAAAGACATGTTCTGAAATGCAAGTGTTGTTGTTTGGAGAGCACATCGGTTACGTGTCAGATGTGTAGCCAAGCAGTAATTTGTCGCCATAGCTGCAAATATTAGCCGGTAATATGAAGTGTTGTCAGCTAAAGTCTGATGATGCAGACGACCGTAAGGACGAAGTACCCAAGAGTACCGCTAGGCCGCGCCTCTTTAGCTCAGTGGTAGAGCACTGGTCTAATATACCAGGGGTCGTAAGTTCCATCCTCACAGGAGAAAGATGAATTTTGGAAATCAGTTGCGCGTCGTGGCCGTATAGCAAAGAGTACCTGTGATGACGAACAATTAGCGACAGGCGTTTTTTTAAGAATTACTCTCAGATGTGATTAAGGCGAATGGCGCCGATAAAGCATTTGCCAAAGCGGTACAGCATAAGGTGGGACGAGGCAGTCTGAATTACATTTTATAGATGTATTTCTCACATATCTCAGAGCCTTTCGCGATATTCGTCGTCGTCGCCGCCGCCGCTACTGCAGAAGTAGCAAATGGCCATCGTAGCAAATGCGACGAGGGACGCCCTGCCTTCGATTCCGAATGCACAAAGTGTGTGGTCTTGTTTCTCAGTCTATATTTGGTCGGTCTCGTCAGAGGTTGAATGTAACGAATGGGTGGGAAAGAGCAAGGGGCAGCGGCTGTGTAGAACGAAAACACAAATCCTCAGGGGTGTGAGCGTTTCGAGATGAGTCGTATACGTGTATATGTATGTTGTCAGTGACCGTGTGGCCTAATGGATAAGGCGTCGTACTTCGGATGTGAAGATTACAGGTTCGAATGCGGTCACGCTTGTGTTTTTCCAGTTCTGAAAAAGAAACATACCGTTTTAATGTAGCAATTGAGCAGTACGAAACCGTCTGAATGTTGCTGTTGACCATTTTTTGCTTGGAGATGCTCTTGAGCTTGAAACACACACAGCAAGACCGGTGTTAACTAGCGAAATGGTTGGCAGAGTGCCGACACCGCGAGTTTTGACTGGCACTTGCACATCTAAAACAACGTCGGAAAGTAACTCGTTCGGCTTTTGAGTCACATAAAGTATGTGTGCTAATTTTGACGCCACTAGCTCTGCTTGTTGTCATGCAATTTCTTTGCCTCTCAGAAATGATTATGACATAAAAGTGAAGTACGTGACGAGTGTGACGTTAGGAAAACATTAGGCAGCATGGAGAGATTCTGTATGGGACCACCCAACCCAAACGAGTACTGTGTGACGTGCTACCCGGCAGGTATTCACTGAGGTAGCCGGCTAGCTCAGTCGGTAGAGCGTCAGACTCTTAATCCCAGGGTCGTGGGTTCGAGCCAGGCGCTGGGCGAAACGGAATTTTGTTCCGCTGCAGGTGTAAATTACCGTTTTTCTGATTAACGAGATTTAATGGAAATAGCAACTTTAAACTTTGCCTATGCCTCTGTCAGTCGCAAGGAAACTGTATTTGAAGGTGAAGGTGATTTTGTAGACATGTGTGAAAGACATGTTCTGAAATGCAAGTGTTGTTGTTTGGAGAGCACATCGGTTACGTGTCAGATGTGTAGCCAAGCAATAATTTGTCGCCACAGCTGTAAATATTAGCCGGTAATATGAAGTGTTGTCAGCTAAAGTCAAATGATGCAGACGACCGTAAGAACGAAGTACCCAAGAGTACCGCTAGGCCGCGCCTCTTTAGCTCAGTGGTAGAGCACTGGTCTAATAAACCAGGGGTCGTAAGTTCCATCCTCACAAGAGAAAGATGAATTTTGGAAATCAGTTGCGCGACGTGGCCGTATAGCAAACAGTACCTGTGATGACGAACAATTAGCGACAGGCGTTTTTTTAAGAATTACTCTCAGATGTGATTAAGGCGAATGGTGCAGATAAAGCATTTGCCAAAGCGGTACAGCATAAGGTGGGACGAGGCAGTCTGAATTACATTTTATAGATGTATTTCTCACATATCTCAGAGCCTCTCGCGATCTTCGTCGTCGTCGTCGTCGTCGGTAGTCGTCGTCGTCGTCGTCGTCGTCGTCGCCGCCGCCGCTTCTGCAGAAGTAGTAAATGGCCATCGTAGCAAATGCGGCGAGGGACGCCCTGCCTTCGATTCCGAATGCACAAAGTGTGTGGTCTTGTTTCTCAGTCTATATTTGGTCGGTCTCGTCAGAGGTTGAATGTAACGAATGGGTGGGAAAGAGCAAGGGGCAGCGGCTGTGTAGAACGAAAACACAAAAACCTCAGGGGTGCGAGCGTTTCGATTTGAGTCGTATACGTGTAAATGTTGGTTGTCAGTGACCGTGTGGCCTAGTGGATAAGGCGTCGGACTTCGGATCTGAAGATTACAGGTTCGAATGCTGTCACGCTTGTGTTTTTCCAGTTCTGAAAAAGAAACATACCGTTTCAATGTAGCAATTGAGCAGTACGAAACCGTCTGAATGTTGCTGTTGACCATTTTTTGCTTGGAGATGCTCTTGAGCTTGAAACACACACAACAAGACCGGTGTTAACTAGCGAAATGGTCGGCAGAGTGCCGACACAGCGAGTTTTGACTATCACTTGCACATCTAAAACAACGTCGGAAAGTAACTCGTTCGGCTTTTGAGTCACATAAAGTATGTGTGTTAATTTTGACGCCACTAGCTCTGCTTGTTGTCATGCAATTTCTTTGCCTCTCAGAAATGATTATGACATAAAAGTGAAGTACGTGACGAGTGTGACGTTAGGAAAACATTAGGCAGCATGGAGAGATTCTGTATGGGACCACCCAACCCAAACGAGTACTGTGTGACGTGCTACCCCGCAGGTACTAATCGAGGTAGCCGGCTAGCTCAGTCGGTAGAGGGTCAGACTCTTAATCCCAGGGTCGTGGGTTCGAGCCAGACGCTGGGCGGAACGGAATTTTGTTCCGCTGCAGATGTAAATTACCGTTTTTCTGATTAACGAGATTTAATGGAAATAGCAACATCAAACTTTGCCTACGTCTCTGTCAGTCGCAAGGAAACTGTATTTGAAGGTGAAGGTGATTTTGTAGACATGTGTGAAAGTCATGTTCTGAAATGCAAGTGTTGTTGTTTGGAGAGCACATCGGTTACGTGTCAGATGTGTAGCCAAGCAGTAATTTGTCGCCATAGCTGCAAATATTAGCCGGTAATATGAAGTGTTGTCAGCTAAAGTCTGATGATGCAGACGACCGTAAGGACGAAGTACCCAAGAGTACCGCTAGGCCGCGCCTATTTAGCTCAGTGGTAGAGCACTGGTCTAATAAACCAGGGGTCGTAAGTTCCATCCTCACAGGAGAAAGATGAATTTTGGAAATCAGTTGCGCGACGTGGCCGTATAGCAAACAGTACCTGTGATGACGAACAATTAGCGACAGAGCGTTTTTTAAGAATTACTCTCAGATGCGATTAAGGCGAATGGCGCAGATAAAGCATTTGCCAAAGCGGTGCAGCATAAGGTGGGACGAGGCAGTCTGAATTACATTTTATAGATGTATTTCTCACATATCTCAGAGCCTCTCGCGATATTCGTCGTCGTCGTCGTCGTCGCCGCCGCCGCTTCTGCAGAAGTAGCAAATGGCAATAGTAGCAAATGCGGCGAGGGACGCCCTGCCTTCGATTCCGAATGCACAAAGTGTGTGGTCTTGTTTCTCAGTCTATATTTGGTCGGTCTCGTCAGAGGTTGAATGTAACGAATGGGTGGGAAAGAGCAAGGGGCAGCGGCTGTGTAGAACGAAAACACAAATCCTCAGGGGTGTGAGCGTTTCGAGATGACTCGTATACGTGTAAATGTTTGTTGTCAGTGACCGTGTGGCCTAATGGATAAGGCGTCGGACTTCGGATCTGAAGATTACAGGTTCGAATGCTGTCACGCTCGTGTTTTCCAGTTCTGAAAAAGAAACATACCGTTTTAATGTAGCAATTGAGCAGTACGAAACCGTCTGAATGTTGCTGTTGACCATTTTTTGCTTGGAGATGCTCTTGAGCTTGAAACACACACAGCAAGACCAGTGTTAACTAGCGAAATGGTCGGCAGAGTGCCGACACCGCGAGTTTTGACTGGCACTTGCACATCTAAGACAACGTCGGAAAGTAACTCGTTCGGCTTTTGAGTCACATAAAGTATGTGTGTTAATTTTGACGCCACTAGCTCTGCTTGTTGTCATGCAATTTCTTTGCCTCTCATAAATGATTATGACATAAAAGTGAAGTACGTGACGAGTGTGACGTTAGGAAAACATTAGGCAGCATGGAGAGATTCTGTATGGGACCACCCAACCCAAACGAGTACTGTGTGACGTGCTACCCCGCAGGTATTCATCGAGGTAGCCGGCTAGCTCAGTCGGTAGAGGGTCAGACTCTTAATCCCAGGGTCGTGGGTTCGAGCCAGACGCTGGGCGGAACGGAATTTTGTTCCGCTGCAGATGTAAATTACCGTTTCTCTGATTAACGAGATTTAATGGAAATAGCAACATCAAACTTTGCCTACGTCTCTGTCAGTCGCAAGGAAACTGTATTTGAAGGTGAAGGTGATTTTGTAGACATGTGTGAAAGACATGTTCTGAAATGCAAGTGTTGTTGTTTGGAGAGCACATCGGTTACGTGTCAGATGTGTAGCCAAGCAGTAATTTGTCGCCATAGCTGCAAATATTAGCCGGTAATATGAAGTGTTGTCAGCTAAAGTCTGATGATGCAGACGACCGTAAGGACGAAGTACCCAAGAGTACCGCTAGGCCGCGCCTCTTTAGCTCAGTGGTAGAGCACTGGTCTAATAAACCAGGGGTCGTAAGTTCCATCCTCACAGGAGAAAGATGAATTTTGGAAATCAGTTGCGCGTCGTGGCCGTATAGCAAAGAGTACCTGTGATGACGAACAATTAGCGACAGGCGTTTTTTTAAGAATTACTCTCAGATGTGATTAAGGCGAATGGCGCAGATAAAGCATTTGCCAAAGCGGTACAGCATAAGGTGGGACGAGGCAGTCTGAATTACATTTTATAGATGTATTTCTCACATATCTCAGAGCCTCTCGCGATATTCGTCGTCGTCGCCGCCGCCGCTACTGCAGAAGTAGCAAATGGCCATCGTAGCAAATGCGACGAGAGACGCCCTGCCTTCGATTCCGAATGCACAAAGTGTGTGGTCTTGTTTCTCAGTCTATATTTGGTCGGTCTCGTCAGAGGTTGAATGTAACGAATGGGTGGGAAAGAGCAAGGGGCAGCGGCTGTGTAGAACGAAAACACAAATCCTCAGGGGTGTGAGCGTTTCGAGGTGAGTCGTATACGTGTATATGTATGTTGTCAGTGACCGTGTGGCCTAATGGATAAGGCGTCGTACTTCGGATGTGAAGATTACAGGTTCGAATGCTGTCACGCTTGTGTTTTTCCAGTTCTGAAAAAGAAACATACCGTTTTAATGAAGCAATTGAGCAGTACGAAACCGTCTGAATGTTGCTGTTGACCATTTTTTGCTTGGAGATGCTCTTGAGCTTGAAACACACACAGCAAGACCGGTGTTAACTAGCGAAATGGTTGGCAGAGTGCCGACACCGCGAGTTTTGACTGGCACTTGCACATCTAAAACAACGTCGGAAAGTAACTCGTTCGGCTTTTGAGTAACATAAAGTATGTGTGCTAATTTTGACGCCACTAGCTCTGCTTGTTGTCATGCAATTTCTTTGCCTCTCAGAAATGATTATGACATAAAAGTGAAGTACGTGACGAGTGTGACGTTAGGAAAACATTAGGCAGCATGGAGAGATTCTGTATGGGACCACCCAACCCAAACGAGTACTGTGTGACGTGCTACCCGGCAGGTATTCACCGAGGTAGCCGGCTAGCTCAGTCGGTAGAGCGTCAGACTCTTAATACCAGGGTCGTGGGTTCGAGCCAGACGCTGGGCGAAACGGAATTTTGTTCCGCTGCAGGTGTAAATTACCGTTTTTCTGATTAACGAGATTTAATGGAAATAGCAACTTTAAACTTTGCCTATGTCTCTGTCAGTCGCAAGGAAACTGTATTTGAAGGTGAAGGTGATTTTGTAGACATGTGTGAAAGACATGTTCTGAAATGCAAGTGTTGTTGTTTGGAGAGCACATCGGTTACGTGTCAGATGTGTAGCCAAGCAATAATTTGTCGCCACAGCTGTAAATATTAGCAGGTAATATGAAGTGTTGTCAGCTAAAGTCAAATGATGCAGACGACCGTAAGAACGAAGTACCCAAGAGTACCGCTAGGCCGCGCCTCTTTAGCTCAGTAGTAGAGCACTGGTCTAATAAACCAGGGTTCGTAAGTTCCATCCTCACAAGAGAAAGATGAATTTTGGAAATCAGTTGCGCGACGTGGCCGTATAGCAAACAGTACCTGTGATGACGAACAATTAGCGACAGGCGTTTTTTTAAGAATTACTCTCAGATGTGATTAAGGCGAATGGCGCAGATAAAGCATTTGCCAAAGCGGTACAGCATAAGGTGGGACGAGGCAGTCTGAATTACATTTTATAGATGTATTTCTCACATATCTCAGAGCCTCTCGCGATCTTCGTCGTCGTCGTCGTCGTCGTCGCCGCCGCCGCTTCTGCTGAAGTAGTAAATGGCCATTGTAGCAAATGCGGCGAGGGACGCCCTGCCTTCGATTCCGAATGCACAAAGTGTGTGGTCTTGTTTCTCAGTCTATATTTGGTCGGTCTCGTCAGAGGTTGAATGTAACGAATGGGTGGGAAAGAGCAAGGGGCAGCGGCTGTGTAGAACGAAAACACAAATCCTCAGGGGTGTGAGCGTTTCGATTTGAGTCGTATACGTGTAAATGTTGGTTGTCAGTGACCGTGTGGCCTAATGGATAAGGCGTCGGACTTCGGATCTGAAGATTACAGGTTCGAATGCTGTCACGCTTGTGTTTTTCCAGTTCTGAAAAGAAACATACCGTTTTAATGTAGCAATTGAGCAGTACGAAACCGTCTGAATGTTGCTGTTGACCATTTTTTGCTTGGAGATGCTCTTGAGCTTGAAACACACACAACAAGACCGGTGTTAACTAGCGAAATGGTCGGCAGAGTGCCGACACAGCGAGTTTTGACTATCACTTGCACATCTAAAACAACGTCGGAAAGTAACTCGTTCGGCTTTTGAGTCACATAAAGTATGTGTGTTAATTTTGACGCCACTAGCTCTGCTTGTTGTCATGCAATTTCTTTGCCTCTCAGAAATGATTATGACATAAAAGTGAAGTACGTGACGAGTGTGACGTTAGGAAAACATTAGGCAGCATGGAGAGATTCTGTATGGGACCACCCAACCCAAACGAGTACTGTGTGACGTGCTACCCCGCAGGTACTAATCGAGGTAGCCGGCTAGCTCAGTCGGTAGAGGGTCAGACTCTTAATCCCAGGGTCGTGGGTTCGAGCCAGACGCTGGGCGGAACGGAATTTTGTTCCGCTGCAGATGTAAATTACCGTTTTTCTGATTAACGAGATTTAATGGAAATAGCAACATCAAACTTTGCCTACGTCTCTGTCAGTCGCAAGGAAACTGTATTTGAAGGTGAAGGTGATTTTGTAGACATGTGTGAAAGACATGTTCTGAAATGCAAGTGTTGTTGTTTGGAGAGCACATCGGTTACGTGTCAGATGTGTAGCCAAGCAGTAATTTGTCGCCATAGCTGCAAATATTAGCCGGTAATATGAAGTGTTGTCAGCTAAAGTCTGATGATGCAGACGACCGTAAGGACGAAGTACCCAAATATACCGCTAGGCCGCGCCTCTTTAGCTCAGTGGTAGAGCACTGGTCTAATAAACCAGGGGTCGTAAGTTCCATCCTCACAGGAGAAAGATGAATTTTGGAAATAAGTTGCGCGTCGTGGCCGTATAGCAAAGAGTACCTGTGATGACGAACAATTAGCGACAGGCGTTTTTTTAAGAATTACTCTCAGATGTGATTAAGGCGAATGGCGCAGATAAAGCATTTGCCAAAGCGGTACAGCATAAGGTGGGACGAGGCAGTCTGAATTACATTTTATAGATGTATTTCTCACATATCTCAGAGCCTCTCGCGATATTCGTCGTCGTCGCCGCCGCCGCTTCTGCAGAAGTAGCAAATGGCCATCGTAGCAAATGCGGCGAGGGACGCCCTGCCTTCGATTCCGAATGCACAAAGTGTGTGGTCTTGTTTCTCAGTCTATATTTGGTTGGTCTCGTCAGAGGTTGAATGTAACGAATGGGTGGGAAAGAGCAAGGGGCAGCGGCTGTGTAGAACGAAAACACAAATCCTCAGGGGTGTGAGCGTTTCGAGATGAGTCGTATTCTTGTAAATGTTTGTTGTCAGTGACCGTGTGGCCTAATGGATAAGGCGTCGGACTTCGGATGTGAAGATTACAGGTTCGAATGCTGTCACGCTTGTGTTTTTCCAGTTCTGAAAAAGAAACATACCGTTTTAATGTAGCAATTGAGCAGTACGAAACCGTCTGAATGTTGCTGTTGACCATTTTTTGCTTGGAGATGCTCTTGAGCTTGAAACACACACAGCAAGACCGGTGTTAACTAGCGAAATGGTTGGCAGAGTGCCGACACCGCGAGTTTTGACTGGCACTTGCACATCTAAAACAACGTCGGAAAGTAACTCGTTCGGCTTTTGAGTCACATAAAGTATGTGTGTTAATTTTGACACCACTAGCTCTGCTTGTTGTCATGCAATTTCTTTGCCTCTCAGAAATGATTATGACATAAAAGTGAAGTACGTGACGAGTGTGACGTTAGGAAAACATTAGGCAGCATGGAGAGATTCTGTATGGGACCACCCAACCCAAACGAGTGCTGTGTGACCTGCTACCCGGCAGGTATTCACCGAGGTAGCCGGCTAGCTCAGTCGGTAGAGCGTCAGACTCTTAATCCCAGGGTCGTGGGTTCGAGCCAGACGCTGGGCGAAACGGAATTTTGTTCCGCTGCAGGTGTAAATTACCGTTTTTCTGATTAACGAGATTTAATGGAAATAGCAACTTTAAACTTTGCCTACGTCTCTGTCAGTCGCTAGGAAACTGTATTTGAAGGTGAAGGTGATTTTGTAGACATGTGTGAAAGACATGTTCTGAAATGCAAGTGTTGTTGTTTGGAGAGCACATCGGTTACGTGTCAGATGTGTAGCCAAGCAGTAATTTGTCGCCATAGCTGTAAATATTAGCCGGTAATATGAAGTGTTGTCAGCTAAAGTCTGATGATGCAGACGACCGTAAGGACGAAGTACCCAAGACTACCGTTAGCCCGCGCCTCTTTAGCTCAGTGGTAGAGCACTGGTGTAATAAACCAGGGGTCGTAAGTTCCATCCTCACAAGAGAGAGATGAATTTTCAAAATCAGTTGCACGACGTGGCCGTATAGCAAACAGTACCTGTGATGACGAACAATTAGCGACAGAGCGTTTTTTAAGAATTACCCTCAGATGCGATTAAGGCGAATGGCGCAGATAAAGCATGTGCCAAAGCGGTGCAGCATAAGGTGGGACGAAGCAGTCTGAATTACATTTTATAGATGTATTTCTCACATATCTCAGAGCCTCTCGCGATATTCGTCGTCGTCGCCGCCGCCGCTTCTGCAGAAGTAGCAAATGGCCATCGTAGCAAATGCGGCGAGGGATGCCCTGCCTTCGATTCCGAATGCACAAAGTGTGTGGTCTTGTTTCTCAGTCTATATTTGGTCGGTCTCGTCAGAGGTTGAATGTAACGAATTTGTGGGAAAGAGCAAGGGGCAGCGGCTGTGTAGAACGAAAACACAAATCCTCAGGGGTGTGAGCGTTTCGAGATGAGTCGTATACGTGTAAATGTTTGTTGTCAGTGACTGTGTGGCATAATGGATAAGACGTTGGACTTCGGATCTAAAGATTACAGGTTCGAATGCTGTCACGCTCGTGTTTTCCAGTTCTGAAAAAGAAACATACCGTTCTAATGTAGCAATTGAGCAGTACGAAACCGTCTGAATGTTGCTGTTGACCATTTTTTGCTTGGAGATGCTCATGAGCTTGAAACACACACAACAAGACCGGTGTTAACTAGCGAAATGGTTGGCAGAGTGCCGACACAGCGAGTATTGACTATCACTTGCACATCTAAAACAACGTCGGAAAGTAACTCGTTCGGCTTTTGAGTCACATAAAGTATGTGTGCTAATTTTGACGCCACTAGCTCTGCTTGTTGTCATGCAATTTCTTTGCCTCTCAGAAATGATTATGACATAAAAGTGAAGTACGTGACGAGTGTGACGTTAGGAAAACATTAGGCAGCATGGAGAGATTCTGTATGGGACCACCCAACCCAAACGAGTACTGTGTGACGTGCAACCCGGCAGGTATTCACTGAGGTAGCCGGCTAGCTCAGTCGGTAGAGCGTCAGACTCTTAATCCCAGGGTCGTGGGTTCGAGCCAGACGCTGGGCGAAACGGAATTTTGTTCCGCTGCAGGTGTAAATTACCGTTTTTCTGATTAACGAGATTTAATGGAAATAGCAACTTTAAACTTTGCCTATGTCTCTGTCAGTCGCAAGGAAACTGTATTTGAAGGTGAAGGTGATTTTGTAGACATGTGTGAAAGACATGTTCTGAAATGCAAGTGTTGTTGTTTGGAGAGCACATCGGTTACGTGTCAGATGTGTAGCCAAGCAATAATTTGTCGCCACAGCTGTAAATATTAGCCGGTAATATGAAGTGTTGTCAGCTAAAGTCAAATGATGCAGACGACCGTAAGAACGAAGTACCCAAGAGTACCGCTAGGCCGCGCCTCTTTAGCTCAGTGGTAGAGCACTGGTCTAATAAACCAGGGGTCGTAAGTTCCATCCTCACAAGAGAAAGATGAATTTTGGAAATCAGTTGCGCGACGTGGCCGTTTAGCAAACAGTACCTGTGATGACGAACAATTAGCGACTGGCGTTTTTTTAAGAATTACTCTCAGATGTGATTAAGGCGAATGGCGCAGATAAAGCATTTGCCAAAGCGGTACAGCATAAGGTGGGACGAGGCAGTCTGAATTACATTTTATAGATGTATTTCTCACATATCTCAGAGCCTCTCGCGATCGTCGTCGTCGTCGTCGTCGTCGTCGTCGTCGTCGTCGTCGTCGTCGTCGTCGCCGCCGCCGCCGCTTCTGCAGAAGTAGCAAATGGCCATCGTAGCAAATGCGGCGAGGGACGCCCTGCCTTCGATTCCGAATGCACAAAGTGTGTGGTCTTGTTTCTCAGTCTATATTTGGTCGGTCTCGTCAGAGGTTGAATGTAACGAATGGGTGGGAAAGAGCAAGGGGCAGCGGCTGTGTAGAACGAAAACACAAATCCTCAATGGTGTGAGCGTTTCGAGATGAGTCGTATACATGTAAATGTTGGTCGTCAGTGACCGTGTGGCCTAATGGATAAGGCGTCGGACTTCGGATCTGAAGATTACAGGTTCGAATGCTGTCACGCTTGTGTTTTCCAGTTCTGAAAAAGAAACATACCGTTCTAATGTAGCAATTGAGCAGTACGAAACCGTCTGAATGTTGCTGTTGACCATTTTTTGCTTGGAGATGCTCATGAGCTTGAAACACACACAACAAGACCGGTGTTAACTAGCGAAATGGTTGGCAGAGTGCCGACACAGCGAGTATTGACTATCACTTGCACATCTAAAACAACGTCGGAAAGTAACTCGTTCGGCTTTTGAGTCACATAAAGTATGTGTGCTAATTTTGACGCCACTAGCTCTGCTTGTTGTCATGCAATTTCTTTGCCTCTCAGAAATGATTATGACATAAAAGTGAAGTACGTGACGAGTGTGACGTTAGGAAAACATTAGGCAGCATGGAGAGATTCTGTATGGGACCACCCAACCCAAACGAGTACTGTGTGACGTGCAACCCGGCAGGTATTCACTGAGGTAGCCGGCTAGCTCAGTCGGTAGAGCGTCAGACTCTTAATCCCAGGGTCGTGGGTTCGAGCCAGACGCTGGGCGAAACGGAATTTTGTTCCGCTGCAGGTGTAAATTACCGTTTTTCTGATTAACGAGATTTAATGGAAATAGCAACTTTAAACTTTGCCTATGTCTCTGTCAGTCGCAAGGAAACTGTATTTGAAGGTGAAGGTGATTTTGTAGACATGTGTGAAAGACATGTTCTGAAATGCAAGTGTTGTTGTTTGGAGAGCACATCGGTTACGTGTCAGATGTGTAGCCAAGCAATAATTTGTCGCCACAGCTGTAAATATTAGCCGGTAATATGAAGTGTTGTCAGCTAAAGTCAAATGATGCAGACGACCGTAAGAACGAAGTACCCAAGAGTACCGCTAGGCCGCGCCTCTTTAGCTCAGTGGTAGAGCACTGGTCTAATAAACCAGGGGTCGTAAGTTCCATCCTCACAAGAGAAAGATGAATTATGGAAATCAGTTGCGCGACGTGGCCGTTTAGCAAACAGTACCTGTGATGACGAACAATTAGCGACTGGCGTTTTTTTAAGAATTACTCTCAGATGTGATTAAGGCGAATGGCGCAGATAAAGCATTTGCCAAAGCGGTACAGCATAAGGTGGGACGAGGCAGTCTGAATTACATTTTATAGATGTATTTCTCACATATCTCAGAGCCTCTCGCGATCGTCGTCGTCGTCGTCGTCGTCGTCGTCGTCGTCGTCGTCGTCGTCGTCGTCGTCGCCGCCGCCGCTTCTGCAGAAGTAGCAAATGGCCATCGTAGCAAATGCGGCGAGGGACGCCCTGCCTTCGATTCCGAATGCACAAAGTGTGTGGTCTTGTTTCTCAGTCTATATTTGGTCGGTCTCGTCAGAGGTTGAATGTAACGAATGGGTGGGAAAGAGCAAGGGGCAGCGGCTGTGTAGAACGAAAACACAAATCCTCAATGGTGTGAGCGTTTCGAGATGAGTCGTATACATGTAAATGTTGGTCGTCAGTGACCGTGTGGCCTAATGGATAAGGCGTCGGACTTCGGATCTGAAGATTACAGGTTCGAATGCTGTCACGCTTGTGTTTTTCCAGTTCTGAAAAAGAAACATACCGTTTTAATGTAGCAATTGAGTAGTACGAAACCGTCTGAATGTTGCTGTTGACCATTTTTTTGCTTGGAGATGCTCTTGAGCTTGAAACACACACAGCAAGACCGGTGTTAACTAGCGAAATGGTCGGCAGAGTGCCGACACAGCGAGTATTGACTATCACTTGCACATCTAAAACAACGTCGGAAAGTAACTCGTTCGGCTTTTGAGTCACATAAAGTATGTGTGCTAATTTTGACGCCACTAGCTCTGCTTGTTGTCATGCAAATTCTTTGCCTCTCAGAAATGATTATGACATAAAAGTGAAGTACGTGACGAGTGTGACGTTAGGAAAACATTAGGCAGCATGGAGAGATTCTGTATGGGACCACCCAACCCAAACGAGTACTGTGTGACGTGCTACCTGGCAGGTATTCACTGAGGTAGCCGGCTAGCTCAGTCGGTAGAGCGTCAGACTCTTAATCCCAGGGTCGTGGGTTCGAGCCAGACGCTGGGCGAAACGGAATTTTGTTCCGCTGCAGGTGTAAATTACCGTTTTTCTGATTAACGAGATTTAATGGAAATAGCAACTTTAAACTTTGCCTATGTCTCTGTCAGTCGCAAGGAAACTGTATTTGAAGGTGAAGGTGAGTTTGTAGACATGTGTGAAAGACATGTTCTGAAATGCAAGTGTTGTTGTTTGGAGAGCACATCGGTTACGTGTCAGATGTGTAGCCAAGCAGTAATTTGTCGCCATAGCTGTAAATATTAGCCGGTAATATGAAGTGTTGTCAGCTAAAGTCTGATGATGCAGACGACCGTAAGGACGAAGTACCCAAGACTACCGTTAGCCCGCGCCTCTTTAGCTCAGTGGTAGAGCACTGGTGTAATAAACCAGGGGTCGTAAGTTCCATCCTCACAGGAGAGAGATGAATTTTCAAAATCAGTTGCACGACGTGGCCGTATAGCAAACAGTACCTGTGATGACAAACAATTAGCGACAGAGCGTTTTTTAAGAATTACCCTCAGATGCGATTAAGGCGAATGGCGCAGATAAAGCATTTGCCAAAGCGGTGCAGCATAAGGTGGGACGAGGCAGTCTGAATTACATTTTATAGATGTATTTCTCACATATCTCAGAGCCTCTCGCGATATTCGTCGTCGTCGCCGCCGCCGCTTCTGCAGAAGTAGCAAATGGCCATCGTAGCAAATGCGGCGAGGGATGCCCTGCCTTCGATTCCGAATGCACAAAGTGTGTGGTCTTGTTTCTCAGTCTATATTTGGTCGGTCTCGTCAGAGGTTGAATGTAACGAATGGGTGGGAAAGAGCAAGGGGCAGCGGCTGTGTAGAACGAAAACACAAATCCTCAGGGGTGTGAGCGTTTCGAGATGAGTCGTATTCTTGTAAATGTTTGTTGTCAGTGACCGTGTGGCCTAATGGATAAGGCGTCGGACTTCGGATGTGAAGATTACAGGTTCGAATGCTGTCACGCTTGTGTTTTTCCAGTTCTGAAAAAGAAACATACCGTTTTAATGTAGCAATTGAGCAGTACGAAACCGTCTGAATGTTGCTGTTGACCATTTTTTGCTTGGAGATGCTCTTGAGCTTGAAACACACACAGCAAGACCGGTGTTAACTAGCGAAATGGTTGGCAGAGTGCCGACACCGCGAGTTTTGACTGGCACTTGCACATCTAAAACAACGTCGGAAAGTAACTCGTTCGGCTTTTGAGTCACATAAAGTATGTGTGTTAATTTTGACACCACTAGCTCTGCTTGTTGTCATGCAATTTCTTTGCCTCTCAGAAATGATTATGACATAAAAGTGAAGTACGTGACGAGTGTGACGTTAGGAAAACATTAGGCAGCATGGAGAGATTCTGTATGGGACCACCCAACCCAAACGAGTGCTGTGTGACCTGCTACCCGGCAGGTATTCACCGAGGTAGCCGGCTAGCTCAGTCGGTAGAGCGTCAGACTCTTAATCCCAGGGTCGTGGGTTCGAGCCAGACGCTGGGCGAAACGGAATTTTGTTCCGCTGCAGGTGTAAATTACCGTTTTTCTGATTAACGAGATTTAATGGAAATAGCAACTTTAAACTTTGCCTACGTCTCTGTCAGTCGCTAGGAAACTGTATTTGAAGGTGAAGGTGATTTTGTAGACATGTGTGAAAGACATGTTCTGAAATGCAAGTGTTGTTGTTTGGAGAGCACATCGGTTACGTGTCAGATGTGTAGCCAAGCAGTAATTTGTCGCCATAGCTGTAAATATTAGCCGGTAATATGAAGTGTTGTCAGCTAAAGTCTGATGATGCAGACGACCGTAAGGACGAAGTACCCAAGACTACCGTTAGCCCGCGCCTCTTTAGCTCAGTGGTAGAGCACTGGTGTAATAAACCAGGGGTCGTAAGTTCCATCCTCACAAGAGAGAGATGAATTTTCAAAATCAGTTGCACGACGTGGCCGTATAGCAAACAGTACCTGTGATGACGAACAATTAGCGACAGAGCGTTTTTTAAGAATTACCCTCAGATGCGATTAAGGCGAATGGCGCAGATAAAGCATGTGCCAAAGCGGTGCAGCATAAGGTGGGACGAAGCAGTCTGAATTACATTTTATAGATGTATTTCTCACATATCTCAGAGCCTCTCGCGATATTCGTCGTCGTCGCCGCCGCCGCTTCTGCAGAAGTAGCAAATGGCCATCGTAGCAAATGCGGCGAGGGATGCCCTGCCTTCGATTCCGAATGCACAAAGTGTGTGGTCTTGTTTCTCAGTCTATATTTGGTCGGTCTCGTCAGAGGTTGAATGTAACGAATTTGTGGGAAAGAGCAAGGGGCAGCGGCTGTGTAGAACGAAAACACAAATCCTCAGGGGTGTGAGCGTTTCGAGATGAGTCGTATACGTGTAAATGTTTGTTGTCAGTGACTGTGTGGCATAATGGATAAGACGTTGGACTTCGGATCTGAAGATTACAGGTTCGAATGCTGTCACGCTCGTGTTTTCCAGTTCTGAAAAAGAAACATACCGTTCTAATGTAGCAATTGAGCAGTACGAAACCGTCTGAATGTTGCTGTTGACCATTTTTTGCTTGGAGATGCTCATGAGCTTGAAACACACACAACAAGACCGGTGTTAACTAGCGAAATGGTTGGCAGAGTGCCGACACAGCGAGTATTGACTATCACTTGCACATCTAAAACAACGTCGGAAAGTAACTCGTTCGGCTTTTGAGTCACATAAAGTATGTGTGCTAATTTTGACGCCACTAGCTCTGCTTGTTGTCATGCAATTTCTTTGCCTCTCAGAAATGATTATGACATAAAAGTGAAGTACGTGACGAGTGTGACGTTAGGAAAACATTAGGCAGCATGGAGAGATTCTGTATGGGACCACCCAACCCAAACGAGTACTGTGTGACGTGCAACCCGGCAGGTATTCACTGAGGTAGCCGGCTAGCTCAGTCGGTAGAGCGTCAGACTCTTAATCCCAGGGTCGTGGGTTCGAGCCAGACGCTGGGCGAAACGGAATTTTGTTCCGCTGCAGGTGTAAATTACCGTTTTTCTGATTAACGAGATTTAATGGAAATAGCAACTTTAAACTTTGCCTATGTCTCTGTCAGTCGCAAGGAAACTGTATTTGAAGGTGAAGGTGATTTTGTAGACATGTGTGAAAGACATGTTCTGAAATGCAAGTGTTGTTGTTTGGAGAGCACATCGGTTACGTGTCAGATGTGTAGCCAAGCAATAATTTGTCGCCACAGCTGTAAATATTAGCCGGTAATATGAAGTGTTGTCAGCTAAAGTCAAATGATGCAGACGACCGTAAGAACGAAGTACCCAAGAGTACCGCTAGGCCGCGCCTCTTTAGCTCAGTGGTAGAGCACTGGTCTAATAAACCAGGGGTCGTAAGTTCCATCCTCACAAGAGAAAGATGAATTTTGGAAATCAGTTGCGCGACGTGGCCGTTTAGCAAACAGTACCTGTGATGACGAACAATTAGCGACTGGCGTTTTTTTAAGAATTACTCTCAGATGTGATTAAGGCGAATGGCGCAGATAAAGCATTTGCCAAAGCGGTACAGCATAAGGTGGGACGAGGCAGTCTGAATTACATTTTATAGATGTATTTCTCACATATCTCAGAGCCTCTCGCGATCGTCGTCGTCGTCGTCGTCGTCGTCGTCGTCGTCGTCGTCGTCGTCGTCGTCGTCGTCGCCGCCGCCGCTTCTGCAGAAGTAGCAAATGGCCATCGTAGCAAATGCGGCGAGGGACGCCCTGCCTTCGATTCCGAATGCACAAAGTGTGTGGTCTTGTTTCTCAGTCTATATTTGGTCGGTCTCGTCAGAGGTTGAATGTAACGAATGGGTGGGAAAGAGCAAGGGGCAGCGGCTGTGTAGAACGAAAACACAAATCCTCAATGGTGTGAGCGTTTCGAGATGAGTCGTATACATGTAAATGTTGGTCGTCAGTGACCGTGTGGCCTAATGGATAAGGCGTCGGACTTCGGATCTGAAGATTACAGGTTCGAATGCTGTCACGCTTGTGTTTTTCCAGTTCTGAAAAAGAAACATACCGTTTTAATGTAGCAATTGAGTAGTACGAAACCGTCTGAATGTTGCTGTTGACCATTTTTTTGCTTGGAGATGCTCTTGAGCTTGAAACACACACAGCAAGACCGGTGTTAACTAGCGAAATGGTCGGCAGAGTGCCGACACAGCGAGTATTGACTATCACTTGCACATCTAAAACAACGTCGGAAAGTAACTCGTTCGGCTTTTGAGTCACATAAAGTATGTGTGTTAATTTTGAAGCCACTAGCTCTGCTTGTTGTCATGCAATTTCTTTGCCTCTCAGAAATGATTATGACATAAAAGTGAAGTACGTGACGAGTGTGACGTTAGGAAAACATTAGGCAGCATGGAGAGATTCTGTATGGGACCACCCAACCCAAACGAGTACTGTGTGACGTGCTACCTGGCAGGTATTCACTGAGGTAGCCGGCTAGCTCAGTCGGTAGAGCGTCAGACTCTTAATCCCAGGGTCGTGGGTTCGAGCCAGACGCTGGGCGAAACGGAATTTTGTTCCGCTGCAGGTGTAAATTACCGTTTTTCTGATTAACGAGATTTAATGGAAATAGCAACTTTAAACTTTGCCTATGTCTCTGTCAGTCGCAAGGAAACTGTATTTGAAGGTGAAGGTGAGTTTGTAGACATGTGTGAAAGACATGTTCTGAAATGCAAGTGTTGTTGTTTGGAGAGCACATCGGTTACGTGTCAGATGTGTAGCCAAGCAGTAATTTGTCGCCATAGCTGTAAATATTAGCCGGTAATATAAAGTGTTGTCAGCTAAAGTCTGATGATGCAGACGACCGTAAGGACGAAGTACCCAAGACTACCGTTAGCCCGCGCCTCTTTAGCTCAGTGGTAGAGCACTGGTGTAATAAACCAGGGGTCGTAAGTTCCATCCTCACAGGAGAGAGATGAATTTTCAAAATCAGTTGCACGACGTGGCCGTATAGCAAACAGTACCTGTGATGACAAACAATTAGCGACAGAGCGTTTTTTAAGAATTACCCTCAGATGCGATTAAGGCGAATGGCGCAGATAAAGCATTTGCCAAAGCGGTGCAGCATAAGGTGGGACGAGGCAGTCTGAATTACATTTTATAGATGTATTTCTCACATATCTCAGAGCCTCTCGCGATATTCGTCGTCGTCGCCGCCGCCGCTTCTGCAGAAGTAGCAAATGGCCATCGTAGCAAATGCGGCGAGGGATGCCCTGCCTTCGATTCCGAATGCACAAAGTGTGTGGTCTTGTTTCTCAGTCTATATTTGGTCGGTCTCGTCAGAGGTTGAATGTAACGAATTTGTGGGAAAGAGCAAGGGGCAGCGGCTGTGTAGAACGAAAACACAAATCCTCAGGGGTGTGAGCGTTTCGAGATGAGTCGTATACGTGTAAATGTTTGTTGTCAGTGACTGTGTGGCCTAATGGATAAGGCGTCGGACTTCGGATCTGAAGATTACAGGTTCGAATGCTGTCACGCTCGTGTTTTCCAGTTCTGAAAAAGAAACATACCGTTCTAATGTAGCAATTGAGCAGTACGAAACCGTCTGAATGTTGCTGTTGACCATTTTTTGCTTGGAGATGCTCATGAGCTTGAAACACACACAACAAAACCGGTGTTAACTAGCGAAATGGTTGGCAGAGTGCCGACAAAGCGAGTATTGACTATCACTTGCACATCTAAAACAACGTCGGAAAGTAACTCGTTCGGCTTTTGAGTCACATAAAGTATGTGTGCTAATTTTGACGCCACTAGCTCTGCTTGTTGTCATGCAATTTCTTTGCCTCTCATAAATGATTATGACATAAATGTGAAGTACGTGACGAGTGTGACGTTAGGAAAACATTAGGCAGCATGGAGAGATTCTGTATGGGACCACCCAACCCAAACGAGTACTGTGTGACGTGCTACCCGGCAGGTATTCACCGAGGTAGCCGGCTAGCTCAGTCGGTAGAGCGTCAGACTCTTAATACCAGGGTCGTGGGTTCGAGCCAGACGCTGGGCGAAACGGAATTTTGTTCCGCAGCAGGTGTAAATTACCGTTTTTCTGATTAACGAGATTTAATGGAAATAGCAACTTTAAACTTTGCCTACGTCTGTGTCAGTCGCAAGGAAACTGTATTTGAAGGTGAAAGTGATTTTGTGGACATGTGTGAAAGACATGTTCTGAAATGCAAGTGTTGTTGTTTGGAGAGCACATGGGTTACGTGTCAGATGTGTAGCCAAGCAGTAATTTGTCGCCATAGCTGTAAATATTAGCCGGTAATATGAAGTGTTGTCAGCTAAAGTCAAATGATGCAGACGACCGTAAGAACGAAGTACACAAGAGTACCGCTAGGCCGTGCCTCTTTAGCTCAGTGGTAGAGCACTGGTCTAATAAACCAGGGGTCGTAAGTTCCATCCTCACAGGAGAAAGATGAATTTTGGAAATCAGTTGCGCGTCGTGGCCGTATAGCAAACAGTACCTGTGATGACGAACAATTAGCGACAGGCGTTTTTTTAAGAATTACTCTCAGATGTGATTAATTCGAATGGCGCAGATAAAGCATTTGCCAAAGCGGTACAGCATAAGGTGGGACGAGGCAGTCTGAATTACATTCTATAGATGTATTTCTCACATATCTCAGAGCCTCTCGCGATCGTCGTCGTCGTCGGTCGTCGGTCGTCGTCGTCGTCGTCGTCGCCGCCGCCGCTTCTGCAGAAGTAGCAAATGGCCATCGTAGCAAATGCGGCGAGGGACGCCCTGCCTTCGATTCCGAATGCACAAAGTGTGTGGTCTTGTTTCTCAGTCTATATTTGGTCGGTCTCGTCAGAGGTTGAATGTAACGAATGGGTGGGAAAGAGCAAGGGGCAGCGGCTGTGTAGAACGAAAACACAAATCCTCAATGGTGTGAGCGTTTCGAGATGAGTCGTATACATGTAAATGTTGGTCGTCAGTGACCGTGTGGCCTAATGGATAAGGCGTCGGACTTCGGGTATGAAGATTACAGGTTCGAATGCTGTCACGCTTGTGTTTTTCCAGTTCTGAAAAAGAAACATACCGTTTTAATGTAGCAATTGAGTAGTACGAAACCGTCTGAATGTTGCTGTTGACCATTTTTTGCTTGGAGATGCTCTTGAGCTTGAAACACACACAGCAAGACCGGTGTTAACTAGCGAAATGGTTGGCAGAGTGCCGACACAGCGAGTATTGACTATCACTTGCACATCTAAAACAACGTCGGAAAGTAACTCGTTCGGCTTTTGAGTCACATAAAGTATGTGTGCTAATTTTGACGCCACTAGCTCTGCTTGTTGTCATGCAATTTCTTTGCCTCTCAGAAATGATTATGACATAAAAGTGAAGTACGTGACGAGTGTGACGTTAGGAAAACATTAGGCAGCATGGAGAGATTCTGTATGGGACCACCCAACCCAAACGAGTACTGTGTGACGTGCTACCCGGCAGGTATTCACTGAGGTAGCCGGCTAGCTCAGTCGGTAGAGCGTCAGACTCTTAATCCCAGGGTCGTGGGTTCGAGCCAGACGCTGGGCGAAACGGAATTTTGTTCCGCTGCAGGTGTAAATTACCGTTTTTCTGATTAACGAGATTTAATGGAAATAGCAACTTTAAACTTTGCCTATGTCTCTGTCAGTCGCAAGGAAACTTTATTTGAAGGTGAAGGTGATTTTGTAGACATGTGTGAAAGACATGTTCTGAAATGCAAGTGTTGTTGTTGGGAGAGCACATCGGTTACGTGTCAGATGTGTAGCCAAGCAATAATTTGTCGACACAGCTGTAAATATTAGCCGGTAATATGAAGTGTTGTCAGCTAAAGTCAAATGATGCAGACGACCGTAAGAACGAAGTACCCAAGAGTACCGCTAGGCCGCGCCTCTTTAGCTCAGTGGTAGAGCACTGGTCTAATAAACCAGGGGTCGTAAGTTCCATCCTCACAAGAGAAAGATGAATTTTGGAAATCAGTTGCGCGACGTGGCCGTATAGCAAACAGTACCTGTGATGACGAACAATTAGCGACAGGCGTTTTTTTAAGAATTACTCTCAGATGTGATTAAGGCGAATGGCGCAGATAAAGCATTTGCCAAAGCGGTACAGCATAAGGTGGGACGAGGCAGTCTGAATTACATTTTATAGATGTATTTCTCACATATCTCAGAGCCTCTCGCGATCTTCGTCGTCGTCGTCGTCGGTCGTCGTCGTTGTCGGTCGTCGTCGCCGCCGCCGCTTCTGCAGAAGTAGCAAATGGCCATCGTAGCAAATGCGGCGAGGGACGCCCTGCCTTCGATTCCGAATGCACAAAGTGTGTGGTCTTGTTTCTCAGTCTATATTTGGTCGGTCTCGTCAGAGGTTGAATGTAACGAATGGGTGGGAAAGAGCAAGGGGCAGCGGCTGTGTAGAACGAAAACACAAATCCTCAGGGGTGTGAGCGTTTCGAGATGAGTCGTATACGTGTAAATGTTTGTTGTCAGTGACCGTGTGGCCTAATGGATAAGTCGTCGGACTTCGGGTATGAAGATTACAGGTTCGAATGCTGTCACGCTCGTGTTTTCCAGTTCTGAAAAAGAAACATACCGTTTTAATGTAGCAATTGAGCAGTACGAAACCGTCTGAATGTTGCTGTTGACCATTTTTTGCTTGGAGATGCTCATGAGCTTGAAACACACACAGAAAGGCCGGTGTTAACTAGCGAAATGGTCGGCAGAGTGCCGACACCGCGAGTTTTGACTGGCACTTGCACATCTAAAACAACGTCGGAAAGTAACTCGTTCGGCTTTTGAGTCACATAAAGTATGTGTGTTAATTTTGTCGCCACTAGCTCTGCCTGTTGTCATGCAGTTTCTTTGCCTCTCAGAAATGATTATGACATAAAAGTGAAGTACGTGACGAGTGTGACGTTAGGAAAACATTAAGCAGCATGGAGAGATTCTGTATGGGACCACCCAACCCAAACGAGTACTGTGTGCCGTGCTAACCGGCAGGTATTCACCTAGGTAGCCGGCTATCTCAGTCGGTAGAGCGTCAGACTCTTAATCCCAGGGTCGTGGGTTCGAGCCAGACGCTGGGCGAAACGGAATTTTGTTCTGCTGCAGGTGTAAATTACCGTTTTTCTGATTAACGAGATTTAATGGAAATAGCAACTTTAAACTTTGCCTACGTCTCTGTCAGTCGCAAGGAAACTGTATTTGAAGGTGAAGGTGATTTTGTAGACATGTGTGAAAGACATGTTCTGAAATGCAAGTGTTGTTGTTTGGAGAGCACATCGGTTACGTGTCAGATGTGTTGCCAAGCAGTAATTTGTCGCCATAGCTGCAAATATTAGCAGGTAATATGAAGTGTTGTCAGCTAAAGTCTGATGATGCAGACGTCCGTAAGGACGAAGTACCCAAGAGTACCGCCAGGCCGCGACTCTTTAGCTCAGTGGTAGAGTACTGTTCTAATAAACCAGGGGTCTTAAGTTCCATTCTCACAGGAGAAAGATGAATTTTGGAAATCAATTGCGCGATGTGGCCGTTTAGCAAACAGTACCTGTGATGACGAACAATTAGCGACAGGCGTTTTTTAAGAATTACTCTCAGATGCGATTAAGGCGAATGGCACAGATAAAGCATTTGCCAAAGCGGTACAGCATAAGGTGGGACGAGGCAGTCTGAATTACATTTTATAGATGTATTTCTCACATATCTCAGAGCCTCTCGCGATATTCGTCGTCGTCGTCGTCGTCGTCGTCGTCGCCGCCGCCGCCGCCGCTTCTGCAGAAGTAGCAAATGGCCATCGTAGCAAATGCGGCGAGGGACGCTCTGCCTTCGATTCCGAATGCACAAAGTGTGTGGTCTTGTTTCTCAGTCTATATTTGGTCGGTCTCGTCAGAGGTTGAATGTAACGAATGGGTGGGAAAGAGCAAGGGGCAGCGGCTATGTAGAACGAAAACACAAATCCTCAGGGGTGTGAGCGTTTCGAGATGAGTCGTTTCCGTGTAAATGTTTGTTGTCAGTGAGCGTGTGGCCTAATGGATAAGGCGTCGGACTTCGGATCTGAAGATTACAGGTTCGAATGCTGTCACGCTCGTGTTTTCCAGTTCTGAAAAAGAAACATACCGTTTTAATGTAGCAATTGAGCAGTACGAAACCGTCTGAATGTTGCTGTTGACCATTTTTTGCTTGGAGATGCTCATGAGCTTGAAACACACACAGCAAGACCGGTGTTAACTAGCGAAATGGTCGGCAGAGTGCCGACACAGCGAGTTTTGACTGGCACTTGCACATCTAAAACAACGTCGGAAAGTAACTCGTTCGGCTTTTGAGTCACATAAAGTATGTGTGTTAATTTTGACGCCACTAGCTCTGCTTGTTGTCATGCAATTTCTTTGCCTCTCAGAAATGATTATGACATAAAAGTGAAGTACGTGACGAGTGTGACGTTAGGAAAACATTAGGCAGCATGGAGAGATTCTGTATGGGACCACCCAACCCAAACGAGTACTGTGTGACGTGCTACCCGGCAAGTATTCACCGAGGTAGCCGGCTAGCTCAGTCGGTAGAGCGTCAGACTGTTAATCCTAGGGTCGTGGGTTCGAGCCAGACGCTGGGCGAAACGGAATTTTGTTCCGCTGCAGGTGTAAATTACCGTTTTTCTGATTAACGAGATTTAATGGAAATAGCAACTTTAAACTTTGCCTACGTCTCTGTCAGTCGCAAGGAAACTGTATTTGAAGGTGAAGGTGATTTTGTAGACATGTGTGAAAGACATGTTCTGAAATGCAAGTGTTGTTGTTTGGGGAGCACATCGGTTACGTGTCAGATGTGTAGCCAAGCAGTAATTTGTCGCCATAGCTGCAAATATTAGCCGGTAATATGAAGTGTTGTCAGCTAAAGTCTGATGATGCAGACGTCCGTAAGGACGAAGTACCCAAGAGTACCGCTAGGCCGCGCCTCTTTAGCTCAGTGGTCAGTTGCGAGTCAGCCGCCGAGCGGGACGGACGTGTGGCGGAACTGGACGTCTGGCTGTAGTAAACACAGGCTGAGTCGCTGCGTTTGAGGTTAGTGGTGCTGCTAAGCCGCTATTCGTGTTGCACTTGTATTCATGAAGTTCTAGAATGAATAGGTCGAATTATTTGAGGAAAGACACAATCAAGTTTACTTTCGATCGAAATTTCGTTCGACCTAAAGCATTTGAAATTAAAGCATGGTTTATCGAAAAAGTATTGATTAACGGTGATGATGTTGTCGGAGTTTATCTCTCGTTTGTGACAAATGCTGTGTATCTGAAGATGAAAAGTCCAGAATTATGTAGTTCCATTGTGGATCGTTGCGGTGGTAGCGTGAAGTTTAATCATTCTGATGGGAATGTGAGTGACGTTGCTGTTAGTCATGCTGGGTACGGGATTCGTACGATCAGAGTGTTTGAGCTCCCTTTTGAAATTCCGCCCGAAGAACTTAATGTTGCCCTTCGGCCTTATGGCAGAATTATTTCCAATGTGGCAGAAAGGTGGTCTGAAGCTCATATGTTTCCTGTCTTGAATGGCGTAAGGCAAATTAAGATTGAATTACAGAAGCATGTCCCCTCTTATCTTAATATTTGTGGGTATCGTGCTTTGATTATCTATGATGGGCAACCGCGGACTTGCGCTTTATGCAATTCCACGGAACACATTCGTGCAGAATGTTCACGGAGGCGTGTCCCGCAGTTACCGCGTGACGAGGTGCCGAGTTCCGGCCCTGTTGTTGGTATGAAGTTGTCATACGCTGCCGCTGCTGACTTCCGCAGCCGAGGCGAGTCGGTGCCGCCTGTGCGCGGGGAGCCTGCTGCCTCGCGGGCGGTTGTCGATGATACTCCGGCTTCAAGCTCTAGATTTGCGGATGGTCTGCCGATCAGCTCCGCGCCCCTTGAATCTATGCCGACGCCAACTTTTTCCAACTCTCCCACTGTGGTTGCTCGTTCTTCCGCGGACTCGGCCGAAGATCCCCAAATACCCGCAACGGAGGTTTCCTTGCGTCGTCAGGATTCCCACCAACGTGAGGATATTGCCACTAGCTTCCGAGGAGTGGACGCTCCAGGCATCCACTCTGCGGGAACTATGAACGAAGATAGCAATCTGGACATTGGTTTCACGTTGGCGCCCACAGAAGACACTTGCGTCAAGGAAACCACAACGAGCGATGGTGTAGAATTGGAGACTGGGTTGCTACCAGTGGGAGCCATGGAAAAAGATGCGCCTCCTTCTGCCGTTGTGGAATGCGATACGCGGACTTTTGTCCGAAAAAAGGAACAGGCGACGTCAGACGTATCATCCGGTACTTCTCCTGACAGGTCGCAAACTTCATCTCCTGCTAGATCGCCGAAGAGATCTTCGAAGAAAGGCAAGAAGAGGAGATTGGCACACAAAGCAGCAGAGAGTTTAGCTCCTGCATTGCGGGAAAAGTTAAAACATTTAAGGGATAATGAACGACTACGAGAACAATGCCCAGTAGCACGAGTTAACGAGTGTACTGAAGCGGAGATGAGTCGTGCCGATGCAGATGATCTTCAACAACAACCTCGCGCACCGCTTGGCGTCGCAGGTTTGCAGACCGGCACTACTATGGATGTAGACCGAACTGTCTCAGAAAAAGGACTTGACTGGGCCGATGCCCAAGAAGATCGCACCGACCACGGAATGGAGATGGACCTGACACATGCTAGTGGCATTTAATTTTTTTTTTAATGTCTATTTTTCTTTCTGACAGACAGAATGGAATGGTACAGACGTGACTCTGCATGGGGTATACTTCATTAGCCAATTTCTTTTACCTGCACCTATGCCTACGGAACTGACATATAATGTGACCACGATCAATATAAATCGGATTCGCAGTGAAACGAAAGTCGCTTCTTTAAAAGATTTCCTTTACCAGTCGGATACTGATATAGCCCTCCTACAGGAATTTAATGTCCACAACTTTTATGTCCCAGGTTTTCAAGAGATTTTAAATATTGCACCGGAAGCCACATGTGGGACTGCGATCCTTGCCAAAGATGGTATTGATGTGAAGGATATCTGTCTGTTAGAAAATGGGAGGGGCATCAGTTGTAAAATTTTTACTACTACTGTTTTAAATGTATATGTCCCCTCTGGTAACAACGCTAGAGATGATAGGGCTAATTTTTTTAAGAACGATATGGTCTATTTACTTAAGGGGAATCCGGCGGAAGCTTTAATCGGTGGTGACTTTAATTGTGTACTTCACAAAAAGGATCAGCGACCAAATTTTAACTTCTCCAGGGAACTGGCGGCTTTGGTGACAAACATGAAGTGGACAGACGTGTGGGAAAGCAAATACCCCACGTTAGTCAAATTTACGTACATCAGTAGTCGCTCGCAAAGCAGAATAGACAGAATATACGTCACAGCAAACCTGGAAAATAAAATCAGTAGTATCGAAGTAATTCCCACTACCTTTTCGGACCATCTCGCAGTGAAATGCAGCATTCGGTTTCAGAAGCAAGGAACGTATTGGGGTCGCCCCTTATGGAAGCTGAATACCCATATGTTGTTCGAGGGTGCCCTATCAAGAACAGTAGCGGAGGTATGGCAGGCTGCTCTACGTATGCGCCATAAATACAGCTCTCGCCTTGCGTGGTGGACCTCATGTGCTAAAAAGAAATTGAGATCATCCCTAATAGCTTACGGGAGGGAGCGAGCAATGTGGTCTCGCAATACCGTTGAATTTTACTATACATGCTTAAGGGAACTATCAGCTCAGCAGATGACTGATGAGGTTTTCATTGAAATAAAGAAGATCAAGGCTCACCTCATAAGTCTCAAGCGACAACAGCTGGAGGGTTTAAAAATTAAATCTCGTGTCCCGACAACGGTGGAGGACGAAAACGCATCGCTGTACCACTTACTCGAACATGAAAGAAATAGAAGACGAGCGTTTATTGCTTGTCTTAGAGTGGGCGATAACCGGGTGCTGACGGAACACTCTGACATTTTAAATGCAGTTTATGGATTTTATCGTACGTTATATACTGATACCCGGTATAACCTAGACTGTGCGAACGATTTGCTACGAACTACAGGTATCGACAACGTTATCAATGACGAGGACAATGTGTCCCTTACCACTGCGATCACATGTGAGGAGGTGTTTGATATACTTAAATATTCGCCTACCCGTAAGTCCCCAGGGCCTGATGGCCTGCCTGTAGAGTTTTATTGTAAATTTTGGCCTCTCATCGGTAATCAATTCACAGAAGTGATAAATGAAGTGTTGCAAGGTGTTACTGTTCCACGCGAGTTCAAAGAAAGCGTAACTGTGCTAATACCAAAAGGAAGGAACGCGACAGTTAAAGATCTCAATCAATTGAGACCAATATGTTTGATGAACTCGGATTATAAAATCATTGCACGTGTACTGAAGGAAAGACTGAGACCTCTAATGGAGAAGATCATAGGTGACCACCAAACCTGTCTCTCGGGGCGGAATATTTTTAAAACTGTTTGTGAATATAGGGATGTCTCTGCAATTTTTGCAACGTCATCCTCACCAGGAGGCCTTGCCTTTATCGACTTCTCAAAGGCTTTTGACAGGGTCAACCACTTATTTTTGTTCAGAACGTTGACCTATGTGGGTTTTAGTCAACATTTTGTGCAAGTTTTAATTAACATTGTTGAAGGCATCCAAACACAAGTGTCTGTAAATGGGCATTTCACTCCACCCATTGAAATTCGCAACGGCGTCCCGCAGGGAAGTCCTTTGTCAATGCTCCTGTATGTTGTTGCACTGGAGCCTTTACTAAGGAGACTCGATGTCGATCTTGAGGGCATCACGATATCTGGCGTTAACAACGTCACCAATGCATATGCTGATGACGTTGGAGTGGTTATTCGTAGTAACGAAGATTTAGAGAAATTAACTACGAATATTCAGATCTTTTGTGAAGCTACAGGCGCTAGGGTTAACGAGGTGAAGAGTTCGTTTTTAAATCTTAAAGGTCTTCAAGATGTCCGTTTGGAATGGGCACGCTCCGTCGATCGTCACACCGCTCTGGGTGTCACCTTTTACCGATGTCCGCTTCAGACCATGACCTACAATTGGAAGAAAGTACTGGATACAATCAGAGGAGCCACAATACTCAATCAGACCAGACATCTGAACATTAAACAACGAATCAGAATAATTAATTGGTCCATTTTATCAAAAGCTATATATATAGGTCAAATATTGCCAGTTTCGAAACCCATTGCCAAACGTATAATGAGTATCATTTGCCGATTTATATGGACAGGGAATATTTTTAGAGTAGCAGTCGGTACAGTTACGTTACCTTCCGCTGAAGGTGGCCTAGGTTTAACAGATATATGGCGGAAGACTACGGCGTTATATATAAAGAGGACCCTACAAATTATAGAAAAACATCCACATAGTATTACAGCCAGGCTGTATCGACTCCTACAGCCAGAAAATTTACGTCCACCCATAAATATAGGCGGAATTAATTATAAATTGAAATATATTCGCCAGTTCTTTTTAGAGATTAGCTACATGGACAGTATTGTCACGAATCCACAATCAAGGAATTGCAGGAAATTAATGGAACTCTTAACAACGAAAGAACATGTCAACAAAATGGAGTGCAGATATCCCGACAAAGACTGGAAAAGAATTTGGAAAAATATTAGTAATCGTGAACTGTCTTCCGACATTCAGGCAACCTGGTACCGAGTTGTTAATAACGTAGTTTCCACTAACGAAAAGTTGCACTCCATTGGTCTTAGTGACACGATTGTGTGCACCCGATGTGACGCAGTTGACACATTGATCCACCGCTTTCTCTGTGGCGGATACGCCGAAATATGGAGGGGACTCCAACGGCGGGTAGCCTTTATAACCAGAACTGTTAGTACTGAGATCAATGTTGAAAAATTACTCTTCCCCGATGGTGTTTTCTTCCCTGTCCAGAAAACCAATGCTGTGTTGTGGTTGTTTGGCAATTATGTACATTACGTTATATCTGAACACGGCAATGACCGTGTTTTAGAATACGAATTATACGAACGAGCAAAATATTATCAGATATGTACGCGCAGGGACCACAAAAAAACTTTTGGTAACATGTTACACATTCTGTTTCAGAGACAAGGGATTGGATAAACATCTTAATAGCCTCGTCTACGAAAAATGTAGTCACAGGCCAAAGTAGGGGATCGCTGTTGAGGGTGAAGTACGGTGGGGACTTCGTGTGCCCCAGGGCCGCTACGGTAGCCGTGAAGGCCTCGGACAGAACCCCGAAACGGCACTGCGGCTTCACACTTACTGCTGGATGAACCCCATATCTCCAGCAACTACTTTCATCTATGATGATTTTCCAGGATCTCGGTAATATCGGAAGGTGGTTTCGTTGCACACAATGCAGTGGAAACTTCTTGCACGTGTTCCTCAGTTACAATCTTTCTATTTTTGTTTAATTTTTTTCAGTATGAGGCAAGAGTGACAATTTATTAATTCCCAAGAAGCCTTAATTTTTCAATTTTCAGTTCTACGGAGGAGAAGCCTCACATGGCGAAGAAGCCAAACATCATTTCATTTCCCTAACTGTCACAGTAAATTTGAAAAAAAAAAAAATCAGTCGACATAGCATAGAAGCTCGCCGAAGAAGGCATAAAAGGAGAGCGAATGGATGGGCTGTGTGGGGAGAAGGGAGGCCCAAAAAAATAGAAAAAAAAAAAAAAAAAAAAAAAAAAAAAAAAAAAAAAAAAAAAAAAAAAAAAAGTGGTAGAGCACTGGTCTAATAAACCAGGGGTCTTAAGTTCCATCCTCACAGGAGAAAAATGAATTTTGGAAATCAGTTGCGCGACGTGGCCGTTTAGCAAACAGTACCTGTGATGACGAACAATAAGCGACAGGCGTTTTTTAAGAATTACTCTCAGATGCGATTAAGGCGAATGGCGCAGATAAAGCATTTGCCAAAGCGGTACAGCATAAGGTGGGACGAGGCAGTCTGAATTACATTTTATAGATGTATTTCCCACATATCTCAGAGCCTCTCGCGATATTCGCCGTCGTCGTCGTCGTCGTCGTCGTCGCCGCCGCCGCTTCTGCAGAAGTAGCAAATGGCCATCGTAGCAAATGCGGCGAGGGACGCCCTGCCTTCGATTCCGAATGCACAAAGTGTGTGGTCTTGTTTCTCAGTCTATATTTGGTCGGTCTCGTCAGAGGTTGAATGTAACGAATGGGTGGGAAAGAGCAAGGGGCAGCGGCTGTGTAGAACGAAAACACAAATCCTCAGGGGTGTGAGCGTTTCGAGATGAGTCGTATACGTGTAAATGTTTGTTGTCAGTGACCGTGTGGCCTAATGGATAAGTCGTCGGACTTCGGGTATGAAGATTACAGGTTCGAATGCTGTCACGCTCGTGTTTTCCAGTTCTGAAAAAGAAACATACCGTTTTAATGTAGCAATTGAGCAGTACGAAACCGTCTGAATGTTGCTGTTGACCATTTTTTGCTTGGAGATGCTCATGAGCTTGAAACACACACAGAAAGGCCGGTGTTAACTAGCGAAATGGTCGGCAGAGTGCCGACACCGCGAGTTTTGACTGGCACTTGCACATCTAAAACAACGTCGGAAAGTAACTCGTTCGGCTTTTGAGTCACATAAAGTATGTGTGTTAATTTTGTCGCCACTAGCTCTGCCTGTTGTCATGCAGTTTCTTTGCCTCTCAGAAATGATTATGACATAAAAGTGAAGTACGTGACGAGTGTGACGTTAGGAAAACATTAAGCAGCATGGAGAGATTCTGTATGGGACCACCCAACCCAAACGAGTACTGTGTGCCGTGCTAACCGGCAGGTATTCACCTAGGTAGCCGGCTATCTCAGTCGGTAGAGCGTCAGACTCTTAATCCCAGGGTCGTGGGTTCGAGCCAGACGTTGGGCGAAACGGAATTTTGTTCTGCTGCAGGTGTAAATTACCGTTTTTCTGATTAACGAGATTTAATGGAAATAGCAACTTTAAACTTTGCCTACGTCTCTGTCAGTCGCAAGGAAACTGTATTTGAAGGTGAAGGTGATTTTGTAGACATGTGTGAAAGACATAATCTGAAATGCAAGTGTTATTGTTTGGAGAGCACATCGGTTACGTGTCAGATGTGTAGCCAAGCAGTAATTTGTCGCCATAGCTGCAAATATTAGCAGGTAATATGAAGTGTTGTCAGCTAAAGTCTGATGATGCAGACGTCCGTAAGGACGAAGTACCCAAGAGTACCGCTAGGCTGCGACTCTTTAGCTCAGTGGTAGAGTACTGGTCTAATAAACCAGGGGTCTTAAGTTCCATTCTCACAGGAGAAAGATGAATTTTGGAAATCAATTGCGCGATGTGGCCGTTTAGCAAACAGTACCTGTGATGACGAACAATTAGCGACAGGCGTTTTTTAAGAATTACTCTCAGATGCGATTAAGGCGAATGGCACAGATAAAGCATTTGCCAAAGCGGTACAGCATAAGGTGGGACGAGGCAGTCTGAATTACATTTTATAGATGTATTTCTCACATATCTCAGAGCCTCTCGCGATATTCGTCGTCGTCGTCGTCGTCGTCGTCGTCGTCGTCGTCGCCGCCGCCGCCGCCGCCGCCGCTTCTGCAGAAGTAGCAAATGGCCATCGTAGCAAATGCGGCGAGGGACGCCCTGCCTTCGATTCCGAATGCACAAAGTGTGTGGTCTTGTTTCTCAGTCTATATTTGGTCGGTCTCGTCAGAGGTTGAATGTAACGAATGGGTGGGAAAGAGCAAGGGGCAGCGGCTATGTAGAACGAAAACACAAATCCTCAGGGGTGTGAGCGTTTCGAGATGAGTCGTATACGTGTAAATGTTTGTTGTCAGTGAGCGTGTGGCCTAATGGATAAGGCGTCGGACTTCGGATCTGAAGATTACAGGTTCGAATGCTGTCACGCTCGTGTTTTCCAGTTCTGAAAAAGAAACATACCGTTTTAATGTAGCAATTGAGCAGTACGAAACCGTCTGAATGTTGCTGTTGACCATTTTTTGCTTGGAGATGCTCATGAGCTTGAAACACACACAGCAAGACCGGTGTTAACTAGCGAAATGGTCGGCAGAGTGCCGACACCGCGAGTTTTGACTGGCACTTGCACATCTAAAACAACGTCGGAAAGTAACTCGTTCGGCTTTTGAGTCACATAAAGTATGTGTGTTAATTTTGACGCCACTAGCTCTGCTTGTTGTCATGCAATTTCTTTGCCTCTCAGAAATGATTATGACATAAAAGTGAAGTACGTGACGAGTGTGACGTTAGGAAAACATTAGGCAGCATGGAGAGATTCTGTATGGGACCACCCAACCCAAACGAGTACTGTGTGACGTGCTACCCGGCAGGTATTCACCGAGGTAGCCGGCTAGCTCAGTCGGTAGAGCGTCAGACTCTTAATCCCAGGGTCGTGGGTTCGAGCCAGACGCTGGGCGAAACGGAATTTTGTTCCGCTGCAGGTGTAAATTACCGTTTTTTCTGATTAACGAGATTTAATGGAAATAGCAACTTTAAACTTTGCCTACGTCTCTGTCAGTCGCAAGGAAACTGTATTTGAAGGTGAAGGTGATTTTGTAGACATGTGTGAAAGACATGTTCTGAAATGCAAGTGTTGTTGTTTGGAGAGCACATCGGTTACGTGTCAGATGTGTAGCCAAGCAGTAATTTGTCGCCATAGCTGCAAATATTAGCCGGTAATATGAAGTGTTGTCAGCTAAAGTCTGATGATGCAGACGTCCGTAAGGACGAAGTACCCAAGAGTACCGCTAGGCCGCGCATCTTTAGCTCAGTGGTAGAGCACTGGTCTAATAAACCAGGGGTCGTAAGTTCCATCCTCACAGGAGAAAGATGAATTTTGGAAATCAGTTGCGCGACGTGGCCGTTTAGCAAACAGTACCTGTGATGACGAACAATTAGCGACAGGCGTTTTTTAAGAATTACTCTCAGATGCGATTAAGGCGAATGGCGCAGATAAAGCATTTGCCAAAGCGGTACAGCATAAGGTGGGACGAGGCAGTCTGAATTACATTTTATAGATGTATTTCTCACGTATCTCAGAGCCTCTCGCCATATTCGTCGTCGTCGTCGTCGCCGCCGCCGCTTCTGCAGAAGTAGCAAATGGCAATCGTAGCAAATGCGGCGAGGGACGCCCTGCCTTCGATTCCGAATGCACAAAGTGTGTGGTCTTGTTTCTCAGTCTATATTTGGTCGGTCTCGTCAGAGGTTGAATGTAACGAATGGGTGGGAAAGAGCAAGGGGCAGCGGCTGTGTAGAACGAAAACACAAATCCTCAGGGGTGTGAGCGTTTCGAGATGAGTCGTATACGTGTAAATGTTTGTTGTCAGTGACCGTGTGGCCTAATGGATAAGGCGTCGGACTTCGGATCTGAAGATTACAGGTTCGAATGCTGTCACGCTCGTGGTTTCCAGTTCTGAAAAAGAAACATACCGTTTTAATGTAGCAATTGAGCAGTACGAAACCGTCTGAATGTTGCTGTTGACCATTTTTTGCTTGGAGATGCTCATGAGCTTGAAACACACACAGCAAGACCGGTGTTAACTAGCGAAATGGTCGGCAGAGTGCCGACACCGCGAGTTTTGACTGGCACTTGCACATCTAAAACAACGTCGGAAAGTAACTCGTTCGGCTTTTGAGTCACATAAAGTATGTGTGTTAATTTTGACGCCACTAGCTCTGCTTGTTGTCATGCAATTTCTTTGCCTCTCAGAAATGATTTTGACATAAAAGTGAAGTACGTGACGAGTGTGACGTTAGGAAAACATTAGGCAGCATGGAGAGATTCTGTATGGGACCACCCAACCCAAACGAGTACTGTGTGACGTGCTACCCGGCAGGTATTCACCGAGGTAGCCGGCTAGCTCAGTCGGTAGAGCGTCAGACTCTTAATCCCAGGGTCGTGGGTTCGAGCCAGACGCTGGGCGAAACGGAATTTTGTTCCGCTGCAGGTGTAAATTACCGTTTTTCTGATTAACGAGATTTGATGGAAATAGCAACTTTAAACTTTGCCTACGTCTCTGTCAGTCGCAAGGAAACTGTATTTGAAGGTGAAGGTGATTTTGTAGACATGTGTGAAAGACATGTTCTGAAATGCAAGTGTTGTTGTTTGGAGAGCACATCGGTTACGTGTCAGATGTGTAGCCAAGCAGTAATTTGTCGCCATAGCTGCAAATATTAGCCGGTAATATGAAGTGTTGTCAGCTAAAGTCTGATGATGCAGACGACCGTAAGGACGAAGTACACAAGAGTACCGCTAGGCCGCGCCTCTTTAGCTCAGTGGTAGAGCACTGGTCTAATATACCAGTGGTCGTAAGTTCCATCCTCACAGGAGAAAGATGAATTTTGGAAATCAGTTGCGCGTCGTGGCCGTATAGCAAACAGTACCTGTGATGACGAACAATTAGCGACAGGCGTTTTTTAAGAATTACTCTCAGATGCGATTAAGGCGAATGGCGCAGATAAAGCATTTGCCAAAGCGGTACAGCATAAGGTGGGACGAGGCAGTCTGAATTACATTTTATAGATGTATTTGTCACATATCTCAGAGCCTCTCGCCATATTCGTCGTCGTCGTCGTCGTCGCCGCCGCCGCTTCTGCAGAAGTAGCAAATGGCAATCGTAGCAAATGCGGCGAGGGACGCCCTGCCTTCGATTCCGAATGCAGAAAGTGTGTGGTCTTGTTTCTGAGTCTATATTTGGTCGGTCTCGTCAGAGGTTGAATGTAACGAATGGGTGGGAAAGAGCAAGGGGCAGCGGCTGTGTAGAACGAAAACACAAATCCTCAGGGGTGTGAGCGTTTCGAGATGAGTCGTATACGTGTAAATGTTTGTTGTCAGTGAGCGTGTGGCCTAATGGATAAGGCGTCGGACTTCGGATCTGAAGATTACAGGTTCGAATGCTGTCACGCTCGTGTTTTCCAGTTCTGAAAAAGGAACATACCGTTTTAATGTAGCAATTGAGCAGTACGAAACCGTCTGAATGTTGCTGTTGACCATTTTTTGCTTGGAGATGCTCATGAGCTTGAAACACACACAGCAAGACCGGTGTTAACTAGCGAAATGGTCGGCAGAGTGCCGACACCGCGAGTTTTGACTGGCACTTGCACATCTAAAACAACGTCGGAAAGTAACTCGTTCGGCTTTTGAGTCACATAAAGTATGTGTGTTAATTTTGACGCCACTAGCTCTGCTTGTTGTCATGCAATTTCTTTGCCTCTCAGAAATGATTATGACATAAAAGTGAAGTACGTGACGAGTGTGACGTTAGGAAAACATTAGGCAGCATGGAGAGATTCTGTATGGGACCACCCAACCCAAACGAGTACTGTGTGACGTGATACCTGGCAGGTATTCACCGAGGTAGCCGGCTAGCTCAGTCGGTAGAGCGTCAGACTCTTAATCCCAGGGTCGTGGGTTCGAGCCAGACGCTGGGCGAAACGGAATTTTGTTCCGCTGCAGGTGTAAATTACCGTTTTTCTGATTAACGAGATTTAATGGAAATAGCAACTTTAAACTTTGCCTACGTCTCTGTCAGTCGCAAGGAAACTGTATTTGAAGGTGAAGGTGATTTTGTAGACATGTGTGAAAGACATGTTCTGAAATGCAAGTGTTGTTGTTTGGAGAGCACATCGGTTACGTGTCAGACGTGTAGCCAAGCAGTAGTTTGTCGCCATAGCTGCAAATATTAGCCGGTAATATGAAGTGTTGTCAGCTAAAGTCTGATGATGCAGACGTCCGTAAGGACGAAGTACCCAAGAGTACCGCTAGGCCGCGCCTCTTTAGCTCAGTGGTAGAGCACTGGTCTAATAAACCAGGGGTTTTAAGTTCCATCCTCAGTTGCGCGACGTGGCCGTTTAGCAAACAGTACCTGTGATGACGAACAATTAGCGACAGGCGTTTTTTAAGAATTACTCTCAGATGCGATTAAGGCGAATGGCGCAGATAAAGCATTTGCCAAAGCGGTACAGCATAAGGTGGGACGAGGCAGTCTGAATTACATTTTATAGATGTATTTCTCACGTATCTCAGAGCCTCTCGCCATATTCGTCGTCGTCGTCGTCGCCGCCGCCGCTTCTGCAGAAGTAGCAAATGGCAATCGTAGCAAATGCGGCGAGGGACGCCCTGCCTTCGATTCCGAATGCACAAAGTGTGTGGTCTTGTTTCTCAGTCTATATTTGGTCGGTCTCGTCAGAGGTTGAATGTAACGAATGGGTGGGAAAGAGCAAGGGGCAGCGGCTGTGTAGAACGAAAACACAAATCCTCAGGGGTGTGAGCGTTTCGAGATGAGTCGTATACGTGTAAATGTTTGTTGTCAGTGAGCGTGTGGCCTAATGGATAAGGCGTCGGACTTCGGATCTGAAGATTACAGGTTCGAATGCTGTCACGCTCGTGTTTTCCAGTTCTGAAAAAGAAACATACCGTTTTAATGTAGCAATTGAGCAGTACGAAACCGTCTGAATGTTGCTGTTGACCATTTTTTGCTTGGAGATGCTCATGAGCTTGAAACACACACAGCAAGACCGGTGTTAACTAGCGAAATGGTCGGCAGAGTGCCGACACCGCGAGTTTTGACTGGCACTTGCACATCTAAAACAACGTCGGAAAGTAACTCGTTCGGCTTTTGAGTCACATAAAGTATGTGTGTTAATTTTGACGCCACTAGCTCTGCTTGTTGTCATGCAATTTCTTTGCCTCTCAGAAATGATTTTGACATAAAAGTGAAGTACGTGACGAGTGTGACGTTAGGAAAACATTAGGCAGCATGGAGAGATTCTGTATGGGACCACCCAACCCAAACGAGTACTGTGTGACGTGCTACCCGGCAGGTATTCACCGAGGTAGCCGGCTAGCTCAGTCGGTAGAGCGTCAGACTCTTAATCCCAGGGTCGTGGGTTCGAGCCAGACGCTGGGCGAAACGGAATTTTGTTCCGCTGCAGGTGTAAATTACCGTTTTTCTGATTAACGAGATTTGATGGAAATAGCAACTTTAAACTTTGCCTACGTCTCTGTCAGTCGCAAGGAAACTGTATTTGAAGGTGAAGGTGATTTTGTAGACATGTGTGAAAGACATGTTCTGAAATGCAAGTGTTGTTGTTTGGAGAGCACATCGGTTACGTGTCAGATGTGTAGCCAAGCAGTAATTTGTCGCCATAGCTGCAAATATTAGCCGGTAATATGAAGTGTTGTCAGCTAAAGTCTGATGATGCAGACGTCCGTAAGGACGAAGTACCCAAGAGTACCGCTAGGCCGCGCCTCTTTAGCTCAGTGGTAGAGCACTGGTCTAATAAACCAGGGGTTTTAAGTTCCATCCTCAGTTGCGCGACGTGGCCGTTTAGCAAACAGTACCTGTGATGACGAACAATTAGCGACAGGCGTTTTTTAAGAATTACTCTCAGATGCGATTAAGGCGAATGGCGCAGATAAAGCATTTGCCAAAGCGGTACAGCATAAGGTGGGACGAGGCAGTCTGAATTACATTTTATAGATGTATTTCTCACATATCTCAGAGCCTCTCGCCATATTCGTCGTCGTCGTCGTCGCCGCCGCCGCTTCTGCAGAAGTAGCAAATGGCAATCGTAGCAAATGCGGCGAGGGACGCCCTGCCTTCGATTCCGAATGCAGAAAGTGTGTGGTCTTGTTTCTCAGTCTATATTTGGTCGGTCTCGTCAGAGGTTGAATGTAACGAATGGGTGGGAAAGAGCAAGGGGCAGCGGCTGTGTAGAACGAAAACACAAATCCTCAGGGGTGTGAGCGTTTCGAGATGAGTCGTATACGTGTAAATGTTTGTTGTCAGTGAGCGTGTGGCCTAATGGATAAGGCGTCGGACTTCGGATCTGAAGATTACAGGTTCGAATCCTGTCACGCTCGTGTTTTCCAGTTCTGAAAAAGAAACATACCGTTTTAATGTAGCAATTGAGCAGTACGAAACCGTCTGAATGTTGCTGTTGACCATTTTTTGCTTGGAGATGCTCATGAGCTTGAAACACACACAGCAAGACCGGTGTTAACTAGCGAAATGGTCGGCAGAGTGCCGACACCGCGAGTTTTGACTGGCACTTGCACATCTAAAACAACGTCGGAAAGTAACTCGTTCGGCTTTTGAGTCACATAAAGTATGTGTGTTAATTTTGACGCCACTAGCTCTGCTTGTTGTCATGCAATTTCTTTGCCTCTCAGAAATGATTATGACATAAAAGTGAAGTACGTGACGAGTGTGACGTTAGGAAAACATTAGGCAGCATGGAGAGATTCTGTATGGGACCACCCAACCCAAACGAGTACTGTGTGACGTGCTACCCGGCAGGTATTCACCGAGGTAGCCGGCTAGCTCAGTCGGTAGAGCGTCAGACTCTTAATCCCAGGGTCGTGGGTTCGAGCCAGACGCTGGGCGAAACGGAATTTTGTTCCGCTGCAGGTGTAAATTACCGTTTTTCTGATTAACGAGATTTAATGGAAATAGCAACTTTAAACTTTGCCTACGTCTCTGTCAGTCGCAAGGAAACTGTATTTGAAGGTGAAGGTGATTTTGTAGACATGTGTGAAAGACATGTTCTGAAATGCAAGTGTTGTTGTTTGGAGAGCACATCGGTTACGTGTCAGACGTGTAGCCAAGCAGTAGTTTGTCGCCATAGCTGCAAATATTAGCCGGTAATATGAAGTGTTGTCAGCTAAAGTCTGATGATGCAGACGTCCGTAAGGACGAAGTACCCAAGAGTACCGCTAGGCCGCGCCTCTTTAGCTCAGTGGTAGAGCACTGGTCTAATAAACCAGGGGTTTTAAGTTCCATCCTCAGTTGCGCGACGTGGCCGTTTAGCAAACAGTACCTGTGATGACGAACAATTAGCGACAGGCGTTTTTTAAGAATTACTCTCAGATGCGATTAAGGCGAATGGCGCAGATAAAGCATTTGCCAAAGCGGTACAGCATAAGGTGGGACGAGGCAGTCTGAATTACATTTTATAGATGTATTTCTCACATATCTCAGAGCCTCTCGCCATATTCGTCGTCGTCGTCGTCGCCGCCGCCGCTTCTGCAGAAGTAGCAAATGGCAATCGTAGCAAATGCGGCGAGGGACGCCCTGCCTTCGATTCCGAATGCACAAAGTGTGTGGTCTTGTTTCTCAGTCTATATTTGGTCGGTCTCGTCAGAGGTTGAATGTAACGAATGGGTGGGAAAGAGCAAGGGGCAGCGGCTGTGTAGAACGAAAACACAAATCCTCAGGGGTGTGAGCGTTTCGAGATGAGTCGTATACGTGTAAATGTTTGTTGTCAGTGACCGTGTGGCCTAATGGATAAGGCGTCGGACTTCGGATCTGAAGATTACAGGTTCGAATGCTGTCACGCTCGTGGTTTCCAGTTCTGAAAAAGAAACATACCGTTTTAATGTAGCAATTGAGCAGTACGAAACCGTCTGAATGTTGCTGTTGACCATTTTTTGGTGGAGATGCTCATGAGCTTGAAACACACACAGCAAGACCGGTGTTAACTAGCGAAATGGTCGGCAGAGTGCCGACACCGCGAGTTTTGACTGGCACTTGCACATCTAAAACAACGTCGCAAAGTAACTCGTTCGGCTTTTGAGTCACATAAAGTATGTGTGTTAATTTTGACGCCACTAGCTCTGCTTGTTGTCATGCAATTTCTTTGCCTCTCAGAAATGATTTTGACATAAAAGTGAAGTACGTGACGAGTGTGACGTTAGGAAAACATTAGGCAGCATGGAGAGATTCTGTATGGGACCACCCAACCCAAACGAGTACTGTGTGACGTGCTACCCGGCAGGTATTCACCGAGGTAGCCGGCTAGCTCAGTCGGTAGAGCGTCAGACTCTTAATCCCAGGGTCGTGGGTTCGAGCCAGACGCTGGGCGAAACGGAATTTTGTTCCGCTGCAGGTGTAAATTACCGTTTTTCTGATTAACGAGATTTGATGGAAATAGCAACTTTAAACTTTGCCTACGTCTCTGTCAGTCGCAAGGAAACTGTATTTGAAGGTGAAGGTGATTTTGTAGACATGTGTGAAAGACATGTTCTGAAATGCAAGTGTTGTTGTTTGGAGAGCACATCGGTTACGTGTCAGATGTGTAGCCAAGCAGTAATTTGTCGCCATAGCTGCAAATATTAGCCGGTAATATGAAGTGTTGTCAGCTAAAGTCTGATGATGCAGACGTCCGTAAGGACGAAGTACCCAAGAGTACCGCTAGGCCGCGCCTCTTTAGCTCAGTGGTAGAGCACTGGTCTAATAAACCAGGGGTCTTAAGTTCCATCCTCACAGGAGAAAGATGAATTTTGGAAATCAGTTGCGCGACGTGGCCGTTTAGCAAACAGTACCTGTGATGACGAACAATTAGCGACAGGCGTTTTTTAAGAATTACTCTCAGATGCGATTAAGGCGAATGGCGCAGATAAAGCATTTGCCAAAGCGGTACAGCATAAGGTGGGACGAGGCAGTCTGAATTACATTTTATAGATGTATTTCTCACATATCTCAGAGCCTCTCGCCATATTCGTCGTCGTCGTCGTCGTCGCCGCCGCCGCTTCTGCAGAAGTAGCAAATGGCAATCGTAGCAAATGCGGCGAGGGACGCCCTGCCTTCGATTCCGAATGCAGAAAGTGTGTGGTCTTGTTTCTCAGTCTATATTTGGTCGGTCTCGTCAGAGGTTGAATGTAACGAATGGGTGGGAAAGAGCAAGGGGCAGCGGCTGTGTAGAACGAAAACACAAATCCTCAGGGGTGTGAGCGTTTCGAGATGAGTCGTATACGTGTAAATGTTTGTTGTCAGTGAGCGTGTGGCCTAATGGATAAGGCGTCGGACTTCGGATCTGAAGATTACAGGTTCGAATGCTGTCACGCTCGTGTTTTCCAGTTCTGAAAAAGAAACATACCGTTTTAATGTAGCAATTGAGCAGTACGAAACCGTCTGAATGTTGCTGTTGACCATTTTTTGCTTGGAGATGCTCATGAGCTTGAAACACACACAGCAAGACCGGTGTTAACTAGCGAAATGGTCGGCAGAGTGCCGACGCCGCGAGTTTTGACTGGCACTTGCACATCTAAAACAACGTCGGAAAGTAACTCGTTCGGCTTTTGAGTCACATAAAGTATGTGTGTTAATTTTGACGCCACTAGCTCTGCTTGTTGTCATGCAATTTCTTTGCCTCTCAGAAATGATTATGACATAAAAGTGAAGTACGTGACGAGTGTGACGTTAGGAAAACATTAGGCAGCATGGAGAGATTCTGTATGGGACCACCCAACCCAAACGAGTACTGTGTGACGTGCTACCCGGCAGGTATTCACCGAGGTAGCCGGCTAGCTCAGTCGGTAGAGCGTCAGACTCTTAATCCCAGGGTCGTGGGTTCGAGCCAGACGCTGGGCGAAACGGAATTTTGTTCCGCTGCAGGTGTAAATTACCGTTTTTCTGAGTAACGAGATTTAATGGAAATAGCAACTTTAAACTTTGCCTACGTCTCTGTCAGTCGCAAGGAAACTGTATTTGAAGGTGAAGGTGATTTTGTAGACATGTGTGAAAGACATGTTCTGAAATGCAAGTGTTGTTGTTTGGAGAGCACATCGGTTACGTGTCAGACGTGTAGCCAAGCAGTAGTTTGTCGCCATAGCTGCAAATATTAGCCGGTAATATGAAGTGTTGTCAGCTAAAGTCTGATGATGCAGACGTCCGTAAGGACGAAGTACCCAAGAGTACCGATAGGTCGCGCCTCTTTAGCTCAGTGGTAGAGCACTGGTCTAATAAACCAGGGGTTTTAAGTTCCATCCTCAGTTGCGCGACGTGGCCGTTTAGCAAACAGTACCTGTGATGACGAACAATTAGCGACAGGCGTTTTTTAAGAATTACTCTCAGATGCGATTAAGGCGAATGGCGCAGATAAAGCATTTGCCAAAGCGGTACAGCATAAGGTGGGACGAGGCAGTCTGAATTACATTTTATAGATGTATTTCTCACATATCTCAGAGCCTCTCGCCATATTCGTCGTCGTCGTCGTCGCCGCCGCCGCTTCTGCAGAAGTAGCAAATGGCCATCGTAGCAAATGCGGCGAGGGACGCCCTGCCTTCGATTCCGAATGCACAAAGTGTGTGGTCTTGTTTCTCAGTCTATATTTGGTCGGTCTCGTCAGAGGTTGAATGTAACGAATGGGTGGGAAAGAGCAAGGGGCAGCGGCTGTGTAGAACGAAAACACAAATCCTCAGGGGTGTGAGCGTTTCGAGATGAGTCGTATACGTGTAAATGTTTGTTGTCAGTGAGCGTGTGGCCTAATGGATAAGGCGTCGGACTTCGGATCTGAAGATTACAGGTTCGAATGCTGTCACGCTCGTGTTTTCCAGTTCTGAAAAAGAAACATACCGTTTTAATGTAGCAATTGAGCAGTACGAAACCGTCTGAATGTTGCTGTTGACCATTTTTTGCTTGGAGATGCTCATGAGCTTGAAACACACACAGCAAGACCGGTGTTAACTAGCGAAATGGTCGGCAGAGTGCCGACACCGCGAGTTTTGACTGGCACTTGCACATCTAAAACAACGTCGGAAAGTAACTCGTTCGGCTTTTGAGTCACATAAAGTATGTGTGTTAATTTTGACGCCACTAGCTCTGCTTGTTGTCATGCAATTTCTTTGCCTCTCAGAAATGATTATGACATAAAAGTGAAGTACGTGACGAGTGTGACGTTAGGAAAACATTAGGCAGCATGGAGAGATTCTGTATGGGACCACCCAACCCAAACGAGTACTGTGTGACGTGCTACCCGGCAGGTATTCACCGAGGTAGCCGGCTAGCTCAGTCGGTAGAGCGTCAGACTCTTAATCCCAGGGTCGTGGGTTCGAGCCAGACGCTGGGCGAAACGGAATTTTGTTCCGCTGCAGGTGTAAATTACCGTTTTTCTGAGTAACGAGATTTAATGGAAATAGCAACTTTAAACTTTGCCTACGTCTCTGTCAGTCGCAAGGAAACTGTATTTGAAGGTGAAGGTGATTTTGTAGACATGTGTGAAAGACATGTTCTGAAATGCAAGTGTTGTTGTTTGGAGAGCACATCGGTTACGTGTCAGACGTGTAGCCAAGCAGTAGTTTGTCGCCATAGCTGCAAATATTAGCCGGTAATATGAAGTGTTGTCAGCTAAAGTCTGATGATGCAGACGTCCGTAAGGACGAAGTACCCAAGAGTACCGATAGGTCGCGCCTCTTTAGCTCAGTGGTAGAGCACTGGTCTAATAAACCAGGGGTTTTAAGTTCCATCCTCAGTTGCGCGACGTGGCCGTTTAGCAAACAGTACCTGTGATGACGAACAATTAGCGACAGGCGTTTTTTAAGAATTACTCTCAGATGCGATTAAGGCGAATGGCGCAGATAAAGCATTTGCCAAAGCGGTACAGCATAAGGTGGGACGAGGCAGTCTGAATTACATTTTATAGATGTATTTCTCACATATCTCAGAGCCTCTCGCCATATTCGTCGTCGTCGTCGTCGCCGCCGCCGCTTCTGCAGAAGTAGCAAATGGCCATCGTAGCAAATGCGGCGAGGGACGCCCTGCCTTCGATTCCGAATGCACAAAGTGTGTGGTCTTGTTTCTCAGTCTATATTTGGTCGGTCTCGTCAGAGGTTGAATGTAACGAATGGGTGGGAAAGAGCAAGGGGCAGCGGCTGTGTAGAACGAAAACACAAATCCTCAGGGGTGTGAGCGTTTCGAGATGAGTCGTATACGTGTAAATGTTTGTTGTCAGTGACCGTGTGGCCTAATGGATAAGGCGTCGGACTTCGGATCTGAAGATTACAGGTTCGAATGCTGTCACGCTCGTGTTTTCCAGTTCTGAAAAAGAAACATACCGTTTTAATGTAGCAATTGAGCAGTACGAAACCGTCTGAATGTTGCTGTTGACCATTTTTTGCTTGGAGATGCTCATGAGCTTGAAACACACACAGCAAGACCGGTGTTAACTAGCGAAATGGTCGGCAGAGTGCCGACACAGCGAGTTTTGACTGGCACTTGCACATCTAAAACAACGTCGGAAAGTAACTCGTTCGGCTTTTGAGTCACATAAAGTATGTGTGTTAATTTTGACGCCACTAGCTCTGCTTGTTGTCATGCAATTTCTTTGCCTCTCAGAAATGATTTTGACATAAAAGTGAAGTACGTGACGAGTGTGACGTTAGGAAAACATTAGGCAGCATGGAGAGATTCTGTATGGGACCACCCAACCCAAACGAGTACTGTGTGACGTGCTACCCGGCAGGTATTCACCGAGGTAGCCGGCTAGCTCAGTCGGTAGAGCGTCAGACTCTTAATCCCAGGGTCGTGGGTTCGAGCCAGACGCTGGGCGAAACGGAATTTTGTTCCGCTGCAGGTGTAAATTACCGTTTTTCTGATTAACGAGATTTGATGGAAATAGCAACTTTAAACTTTGCCTACGTCTCTGTCAGTCGCAAGGAAACTGTATTTGAAGGTGAAGGTGATTTTGTAGACATGTGTGAAAGACATGTTCTGAAATGCAAGTGTTGTTGTTTGGAGAGCACATCGGTTACGTGTCAGATGTGTAGCCAAGCAGTAATTTGTCGCCATAGCTGCAAATATTAGCCGGTAATATGAAGTGTTGTCAGCTAAAGTCTGATGATGCAGACGTCCGTAAGGACGAAGTACCCAAGAGTACCGATAGGCCGCGCCTCTTTAGCTCAGTGCTAGAGCACTGGTCTAATAAACCAGGGGTCTTAAGTTCCATCCTCACAGGAGAAAGATGAATTTTGGAAATCAGTTGCGCGACGTGGCCGTTTAGCAAACAGTACCTGTGATGACGAACAATTAGCGACAGGCGTTTTTTAAGAATTACTCTCAGATGCGATTAAGGCGAATGGCGCAGATAAAGCATTTGCCAAAGCGGTACAGCATAAGGTGGGACGAGGCAGTCTGAATTACATTTTATAGATGTATTTCTCACATACCTCAGAGCCTCTCGCCATATTCGTCGTCGTCGTCGTCGTCGCCGCCGCCGCTTCTGCAGAAGTAGCAAATGGCAATCGTAGCAAATGCGGCGAGGGACGCCCTGCCTTCGATTCCGAATGCACAAAGTGTGTGGTCTTGTTTCTCAGTCTGTATTTGGTCGGTCTCGTCAGAGGTTGAATGTAACGAATGGGTGGGAAAGAGCAAGGGGCAGCGGCTGTGTAGAACGAAAACACAAATCCTCAGGAGTGTGAGCGTTTCGAGATGAGTCGTATACGTGTAAATGTTTGTTGTCAGTGAGCGTGTGGCCTAATGGATAAGGCGTCGGACTTCGGATCTGAAGATTACAGGTTCGAATGCTGTCACGCTCGTGTTTTCCAGTTCTGAAAAAGAAACATACCGTTTTAATGTAGCAATTGAGCAGTACGAAACCGTCTGAATGTTGCTGTTGACCATTTTTTGCTTGGAGATGCTCATGAGCTTGAAACACACACAGCAAGACCGGTGTTAACTAGCGAAATGGTCGGCAGAGTGCCGACACAGCGAGTTTTGACTGGCACTTGCACATCTAAAACAACGTCGGAAAGTAACTCGTTCGGCTTTTGAGTCACATAAAGTATGTGTGTTAATTTTGACGCCACTAGCTCTGCTTGTTGTCATGCAATTTCTTTGCCTCTCAGAAATGATTATGACATAAAAGTGAAGTACGTGACGAGTGTGACGTTAGGAAAACATTAGGCAGCATGGAGAGATTCTGTATGGGACCACCCAACCCAAACGAGTACTGTGTGACGTGCTACCCGGCAGGTATTCACCGAGGTAGCCGGCTAGCTCAGTCGGTAGAGCGTCAGACTCTTAATCCCAGGGTCGTGGGTTCGAGCCAGACGCTGGGCGAAACGGAATTTTGTTCCGCTGCAGGTGTAAATTACCGTTTTTCTGATTAACGAGATTTGATGGAAATAGCAACTTTAAACTTTGCCTACGTCTCTGTCAGTCGCAAGGAAACTGTATTTGAAGGTGAAGGTGATTTTGTAGACATGTGTGAAAGACATGTTCTGAAATGCAAGTGTTGTTGTTTGGAGAGCACATCGGTTACGTGTCAGATGTGTAGCCAAGCAGTAATTTGTCGCCATAGCTGCAAATATTAGCCGGTAATATGAAGTGTTGTCAGCTAAAGTCTGATGATGCAGACGTCCGTAAGGACGAAGTACCCAAGAGTACCGCTAGGCCGCGCCTCTTTAGCTCAGTGGTAGAGCACTGGTCTAATAAACCAGGGGTCTTAAGTTCCATCCTCACAGGAGAAAGATGAATTTTGGAAATCAGTTGCGCGACGTGGCCGTTTAGCAAACAGTACCTGTGATGACGAACAATTAGCGACAGGCGTTTTTTGAGAATTACTCTCAGATGCGATTAAGGCGAATGGCGCAGATAAAGCATTTGCCAAAGCGGTACAGCATAAGGTGGGACGAGGCAGTCTGAATTACATTTTATAGATGTATTTCTCACATATCTCAGAGCCTCTCGCCATATTCGTCGTCGTCGTCGTCGTCGTCGCCGCCGCCGCTTCTGCAGAAGTAGCAAATGGCAATCGTAGCAAATGCGGCGAGGGACGCCCTGCCTTCGATTCCGAATGCACAAAGTGTGTGGTCTTGTTTCTCAGTCTATATTTGGTCGGTCTCGTCAGAGGTTGAATGTAACGAATGGGTGGGAAAGAGCAAGGGGCAGCGGCTGTGTAGAACGAAAACACAAATCCTCAGGAGTGTGAGCGTTTCGAGATGAGTCGTATACGTGTAAATGTTTGTTGTCAGTGAGCGTGTGGCCTAATGGATAAGGCGTCGGACTTCGGATCTGAAGATTACAGGTTCGAATGCTGTCACGCTCGTGTTTTCCAGTTCTGAAAAAGAAACATACCGTTTTAATGTAGCAATTGAGCAGTACGAAACCGTCTGAATGTTGCTGTTGACCATTTTTTGCTTGGAGATGCTCATGAGCTTGAAACACACACAGCAAGACCGGTGTTAACTAGCGAAATGGTCGGCAGAGTGCCGACACAGCGAGTTTTGACTGGCACTTGCACATCTAAAACAACGTCGGAAATTAACTCGTTCGGCTTTTGAGTCACATAAAGTATGTGTGTTAACTTTGACGCCACTAGCTCTGCTTGTTGTCATGCAATTTCTTTGCCTCTCAGAAATGATTATGACATAAAAGTGAAGTACGTGACGAGTGTGACGTTAGGAAAACATTAGGCAGCATGGAGAGATTCTGTATGGGACCACCCAACCCAAACGAGTACTGTGTGACGTGCTACCCGGCAGGTATTCACCGAGGTAGCCGGCTAGCTCAGTCGGTAGAGCGTCAGACTCTTAATCCCAGGGTCGTGGGTTCGAGCCAGACGCTGGGCGAAACGGAATTTTGTTCCGCTGCAGGTGTAAATTACCGTTTTTCTGATTAACGAGATTTGATGGAAATAGCAACTTTAAACTTTGCCTACGTCTCTGTCAGTCGCAAGGAAACTGTATTTGAAGGTGAAGGTGATTTTGTAGACATGTGTGAAAGACATGTTCTGAAATGCAAGTGTTGTTGTTTGGAGAGCACATCGGTTACGTGTCAGATGTGTAGCCAAGCAGTAATTTGTCGCCATAGCTGCAAATATTAGCCGGTAATATGAAGTGTTGTCAGCTAAGGTCTGATGATGCAGACGTCCGTAAGGACGAAGTACCCAAGAGTACCGCTAGGCCGCGCCTCTTTAGCTCAGTGGTAGAGCACTGGTCTAATAAACCAGGGGTCTTAAGTTCCATCCTCACAGGAGAAAGATGAATTTTGGAAATCAGTTGCGCGACGTGGCCGTTTAGCAAACAGTACCTGTGATGACGAACAATTAGCGACAGGCGTTTTTTAAGAATTACTCTCAGATGCGATTAAGGCGAATGGCGCAGATAAAGCATTTGCCAAAGCGGTACAGCATAAGGTGGGACGAGGCAGTCTGAATTACATTTTATAGATGTATTTGTCACATATCTCAGAGCCTCTCGCCATATTCGTCGTCGTCGTCGTCGTCGTCGCCGCCGCCGCTTCTGCAGAAGTAGCAAATGGCCATCGTAGCAAATGCGGCGAGGGACGCCCTGCCTTCGATTCCGAATGCACAAAGTGTGTGGTCTTGTTTCTCAGTCTATATTTGGTCGGTCTCGTCAGAGGTTGAATGTAACGAATGGGTGGGAAAGAGCAAGGGGCAGCGGCTGTGTACAACGAAAACACAAATCCTCAGGGGTGTGAGCGTTTCGAGATGAGTCGTATACGTGTAAATGTCTGTTGTCAGTGACCGTGTGGCCTAATGGATAAGGCGTCGGACTTCGGATCTGAAGATTACAGGTTCGAATGCTGTCACGCTCGTGTTTTCCAGTTCTGAAAAAGAAACATACCGTTTTAATGTAGCAATTGAGCAGTACGAAACCGTCTGAATGTTGCTGTTGACCATTTTTTGCTTGGAGATGCTCATGAGCTTGAAACACACACAGCAAGACCGGTGTTAACTAGCGAAATGGTCGGCAGAGTGCCGACACAGCGAGTTTTGACTGGCACTTGCACATCTAAAACAACGTCGGAAAGTAACTCGTTCGGCTTTTGAGTCACATAAAGTATGTGTGTTAATTTTGACGCCACTAGCTCTACTTGTTCTCATGCAATTTCTTTGCCTCTCAGAAATGATTATGACATAAAAGTGAAGTACGTGACGAGTGTGACGTTAGGAAAACATTAGGCAGCATGGAGAGATTCTGTATGGGACCACCCAACCCAAACGAGTACTGTGTGACGTGCTACCCGGCAGGTATTCACCGAGGTAGCCGGCTAGCTCAGTCGGTAGAGCGTCACACTCTTAATCCCAGGGTCGTGGGTTCGAGCCAGACGCTGGGCGAAACGGAATTTTGTTCCGCTGCAGGTGTAAATTACCGTTTTTCTGATTAACGAGATTCAATGGAAATAGCAACTTTAAACTTTGCCTACGTCTCTGTCAGTCGCAAGGAAACTGTATTTGAAGGTGAAGGTGATTTTGTAGACATGTGTGAAAGACATGTTCTGAAATGCAAGTGTTGTTGTTTGGAGAGCACATCGGTTACGTGTCAGATGTGTAGCCAAGCAGTAATTTGTCGCCATAGCTGCAAATATTAGCCGGTAATATGAAGTGTTGTCAGCTAAAGTCTGATGATGCAGACGTCCGTAAGGACGAAGTACCCAAGAGCACCGCTAGGCCGCGCCTCTTTAGCTCAGTGGTAGAGCACTGGTGTAATAAATCAGGGGTCTTAAGTTCCATCCTCACAGGAGAAAGGTGAATTTTGGAAATCAGTTGCGCGACGTGGCCGTTTAGCAAACAGTACCTGTGATGACGAACAATTAGCGACAGGCGTTTTTTAAGAATTACTCTGAGATGCGATTAAGGCGAATGGCGCAGATAAAGCATTTGCCAAAGCGGTACAGCATAAGGTGGGACGAGGCAGTCTGAATTACATTTTATACATGTATTCCTCACATATCTCAGAGCCTCTCGCCATATTCGTCGTCGTCGTCGTCGTCGTCGTCGTCGTCGTCGTCGTCGTCGCCGCCGCCGCTTCTGCAGAAGTAGCAAATGGCCATCGTAGCAAATGCGGCGAGGGACGCCCTGCCTTCGATTCCGAATGCACAAAGTGTGTGGTCTTGTTTCTCAGTCTATATTTGGTCGGTCTCGTCAGAGGTTGAATGTAACGAATGGGTGGGAAAGAGCAAGGGGCAGCGGCTGTGTAGAACGAAAACACAAATCCTCAGGGGTGTGAGCGTTTCGAGATGAGTCGTATACGTGTAAATGTCTGTTGTCAGTGACCGTGTGGCCTAATGGATAAGGCGTCGGACTTCGGATCTGAAGATTACAGGTTCGAATGCTGTCACGCTCGTGTTTTCCAGTTCTGAAAAAGAAACATACCGTTTTAATGTAGCAATTGAGCAGTACGAAACCGTCTGAATGTTGCTGTTGACCATTTTTTGCTTGGAGATGCTCATGAGCTTGAAACACACACAGCAAGACCGGTGTTAACTAGCGAAATGGTCGGCAGAGTGCCGACACAGCGAGTTTTGACTGGCACTTGCACATCTAAAACAACGTCGGAAAGTAACTCGTTCGGCTTTTGAGTCACATAAAGTATGTGTGTTAATTTTGACGCCACTAGCTCTACTTGTTCTCATGCAATTTCTTTGCCTCTCAGAAATGATTATGACATAAAAGTGAAGTACGTGACGAGTGTGACGTTAGGAAAACATTAGGCAGCATGGAGAGATTCTGTATGGGACCACCCAACCCAAACGAGTACTGTGTGACGTGCTACCCGGCAGGTATTCACCGAGGTAGCCGGCTAGCTCAGTCGGTAGAGCGTCACACTCTTAATCCCAGGGTCGTGGGTTCGAGCCAGACGCTGGGCGAAACGGAAATTTGTTCCGCTGCAGGTGTAAATTACCGTTTTTCTGATTAACGAGATTTGATGGAAATAGCAACTTTAAACTTTGCCTACGTCTCTGTCAGTCGCAAGGAAACTGTATTTGAAGGTGAAGGTGATTTTGTAGACATGTGTGAAAGACATGTTCTGAAATGCAAGTGTTGTTGTTTGGAGAGCACATCGGTTACGTGTCAGATGTGTAGCCAAGCAGTAATTTGTCGCCATAGCTGCAAATATTAGCCGGTAATATGAAGTGTTGTCAGCTAAAGTCTGATGATGCAGACGTCCGTAAGGACGAAGTACCCAAGAGTACCACTAGGCCGCGCCTCTTTAGTTCAGTGGTAGAGCACTGGTCTAATAAACCAGGGGTCTTAAGTTCCATCCTCACAGGAGAAAGATGAATTTTGGAAATCAGTTGCGCGACGTGGCCGTTTAGCAAACAGTACCTGTGATGACGAACAATTAGCGACAGGCGTTTTTTAAGAATTACTCTCAGATGCGATTAAGGCGAATGGCGCAGATAAAGCATTTGCCAAAGCGGTACAGCATAAGGTGGGACGAGGCAGTCTGAATTACATTTTATACATGTATTCCTCACATATCTCAGAGCCTCTCGCCATATTCGTCGTCGTCGTCGTCGTCGTCGTCGTCGTCGTCGTCGTCGTCGCCGCCGCCGCCGCTTCTGCAGAAGTAGCAAATGGCCATCGTAGCAAATGCGGCGAGGGACGCCCTGCCTTCGATTCCGAATGCACAAAGTGTGTGGTCTTGTTTCTCAGTCTATATTTGGTCGGTCTCGTCAGAGGTTGAATGTAACGAATGGGTGGGAAAGAGCAAGGGGCAGCGGCTGTGTAGAACGAAAACACAAATCCTCAGGGGTGTGAGCGTTTCGAGATGAGTCGTATACGTGTAAATGTTTGTTGTCAGTGACCGTGTGGCCTAATGGATAAGGCGTCGGACTTCGGATCTGAAGATTACAGGTTCGAATGCTGTCACGCTCGTGTTTTCCAGTTCTGAAAAAGAAACATACCGTTTTAATGTAGCAATTGAGCAGTACGAAACCGTCTGAATTTTGCTGTTGAACATTTTTTGCTTGGAGATGCTCATGAGCTTGAAACACACACAGCTAGACCGGTGTTAACTAGCGAAATGGTCGGCAGAGTGCCGACACCGCGAGTTTTGACTGGCACTTGCACATCTAAAACAACGTCGGAAAGTAACTCGTTCGGCTTTTGAGTCACATAAAGTATGTGTGTTAATTTTGACGCCACTAGCTCTGCTTGTTGTCATGCAATTTCTTTGCCTCTCCGAAATGATTATGACATAAAAGTGAAGTACGTGACGAGTGTGACGTTAGGAAAACATTAGGCAGCATGGAGAGATTCTGTATGGGACCACCCAACCCAAACGAGTACTGTGTGATGTGCTGCCCGGCAGGTATTCACCGAGGTAGCCGGCTATCTCAGTCGGTAGAGCGTCAGACTCTTAATCCCAGGGTCGTGGGTTCGAGCCAGACGCTGGGCGAAACGGAATTTTGTTCCGCTGCAGGTGTAAATTACCGTTTTTCTGATTAACGAGATTTAATGGAAATAGCAACTTTAAACTTTGCCTACGTCTCTGTCAGTCGCAAGGAAACTGTATTTGAAGGTGAAGGTGATTTTGTAGACATGTGTGAAAGACATGTTTTGAAATGCAAGTGTTGTTGTTTGGAGAGCACATCGGTTACGTGTCAGATGTGTAGCCAAGCAGTAATTTGTCGCCATAGCTGCAAATATTAGCCGGTAATATGAAGTGTTGTCAGCTAAAGTCTGATGATGCAGACGTCCGTAAGGACGAAGTACCCAAGAGTACCGCTATGCCGCGTCTCTTTAGCTCAGTGCTAGAGCACTGGTCTAATAAACCAGGGGTCTTAAGTACCATACTCACAGGAGAAAGATGAATTTTGGAAATCAGTTGCGCGACGTGGCCGTTTAGCAAACAGTACCTGTGATGACGAACAATTAGCGACAGGCGTTTTTTAAGAATTACTCTCAGATGCGATTAAGGCGAATGGCGCAGATAAAGCATTTGCCAAAGCGGTACAGCATAAGGTGGGACGAGGCAGTCTGAATTACATTTTATAGATGTATTTCTCACATATCTCAGAGCCTCTCGCCATATTCGTCGTCGTCGTCGTCGTCGTCGTCGCCGCCGCCGCTTCTGCAGAAGTAGCAAATGGCAATCGTAGCAAATGCGGCGAGGGACGCCCTGCCTTCGATTCCGAATGCACAAAGTGTGTGGTCTTGTTTCTCAGTCTATATTTGGTCGGTCTCGTCAGAGGTTGAATGTAACGAATGGGTGGGAAAGAGCAAGGGGCAGCGGCTGTGTAGAACGAAAACACAAATCCTCAGGGGTGTGAGCGTTTCGAGATGAGTCGTATACGTGTAAATGTTTGTTGGCAGTGACCGTGTGGCCTAATGGATAAGGCGTCGGACTTCGGATCTGAAGATTACAGGTTCGAATGCTGTCACGCTCGTGTTTTCCAGTTCTGAAAAAGAAACATACCGTTTTAATGTAGCAATTGAGCAGTACGAAACCGTCTGAATGTTGCTGTTGACCATTTTTTGCTTGGAGATGCTCATGAGCTTGAAACACACACAGCAAGACCGGTGTTAACTAGCGAAATGGTCGGCAGAGTGCCGACACCGCGAGTTTTGACTGGCACTTGCACATCTAAAACAACGTCGGAAAGTAACTCGTTCGGCTTTTGAGTCACATAAAGTACGTGTGTTAATTTTGACGCCACTAGCTCTGCTTGTTGTCATGCAATTTCTTTGCCTCTCAGAAATGATTATGACATAAAAGTGAAGTACGTGACGAGTGTGACGTTAGGAAAACAGAAGGCAGCATGGAGAGATTCTGTATGGGACCACCCAACCCAAACGAGTACTGTGTGATGTGCTACCCGGCAGGTATCCACCGAGGTAGCCGGCTTGCTCAGTCGGTAGAGCGTCAGACTCTTAATCCCAGGGTCGTGGGTTCGAGCCAGACGCTGGGCGAAACGGAATTTTGTTCCGCTGCAGGTGTAAATTACCGTTTTTCTGATTAACGAGATTTAATGGAAATAGCAACTTTAAACTTTGCCTACGTCTCTGTCAGTCGCAAGGAAACTGTATTTGAAGGTGAAGGTGATTTTGTAGACATGTGTGAAAGACATGTTCTGAAATGCAAGTGTTGTTGTTTGGAGAGCACATCGGTTACGTGTCAGATGTGTAGCCAAGCAGTAATTTGTCGCCATAGCTGCAAATATTAGCCGGTAATATGAAGTGTTGTCAGCTAAAGTCTGATGATGCAGACGTCCCTAAGGACGAAGTACCCAAGAGTACCGCTAGGCCGCGCCTCTTTAGCTCAGTGGTAGAGCACTGGTCTAATAAACCAGGGGTCTGAAGTTCCATCCTCACAGGAGAAAGATGAATTTTGGAAATCAGTTGCGCAACGTGGCCGTTTAGCAAACAGTACCTGTGATGACGAACAATTAGCGACAGGCGTTTTTTAAGAATTATTCTCAGATGCGATTAAGGCGAATGGCGCAGATAAAGCATTTGCCAAAGAGGTACAGCATAAGGTGGGACGAGGCAGTCTGAATTACATTTTATAGATGTATTTCTCACATATCTCTGAGCCTCTCGCCATATTCGTCGTCGTCGTCGTCGTCGTCGTCGTCGTCGTCGCCGCCGCCGCTTCTGCAGAAGTAGCAAATGGCCATCGTAGCAAATGCGGCGAGGGACGCCCTGCCTTCGATTCCGAATGCACAAAGTGTGTGGTCTTGTTTCTCAGTCTATATTTGGTCGGTCTCGTCAGAGGTTGAATGTAACGAATGGGTGGGAAAGAGCAAGGGGCAGCGGCTGTGTAGAACGAAAACACAAATCCTCAGGGGTGTGAGCGTTTCGAGATGAGTCGTATACGTGTAAACGTTTGTTGTCAGTGACCGTGTGGCCTAATGGATAAGGCGTCGGACTTCGGATCTGAAGATTACAGGTTCGAATGCTGTCACGCTCGTGTTTTCCAGTTCTGAAAAAGAAACATACCGTTTTAATGTAGCAATTGAGCAGTACGAAACCGTCTGAATGTTGCTGTTGACCATTTTTTGCTTGGAGATGCTCATGAGCTTGAAACACACACAGCAAGACCGGTGTTAACTAGCGAAATGGTCGGCAGAGTGCCGACACCGCGAGTTTTGACTGGCACTTGCACATCTAAAACAACGTCGGAAAGTAACTCGTTCGGCTTTTGAGTCACATAAAGTATGTGTGTTAATCTTGACGCCACTAGCTCTGCTTGTTGTCATGCAGTTTCTTTGCCTCTCAGAAATGATTATGACATAAAAGTGAAGTACGTGACGAGTGTGACGTTAGGAAAACATTAGGCAACATGGAGATATTCTGTATGGGACCACCCAACCCAAACGAGTACTGTGTGATGTGCTAACCGGCAGGTATTCACCGAGGTAGCCGGCTAGCTCAGTCGGTAGAGCGTCAGACTCCTAATCCCAGGGTCGTGGGTTCGAGCCAGGCGCTTTACGAAACGGAATTTTGTTCCGCTGCAGGTGTAAATTACCGTTTTTCTGATTAACGAGATTTAATGGAAATAGCAACTTTAAACTTTGCCTACGTCTCTGTCAGTCGCAAGGAAACTGTATTTGAGGGTGAAGGTGATTTTGTAGACATGTGTGAAAGACATGTTCTGAAATGCAAGTGTTGTTGTTTGGAGAGCACATGGGTTACGTGTCAGATGTGTAGCCAAGCAGTAATTTGTCGCCATAGCTGCAAATATTAGACGGTAATATGAAGTGTTGTCACCTAAAGTCTAATGATGCAGACGACCGTAAGGACGAAGTACCCAAGAGTACCGCTAGGCCGCGCCTCCTTAGCTCAGTGCTAGAGCACTGATCTAATAAACCAGGGGTCGTAAGTTCCATCCTCACAGGAGAAAGATGAATTTTGGAAATCAGTTGCGCGGCGTGGCCGTATAGCAAACAGTACCTGTGATGACGAACAATTAGCGACAGGCGTTTTTTAAGAATTACTCTCAGGTGTGATTAAGGCGAATGGCGCAGATAAAGCATTTGCCAAAGCGGTACAGCATAAGATGGGACGAGGCAGTCTGAATTACATTTTATAGATGTATTTCCCACATATCTCAGAGCCTCTCGCGATATTCGTCGTCGTCGTCGTCGTCGTCGTCGTCGTCGCCGCCGCCGCTTCTGCAGAAGTAGCAAATGGCCATCGTAGCAAATGCGGCGAGGGACGCCCTGCCTTCGATTCCGAATGCACAAAGTGTGTGGTCTTGTTTCTCAGTCTATATTTGGTCGGTCTCGTCAGAGGTTGAATGTAACGAATGGGTGGGAAAGAGCAAGGGGCAGCGGCTGTGTAGAACGAAAACACAAATCCTCAGGGGTGTGAGCGTTTCGAGATGAGTCGTATACGTGTAAATGTTTGTTGGCAGTGACCGTGTGGCCTAATGGATAAGGCGTCGGACTTCGGATCTGAAGATTACAGGTTCGAATGCTGTCACGCTCGTGTTTTCCAGTTCTGAAAAAGAAACATACCGTTTTAATGTAGCAATTGAGCAGTACGAAACCGTCTGAATGTTGGTGTTGACCATTTTTTGCTTGGAGATGCTCATGAGCTTGAAACACACACAGCAAGACCGGTGTTAACTAGCGAAATGGTCGGCAGAGTGCCGACACCGCGAGTTTTGACTGGCACTTGCACATCTAAAACAACGTCGGAAAGTAACTCGTTCGGCTTTTGAGTCACATAAAGTATGTGTGTTAATTTTGACGCCACTAGCTCTGCTTGTTGTCATGCAATTTCTTTGCCTCTCAGAAATGATTATGACATAAAAGTGAAGTACGTGACGAGTGTGACGTTAGGAAAACATTAGGCAGCATGGAGAGATTCTGTATGGGACCACCCAACCCAAACGAGTACTGTGTGATGTGCTACCCGGCAGGTATTCACCTAGGTAGCCGGCTAGCTCAGTCGGTAGAGCGTCAGACTCTTAATCCCAGAGTCGTGGGTTCGAGCCAGACGCTGGGCGAAACGGAATTTTGTTCCGCTGCAGGTGTAAATTACCGTTTTTCTGATTAACGAGATTTAATGGAAATAGCAACTTTAAACTTTGCCTACGTCTCTGTCAGTCGCAAGGAAACTGTATTTGAAGGTGAAGGTGATTTTGTAGACATGTGTGAAAGACAGTAATTTGTCGCCATAGCTGCAAATATTAGCCGGTAATATGAAGTGTTGTCAGCTAAAGTCTGATGATGCAGACGTCCGTAAGGACGAAGTACCCAAGAGTACCGCTAGGCCGCGCCTCTTTAGCTCAGTGGTAGAGCACTGGTCTAATAAACCAGGCGTCTGAAGTTCCATCCTCACAGGAGAAAGATGAATTTTGGAAATCAGTTGCGCGACGTGGCCGTTTAGCAAACAGTACTTGTGATGACGAACAATTAGCGACAGGCGTTTTTTAAGAATTATTCTCAGATGCGATTAAGGCGAATGGCGCAGATAAAGCATTTGCCAAAGCGGTACAGCATAAGGTGAGACGAGGCAGTCTGAATTACATTTTATAGATGTATTTCTCACATATCTCTGAGCCTCTCGCCATATTCGTCGTCGTCGTCGTCGTCGTCGTCGCCGCCGCCGCTTCTGCAGAAGTAGCAAATGGCCATCGTAGCAAATGCGGCGAGGGACGCCCTGCCTTCGATTCCGAATGCACAAAGTGTGTGGTCTTGTTTCTCAGTCTATATTTGGTCGGTCTCGTCAGAGGTTGAATGTAACGAATGGGTGGGAAAGAGCAAGGGGCAGCGGCTGTGTAGAACGAAAACACAAATCCTCAGGGGTGTGAGCGTTTCGAGATGAGTCGTATACGTGTAAATGTTTGTTGGCAGTGACCGTGTGGCCTAATGGATAAGGCGTCGGACTTCGGATCTGAAGATTACAGGTTCGAATGCTGTCACGCTCGTGTTTTCCAGTTCTGAAAAAGAAACATACCGTTTTAATGTAGCAATTGAGCAGTACGAAACCGTCTGAATGTTGCTGTTGACCATTTTTTGCTTGGAGATGCTCATGAGCTTGAAACACACACAGCAAGACCGGTGTTAACTAGCGAAATGGTCGGCAGAGTGCCGACACCGCGAGTTTTGACTGGCACTTGCACATCTAAAACAACGTCGGAAAGTAACTCGTTCGGCTTTTGAGTCACATAAAGTATGTGTGTTAATCTTGACGCCACTAGCTCTGCTTGTTGTCATGCAGTTTCTTTGCCTCTCAGAAATGATTATGACATAAAAGTGAAGTACGTGACGAGTGTGACGTTAGGAAAACATTAGGCAACATGGAGATATTCTGTATGGGACCACCCAACCCAAACGAGTACTGTGTGATGTGCTAACCGGCAGGTATTCACCGAGGTAGCCGGCTAGCTCAGTCGGTAGAGCGTCAGACTCCTAATCCCAGGGTCGTGGGTTCGAGCCAGGCGCTTTACGAAACGGAATTTTGTTCCGCTGCAGGTGTAAATTACCGTTTTTCTGATTAACGAGATTTAATGGAAATAGCAACTTTAAACTTTGCCTACGTCTCTGTCAGTCGCAAGGAAACTGTATTTGAGGGTGAAGGTGATTTTGTAGACATGTGTGAAAGACATGTTCTGAAATGCAAGTGTTGTTGTTTGGAGAGCACATGGGTTACGTGTCAGATGTGTAGCCAAGCAGTAATTTGTCGCCATAGCTGCAAATATTAGACGGTAATATGAAGTGTTGTCACCTAAAGTCTAATGATGCAGACGACCGTAAGGACGAAGTACCCTAGAGTACCGCTAGGCCGCGCCTCCTTAGCTCAGTGCTAGAGCACTGATCTAATAAACCAGGGGTCGTAAGTTCCATCCTCACAGGAGAAAGATGAATTTTGGAAATCAGTTGCGCGGCGTGGCCGTATAGCAAACAGTACCTGTGATGACGAACAATTAGCGACAGGCGTTTTTTAAGAATTACTCTCAGGTGTGATTAAGGCGAATGGCGCAGATAAAGCATTTGCCAAAGCGGTACAGCATAAGATGGGACGAGGCAGTCTGAATTACATTTTATAGATGTATTTCCCACATATCTCAGAGCCTCTCGCGATATTCGTCGTCGTCGTCGTCGTCGTCGTCGTCGCCGCCGCCGCTTCTGCAGAAGTAGCAAATGGCAATCGTAGCAAATGCGGCGAGGGACGCCCTGCCTTCGATTCCGAATGCACAAAGTGTGTGGTCTTCTTTCTCAGTCTATATTTGGTCGGTCTCGTCAGAGGTTGAATGTAACGAATGGGTGGGAAAGAGCAAGGGGCAGCGGCTGTGTAGAACGAAAACACAAATCCTCAGGGGTGTGAGCGTTTCGAGATGAGTCGTATACGTGTAAATGTTTGTTGGCAGTGACCGTGTGGCCTAATGGATAAGGCGTCGGACTTCGGATCTGAAGATTACAGGTTCGAATGCTATCACGCTCGTGTTTTCCAGTTCTGAAAAAGAAACATACCGTTTTAATGTAGCAATTGAGCAGTACGAAACCGTCTGAATGTTGGTGTTGACCATTTTTTGCTTGGAGATGCTCATGAGCTTGAAACACACACAGCAAGACCGGTGTTAACTAGCGAAATGGTCGGCAGAGTGCCGACACCGCGAGTTTTGACTGGCACTTGCACATCTAAAACAACGTCGGAAAGTAACTCGTTCGGCTTTTGAGTCACATAAAGTATGTGTGTTAATTTTGACGCCACTAGCTCTGCTTGTTGTCATGCAATTTCTTTGCCTCTCAGAAATGATTATGACATAAAAGTGAAGTACGTGACGAGTGTGACGTTAGGAAAACATTAGGCAGCATGGAGAGATTCTGTATGGGACCACCCAACCCAAACGAGTACTGTGTGATGTGCTACCCGGCAGGTATTCACCTAGGTAGCCGGCTAGCTCAGTCGGTAGAGCGTCAGACTCTTAATCCCAGGGTCGTGGGTTCGAGCCAGACGCTGGGCGAAACGGAATTTTGTTCCGCTGCAGGTGTAAATTACCGTTTTTCTGATTAACGAGATTTAATGGAAATAGCAACTTTAAACTTTGCCTACGTCTCTGTCAGTCGCAAGGAAACTGTATTTGAAGGTGAAGGTGATTTTGTAGACATGTGTGAAAGACAGTAATTTGTCGCCATAGCTGCAAATATTAGCCGGTAATATGAAGTGTTGTCAGCTAAAGTCTGATGATGCAGACGTCCGTAAGGACGAAGTACCCAAGAGTACCGCTAGGCCGCGCCTCTTTAGCTCAGTGGTAGAGCACTGGTCTAATAAACCAGGCGTCTGAAGTTCCATCCTCACAGGAGAGAGATGAATTTTGGAAATCAGTTGCGCGACGTGGCCGTTTAGCAAACAGTACTTGTGATGACGAACAATTAGCGACAGGCGTTTTTTAAGAATTATTCTCAGATGCGATTAAGGCGAATGGCGCAGATAAAGCATTTGCCAAAGCGGTACAGCATAAGGTGAGACGAGGCAGTCTGAATTACATTTTATAGATGTATTTCTCACATATCTCTGAGCCTCTCGCCATATTCGTCGTCGTCGTCGTCGTCGTCGTCGCCGCCGCCGCTTCTGCAGAAGTAGCAAATGGCCATCGTAGCAAATGCGGCGAGGGACGCCCTGCCTTCGATTCCGAATGCACAAAGTGTGTGGTCTTGTTTCTCAGTCTATATTTGGTCGGTCTCGTCAGAGGTTGAATGTAACGAATGGGTGGGAAAGAGCAAGGGGCAGCGGCTGTGTAGAACGAAAACACAAATCCTCAGGGGTGTGAGCGTTTCGAGATGAGTCGTATACGTGTAAATGTTTGTTGGCAGTGACCGTGTGGCCTAATGGATAAGGCGTCGGACTTCGGAACTGAAGATTACAGGTTCGAATGCTGTCACGCTCGTGTTTTCCAGTTCTGAAAAAGAAACATACCGTTTTAATGTAGCAATTGAGCAGTACGAAACCGTCTGAATGTTGGTGTTGACCATTTTTTGCTTGGAGATGCTCATGAGCTTGAAACACACACAGCAAGACCGGTGTTAACTAGCGAAATGGTCGGCAGAGTGCCGACACCGCGAGTTTTGACTGGCACTTGCACATCTAAAACAACGTCGGAAAGTAATTCGTTCGGCTTTTGAGTCACATAAAGTATGTGTGTTAATTTTGACGCCACTAGCTCTGCTTGTTGTCATGCAATTTCTTTGCCTCTCAGAAATGATTATGACATAAAAGTGAAGTACGTGACGAGTGTGACGTTAGGAAAACATTAGGCAGCATGGAGAGATTCTGTATGGGACCACCCAACCCAAACGAGTACTGTGTGATGTGCTACCCGGCAGGTATTCACCGAGGTAGCCGGCTAGCTCAGTCGGTAGAGCGTCAGACTCTTAATCCCAGGGTCGTGGGTTCGAGCCAGACGCTGGGCGAAATGGAATTTTGTTCCGCTGCAGGTGTAAATTACCGTTTTTCTGATTAACGAGATTTAATGGAAATAGCAACTTTAAACTTTGCCTACGTCTCTGTCAGTCCCAAGGAAACTGTATTTGATGGTGAAGGTGATTTTGTAGACATGTGTGAAAGACAGTAATTTGTCGCCATAGCTGCAAATATTAGCCGGTAATATGAAGTGTTGTCAGCTAAAGTCTGATGATGCAGACGTCCGTAAGGACGAAGTACCCAAGAGTACCGTTAGGCCGCGCCTCTTTAGCTCAGTGGTAGAGCACTGGTCTAATAAACCAGGGGTCTGAAGTTCCATCCTCACAGGAGAAAGATGAATTTTGGAAATCAGTTGCGCGACGTGGCCGTTTAGCAAACAGTACCTGTGATGACGAACAATTAGCGACAGGCGTTTTTTAAGAATTATTCTCAGATGCGATTAAGGCGAATGGCGCAGATAAAGCATTTGCCAAAGCGGTACAGCATAAGGTGGGACGAGGCAGTCTGAATTACATTTTATAGATGTATTTCTCACATATCTCTGAGCCTCTCGCCATATTCGTCGTCGTCGTCGTCGTCGTCGCCGCCGCCGCTTCTGCAGAAGTAGCAAATGGCCATCGTAGCAAATGCGGCGAGGGACGCCCTGCCTTCGATTCCGAATGCACAAAGTGTGTGGTCTTGTTTCTCAGTCTATATTTGGTCGGTCTCGTCAGAGGTTGAATGTAACGAATGGGTGGGAAAGAGCAAGGGGCAGCGGCTGTGTAGAACGAAAACACAAATCCTCAGGGGGTGTGAGCGTCTCAAGATGAGTCGTATACGTGTAAATGTTCGTTGTCAGTGACCGTGTGCCCTAATGGATAAGGCGTCGGACTTCGGATCTGAAGATTACAGGTTCGAATGCTGTCACGCTCGTGTTTTCCAGTTCTGAAAAAGAAACATACCGTTTTAATGTAGCAATTGAGCAGTACGAAACCGTCTGAATGTTGCTGTTGACCATTTTTTGCTTGGAGATGCTCATGAGCTTGAAACACACACAGCAAGACCGGTGTTAACTAGCGAAATGGTCGGCAGAGTGCCGACACCGCGAGTTTTGACTGGCACTTGCACATCTAAAACAACGTCGGAAAGTAACTCGTTCGGCTTTTGAGTCACATAAAGTATGTGTGTTAATCTTGACGCCATTAGCTCTGCTTGTTGTCATGCAGTTTCTTTGCCTCTCAGAAATGATTATGACATAAAAGTGAAGTACGTGACGAGTGTGACGTTAGGAAAACATTAGGCAGCATGGAGAGATTCTGTATGGGACCACCCAACCCAAACGAGTACTGTGTGACGTGCTAACCGGCAGGTATTCACCGAGGTAGCCGGCTAGCTCTGTCGGTAGAGCGTCAGACTCTTAATCTCAGGGTCGTGGGTTCGAGCCAGGCGCTTTACGAAACGGAATTTTGTTCCGCTGCAGTTGTAAATTACCGTTTTTCTGATTAACGAGATTTAATGGAAATAGCAACTTTAAACTTTGCCTACGTCTCTGTCAGTCGCAAGGAAACTGTATTTGAGGGTGAAGGTGATTTTGTAGACATGTGTGAAAGACATGTTCTGAAATGCAAGTGTTGTTGTTTGGAGAGCACATGGGTTACATGTCAGATGTGTAGCCAAGCAGTAATTTGTCGCCATAGCTGCAAATATTAGCCGGTAATATGAAGTGTTGTCACCTAAAGTCTAATGATGCAGACGACCGTAAGGACGAAGTACCCAAGAGTACCGCTAGGCCACGCCTCCTTAGCTCAGTGCTAGAGCACTGATCTAATAAACCAGGGGTCTGAAGTTCCATCCTCACAGGAGAAAGATGAATTTTGGAAATCAGTTGCGCGACGTGGCCGTTTAGCAAACAGTACCTGTGATGACGAACAATTAGCGACAGGCGTTTTTTAAGAATTATTCTCAGATGCGATTAAGGCGAATGGCGCAGATAAAGCATTTGCCAAAGCGGTACAGCATAAGGTGGGACGAGGCAGTCTGAATTACATTTTATAGATGTATTTCTCACATATCTCTGAGCCTCTCGCCATATTCGTCGTCGTCGTCGTCGTCGTCGCCGCCGCCGCTTCTGCAGAAGTAGCAAATGGCCATCGTAGCAAATGCGGCGAGGGACGCCCTGCCTTCGATTCCGAATGCACAAAGTGTGTGGTCTTGTTTCTCAGTCTATATTTGGTCGGTCTCGTCAGAGGTTGAATGTAACGAATGGGTGGGAAAGAGCAAGGGGCAGCGGCTGTGTAGAACGAAAACACAAATCCTCAGGGGTGTGAGCGTTTCGAGATGAGTCGTATACGTGTAAATGTTTGTTGGCAGTGACCGTGTGGCCTAATGGATAAGGCGTCGGACTTCGGAACTGAAGATTACAGGTTCGAATGCTGTCACGCTCGTGTTTTCCAGTTCTGAAAAAGAAACATACCGTTTTAATGTAGCAATTGAGCAGTACGAAACCGTCTGAATGTTGGTGTTGACCATTTTTTGCTTGGAGATGCTCATGAGCTTGAAACACACACAGCAAGACCGGTGTTAACTAGCGAAATGGTCGGCAGAGTGCCGACACCGCGAGTTTTGACTGGCACTTGCACATCTAAAACAACGTCGGAAAGTAACTCGTTCGGCTTTTGAGTCACATAAAGTATGTGTGTTAATTTTGACGCCACTAGCTCTGCTTGTTGTCATGCAATTTCTTTGCCTCTCAGAAATGATTATGACATAAAAGTGAAGTACGTGACGAGTGTGACGTTAGGAAAACATTAGGCAGCATGGAGAGATTCTGTATGGGACCACCCAACCCAAACGAGTACTGTGTGATGTGCTACCCGGCAGGTATTCACCGAGGTAGCCGGTTAGCTCAGTCGGTAGAGCGTCAGACTCTTAATCCCAGGGTCGTGGGTTCGAGCCAGACGCTGGGCGAAATGGAATTTTGTTCCGCTGCAGGTGTAAATTACCGTTTTTCTGATTAACGAGATTTAATGGAAATAGCAACTTTAAACTTTGCCTACGTCTCTGTCAGTCCCAAGGAAACTGTATTTGATGGTGAAGGTGATTTTGTAGACATGTGTGAAAGACAGTAATTTGTCGCCATAGCTGCAAATATTAGCCGGTAATATGAAGTGTTGTCAGCTAAAGTCTGATGATGCAGACGTCCGTAAGGACGAAGTACCCAAGAGTACCGTTAGGCCGCGCCTCTTTAGCTCAGTGGTAGAGCACTGGTCTAATAAACCAGGGGTCTGAAGTTCCATCCTCACAGGAGAAAGATGAATTTTGGAAATCAGTTGCGCGACGTGGCCGTTTAGCAAACAGTACCTGTGATGACGAACAATTAGCGACAGGCGTTTTTTAAGAATTATTCTCAGATGCGATTAAGGCGAATGGCGCAGATAAAGCATTTGCCAAAGCGGTACAGCATAAGGTGGGACGAGGCAGTCTGAATTACATTTTATAGATGTATTTCTCACATATCTCTGAGCCTCTCGCCATATTCGTCGTCGTCGTCGTCGTCGTCGTCGCCGCCGCCGCTTCTGCAGAAGTAGCAAATGGCCATCGTAGCAAATGCGGCGAGGGACGCCCTGCCTTCGATTCCGAATGCACAAAGTGTGTGGTCTTGTTTCTCAGTCTATATTTGGTCGGTCTCGTCAGAGGTTGAATGTAACGAATGGGTGGGAAAGAGCAAGGGGCAGCGGCTGTGTAGAACGAAAACACAAATCCTCAGGGGGTGTGAGCGTCTCAAGATGAGTCGTATACGTGTAAATGTTCGTTGTCAGTGACCGTGTGCCCTAATGGATAAGGCGTCGGACTTCGGATCTGAAGATTACAGGTTCGAATGCTGTCACGCTCGTGTTTTCCAGTTCTGAAAAAGAAACATACCGTTTTAATGTAGCAATTGAGCAGTACGAAACCGTCTGAATGTTGCTGTTGACCATCTTTTGCTTGGAGATGCTCATGAGCTTGAAACACACACAGCAAGACCGGTGTTAACTAGCGAAATGGTCGGCAGAGTGCCGACACCGCGAGTTTTGACTGGCACTTGCACATCTAAAACAACGTCGGAAAGTAACTCGTTCGGCTTTTGAGTCACATAAAGTATGTGTGTTAATCTTGACGCCATTAGCTCTGCTTGTTGTCATGCAGTTTCTTTGCCTCTCAGAAATGATTATGACATAAAAGTGAAGTACGTGACGAGTGTGACGTTAGGAAAACATTAGGCAGCATGGAGAGATTCTGTATGGGACCACCCAACCCAAACGAGTACTGTGTGACGTGCTAACCGGCAGGTATTCACCGAGGTAGCCGGCTAGCTCAGTCGGTAGAGCGTCAGACTCTTAATCTCAGGGTCGTGGGTTCGAGCCAGGCGCTTTACGAAACGGAATTTTGTTCCGCTGCAGTTGTAAATTACCGTTTTTCTGATTAACGAGATTTAATGGAAATAGCAACTTTAAACTTTGCCTACGTCTCTGTCAGTCGCAAGGAAACTGTATTTGAGGGTGAAGGTGATTTTGTAGACATGTGTGAAAGACATGTTCTGAAATGCAAGTGTTGTTGTTTGGAGAGCACATGGGTTACATGTCAGATGTGTAGCCAAGCAGTAATTTGTCGCCATAGCTGCAAATATTAGCCGGTAATATGAAGTGTTGTCACCTAAAGTCTAATGATGCAGACGACCGTAAGGACGAAGTACCCAAGAGTACCGCTAGGCCACGCCTCCTTAGCTCAGTGCTAGAGCACTGATCTAATAAACCAGGGGTCGTAAGTTCCATCCTCACAGGAGAAAGATGAATTTTGGAAATCAGTTGCGCGGCGTGGCCGTATAGCAAACAGTACCTGTGATGACGAACAATTAGCGACAGGCGTTTTTTAAGAATTACTCTCAGGTGTGATTATGGCGAATGGCGCAGATAAAGCATTTGCCAAAGCGGTACAGCATAAGGTGGGACGAGGCAGTCTGAATTACATTTTATAGATGTATTTCCCACATATCTCAGAGCCTCTCGTGATATTCGTCGTCGTCGTCGTCGTCGTCGTCGTCGTCGTCGTCGTCGTCGTCGCCGCCGCCGCTTCTGCAGAAGTAGCAAATGGCCATCGTAGCAAATGCGGCGAGGGACGCCCTGCCTTCGCTTCCGAATGCACAAAGTGTGTGGTCTTGTTTCTCAGTCTATATTTGGTCGGTCTCGTCAGAGGTTGAATGTAACGAATGGGTGGGAAAGAGCAAGGGGCAGCGGCTGTGTAGAACGAAAACACAAATCCTCAGGGGTGTGAGCGTTTCGAGATAAGTCGTATACGTGTAAATGTTTGTTGTCAGCTACCGTGTGGCCTAATGGATAAGGCGTCGGACTTCGGATCTGAAGATTACAGGTTCGAATGCTGTCACGCTCGTGTTTTCCAGTTCTGAAAAAGAAACATACCGTTTTAATGTAGCAATTGAGCAGTACCTAACCGTCTGAATGTTGCTGTTGACCATTTTTTGCTTGGAGATGCTCATGAGCTTGAAACACACACAGCAAGACCGGTGTTAACTAGCGAAATGGTCGGCAGAGTGCCGACACCGCGAGTTTTGACTGGCACTTGCACATCTAAAACAACGTCGGAAAGTAACTCGTTCGGCTTTTGAGTCACATAAAGTATGTGTGTTAATTTTGACGCCACTAGCTCTGCTTGTTGTCATGCAATTTCTTTGCCTCTCAGAAATGATTTTGACATAAAAGTGAAGTACGTGACGAGTGTGACGTTAGGAAAACATTAGGCAGCATGGAGAGATTCTGTATGGGACCACCCAACCCAAACGAGTACTGTGTGACGTGCTACCCGGCAGGTATTCACCGAGGTAGCCGGCAAGCTCAGTCGGTAGAGCGTCAGACTCTTAATCCCAGGGTCGTGGGTTCGAGCCATACGCTTGGCGAAACGGAATTTTGTTCCGCTGCAGGTGTAAATTACCGTTTTTCTGATTAACGAGATTTAATGGAAATAGCAACTTTAAACTTTGCCTATGTCTCTGTCAGTCGCAAGGAAACTGTATTTGAAGGTGAAGGTGATTTTGTAGACATGTGTGAAAGACATGTTCTGAAATGCAAGTGTTGTTGTTTGGAGAGCACATGGGCCACGTGTCAGATATGTAGCCAAGCAGTAATTTGTCGCCATAGCTGCAAATATTAGCCGTTAATATGAAGTGTTGTCACCTAAAGTCTAATGATGCAGACGACCGTAAGGACGAAGTACCCAAGAGTACCGCTAGGCCGCGCCTCCTTAGCTCAGTGCTAGAGCACTGGTCTAATAAACCAGGGGTCTTAAGTTCCATCCTCACAGGAGAAAGATGAAGTTTGGAAATCAGTTGCGCGACGTGGCCGTTTAGCAAACAGTACCTGTGATGACGAACAATTAGCGACAGGCGTTTTTTAAGAATTACTCTCAGATGCGATTAAGGCGAATGGCGCAGATAAAGCATTTGCCAAAGCGGTACAGCATAAGGTGGGACGAGGCAGTCTGAATTACATTTTATAGATGTATTTCTCACATATCTCAGAGCCTCTTGCCATATTCGTCGCGTCGTCGTCGTCGTCGTCGTCGTCGTCGTCGTCGTCGTCGTCGTCGTCGTCGCCGCCGCCGCTTCTGCAGAAGTAGCAAATGGCCATCGTAGCAAATGCGGCGAGGGACGCCCTGCCTTCGATTCCGAATGCACAAAGTGTGTGGTCTTGTTTCTCAGTCTATATTTGGTCGGTCTCGTCAGAGGTTGAATGTAACGAATGGGTGGGAAAGAGCAAGGGGCAGCGGCTGTGTAGAACGAAAACACAAATCCTCAGGGGGTGTGAGCGTCTCAAGATGAGTCGTATACGTGTGAATGTTTGTTGTCAGTGACCGTGTGCCCTAATGGATAAGGCGTCGGACTTCGGATCTGAAGATTACAGGTTCGAATGCTGTCACGCTCGTGTTTTCCAGTTCTGAAAAAGAAACATACCGTTTTAATGTAGCAATTGAGCAGTACGAAACCGTCTGAATGTTGCTGTTGACCATTTTTTGCTTGGAGATGCTCATGAGCTTGAAACACACACAGCAAGACCGGTGTTAACTAGCGAAATGGTCGGCAGAGTGCCGACACCGCGAGTTTTGACTGGCACTTGCACATCTAAAACAACGTCGGAAAGTAACTCGTTCGGCTTTTGAGTCACATAAAGTATGTGTGTTAATCTTGACGCCACTAGCTCTGCTTGTTGTCATGCAGTTTCTTTGCCTCTCAGAAATGATTATGACATAAAAGTGAAGTACGTGACGAGTGTGACGTTAGGAAAACATTAGGCAGCATGGAGAGATTCTGTATGGGACCACCCAACCCAAACGAGTACTGTGTGACGTGCTAACCGGGAGGTATTCACCGAGGTAGCCGGCTAGCTCAGTCGGTAGAGCGTCAGACTCTTAATCCCAGGGTCGTGGGTTCGAGCCAGGCGCTTTACGAAACGGAATTTTGTTCCGCTGCAGTTGTAAATTACCGTTTTTCTGATTAACGAGATTTAATGGAAATAGCAACTTTAAACATTGCCTACGTCTCTGTCAGTCGCAAGGAAACTGTATTTGAGGGTGAAGGTGATTTTGTAGACATGTGTGAAAGACATGTTCTGAAATGCAAGTGTTGTTGTTTGGAGAGCACATGGGTTACATGTCAGATGTGTAGCCAAGCAGTAATTTGTCGCCATAGCTGCAAATATTAGCCGGTAATATGAAGTGTTGTCACCTAAAGTCTAATGATGCAGACGACCGTAAGGACGAAGTACCAAAGAGTACCGCTAGGCCGCGCCTCCTTAGCTCATTGCTAGAGCACTGATCTAATAAACCAGGGGTCGTAAGTTCCATCCTCACAGGAGAAAGATGAATTTTGGAAATCAGTTGCGCGGCGTGGCCGTATAGCAAACAGTACCTGTGATGACGAACAATTAGCGACAGGCGTTTTTTAAGAATTACTCTCAGGTGTGATTATGGCGAATGGCGCAGATAAAGCATTTGCCAAAGCGGTACAGCATAAGGTGGGACGAGGCAGTCTGAATTACATTTTATAGATGTATTTCCCACATATCTCAGAGCCTCTCGTGATATTCGTCGTCGTCGTCGTCGTCGTCGTCGTCGTCGTCGTCGTCGTCGCCGCCGCCGCTTCTGCAGAAGTAGCAAATGGCCATCGTAGCAAATGCGGCGAGGGACGCCCTGCCTTCGCTTCCGAATGCACAAAGTGTGTGGTCTTGTTTCTCAGTCTATATTTGGTCGGTCTCGTCAGAGGTTGAATGTAACGAATGGGTGGGAAAGAGCAAGGGGCAGCGGCTGTGTAGAACGAAAACACAAATCCTCAGGGGTGTGAGCGTTTCGAGATAAGTCGTATACGTGTAAATGTTTGTTGTCAGCTACCGTGTGGCCTAATGGATAAGGCGTCGGACTTCGGATCTGAAGATTACAGGTTCGAATGCTGTCACGCTTGTGTTTTCCAGTTCTGAAAAAGAAACATACCGTTTTAATGTAGCAATTGAGCAGTACCTAACCGTCTGAATGTTGCTGTTGACCATTTTTTGCTTGGAGATGCTCATGAGCTTGAAACACACACAGCAAGACCGGTGTTAACTAGCGAAATGGTCGGCAGAGTGCCGACACCGCGAGTTTTGACTGGCACTTGCACATCTAAAACAACGTCGGAAAGTAACTCGTTCGGCTTTTGAGTCACATAAAGTATGTGTGTTAATTTTGACGCCACTAGCTCTGCTCGTTGTCATGCAATTTCTTTGCCTCTCAGAAATGATTTTGACATAAAAGTGAAGTACGTGACGAGTGTGACGTTATGAAAACATTAGGCAGCATGGAGAGATTCTGTATGGGACCACCCAACCCAAACGAGTACTGTGTGACGTGCTACCCGGCAGGTATTCACCGAGGTAGCCGGCTAGCTCAGTCGGTAGAGCGTCAGACTCTTAATCCCAGGGTCGTGGTTTCGAGCCATACGCTTGGCGAAACGGAATTTTGTTCCGCTGCAGGTGTAAATTACCGTTTTTCTGATTAACGAGATTTAATGGAAATAGCAACTTTAAACTTTGCCTATGTCTCTGTCAGTCGCAAGGAAACTGTATTTGAAGGTGAAGGTGATTTTGTAGACATGTGTGAAAGACATGTTCTGAAATGCAAGTGTTGTTGTTTGGAGAGCACATGGGCCACGTGTCAGATATGTAGCCAAGCAGTAATTTGTCGCCATAGCTGCAAATATTAGCCGTTAATATGAAGTGTTGTCACCTAAAGTCTAATGATGCAGACGACCGTAAGGACGAAGTACCCAAGAGTACCGCTAGGCCGCGCCTCCTTAGCTCAGTGCTAGAGCACTGGTCTAATAAACCAGGGGTCTTAAGTTCCATCCTCACAGGAGAAAGATGAAGTTTGGAAATCAGTTGCGCGACGTGGCCGTTTAGCAAACAGTACCTGTGATGACGAACAATTAGCGACAGGCGTTTTTTAAGAATTACTCTCAGATGCGATTAAGGCGAATGGCGCAGATAAAGCATTTGCCAAAGCGGTACAGCATAAGGTGGGACGAGGCAGTCTGAATTACATTTTATAGATGTATTTCTCACATATCTCAGAGCCTCTTGCCATATTCGTCGCGTCGTCGTCGTCGTCGTCGTCGTCGTCGTCGTCGTCGTCGTCGTCGTCGTCGCCGCCGCCGCTTCTGCAGAAGTAGCAAATGGCCATCGTAGCAAATGCGGCGAGGGACGCCCTGCCTTCGATTCCGAATGCACAAAGTGTGTGGTCTTGTTTCTCAGTCTATATTTGGTCGTTCTCGTCAGAGGTTGAATGTAACGAATGGGTGGGAAAGAGCAAGGGGCAGCGGCTATGTAGAACGAAAACACAAATCCTCAGGGGTGTGAGCGTTTCGAGATGAGTCGTATACTTGTAAATGTTTGTTGTCAGTGACCGTGTGGCCTAATGGATAAGGCGTCGGACTTCGGATCTGAAGATTACAGGTTCGAATGCTGTCACGCTCGTGTTTTCCAGTTCTGAAAAAGAAACATACCGTTTTAATGTAGCAATTGAGCAGTACGAAACCGCCTGAATGTTGCTGTTGACCATTTTTTGCTTGGAGATGCTCATGAGCTTGAAACACACACAGCAAGACCGGTGTTAACTAGCGAAATGGTCGGCAGAGTGCCGACACCGCGAGTTTTGACTGGCACTTGCACATCTAAAACAACGTCGGAAAGTAACTCGTTCGGCTTTTGAGTCACATAAAGTATGTGTGTTAATTTTGACGCCACTAGCTCTGCTTGTTGTCATGCAATTTCTTTGCATCTCAGAAATGATTTTGACATAAAAGTGAAGTACGTGACGAGTGTGACGTTAGGAAAACATTAGGCAGCATGGAGAGATTCTGTATGGGACCACCCAACCCAAACGAGTACTGTGTGACGTGCTACCCGGCAGGTATTCACCGAGGTAGCCGGCTAGCTCAGTCGGTAGAGCGTCAGACTCTTAATCCCAGGGTCGTGGGTTCGAGCCATACCCTGGGCGAAACGGAATTTTGTTCCGCTGCAGGTGTAAATTACCGTTTTTCTGATTAACGAGATTTAATGGAAATAGCAACTTTAAACTTTGCCTACGTCTCTTTCAGTCGCAAGGAAACTGTATTTGAAGGTGAAGGTGATTTTGTAGACATGTGTGAAAGACATGTTCTGAAATGCAAGTGTTGTTGTTTGGAGAGCACATGGGTTACGTGTCAGATGTGTAGCCAAGCAGTAATTTGTCGCCATAGCTGCAAATATTAGCCGGTAATATGAAGTGTTGTCACTAAAAGTCTAATGATGCAGACGACCGTAAGGACGAAGTACCCAAGAGTACCGCTAGGCCGCGCCTCTTTAGCTCAGTGGTAGAGCACTGGTCTAATAAACCAGGGGTCGTAAGTTCCATCCTCACAGGAGAAAGATGAATTTTGGAAATCAGTTGCGCGTCGTGGCCGTATAGCAAACAGTACCTGTGATGACGAACAATTAGCGACAGGCGTTTTTTTAAGAATTACTCTCAGATGTGATTAAGGCGAATGGCGCAGATAAAGCATTTGCCAAAGCGGTACAGCATAAGGTGGGACGAGGCAGTCTGAATTACATTTTATAGATGTATTTCTCACATATCTCAGAGCCTCTCGCCATATTCGTCGTCGTCGTCGTCGTCGTCGTCGTCGTCGTCGTCGTCGTCGTCGTCGCCGCCGCCGCTTCTGCAGAAGTAGCAAATGGCCATCGTAGCAAATGCGGCGAGGGACGCCCTGCCTTCGATTCCGAATGCACAAAGTGTGTGGTCTTGTTTCTCAGTCTATATTTGGTCGGTCTCGTCAGAGGTTGAATGTAACGAATGGGTGGGAAAGAGCAATGGGGCAGCGGCTGTGTAGAACGAAAACACAAATCCTCAGGGGTGTGAGCGTTTCGAGATGAGTCGTATACGTGTTAATGTTTGTTGTCAGTGACCGTGTGGCCTAATGGATAAGGCGTCGGACTTCGGATCTGAAGATTACAGGTTCGAATGCTGTCACGCTCGTGTTTTCCAGTTCTGAAAAAGAAACATACCGTTTTAATGTAGCAATTGAGCAGTACGAAACCGTCTGAATGTTGCTGTTGACCATTTTTTGCTTGGAGATGCTCATGAGCTTGAAACACACACAGCAAGACCGGTGTTAACTAGCGAAATGGTCGGCAGAGTGCCGACACCGCGAGTTTTGACTGGCACTTGCACATCTAAAACAACGTCGGAAAGTAACTCGTTCGGCTTTTGAGTCACATAAAGTATGTGTGTTAATCTTGACGCCACTAGCTCTGCTTGTTGTCATGCAGTTTCTTTGCCTCTCAGAAATGATTATGACATAAAAGTGAAGTACGTGACGAGTGTGACGTTAGGAAAACATTAGGCAGCATGGAGAGATTCTGTATGGGACCACCCAACCCAAACGAGTACTGTGTGACGTGCTAACCGGCAGGTATTCACCGAGGTAGCCGGCTAGCTCAGTCGGTAGAGCGTCAGACTCTTAATCCCAGGGTCGTGGGTTCGAGCCAGTCGCTTTACGAAACGGAGTTTTGTTCCGCTGCAGGTGTAAATTACCGTTTTTCTGATTAACGAGATTTAATGGAAATAGCAACTTTAAACTTTGCCTACGTCTCTGTCAGTCGCAAGGAAACTGTATTTGAGGGTGAAGGTGATTTTGTAGACATGTGTGAAAGACATGTTCTGAAATGCAAGTGTTGTTGTTTGGAGAGCACATCGGTTACGTGTCAGATGTGTAGCCAAGCAGTAATTTGTCGCCATAGCTGCAAATATTAGCCGGTAATATGAAGTGTTGTCACCTAAAGTCTAATGATGCAGACGACCGTAAGGACGAAGTACCCAAGAGTACCGCTAGGCCGCGCCTCCTTAGCTCAGTGCTAGAGCACTGGTCTAATAAACCAGGGGTCGTAAGTTCCATCCTCACAGGAGAAACATGAATTTTGGAAATCAGTTGCGCGGCGTGGCCGTATAGCAAACAGTACCTGTGATGACGAACAATTAGCGACAGGCGTTTTTTAAGAATTACTATCAGGTGTGATTAAGGCGAATGGCGCAGATAAAGCATTTGCCAAAGCGGTACAGCATAAGGTGGGACGAGGCAGTCTGAATTACATTTTATAGATGTATTTCCCACATATCTCAGAGCCTCTCGCGATATTCGTCGTCGTCGTCGTCGTCGTCGTCGCCGCCGCCGCTTCTGCAGAAGTAGCAAATGGCCATCGTAGCAAATGCGGCGAGGGACGCCCTGCCTTCGATTCCGAATGCACAAAGTGTGTGGTCTTGTTTCTCAGTCTATATTTGGTCGGTCTCGTCAGAGGTTGAATGTAACGAATGGGTGGGAAAGAGCAAGGGGCAGCGGCTGTGTAGAACGAAAACACAAATCCTCAGGGGTGTTAGCGTTTCTAGAAGAATCGTATACGTGTAAATGTTTGTTGTCAGCTACCGTGTGGCCTAATGGATAAGGCGTCGGACTTCGGATCTGAAGATTACAGGTTCGAATGCTGTCACGCTCGTGTTTTCCAGTTCTGAAAAAGAAACATACCGTTTTAATGTAGCAATTGAGCAGTACGAAACCGTCTGAATGTTGCTGTTGACCATTTTTTGCTTGGAGATGCTCATGAGCTTGAAACACACACAGCAAGACCGGTGTTAACTAGCGAAATGGTCGGCAGAGTGCCGACACCGCGAGTTTTGACTGGCACTTGCACATCTAAAACAACGTCGGAAAGTAACTCGTTCGGCTTTTGAGTCACATAAAGTATGTGTGTTAATTTTGACGCCACTAGCTCTGCTTGTTGTCATGCAATTTCTTTGCCTCTCAGAAATGATTTTGACATAAAAGTGAAGTACGTGACGAGTGTGACGTTAGGAAAACATTAGGCAGCATGGAGAGATTCTGTATGGGACCACCCAACCCAAACGAGTACTGTGTGACGTGCTACCCGGCAGGTATTCACCGAGGTAGCCGGCTAGCTCAGTCGGTAGAGCGTCAGACTCTTAATCCAAGGGTCGTGGGTTCGAGCCAGACGCTGGGCGAAACGGAATTTTGTTCCGCTGCAGGTGTAAATTACCGTTTTTCTGATTAACGAGATTTGATTGGAAATAGCAACTTTAAACTTTGCCTACGTCTCTGTCAGTCGCAAGGAAACTGTATTTGAAGGTGAAGGTGATTTTGTAGACATGTGTGAAAGACATGCTCTGAAATGCAAGTGTTGTTGTTTGGAGAGCACATCGGTTACGTGTCAGATGTGTAGCCAAGCAGTAATTTGTCGCCATAGCTGCAAATATTAGCCGGTAATATGAAGTGTTGTCAGCTAAAGTCTGATGATGCAGACGTCCGTAAGGACGAAGTACCCAAGAGTACCGCAAGCCCGCGCCTCTTTAGCTCAGTGGTATAGCACTGGTCCAATAAACCAGGGGTCTTAAGTTCCATCCTCACAGGAGAGAGATGAGTTTTGGAAATCAGTTGCGCGACGTGGCCGTTTAGCAAACAGTACCTGTGATGACGAACAATTAGCGACAGGCGTTTTTTAAGAATTACTCTCAGATGCGATTAAGGCGAATGGCGCAGATAAAGCATTTGCCAAAGCGGTACAGCATAAGGTGGGACGAGGCAGTCTGAATTACATTTTATAGATGTATTTCTCACATAACTCTGAGCCTCTCGCCATATTCGTCGTCGTCGTCGTCGTCGTTGTCGTCGTCGCCGCCGCCGCTTCTGCAGAAGTAGCAAATGGCCATCGTAGCAAATGCGGCGAGGGACGCCCTGCCTTCGATTCCGAATGCACAAAGTGTGTGGTCTTGTTTCTCAGTCTATATTTGGTCGTTCTCGTCAGAGGTTGAATGTAACGAATGGGTGGGAAAGAGCAAGGGGCAGCGGCTATGTAGAACGAAAACACAAATCCTCAGGGGTGTGAGCGTTTCGAGATGAGTCGTATACTTGTAAATGTTTGTTGTCAGTGACCGTGTGGCCTAATGGATAAGGCGTCGGACTTCGGATCTGAAGATTACAGGTTCGAATGCTGTCACGCTCGTGTTTTCCAGTTCTGAAAAAGAAACATACCGTTTTAATGTAGCAATTGAGCAGTACGAAACCGTCTGAATGTTGCTGTTGACCATTTTTTGCTTGGAGATGCTCATGAGCTTGAAACACACACAGCAAGACCGGTGTTAACTAGCGAAATGGTCGGCAGAGTGCCGACACCGCGAGTTTTGACTGGCACTTGCACATCTAAAACAACGTCGGAAAGTAACTCGTTCGGCTTTTGAGTCACATAAAGTATGTGTGTTAATTTTGACGCCACTAGCTCTGCTTGTTGTCATGCAATTTCTTTGCCTCTCAGAAATGATTATGACATAAAAGTGAAGTACGTGACGAGTGTGACGTTAGGAAAACATTAGGCAGCATGGAGAGATTCTGTATGGGACCACCCAACCCAAACGAGTACTGTGTGACGTGCTACCCGGCAGGTATTCACCGAGGTAGCCGGCTAGCTCAGTCGGTAGAGCGTCAGACTCTTAATCCCAGGGTCGTGGGTTCGAGCCAGACGCTGGGCGAAACGGAATTTTGTTCCGCTGCAGGTGTAAATTACCGTTTTTCTGATTAACGAGATTTAATGGAAATAGCAACTTTAAACTTTGCCTACGTCTCTGTCAGTCGCAAGGAAACTGTATTTGAAGGTGAAGGTGATTTTGTAGACATGTGTGAAAGACATGTTCTGAAATGCAAGTGTTGTTGTTTGGAGAGCACATCGGTTACGTGTCAGATGTGTAGCCAAGCAGTAATTTGTCACCATAGCTGCAAATATTAGCCGGTAATATGAAGTGTTGTCAGCTAAAGTCTGATGATGCAGACGTCCGTAAGGACGAAGTACCCAAGAGTACGGCTAGGCAGCGCCTCTTTAGATCAGTGGTAGAGCACTGGTCTAATAAACCAGGGGTCTTAAGTTCCATCCTCACAGGAGAAAGATGAATTTTGGAAATCAGTTGCGCGACGTGGCCGTTTAGCAAACAGTACCTGTAATGACGAACAATTAGCGACAGGCGTTTTTTAAGAATTACTCTCAGATGCGATTAAGGCGAATGGCGCAGATAAAGCATTTGCCAAAGCGGTACAGCATAAGGTGGGACGAGGCAGTCTGAATTACATTTTATAGATGTATTTCTCACATATCTCAGAGCCTCTCGCGATATTCGTCGTCGTCGTCGTCGTCGTCGCCGCCGCCGCTTCTGCAGAAGTAGCAAATGGCCATCGTAGCAAATGCGGCGAGGGACGCCCTGCCTTCGATTCCGAATGCACAAAGTGTGTGGTCTTGTTTCTCAGTCTATATTTGGTCGGTCTCGTCAGAGGTTGAATGTAACGAATGGGTGGGAAAGAGCAAGGGGCAGCGGCTGTGTAGAACGAAAACACAAATCCTCAGGGGTGTGAGCGTTTCGAGATGAGTCGTATACGTGTAAATGTTTGTTGTCAGTGACCGTGTGGCCTAATGGATAAGGCGTCGGACTTCGGATCTGAAGATTACAGGTTCGAATGCTGTCACGCTCGTGTTTTCCAGTTCTGAAAAAGAAACATACCGTTTTAATGTAGCAATTGAGCAGTACGAAACCGTCTGAATGTTGCTGTTGACCATTTTTTGCTTGGAGATGCTCATGAGCTTGAAACACACACAGCAAGACCGGTGTTAACTAGCGAAATGGTCGGCAGAGTGCCGACACCGCGAGTTTTGACTGGCACTTGCACATCTAAAACAACGTCGGAAAGTAACTCGTTCGGCTTTTGAGTCACATAAAGTATGTGTGTTAATTTTGACGCCACTAGCTCTGCTTGTTGTCATGCAATTTCTTTGCCTCTCAGAAATGATTATGACATAAAAGTGAAGTACGTGACGAGTGTGACGTTAGGAAAACATCAGGCAGCATGGAGAGATTCTGTATGGGACCACCCAACCCAAACGAGTACTGTGTGACGTGCTACCCGGCAGGTATTCACCAAGGTAGCCGGCTAGCTCAGTCGGTAGAGCGTCAGACTCTTAATCACAGGGTCGTGGGTTCAAGCCAGACGCTGGGCGCGAACGGAATTTTGTTCCGCTGCAGCTGTAAATTACCGTTTTTCTGATTAACGAGATTTAATGGAAATAGCAACTTTAAACTTTGCCTACGTCTCTGTCAGTCGCAAGGAAACTGTATTTGAAGGTGAAGGTGATTTTGTAGACATGTGTGAAAGACATGTTCTGAAATGCAAGTGTTGTTGTTTGGAGAGCACATCGGTTACGTGTCAGATGTGTAGCCAAGCAGTAATTTGTCGCCATAGCTGCAAATATTAGCCGGTAATATGAAGTGTTGTCACCTAAAGTCTAATGATGCAGACGACCGTAAGGACGAAGTACCCAAGAGTACCGCTAGGCCGCGCCTCCTTAGCTCAGTGCTAGAGCACTGGTCTAATAAACCAGGGGTCGTAAGTTCCATCCTCACAGGAGAAACATGAATTTTGGAAATCAGTTGCGCGGCGTGGCCGTATAGCAAACAGTACCTGTGATGACGAACAATTAGCTACAGGCGTTTTTTAAGAATTACTATCAGGTGTGATTAAGGCGAATGGCGCAGATAAAGCATTTGCCAAAGCGGTACAGCATAAGGTGGGACGAGGCAGTCTGAATTACATTTTATAGATGTATTTCCCACATATCTCAGAGCCTCTCGCGATATTCGTCGTCGTCGTCGTCGTCGTCGCCGCCGCCGCTTCTGCAGAAGTAGCAAATGGCCATCGTAGCAAATGCGGCGAGGGACGCCCTGCCTTCGATTCCGAATGCACAAAGTGTGTGGTTTTGTTTCTCAGTCTATATTTGGTCGGTCTCGTCAGAGGTTGAATGTAACGAATGGGTGGGAAAGAGCAAGGGGCAGCGGCTGTGTAGAACGAAAACACAAATCCTCAGGGGTGTTAGCGTTTCTAGAAGAATCGTATACGTGTAAATGTTTGTTGTCAGCTACCGTGTGGCCTAATGGATAAGGCGTCGGACTTCGGATCTGAAGATTACAGGTTCGAATGCTGTCACGCTCGTGTTTTCCAGTTCTGAAAAAGAAACATACCGTTTTAATGTAGCAATTGAGCAGTACGAAACCGTCTGAATGTTGCTGTTGACCATTTTTTGCTTGGAGATGCTCATGAGCTTGAAACACACACAGCAAGACCGGTGTTAACTAGCGAAATGGTCGGCAGAGTGCCGACACCGCGAGTTTTGACTGGCACTTGCACATCTAAAACAACGTCGGAAAGTAACTCGTTCGGCTTTTGAGTCACATAAAGTATGTGTGTTAATTTTGACTCCACTAGCTCTGCTTGTTGTCATGCAATTTCTTTGCCTCTCAGAAATGATTTTGACATAAAAGTGAAGTACGTGACGAGTGTGACGTTAGGAAAACATTAGGCAGCATGGAGAGATTCTGTATGGGACCACCCAACCCAAACGAGTACTGTGTGACGTGCTACCCGGCAGGTATTCACCGAGGTAGCCGGCTAGCTCAGTCGGTAGAGCGTCAGACTCTTAATCCAAGGGTCGTGGGTTCGAGCCAGACGCTGGGCGAAACGGAATTTTGTTCCGCTGCAGGTGTAAATTACCGTTTTTCTGATTAACGAGATTTGATTGGAAATAGCAACTTTAAACTTTGCCTACGTCTCTGTCAGTCGCAAGGAAACTGTATTTGAAGGTGAAGGTGATTTTGTAGACATGTGTGAAAGACATGTTCTGAAATGCAAGTGTTGTTGTTTGGAGAGCACATCGGTTACGTGTCAGATGTGTAGCCAAGCAGTAATTTGTCGCCATAGCTGCAAATATTAGCCGGTAATATGAAGTGTTGTCAGCTAAAGTCTGATGATGCAGACGTCCGTAAGGACGAAGTACCCAAGAGTACCGCTAGCCCGCGCCTCTTTAGCTCAGTGGTATAGCACTGGTCCAATAAACCAGGGGTCTTAAGTTCCATCCTCACAGGAGAGAGATGAGTTTTGGAAATCAGTTGCGCGACGTGGCCGTTTAGCAAACAGTACCTGTGATGACGAACAATTAGCGACAGGCGTTTTTTAAGAATTACTCTCAGATGCGATTAAGGCGAATGGCGCAGATAAAGCATTTGCCAAAGCGGTACAGCATAAGGTGGGACGAGGCAGTCTGAATTACATTTTATAGATGTATTTCTCACATAACTCTGAGCCTCTCGCCATATTCGTCGTCGTCGTCGTCGTCGTTGTCGTCGTCGCCGCCGCCGCTTCTGCAGAAGTAGCAAATGGCCATCGTAGCAAATGCGGCGAGGGACGCCCTGCCTTCGATTCCGAATGCACAAAGTGTGTGGTCTTGTTTCTCAGTCTATATTTGGTCGTTCTCGTCAGAGGTTGAATGTAACGAATGGGTGGGAAAGAGCAAGGGGCAGCGGCTATGTAGAACGAAAACACAAATCCTCAGGGGTGTGAGCGTTTCGAGATGAGTCGTATACTTGTAAATGTTTGTTGTCAGTGACCGTGTGGCCTAATGGATAAGGCGTCGGACTTCGGATCTGAAGATTACAGGTTCGAATGCTGTCACGCTCGTGTTTTCCAGTTCTGAAAAAGAAACATACCGTTTTAATGTAGCAATTGAGCAGTACGAAACCGTCTGAATGTTGCTGTTGACCATTTTTTGCTTGGAGATGCTCATGAGCTTGAAACACACACAGCAAGACCGGTGTTAACTAGCGAAATGGTCGGCAGAGTGCCGACACCGCGAGTTTTGACTGGCACTTGCACATCTAAAACAACGTCGGAAAGTAACTCGTTCGGCTTTTGAGTCACATAAAGTATGTGTGTTAATTTTGACGCCACTAGCTCTGCTTGTTGTCATGCAATTTCTTTGCCTCTCAGAAATGATTATGACATAAAAGTGAAGTACGTGACGAGTGTGACGTTAGGAAAACATTAGGCAGCATGGAGAGATTCTGTATGGGACCACCCAACCCAAACGAGTACTGTGTGACGTGCTACCCGGCAGGTATTCACCGAGGTAGCCGGCTAGCTCAGTCGGTAGAGCGTCAGACTTTTAATCCCAGGGTCGTGGGTTCGAGCCAGACGCTGGGCGAAACGGAATTTTGATCCGCTGCAGGTGTAAATTACCGTTTTTCTGATTAACGAGATTTAATGGAAATAGCAACTTTAAACTTTGCCTACGTCTCTGTCAGTCGCAAGGAAACTGTATTTGAAGGTGAAGGTGATTTTGTAGACATGTGTGAAAGACATGTTCTGAAATGCAAGTGTTGTTGTTTGGAGAGCACATCGGTTACGTGTCAGATGTGTAGCCAAGCAGTAATTTGTCACCATAGCTGCAAATATTAGCCGGTAATATGAAGTGTTGTCAGCTAAAGTCTGATGATGCAGACGTCCGTAAGGACGAAGTACCCAAGAGTACGGCTAGGCAGCGCCTCTTTAGATCAGTGGTAGAGCACTGGTCTAATAAACCAGGGGTCTTAAGTTCCATCCTCACAGGAGAAAGATGAATTTTGGAAATCAGTTGCGCGACGTGGCCGTTTAGCAAACAGTACCTGTAATGACGAACAATTAGCGACAGGCGTTTTTTAAGAATTACTCTCAGATGCGTTTAAGGCGAATGGCGCAGATAAAGCATTTGCCAAAGCGGTACAGCATAAGGTGGGACGAGGCAGTCTGAATTACATTTTATAGATGTATTTCTCACATATCTCAGAGCCTCTCGCGATATTCGTCGTCGTCGTCGTCGTCGTCGCCGCCGCCGCTTCTGCAGAAGTAGCAAATGGCCATCGTAGCAAATGCGGCGAGGGACGCCCTGCCTTCGATTCCGAATGCACAAAGTGTGTGGTCTTGTTTCTCAGTCTATATTTGGTCGGTCTCGTCAGAGGTTGAATGTAACGAATGGGTGGGAAAGAGCAATGGGGCAGCGGCTGTGTAGAACGAAAACACAAATCCTCAGGGGTGTGAGCGTTTCGAGATGAGTCGTATACGTGGAAATGTTTGTTGTCAGTGACCGTGTGGCCTAATGGATAAGGCGTCGGACTTCGTATCTGAAGATTACAGGTTCGAATGCTGTCACGCTCGTGCTTTCCAGTTCTGAAAAATAAACATTCCGTTTTAATGTAGCAATTGAGCAGTACGAAACCGTCTGAATGTTGCTGTTGACCATTTTTTGCTTGGAGATGCTCATGAGCTTGAAACACACACAGCAAGACCGGTGTTAACTAGCGAAATGGTCGGCAGAGTGCCGACACCGCGAGTTTTGACTGGCACTTGCACATCTAAAACAACGTCGGAAAGTAACTCGTTCGGCTTTTGAGTCACATAAAGTATGTGTGTTAATTTTGACGCCACTAGCTCTGCTTGTTGTCATGCAATTTCTTTGCCTCTCAGAAATGATTATGACATAAAAGTGAAGTACGTGACGAGTGTGACGTTAGGAAAACATTAGGCAGCATGGAGAGATTCTGTATGGGACCACCAAACCCAAACGAGTACTGTGTGACGTGCTACCCGGCTGGTATTCACCGAGGTCGCCGACTTGCTCAGTTGGTAGAGCGTCAGACTCTTAATCCCAGGGTCGTGGGTTCGAGCCAGATGCTGGGCGAAACGGAATTTTGTTCTGCTGCAGTTGTAAATTACCGTTTTTCTGATTAACGAGATTTAATGGAAATAGCAACTTTAAACTTTGCCTACGTCTCTGTCAGTCGCAAGGAAACTGTATTTGAAGGTGAAGGTGATTTTGTAGACATGTGTGAAAGACATGTTCTGAAATGCAAGTGTTGTTGTTTGGAGAGCACATCGGTTACGTGTCAGATGTGTAGCCAAGCAGTAATTTGTCGCCATAGCTGCAAATATTAGCCGGTAATATGAAGTGTTGTCACCTAAAGTCTAATGATGCAGACGACCGTAAGGACGAAGTACCCAAGAGTACCGCTAGGCCGAGCCTCTTTAGCTCAGTTCTAGAGCACTGGTCTAATAAACCAGGGGTCGTAAGTTCCATCCTCACAGGAGAAAGATGAATTTTGGAAATCAGTTGCGCTTCGTGGCCGTATAGCAAACAGTACCTGTGATGACGAACAATTAGCGACAGGCGTTTTTTAAGAATTACTCTCAGATGTGATTAAGGCGAATGGCGCAGATAAAGCATTTGCCAAAGCGGGACAGCATAAGGTGGGACGAGGCAGTCTGAATTACATGTTATAGATGTATTTCTCACATATCTCAGAGCCTGTCGCGATCTTCGTCGTCGTCGTCGTCGTCGTCGTCGTCGTCGTCGTCGTCGCCGCCGCCGCTTCTGCAGAAGTAGCAAATGGCCATCGTAGCAAATGCGGCGAGGGACGCCCTGCCTTCGATTCCGAATGCACAAAGTGTGTGGTCTTGTTTCTCAGTCTATATTTGGTCGGTCTCGTCAGAGGTTGAATGTAACGAATGGGTGGGAAAGAGCAAGGGGCAGCGGCTGTGTAGAACGAAAACACAAATCCTCAGGGGTGTGAGCGTTTAGAGATGAGTCGTATACGTGTAAATGTTTGTTGTCAGTGACCGTGTGGCCTAATGGATAAGGCGTCGGACTTCGGATCTGAATATTACAGGTTCGAATGCTGTCACGCTCGTGTTTTCCAGTTCTGAAAAAGAAACATACCGTTTTAATGTAGCAATTGAGCAGTACGAAACCGTCTGAGTGTTGCTGTTGACCATTTTTTGCTTGGAGATGCTCATGAGCTTGAAACACACACAGCAAGACCTTTGTTAACTAGCGAAATGGTCGGCAGAGTGCCGACACCGCGAGTTTTCACTGGCACTTGCACATCTAAAACAACGTCGGAAAGTAACTCGTTCGGCTTTTGAGTCACATAAAGTATGTGTGTTAATTTTGACGCCACTAGCTCTGCTTGTTGTCATGCAATTTCTTTGCCTCTCAGAAATGATTATGACATAAAAGTGAAGTACGTGACGAGTGTGACGTTAGGAAAACATTAGGCAGCATGGAGAGATTCTGTATGGGACCACCCAACCCAAACGAGTACTGTGTGACGTGCTACCCGGCTGGTATTCACCGAGGTCGCCGGCTTGCTCAGTCGGTAGAGCGTCAGACTCTTAGTCCCAGGGTCGTGGGTTCGAGCCAGATGCTGGGCGAAAAGGAATTTTGTTCTGCTGCAGGTGTAAATTACCGTTTTTCTGATTAACGAGATTTAATGGAAATAGCAACTTTAAACTTTGCCTACGTCTCTGTCAGTCGCAAGGAAACTGTATTTGAAGGTGAAGGTGATTTTGTAGACATGTGTGAAAGACATGTTCTGAAATGCAAGTGTTGTTGTTTGGAGAGCACATCGGTTACGTGTCAGATGTGTAGCCAAGCAGTAATTTGTCGCCATAGCTGCAAATATTAGCCGGTAATATGAAGAGTTGTCACCTAAAGTCTAATGATGCAGACGACCGTAAGGACGAAGTACCCAAGAGTACCGCTAGGCCGAGCCTCTTTAGCTCAGTTCTAGAGCACTGGTCTAATAAACCAGGGGTCGTAAGTTCCATCCTCACAGGAGAAAGATGAATTTTGGAAATCAGTTGCGCTTCGTGGCCGTATAGCAAACAGTACCTGTGATGACGAACAATTAGCGACAGGCGTTTTTTTAAGAATTACTCTCAGATGTGATTAAGGCGAATGGCGCAGATAAAGCATTTGCCAAAGCGGTACAGCATAAGGTGGGACGAGGCAGTCTGAATTACATTTTATAGATGTATTTCTCACATATCTCAGAGCCTCTCGCGATCTTCGTCGTCGTCGTCGTCGTCGTCGTCGTCGTCGTCGTCGTCGTCGTCGTCGTCGCCGCCGCCGCTTCTGCAGAAGTAGCAAATGGCCATCGTAGCAAATGCGGCGAGGGACGCCCTGCCTTCGATTCCGAATGCACAAAGTGTGTGGTCTTGTTTCTCAGTCTATATTTGGTCGGTCTCGTCAGAGGTTGAATGTAACGAATGGGTGGGAAAGAGCAAGGGGCAGCGGCTGTGTAGAACGAAAACACAAATCCTCAGGGGTGTGAGCGTTTCGAGATGAGTCGTATACGTGTAAATGTTTGTTGTCAGTGACCGTGTGGCCTAATGGATAAGGCGTCGGACTTCGGATCTGAAGATTACAGGTTCGAATGCTGTCACGCTCGTGTTTTCCAGTTCTGAAAAAGAAACATACCGTTTTAATGTAGCAATTGAGCATTACGAAACCGTCTGAATGTTGCTGTTGACCATTTTTTGCTTGGAGATGCTCATGAGCTTGAAACACACACAGCAAGACCTTTGTTAACTAGCGAAATGGTCGGCAGAGTGCCGACACCGCGAGTTTTGACTGGCACTTGCACATCTAAAACAACGTCGGAAAGTAACTCGTTCGGCTTTTGAGTCACATAAAGTATGTGTGTTAATTTTGACGCCACTAGCTCTGCTTGTTGTCATGCAATTTCTTTGCCTCTCAGAAATGATTATGACATAAAAGTGAAGTATGTGACGAGTGTGACGTTAGGAAAACATTAGGTAGCATGGAGAGATTCTGTATGGGACCACCCAACCCAAACGAGTACTGTGTGACGTGCTACCCGGCTAGTATTCACCGTGGTCGCCGGCTTGCTCAGTCGGTAGAGCGTCAGACTCTTAATCCCAGGGTCATGGGTTCGAGCCAGATGCTGGGCGAAACGGAATTTTGTTCTGCTGCAGGTGTAAATTACCGTTTTTCTGAATAACGAGATTTAATGGAAATAGCAACTTTAAACTTTGCCTACGTCTCTGTCAGTCGCAAGGAAACTGTATTTGAAGGTGAAGGTGATTTTGTAGACATGTGTGAAAGACATGTTCTGAAATGCAAGTGTTGTTGTTTGGAGAGCACATCGGTTACGTGTCAGATGTGTAGCCAAGCAGTAATTTGTCGCCATAGCTGCAAATATTAGCCGGTAATATGAAGTGTTGTCACCTAAAGTCTAATGATGCAGACGACCGTAAGGACGAAGTACCCAAGAGTACCGCTAGGCCGCGCCTCTTTAGCTCAGTGCTAGAGCACTGGTCTAATAAACCAGGGGTCGTAAGTTCCATCCTCACAGGAGAAAGATGAATTTTGGAAATCAGTTGCGCGTCGTGGCCGTATAGCAAACAGTGCCTGTGATGACGAACAATTAGCGACAGGCGTTTTTTTAAGAATTACTCTCAGGTGTGATTATGGCGAATGGCGCAGATAAAGCATTTGCCAAAGCGGTACAGCATAAGGTGGGACGAGGCAGTCTGAATTACATTTTATAGATGTATTTCTCACATATCTCAGAGCCTCTCGCGATCTTCGTCGTCGTCGTCGTCGTCGTTGTCGTCGTCGCCGCCGCCGCCGCCGCCGCTTCTGCAGAAGTAGCAAATGGCCATCGTAGCAAATGCGGCGAGGGACGCCCTGCCTTCGATTCCGAATGCACAAAGTGTGTGGTCTTGTTTCTCAGTCTATATTTGGTCGGTCTCGTCAGAGGTTGAATGTAACGAATGGGTGGGAAAGAGCAATGGGGCAGCGGCTGTGTAGAACGAAAACACAAATCCTCAGGGGTGTGAGCGTTTCGAGATGAGTCGTATACGTGGAAATATTTGTTGTCAGTGACCGTGTGGCCTAATGGATAAGTGTCGGACTTCGGATCTGAAGATTACAGGTTCGAATGCTGTCACGCTCGTGCTTTCCAGTTCTGAAAAAAAAACATACCGTTTTAATGTAGCAATTGAGCAGTACGAAACCGTCTGAATGTTGCTGTTGACCATTTTTTGCTTGGAGATGCTCATGAGCTTGAAACACACACAGCAAGACCGGTGTTAACTAGCGAAATGGTCGGCAGAGTGCCGACACCGCGAGTTTTGACTGGCACTTGCACATCTAAAACAACGTCGGAAAGTAACTCGTTCGGCTTTTGAGTCACATAAAGTATGTGTGTTAATTTTGACGCCACCAGCTCTGCTTGTTGTCATGCAATTTCTTTGCCTCTCAGAAATGATTATGACATAAAAGTGAAGTACGTGACGAGTGTGACGTTAGGAAAACATTAGGCAGCATGGAGAGATTCTGTATGGGACCACCCAACCCAAACGAGACCTGTGTGACGTGCTACCCGGCTGGTATTCACCGAGGTCGCCGGCTTGCTCAGTCGGTAGAGCGTCAGACTCTTAGTCCCAGGGTCGTGGGTTCGAGCCAGATGCTGGGCGAAACGGAATTTTGTTCTGATGCAGGTGTAAATTACCGTTTTTCTGATTAACGAGATTTAATGGAAATAGCAACTTTAAACTTTGCCTACGTCTCTGTCAGTCGCAAGGAAACTGTATTTGAAGGTGAAGGTGATTTTGTAGACATGTGTGAAAGACATGTTCTGAAATGCAAGTGTTGTTGTTTGGAGAGCACATCGGTTACGTGTCAGATGTGTAGCCAAGCAGTAATTTGTCGCCATAGCTGCAAATATTAGCCGGTAATATAAAGTGTTGTCACCTAAAGTCTAATGATGCAGACGACCGTAAGGACGAAGTACCCAAAAGTACCGCTAGGCCGCGCCTCTTTAGCTCAGTGCTAGAGCACTGGTCTAATAAACCAGGGGTCGTAAGTTCCATCCTCACAGGAGAAAGATGAATTTTGGAAATCAGTTGCGCGTCGTGGCCGTATAGCAAACAGTACCTGTGATGACGAACAATTAGCGACAGGCGTTTTTTTAAGAATTACTCTCAGATGTGATTAAGGCGAATGGCGCAGATAAAGCATTTGCCAAAGCGGTACAGCATAAGGTGGGACGAGGCAGTCTGAATTACATTTTATAGATGTATTTCTCACATATCTCAGAGCCTCTCGCGATCTTCGTCGTCGTCGTCGTCGTCGTCGTCGTCGCCGCCGCCGCTTCTGCAGAAGTAGCAAATGGCAATCGTAGCAAATGCGGCGAGGGACGCCCTGCCTTCGATTCCGAATGCACAAAGTGTGTGGTCTTGTTTCTCAGTCTATATTTGGTCGGTCTCGTCAGAGGTTGAATGTAACGAATGGGTGGGAAAGAGCAAGGGGCAGCGGCTGTGTAGAACGAAAACACAAATCCTCAGGGGTGTGAGCGTTTCGAGATGAGTCGTATACATGTAAATGTTGGTCGTCAGTGACCGTGTGGCCTAATGGATAAGGCGTCGGACTTCGGATCTGAAGATTACAGGTTCGAATGCCGTCACGCTTGTGTTTTTCCAGTTCTGAAAAAGAAACATAACGTTTTAATGTAGCAATTGAGCAGTACGAAACCGTCTGAATGTTGCTGTTGACCATTTTTTGCTTGGAGATGCTCTTGAGCTTGAAACACACCCAACAAGACCGGTGTTAACTAGCGAAATAGTCGGAAGAGTGAGGACACAGCGAGTTTTGACTATCACTTGCACATCTAAAACAACGTCGGAAAGTAACTCGTTCGGCTTTTGAGTCACATAAAGTATGTGTGTTAATTTTGACGCCACTATCTCTGCATGTTGTCATGCAATTTCTTTACCTCTCAGAAATGATTATGACATAAAAGTGAAGTACGTGACGAGTGTGACGTTAGGAAAACATTAGGCATCATGGAGAGATTCTGTATGGGAGCACCCAACCCAAACGAGTACTGTGTAACCTGCTACCCGGCAGGTATTCACCGAGTTAGCCGGCTAGCTCAGTCGGTAGAGTGTCAGACTCTTAATCCCGGGGTCGTGGGTTCGAACCAGACGCTGGGCGGAACGGAATTGTGTTCCGCTGCAGGTGTAAATTACCTTTTTTCTGACTAACGAGATTTAATGGAAATAGCAACTTTAAACTTTGCCTACGTCTCTGTCAGTCGCAAGGAAACTGTATTTGAAGGTGAAGGTGATTTTGTAGACATGTGTGAAAGACATGTTCTGAAATGCAAGTGTTGTTGTTTGGAGAGCACATCGGTTACGTGTCAGATGTGTAGCCAAGCAGTAATTTGTCGCCATAGCTGCAAATATTAGCCGGTAATATGAAGTGTTGTCAGCTAAAGTCTGATGATGCAGACGACCGTAAGGACGAAGTACCCAAGAGTACCGCTAGGCCGCGCCTCTTTAGCTCAGTGGTAGAGCACTGGTCTAATAAACCAGCGGTCGTAAGATGAATTTTGGAAATCAGTTGCGCGTAGTGGCCGTATAGCAAACAGTATCTGTGATGACGAACAATTAGCGACAGGCGTTTTTTTAAGAATTACTCTCAGATGCGATTAAGGCGAATGGCGCAGATAAAGCATTTGCCAAAGCGGTACAGCATAAGGTGGACGAGGCAGTCTGAATTACATTATATAGATGTATTTCCCACATATCTCAGAGCCTCTCGCGATATTGGTCGTCGTCGTCGTCGTCGTCGTCGTCGTCGTCGTCGTCGCCGCCGCCGCCGCTTCTGCAGATGTAGCAAATGGCAATCGTAGCAAATGCGGCGAGGGACGCCCTGCCTTCGATTCCGAATGCACAAAGTGTGTGGTCTTGTTTCTCAGTCTATATTTGGTCGGTCTCGTCAGAGGTTGAATGTAACGAATGGGTGGGAAAGAGCAAGGGGCAGGGGCTGTGTAGAACGAAAACACAAATCCTCAGGGGTGTGAGCGTTTCGAGATGAGTCGTATACATGTAAATGTTGGTCGTCAGTGACCGTGTGGCATAATGGATAAGGCGTCGGACTTCGGATCTGAAGATTACAGGTTCGCATGCTGTCACGCTTCTGTTTTTCCAGTTCTGAAAAAGAAACATAACGTTTTAATGTAGCAATTGAGCAGTACGAAACCGTCTGAATGTTGCTGTTGACCATTTCTTGCTTGGAGATGCTCTTGAGCTTGAAACACACCCAACAAGACCGGTGTTAACTAGCGAAATGGTCGGCAGAGTGCCGACACAGCGAGTTTTGACTATCACTTGCACATCTAAAACAACGTCGGAAAGTAACTCGTTCGGCTTTTGAGTCACATAAAGTATGTGTGTTAATTTTGACGCCACTATCTCTGCATGTTGTCATGCAATTTCTTTACCTCTCAGAAATGATTATGACATAAAAGTGAAGTACGTGACGAGTGTGACGTTAGGAAAACATTAGGCATCATGGAGAGATTCTGTATGGGACCACCCAACCCAAACGAGTACTGTGTAACCTGCTACCCGGCAGGTATTCACCGAGGTAGCCGGCTAGCTCAGTCGGTACAGTGTCAGACTCTTAATCCCGGGGTCGTGGGCTCGAGCCAGACGCTGGGCTGATCGGAATTTTGTTCCGCTGCAGGTGTAAATTACCGTTTTCCTGACTAACGAGATTTAATGGAAATAGCAACTTTAAACTTTGCCTACGTCTCTGTCAGTCGCAAGGAAACTGTATTTGAAGGTGAAGGTGATTTTGTAGACATGTGTGAAAGACATGTTCTGAAATGCAAGTGTTGTTGTTTGGAGAGCACATCGGTTACGTGTCAGATGTGTAGCCAAGCAGTAATTGGTCGCCATAGCTGCAAATATTAGCCGGTAATATGAAGTGTTGTCAGATAAAGTCTGATGATGCAGACGACCGTAAGGACGAAGTACCCAAGAGTACCGCTAGGCCGCTCCTCTTTAGCTCAGTGGTAGAGCACTGGTCTAGTAAACCAGGGGTCGTAGGTTCCATCCTCACAGGAGAAAGATGAATTTTGGAAATCAGTTGCGCGTAGTGGCCGTATAGCAAACAGTATCTGTGATGACGAACAATTAGCGACAGGCGTTTTTTTAAGAATTACTCTCAGATGCGATTAAGGCGAATGGCGCAGATAAAGCATTTGCCAAAGCGGTACAGCATAAGGTGGGACGAGGCAGTCTGAATTACATTTTATAGATGTATTTCCCACATATCTCAGAGCCTATCGCGATATTCGTCGTCGTCGTCGTCGTCGTCGTCGTCGTCGTCGTCGTCGTCGTCGCCGCCGCCGCTTCTGCAGAAGTAGCAAATGGCAATCGTAGCAAATGCGGAGAGGGACGCCCTGCCATCGATTCCGAATGCACAAAGTGTGTGGTCTTGTTTCTCAGTCTATATTTGGTCGGTCTCGTCAGAGGTTGAATGTACGAATGGGTGGGAAAGAGCAAGGGGCAGCGGCTGTGTAGAACGAAAACACAAATCCTCAGGGGTGTGAGCGTTTCGAGATGAGTCGTATACATGTAAATGTTGGTCGTCAGTGACCGTGTGGCCTAATGGATAAGGCGTCGGACTTCGGATCTGAAGATTACAGGTTCGAATGCTGTCACGCTTGTGTTTTTCCAGTTCAGAAAAAGAAACATAACGTTTTAATCTAGCAATTGAGCAGTACGAAACCGTCTGAATGTTGCTGTTGACCATTTTTTGCTTGGAGATGCTCTTGAACTTGAAGCACACACAACAAGACCGGTGTTAACTAGCGAAATGGTCGGCAGAGTGCCGACACAGCGAGTTTTGACTATCACTTGCACATCTAAAACAACGTCGGAAAGTAACTCGTTCGGCTTTTGAGTCACATAAAGTATGTGTGTTAATTTTGACGCCACTAGCTCTGCATGTTGTCATGCAATTTCTTTACCTCTCAGAAATGATTATGACATAAAAGTGAAGTACGTGACGAGTGTGACGTTAGGAAAACTTTAGGCATCATGGAGAGATTCTGTATGGGACCACCCAACCCAAACGAGTACTGTGTAACCTGCTACCCGGCAGGTATTCACCGAGGTAGCCGGCTAGCTCAGTCGGTACAGTGTCAGACTCTTAATCCCTGGGTCGTGGGTTCAAGCCAGACGCTGGGCGGAACGGAATTTTGTTCCGCTGCAGGTGTAAATTACCGTTTTTCTGACTAACGAGATTTAATGGAAATAGCAACTTTAAACTTTGCCTACGTCTCTGTCAGTCGCAAGGAAACTGTATTTGAAGGTGAAGGTGATTTTGTAGACATGTGTGAAAGACATGTTCTGAAATGCAAGTGTTGTTGTTTGGAGAGCACATCGGTTACGTGTCAGATGTGTAGCCAAGCAGTAATTTGTCGCCATAGCTGCAAATATTAGCCGGTAATATGAAGTGTTGTCAGCTAAAGTCTGATGATGCAGACGACCGTAAGGACGAAGTACCCAAGAGTACCGCTAGGCCGCGCCTCTTTAGCTCAGTGGTAGAGCACTGGTCTAGTAAACCAGGGGTCGTAGGTTCCATCCTCACAGGAGAAAGATGAATTTTGGAAATCAGTTGCGCGTAGTGGCCGTATAGCAAACAGTATCTGTGATGACGAACAATTAGCGACAGGCGTTTTTTTAAGAATTACTCTCAGATGCGATTAAGGCGAATGGCGCAGAAAAAAGCATTTGCCAAAGCGGTACAGCATAAGGTGGGACGAGGCAGTCTGAATTACATTTTATAGATGTATTTCCCACATATCTCAGAGCCTCTCGCGATATTCGTCGTCGTCGTCGTCGTCGTCGTCGTCGTCGCCGCCGCCGCTTCTGCAGAAGTAGCAAATGGCAATCGTAGCAAATGCGGCGAGGGACGCCCTGCCTTCGATTCCGAATGCACAAAGTGTGTGGTCTTGTTTCTCAGTCTATATTTGGTCGGTCTCGTCAGAGGTTGAATGTAACGAATGGGTGGGAAAGAGCAAGGAGCAGCGGCTGTGTAGAACGAAAACACAAATCCTCAGGGGTGTGAGCGTTTTGAGATGAGTCGTATACATGTAAATGTTGGTCGTCAGTGATCGTGTGGCCTAATGGATAAGGCGTCGGACTTCGGATCTGAAGATTACAGGTTCGAATGCTGTCACGCTTCTGTTTTTCCAGTTCTGAAAAAGAAACATAACGTTTTAATCTAGCAATTGAGCAGTACGAAACCGTCTGAATGTTGCTGTTGACCATTTTTTGCTTGGAGATGCTCTTGAGCTTGAAGCACACACAACAAGACCGGTGTTAACTAGCGAAATGGTCGGCAGAGTGCCGACACAGCGAGTTTTGACTATCACTTGCACATCTAAAACAACGTCGGAAAGTAACTCGTTCGGCTTTTGAGTCACATAAAGTATGTGTGTTAATTTTGACGCCACTATCTCTGCATGTTGTCATGCAATTTCTTTACCTCTCAGAAATGATTATGACATAAAAGTGAAGTACGTGACGAGTGTGACGTTAGGAAAACATTAGGCATCATGGAGAGATTCTGTATGGGACCACCCAACCCAAACGAGTACTGTGTAACCTGCTACCCGGCAGGTATTCACCGAGGTAGCCGGCTAGCTCAGTCGGTAGAGTGTCAGACTCTTAATCCCGGGGTCGTGGGTTCAAGCCAGACGCTGGGCGGAACGGAATTTTGTTCCGCTGCAGGTGTAAATTACCGTTTTTCTGACTAACGAGATTTAATGGAAATAGCAACTTTAAACTTTGCCTACGTCTCTGTCAGTCGCAAGGAAACTGTATTTGAAGGTGAAGGTGATTTTGTAGACATGTGTGAAAGACATGTTCTGAAATGCAAGTGTTGTTGTTTGGAGAGCACATCGGTTGCGTGTCAGATGTGTAGCCAAGCAGTAATTTGTCGCCATAGCTGCAAATATTAGCCGGTAATATGAAGTGTTGTCAGCTAAAGTCTGATGATGCAGACGACCGTAAGGACGAAGTACCCAAGAGTACCGCTAGGCCGCGCCTCTTTAGCTCAGTGGTAGAGCACTGGTCTAATAAACCAGGGGTCGTAAGTTCCATCCTCACAGAAGAAAGATGAATTTTGGAAATCAGTTGCGCGTAGTGGCCGTATAGCAAACAGTATCTGTGATGACGAACAATTAGCGACAGGCGTTTTTTTTAAGAATTACTCTCAGATGCGATTAAGGCGAATGGCGCAGATAAAGCATTTGCCAAAGCGGTACAGCATAAGGTGGGACGAGGCAGTCTGAATTACATTTTATAGATGTATTTGCCACATATCTCAGAGCCTCTTGCGATATTCGTCGTCGTCGTCGTCGTCGTCGTCGTCGCCGCCGCCGCCGCCGCCGCCGCCGCTTCTGCAGAAGTAGCAAATGGCAATCGTAGCAAATGCGGCGAGGGACGCCCTGCCTTCGATTCCAAATGCACAAAGTGTGTGGTCTTGTTTCTCAGTCTATATTTGGTCGGTCTCGTCAGAGGTTGAATGTACGAATGGGTGGGAAAGAGCAAGGGGCAGCGGCTGTGTAGAACGAAAACACAAATCCTCAGGGGTGTGAGCGTTTCGAGATGAGTCGTATACATGTAAATGTTGGTCGTCAGTGACCGTGTGGCCTAATGGATAAGGCGTCGGACTTCGGATCTGAAGATTACAGGTTCGCATGCTGTCACGCTTCTGTTTTTCCAGTTCTGAAAAAGAAACATAACGTTTTAATGTAGCAATTGAGCAGTACGAAACCGTCTGAATGTTGCTGTTGACCATTTCTTGCTTGGAGATGCTCTTGAGCTTGAAACACACCCAACAAGACCGGTGTTAACTAGCGAAATGGTCGGCAGAGTGCCGACACAGCGAGTTTTGACTATCACTTGCACATCTAAAACAACGTCGGAAAGTAACTCGTTCGGCTTTTGAGTCACATAAAGTATGTGTGTTAATTTTGACGCCACTATCTCTGCATGTTGTCATGCAATTTCTTTACCTCTCAGAAATGATTATGACATAAAAGTGAAGTACGTGACGAGTGTGACGTTAGGAAAACATTAGGCATCATGGAGAGATTCTGTATGGGACCACCCAACCCAAACGAGTACTGTGTAACCTGCTACCCGGCAGGTATTCACCGAGGTAGCCGGCTAGCTCAGTCGGTACAGTGTCAGACTCTTAATCCCGGGGTCGTGGGTTCGAGCCAGACGCTGGGCGGATCGGAATTTTGTTCCGCTGCAGGTGTAAATTACCGTTTTCCTGACTAACGAGATTTAATGGAAATAGCAACTTTAAACTTTGCCTACGTCTCTGTCAGTCGCAAGGAAACTGTATTTGAAGGTGAAGGTGATTTTGTAGACATGTGTGAAAGACATGTTCAGAAATGCAAGTGTTGTTGTTTGGAGAGCACATCGGTTACGTGTCAGATGTGTAGCCAAGCAGTAATTTGTCGCCATAGCTGCAAATATTAGCCGGTAATATGAAGTGTTGTCAGCTAAAGTCTGATGATGCAGACGACCGTAAGGACGAAGTACCGAAGAGTACCGCTAGGCCGCGCCTCTTTAGCTCAGTGGTAGAGCACTGGTCTAATAAACCAGCGGTCGTAAGTTCCATCCTCACAGGAGGAAGATGAATTTTGGAAATCAGTTGCGCATCGTGGCCGTATAGCAAACAGTATCTGTGATGACGAATAATTAGCGACAGGCGTTTTTTTAAGAATTACTCTCAGATGCGATTAAGGCGAATGGCGCAGATAAAGCATTTGCCAAAGCAGTACAGCATAAGGTGGGACGAGGCAGTCTGAATTACATTTTATAGATGTATTTCCCACATATCTCAGAGCCTCTCGCGATATTCGTCGTCGTCGTCGTCGTCGTCGTCGCCGCCGCCGCCGCCGCCGCTTCTGCAGAAGTAGCAAATGGCAATCGTAGCAAATGCGGCGAGGGACGCCCTGCCTTCGATTCCGAATGCACAAAGTGTGTGGTCTTGTTTCTCAGTCTATATTTGGTCGGTCTCGTCAGAGGTTGAATGTAACGAATGGGTGGGAAAGAGCAAGGAGCAGCGGCTGTGTAGAACGAAAACACAAATCCTCAGGGGTGTGAGCGTTTTGAGATGAGTCGTATACATGTAAATGTTGGTCGTCAGTGATCGTGTGGCCTAATGGATAAGGCGTCGGACTTCGGATCTGAAGATTACAGGTTCGCATGCTGTCACGCTTCTGTTTTTCCAGTTCTGAAAAAGAAACATAACGTTTTAATGTAGCAATTGAGCAGTACGAAACCGTCTGAATGTTGCTGTTGACCATTTCTTGCTTGGAGATGCTCTTGAGCTTGAAACACACCCAACAAGACCGGTGTTAACTAGCGAAATGGTCGGCAGAGTGCCGACACAGCGAGTTTTGACTATCACTTGCACATCTAAAACAACGTCGGAAAGTAACTCGTTCGGCTTTTGAGTCACATAAAGTATGTGTGTTAATTTTGACGCCACTATCTCTGCATGTTGTCATGCAATTTCTTTACCTCTCAGAAATGATTATGACATAAAAGTGAAGTACGTGACGAGTGTGACGTTAGGAAAACATTAGGCATCATGGAGAGATTCTGTATGGGACCACCCAACCCAAACGAGTACTGTGTAACCTGCTACCCGGCAGGTATTCACCGAGGTAGCCGGCTAGCTCAGTCGGTACAGTGTCAGACTCTTAATCCCGGGGTCGTGGGTTCGAGCCAGACGCTGGGCGGATCGGAATTTTGTTCCGCTGCAGGTGTAAATTACCGTTTTCCTGACTAACGAGATTTAATGGAAATAGCAACTTTAAACTTTGCCTACGTCTCTGTCAGTCGCAAGGAAACTGTATTTGAAGGTGAAGGTGATTTTGTAGACATGTGTGAAAGACATGTTCTGAAATGCAAGTGTTGTTGTTTGGAGAGCACATCGGTTACGTGTCAGATGTGTAGCCAAGCAGTAATTTGTCGCCATAGCTGCAAATATTAGCCGGTAATATGAAGTGTTGTCAGCTAAAGTCTGATGATGCAGACGACCGTAAGGACGAAGTACCCAAGAGTACCGCTAGGCCGCGCCTCTTTAGCTCAGTGGTAGAGCACTGGTCTAATAAACCAGGGGTCGTAAGTTCCATCCTCACAGGAGAAAGATGAATTTTGGAAATCAGTTGCGCGTAGTGGCCGTATAGCAAACAGTATCTGTGATGACGAACAATTAGCGACAGGCGTTTTTTTAAGAATTACTCTCAGATGCGATTAAGGCGAATGGCGCAGATAAAGCATTTGCCAAAGCGGTACAGCATAAGGTGGGACGAGGCAGTCTGAATTACATTTTATAGATGTATTTCCCACATATCTCAGAGCCTCTCGCGATATTCGTCGTCGTCGTCGTCGTCGTCGTCGTCGTCGCCGCCGCCGCTTCTGCAGAAGTAGCAAATGGCAATCGTAGCAAATGCGGAGAGGGACGCCCTGCCTTCGATTCCGAATGCACAAAGTGTGTGGTCTTGTTTCTCAGTCTATATTTGGTCGGTCTCGTCAGAGGTTGAATGTACGAATGGGTGGGAAAGAGCAAGGGGCAGCGGCTGTGTAGAACGAAAACACAAATCCTCAGGGGTGTGAGCGTTTCGAGATGAGTCGTATACATGTAAATGTTGGTCGTCAGTGACCGTGTGGCCTAATGGATAAGGCGTCGGACTTCGGATCTGAAGATTACAGGTTCGCATGCTGTCACGCTTCTGTTTTTCCAGTTCTGAAAAAGAAACATAACGTTTTAATGTAGCAATTGAGCAGTACGAAACCGTCTGAATGTTGCTGTTGACCATTTCTTGCTTGGAGATGCTCTTGAGCTTGAAACACACCCAACAAGACCGGTGTTAACTAGCGAAATGGTCGGCAGAGTGCCGACACAGCGAGTTTTGACTATCACTTGCACATCTAAAACAACGTCGGAAAGTAACTCGTTCGGCTTTTGAGTCACATAAAGTATGTGTGTTAATTTTGACGCCACTATCTCTGCATGTTGTCATGCAATTTCTTTACCTCTCAGAAATGATTATGACATAAAAGTGAAGTACGTGACGAGTGTGACGTTAGGAAAACATTAGGCATCATGGAGAGATTCTGTATGGGACCACCCAACCCAAACGAGTACTGTGTAACCTGCTACCCGGCAGGTATTCACCGAGGTAGCCGGCTAGCTCAGTCGGTACAGTGTCAGACTCTTAATCCCGGGGTCGTGGGTTCGAGCCAGACGCTGGGCGGATCGGAATTTTGTTCCGCTGCAGGTGTAAATTACCGTTTTCCTGACTAACGAGATTTAATGGAAATAGCAACTTTAAACTTTGCCTACGTCTCTGTCAGTCGCAAGGAAACTGTATTTGAAGGTGAAGGTGATTTTGTAGACATGTGTGAAAGACATGTTCAGAAATGCAAGTGTTGTTGTTTGGAGAGCACATCGGTTACGTGTCAGATGTGTAGCCAAGCAGTAATTTGTCGCCATAGCTGCAAATATTAGCCGGTAATATGAAGTGTTGTCAGCTAAAGTCTGATGATGCAGACGACCGTAAGGACGAAGTACCCAAGAGTACCGCTAGGCCGCGCCTCTTTAGCTCAGTGGTAGAGCACTGGTCTAATAAACCAGCGGTCGTAAGTTCCATCCTCACAGGAGGAAGATGAATTTTGGAAATCAGTTGCGCATCGTGGCCGTATAGCAAACAGTATCTGTGATGACGAATAATTAGCGACAGGCGTTTTTTTAAGAATTACTCTCAGATGCGATTAAGACGAATGGCGCAGATAAAGCATTTGCCAAAGCGGTACAGCATAAGGTGGGACGAGGCAGTCTGAATTACATTTTATAGATGTATTTCCCACATATCTCAGAGCCTATCGCGATATTCGTCGTCGTCGTCGTCGTCGTCGTCGTCGTCGTCGCCGCCGCCGCTTCTGCAAAAGTAGCAAATGACAATCGTAGCAAATGCGGAGAGGGACGCCCTGCCTTCGATTCCGAATGCACAAAGTGTGTGGTCTTGTTTCTCAGTCTATATTTGGTCGGTCTCGTCAGAGGTTGAATGTACGAATGGGTGGGAAAGAGCAAGGGGCAGCGGCTGTGTAGAACGAAAACACAAATCCTCAGGGGTGTGAGCGTTTCGAGATGAGTCGTATACATGTAAATGTTGGTCGTCAGTGACCGTGTGGCCTAATGGATAAGGCGTCGGACTTCGGATCTGAAGATTACAGGTTCGAATGCTGTCACGCTTCTGTTTTTCCAGTTCTGAAAAAGAAACATAACGTTTTAATGTAGCAATTGAGCAGTACGAAACCGTCTGAATTTTGCTGTTGACCATTTTTTGCTTGGAGATGCTCTTGAGCTTGAAACACACCCAACAAGACCGGTGTTAACTAGCGAAATGGTCGGCAGAGTGCCGACACAGCGAGTTTTGACTATCACTTGCACATCTAAAACAACGTCGGAAAGTAACTCGTTCGGCTTTTGAGTCACATAAAGTATGTGTGTTAATTTTGACGCCACTATCTCTGCATGTTGTCATGCAATTTCTTTACCTCTCAGAAATGATTATGACATAAAAGTGAAGTACGTGACGAGTGTGACGTTAGGAAAACTTTAGGCATCATGGAGAGATTCTGTATGGGACCACCCAACCCAAACGAGTACTGTGTAACCTGCTACCCGGCAGGTATTCACCGAGGTAGCCGGCTAGCTCAGTCGGTACAGTGTCAGACTCTTAATCCTGGGGTCGTGGGTTCGAGCCAGACGCTGGGCGGATCGGAATTTTGTTCCGCTGCAGGTGTAAATTACCGTTTTCCTGACTAACGAGATTTAATGGAAATAGCAACTTTAAACTTTGCCTACGTCTCTGTCAGTCGCAAGGAAACTGTATTTGAAGGTGAAGGTGATTTTGTAGACATGTGTGAAAGACATGTTCTGAAATGCAAGTGTTGTTGTTTGGAGAGCACATCGGTTACGTGTCAGATGTGTAGCCAAGCAGTAATTGGTCGCCATAGCTGCAAATATTAGCCGGTAATATGAAGTGTTGTCAGATAAAGTCTGATGATGCAGACGACCGTAAGGACGAAGTACCCAAGAGTACCGCTAGGCCGCGCCTCTTTAGCTTAGTGGTCGAGCACTGGTCTAATAAACCAGGAGTCGTAAGTTCCATCCTCACAGGAGGAAGATGAATTTTGGAAATCAGTTGCGCATCGTGGCCGTATAGCAAACAGTATCTGTGATGACGAATAATTAGCGACAGGCGTTTTTTTAAGAATTACTCTCAGATGCGATTAAGGCGAATGGCGCAGATAAAGCATTTGCCAAAGCGGTACAGCATAAGGTGGGACGAGGCAGTCTGAATTACATTTTATAGATGTATTTCCCACATATCTCAGAGCCTCTCGCGATATTCGTCGTCGTCGTCGTCGTCGTCGCCGCCGCCGCCGCCGCCGCCGCCGCCGCTTCTGCAGAAGTAGCAAATGGCAATCGTAGCAAATGCGGCGAGGGACGCCCTGCCTTCGATTCCGAATGCACAAAGTGTGTGGTCTTGTTTCTCAGTCTATATTTGGTCGGTCTCGTCAGAGGTTGAATGTAACGAATGGGTGGGAAAGAGCAAGGAGCAGCGGCTGTGTAGAACGAAAACACAAATCCTCAGGGGTGTGAGCGTTTTGAGATGAGTCGTATACATGTAAATGTTGGTCGTCAGTGATCGTGTGGCCTAATGGATAAGGCGTCGGACTTCGGATCTGAAGATTACAGGTTCGAATGCTGTCACGCTTGTGTTTTTCCAGTTCAGAAAAAGAAACATAACGTTTTAATGTAGCAATTGAGCAGTACGAAACCGTCTGAATGTTGCTGTTGACCATTTTTTGCTTGGAGATGCTCTTGAGCTTGAAGCACACACAACAAGACCGGTGTTAACTAGCGAAATGGTCGGCAGAGTGCCGACACAGCGAGTTTTGACTATCACTTGCACATCTAAAACAATGTCGGAAAGTAACTCGTTCGGCTTTTGAGTCACATAAAGTATGTGTGTTAATTTTGACGCCACTATCTCTGCATGTTGTCATGCAATTTCTTTACCTCTCAGAAATGATTATGACATAAAAGTGAAGTACGTGACGAGTGTGACGTTAGGAAACCATTAGGCATCATGGAGAGATTCTGTATGGGACCACCCAACCCAAACGAGTACTGTGTAACCTGCTACCCGGCAGGTATTCACCGAGGTAGCCGGCTAGCTCAGTCGGTACAGTGTCAGACTCTTAATCCCGGGGTCGTGGGTTCAAGCCAGACGCTGGGCGGAACGGAATTTTGTTCCGCTGCAGGTGTAAATTACCGTTTTTCTGACTAACGAGATTTAATGGAAATAGCAACTTTAAACTTTGCCTACGTCTCTGTCAGTCGCAAGGAAACTGTATTTGAAGGTGAAGGTGATTTTGTAGACATGTGTGAAAGACATGTTCTGAAATGCAAGTGTTGTTGTTTGGAGAGCACATCGGTTACGTGTCAGATGTGTAGCCAAGCAGTAATTTGTCGCCATAGCTGCAAATATTAGCCGGTAATATGAAGTGTTGTCAGCTAAAGTCTGATGATGCAGACGACCGTAAGGACGAAGTACCCAAGAGTACCGCTAGGCCGCGCCTCTTTAGCTCAGTGGTAGAGCACTGGTCTAATAAACCAGGGGTCGTAAGTTCCATCCTCACAGGAGAAAGATGAATTTTGGAAATCAGTTGCGCGTAGTGGCCGTATAGCAAACAGTATCTGTGATGACGAACAATTAGCGACAGGCGTTTTTTTAAGAATTACTCTCAGATGCGATTAAGACGAATGGCGCAGATAAAGCATTTGCCAAAGCGGGACAGCATAAGGTGGGACGAGGCAGTCTGAATTACATTTTATAGATGTATTTCCCACATATCTCAGAGCCTATCGCGATATTCGTCGTCGTCGTCGTCGTCGTCGTCGTCGTCGCCGCCGCCGCTTCTGCAGAAGTAGCAAATGACAATCGTAGCAAATGCGGAGAGGGACGCCCTGCCTTCGATTCCGAATGCACAAAGTGTGTGGTCTTGTTTCTCAGTCTATATTTGGTCGGTCTCGTCAGAGGTTGAATGTACGAATGGGTGGGAAAGAGCAAGGGGCAGCGGCTGTGTAGAACGAAAACACAAATCCTCAGGGGTGTGAGCGTTTCGAGATGAGTCGTATACATGTAAATGTTGGTCGTCAGTGACCGTGTGGCCTAATGGATAAGGCGTCGGACTTCGGATCTGAAGATTACAGGTTCGAATGCTGTCACGCTTCTGTTTTTCCAGTTCTGAAAAAGAAACATAACGTTTTAATGTAGCAATTGAGCAGTACGAAACCGTCTGAATTTTGCTGTTGACCATTTTTTGCTTGGAGATGCTCTTGAGCTTGAAACACACCCAACAAGACCGGTGTTAACTAGCGAAATGGTCGGCAGAGTGCCGACACAGCGAGTTTTGACTATCACTTGCACATCTAAAACAACGTCGGAAAGTAACTCGTTCGGCTTTTGAGTCACATAAAGTATGTGTGTTAATTTTGACGCCACTATCTCTGCATGTTGTCATGCAATTTCTTTACCTCTCAGAAATGATTATGACATAAAAGTGAAGTACGTGACGAGTGTGACGTTAGGAAAACTTTAGGCATCATGGAGAGATTCTGTATGGGACCACCCAACCCAAACGAGTACTGTGTAACCTGCTACCCGGCAGGTATTCACCGAGGTAGCCGGCTAGCTCAGTCGGTACAGTGTCAGACTCTTAATCCTGGGGTCGTGGGTTCGAGCCAGACGCTGGGCGGATCGGAATTTTGTTCCGCTGCAGGTGTAAATTACCGTTTTCCTGACTAACGAGATTTAATGGAAATAGCAACTTTAAACTTTGCCTACGTCTCTGTCAGTCGCAAGGAAACTGTATTTGAAGGTGAAGGTGATTTTGTAGACATGTGTGAAAGACATGTTCTGAAATGCAAGTGTTGTTGTTTGGAGAGCACATCGGTTACGTGTCAGATGTGTAGCCAAGCAGTAATTGGTCGCCATAGCTGCAAATATTAGCCGGTAATATGAAGTGTTGTCAGCTAAAGTCTGATGATGCAGACGACCGTAAGGACGAAGTACCCAAGAGTACCGCTAGGCCGCGCCTCTTTAGCTTAGTGGTCGAGCACTGGTCTAATAAACCAGGAGTCGTAAGTTCCATCCTCACAGGAGGAAGATGAATTTTGGAAATCAGTTGCGCATCGTGGCCGTATAGCAAACAGTATCTGTGATGACGAATAATTAGCGACAGGCGTTTTTTTAAGAATTACTCTCAGATGCGAATAAGGCGAATGGCGCAGATAAAGCATTTGCCAAAGCGGTACAGCATAAGGTGGGACGAGGCAGTCTGAATTACATTTTATAGATGTATTTCCCACATATCTCAGAGCCTCTCGCGATATTCGTCGTCGTCGTCGTCGTCGTCGTCGTCGCCGCCGCCGCCGCTTCTGCAGAAGTAGCAAATGGCAATCGTAGCAAATGCGGCGAGGGACGCCCTGCCTTCGATTCCGAATGCACAAAGTGTGTGGTCTTGTTTCTCAGTCTATATTTGGTCGGTCTCGTCAGAGGTTGAATGTAACGAATGGGTGGGAAAGAGCAAGGAGCAGCGGCTGTGTAGAACGAAAACACAAATCCTCAGGGGTGTGAGCGTTTTGAGATGAGTCGTATACATGTAAATGTTGGTCGTCAGTGATCGTGTGGCCTAATGGATAAGGCGTCGGACTTCGGATCTGAAGACTACAGGTTCGAATGCTGTCACGCTTGTGTTTTTCCAGTTCTGAAAAAGAAACATACCGTTTTAATGTAGCAATTGAGCAGTACGAAACCGTCTGAATGTTGCTGTTGACCATTTTTTGCTTGGAGATGCTCTTGAGCTTGAAGCACACACAACAAGACCGGTGTTAACTAGCGAAATGGTCGGCAGAGTGCCGACACAGCGAGTTTTGACTATCACTTGCACATCTAAAACAACGTCGGAAAGTAACTCGTTCGGCTTTTGAGTCACATAAAGTATGTGTGTTAATTTTGACGCCACTATCTCTGCATGTTGTCATGCAATTTCTTTACCTCTCAGAAATGATTATGACATAAAAGTGAAGTACGTGACGAGTGTGACGTTAGGAAAACATTAGGCATCATGGAGAGATTCTGTATGGGACCACCGAACCCAAACGAGTACTGTGTAACGTGCTACCCGGCAGGTATTCACCGAGGTAGCCGGCTGGCTCAGTCGGTAGGGTGTCAGACTCTTAATCCCGGGGTCGTGGGTTCGAGCCAGACGCTGGGCGGAACGGAATTTTGTTCCGCTGCAGGTGTAAATTACCGTTTTTCTGACTAACGAGATTTAATGGAAATAGCAACTTTAAACTTTGCCTACGTCTCTGTCAGTCGCAAGGAAACTGTATTTGAAGGTGAAGGTGATTTTGTAGACATGTGTGAAAGACATGTTCTGAAATGCAAGTGTTGTTGTTTGGAGAGCACATCGGTTACGTGTCAGATGTGTAGCCAAGCAGTAATTTGTCGCCATAGCTGCAAATATTAGCCGGTAATATGAAGTGTTGTCAGCTAAAGTCTGATGATGCAGACGACCGTAAGGACGAAGTACCCAAGAGTACCGCTAGGCCGCGCCTCTTTAGCTCAGTGGTAGAGCACTGGTCTAATAAACCAGGGGTCGTAAGTTCCATCCTCACAGGAGAAAGATGAATTTTGGAAATCAGTTGCGCATAGTGGCCGTATAGCAAACAGTATCTGTGATGACGAACAATTAGCGACAGGCGTTTTTTTAAGAATTACTCTCAGATGCGATTAAGGCGAATGGCGCAGATAAAGCATTTGCCAAAGCGGTACAGCATAAGGTGGACGAGGCAGTCTGAATTACATTTTATAGATGTATTTCCCACATATCTCAGAGCCTCTCGCGATATTCGTCGTCGTCGTCGTCGTCGTCGTCGTCGTCGTCGTCGTCGTCGCCGCCGCTTCTGCAGAAGTAGCAAATGGCAATCGTAGCAAATGCGGCGAGGGACGCCCTGCCTTCGATTCCGAATGCACAAAGTGTGTGGTCTTGTTTCTCAGTCTATATTTGGTCGGTCTCGTCAGAGGTTGAATGTAACGAATGGGTGGGAAACAGCAAGGAGCAGCGGCTGTGTAGAACGAAAACACAAATCCTCAGGGGTGTGAGCGTTTCGAGATGAGTCGTATACATGTAAATGTTGGTCGTCAGTGACCGTGTGGCCTAATGGATAAGGCGTCGGACTTCGGATCTGAAGATTACAGGTTCGAATGCTGTCACGCTTCTGTTTTTCCAGTTCTGAAAAAGAAACATAACGTTTTAATGTAGCAATTGAGCAGTACGAAACCGTCTGAATGTTGCTGTTGACCATTTCTTGCTTGGAGATGCTCTTGAGCTTGAAACACACCCAACATGACCGGTGTTAACTAGCGAAATGGTCGGCAGAGTGCCGACACAGCGAGTTTTGACTATCACTTGCACATCTAAAACAACGTCGGAAAGTAACTCGTTCGGCTTTTGAGTCACATAAAGTATGTGTGTTAATTTTGACGCCACTATCTCTGCATGTTGTCATGCAATTTCTTTACCTCTCAGAAATGATTATGACATAAAAGTGAAGTACGTGACGAGTGTGACGTTAGGAAAACATTAGGCATCATGGAGAGATTCTGTATGGGACCACCCAACCCAAACGAGTACTGTGTAACCTGCTACCCGGCAGGTATTCACCGAGGTAGCCGGCTAGCTCAGTCGGTAGAGTGTCAGACTCTTAATCCCGGGGTCGTGGGTTCGAGCCAGACGCTGGGCGGAACGGAATTTTGTTCCGCTGCAGGTGTAAATTACCGTTTTTCTGACTAACGAGATTTAATGGAAATAGCAACTTTAAACTTTGCCTACGTCTCTGTCAGTCGCAAGGAAACTGTATTTGAAGGTGAAGGTGATTTTGTAGACATGTGTGAAAGACATGTTCTGAAATGCAAGTGTTGTTGTTTGGAGAGCACATCGGTTACGTGTCAGATGTGTAGCCAAGCAGTAATTGGTCGCCATAGCTGCAAATATTAGCCGGTAATATGAAGTGTTGTCAGCTAAAGTCTGATGATGCAGACGACCGTAAGGACGAAGTACCCAAGAGTACCGCTAGGCCGCGCCTCTTTAGCTTAGTGGTCGAGCACTGGTCTAATAAACCAGGAGTCGTAAGTTCCATCCTCACAGGAGGAAGATGAATTTTGGAAATCAGTTGCGCATCGTGGCCGTATAGCAAACAGTATCTGTGATGACGAATAATTAGCGACAGGCGTTTTTTTAAGAATTACTCTCAGATGCGATTAAGGCGAATGGCGCAGATAAAGCATTTGCCAAAGCGGTACAGCATAAGGTGGGACGAGGCAGTCTGAATTACATTTTATAGATGTATTTCCCACATATCTCAGAGCCTCTCGCGATATTCGTCGTCGTCGTCGTCGTCGTCGTCGTCGTCGTCGTCGCCGCCGCCGCCGCCGCCGCCGCCGCCGCTTCTGCAGAAGTAGCAAATGGCAATCGTAGCAAATGCGGCGAGGGACGCCCTGCCTTCGATTCCGAATGCACAAAGTGTGTGGTCTTGTTTCTCAATCTATATTTGGTCGGTCTCGTCAGAGGTTGAATGTAACGAATGGGTGGGAAAGAGCAAGGAGCAGCGGCTGTGTAGAACGAAAACACAAATCCTCAGGGGTGTGAGCGTTTTGAGATGAGTCGTATACATGTAAATGTTGGTCGTCAGTGATCGTGTGGCCTAATGGATAAGGCGTCGGACTTCGGATCTGAAGACTACAGGTTCGAATGCTGTCACGCTTGTGTTTTTCCAGTTCTGAAAAAGAAACATACCGTTTTAATGTAGCAATTGAGCAGTACGAAACCGTCTGAATGTTGCTGTTGACCATTTTTTGCTTGGAGATGCTCTTGAGCTTGAAGCACACACAACAAGACCGGTGTTAACTAGCGAAATGGTCGGCAGAGTGCCGACACAGCGAGTTTTGACTATCACTTGCACATCTAAAACAACGTCGGAAAGTAACTCGTTCGGCTTTTGAGTCACATAAAGTATGTGTGTTAATTTTGACGCCACTATCTCTGCATGTTGTCATGCAATTTCTTTACCTCTCAGAAATGATTATGACATAAAAGTGAAGTACGTGACGAGTGTGACGTTAGGAAAACATTAGGCATCATGGAGAGATTCTGTATGGGACCACCCAACCCAAACGAGTACTGTGTAACCTGCTACCCGGCAGGTATTCACCGAGGTAGCCGGCTGGCTCAGTCGGTAGAGTGTCAGACTCTTAATCCCGGGGTCGTGGGTTCGAGCCAGACGCTGGGCGGAACGGAATTTTGTTCCGCTGCAGGTGTAAATTACCGTTTTTCTGACTAACGAGATTTAATGGAAATAGCAACTTTAAACTTTGCCTACGTCTCTGTCAGTCGCAAGGAAACTGTATTTGAAGGTGAAGGTGATTTTGTAGACATGTGTGAAAGACATGTTCTGAAATGCAAGTGTTGTTGTTTGGAGAGCACATCGGTTACGTGTCAGATGTGTAGCCAAGCAGTAATTTGTCGCCATAGCTGCAAATATTAGCCGGTAATATGAAGTGTTGTCAGCTAAAGTCTGATGATGCAGACGACCGTAAGGACGAAGTACCCAAGAGTACCGCTAGGCCGCGCCTCTTTAGCTCAGTGGTAGAGCACTGGTCTAATAAACCAGGGGTCGTAAGTTCCATCCTCACAGGAGAAAGATGAATTTTGGAAATCAGTTGCGCATAGTGGCCGTATAGCAAACAGTATCTGTGATGACGAACAATTAGCGACAGGCGTTTTTTTAAGAATTACTCTCAGATGCGATTAAGGCGAATGGCGCAGATAAAGCATTTGCCAAAGCGGTACAGCATAAGGTGGACGAGGCAGTCTGAATTACATTTTATAGATGTATTTCCCACATATCTCAGAGCCTCTCGCGATATTCGTCGTCGTCGTCGTCGTCGTCGTCGTCGTCGTCGTCGTCGTCGCCGCCGCTTCTGCAGAAGTAGCAAATGGCAATCGTAGCAAATGCGGCGAGGGACGCCCTGCCTTCGATTCCGAATGCACAAAGTGTGTGGTCTTGTTTCTCAGTCTATATTTGGTCGGTCTCGTCAGAGGTTGAATGTAACGAATGGGTGGGAAAGAGCAAGGAGCAGCGGCTGTGTAGAACGAAAACACAAATCCTCAGGGGTGTGAGCGTTTCGAGATGAGTCGTATACATGTAAATGTTGGTCGTCAGTGACCGTGTGGCCTAATGGATAAGGCGTCGGACTTCGGATCTGAAGATTACAGGTTCGAATGCTGTCACGCTTCTGTTTTTCCAGTTCTGAAAAAGAAACATAAAATTTTAATGTAGCAATTGAGCAGTACGAAACCGTCTGAATGTTGCTGTTGACCATTTCTTGCTTGGAGATGCTCTTGAGCTTGAAACACACCCAACATGACCGGTGTTAACTAGCGAAATGGTCGGCAGAGTGCCGACACAGCGAGTTTTGACTATCACTTGCACATCTAAAACAACGTCGGAAAGTAACTCGTTCGGCTTTTGAGTCACATAAAGTATGTGTGTTAATTTTGACGCCACTATCTCTGCATGTTGTCATGCAATTTCTTTACCTCTCAGAAATGATTATGACATAAAAGTGAAGTACGTGACGAGTGTGACGTTAGGAAAACATTAGGCATCATGGAGAGATTCTGTATGGGACCACCCAACCCAAACGAGTACTGTGTAACCTGCTACCCGGCAGGTATTCACCGAGGTAGCCGGCTAGCTCAGTCGGTAGAGTGTCAGACTCTTAATCCCGGGGTCGTGGGTTCGAGCCAGACGCTGGGCGGAACGGAATTTTGTTCCGCTGCAGGTGTAAATTACCGTTTTTCTGACTAACGAGATTTAATGGAAATAGCAACTTTAAACTTTGCCTACGTCTCTGTCAGTCGCAAGGAAACTGTATTTGAAGGTGAAGGTGATTTTGTAGACATGTGTGAAAGACATGTTCTGAAATGCAAGTGTTGTTGTTTGGAGAGCACATCGGTTACATGTCAGATGTGTAGCCAAGCAGTAATTTGTCGCCATAGCTGCAAATATTAGCCGGTAATATGAAGTGTTGTCAGCTAAAGTCTGATGATGCAGACGACCGTAAGGACGAAGTACCCAAGAGAACCGCTAGGCCGCGCCTCTTTAGCTCAGTGGTAGAGCACTGGTCTAATAAACCAGGGGTCGTAAGTTCCATCCTCACAGGAGAAAGATGAATTTTGGAAATCAGTTGCGCATAGTGGCCGTATAGCAAACAGTATCTGTGATGACGAACAATTAGCGACAGGCGTTTTTTTAAGAATTACTCTCAGATGCGATTAAGGCGAATGGCGCAGATAAAGCATTTGCCAAAGCGGTACAGCATAAGGTGGACGAGGCAGTCTGAATTACATTTTATAGATGTATTTCCCACATATCTCAGAGCCTCTCGCGATATTCGTCGTCGTCGTCGTCGTCGTCGTCGTCGTCGTCGCCGCCGCTTCTGCAGAAGTAGCAAATGGCAATCGTAGCAAATGCGGCGAGGGACGCCCTGCCTTCGATTCCGAATGCACAAAGTGTGTGGTCTTGTTTCTCAGTCTATATTTGGTCGGTCTCGTCAGAGGTTGAATGTAACGAATGGGTGGGAAAGAGCAAGGAGCAGCGGCTGTGTAGAACGAAAACACAAATCCTCAGGGGTGTGAGCGTTTCGAGATGAGTCGTATACATGTAAATGTTGGTCGTCAGTGACCGTGTGGCCTAATGGATAAGGCGTCGGACTTCGGATCTGAAGATTACAGGTTCGAATGCTGTCACGCTTCTGTTTTTCCAGTTCTGAAAAAGAAACATAACGTTTTAATGTAGCAATTGAGCAGTACGAAACCGTCTGAATGTTGCTGTTGACCATTTCTTGCTTGGAGATGCTCTTGAGCTTGAAACACACCCAACATGACCGGTGTTAACTAGCGAAATGGTCGGCAGAGTGCCGACACAGCGAGTTTTGACTATCACTTGCACATCTAAAACAACGTCGGAAAGTAACTCGTTCGGCTTTTGAGTCACATAAAGTATGTGTGTTAATTTTGACGCCACTAGCTCTGCATGTTGTCATGCAATTTCTTTACCTCTCAGAAATGATTATGACATAAAAGTGAAGTACGTGACGAGTGTGACGTTAGGAAAACATTAGGCATCATGGAGAGATTCTGTATGGGACCACCCAACCCAAACGAGTACTGTGTAACCTGCTACCCGGCAGGTATTCACCGAGGTAGCCGGCTAGCTCAGTCGGTAGAGTGTCAGACTCTTAATCCCGGGGTCGTGGGTTCGAGCCAGACGCTGGGCGGAACGGAATTTTGTTCCGCTGCAGGTGTAAATTACCGTTTTTCTGACTAACGAGATTTAATGGAAATAGCAACTTTAAACTTTGCCTACGTCTCTGTCAGTCGCAAGGAAACTGTATTTGAAGGTGAAGGTGATTTTGTAGACATGTGTGAAAGACATGTTCTGAAATGCAAGTGTTGTTGTTTGGAGAGCACATCGGTTACGTGTCAGATGTGTAGCCAAGCAGTAATTTGTCGCCATAGCTGCAAATATTAGCCGGTAATATGAAGTGTTGTCAGCAAAAGTCTGATGATGCAGACGACCGTAAGGACGAAGTACCCAAGAGTACCGCTAGGCCGCGCCTCTTTAGCTCAGTGGTAGAGCACTGGTCTAATAAACCAGCGATCGTAAGTTCCATCCTCACAGGAGGAAGATGAATTTTGGAAATCAGTTGCGCGTCGTGGCCGTATAGCAAACAGTATCTGTGATGACGAACAATTAGCGACAGGCGTTTTTTTAAGAATTACTCTCAGATGCGAATAAGGCGAATGGCGCAGATAAAGCATTTGCCAAAGCGGTACAGCATAAGGTGGGACGAGGCAGTCTGAATTACATTTTATAGATGTATTTCCCACATATCTCAGAGCCTCTCGCGATATTCGTCGTCGTCGTCGTCGTCGTCGTCGTCGCCGCCGCCGCTTCTGCAGAAGTAGCAAATGGCAATCGTAGCAAATGCGGCGAGGGACGCCCTGCCTTCGATTCCGAATGCACAAAGTGTGTGGTCTTGTTTCTCAGTCTATATTTGGTCGGTCTCGTCAGAGGTTGAATGTAACGAATGGGTGGGAAAGAGCAAGGGGCAGCGGCTGTGTAGAACGAAAACACAAATCCTCAGGGGTGTGAGCGTTTCGAGATGAGTCGTATGCATGTAAATGTTGGTCGTCAGTGACCGTGTGGCCTAATGGATAAGGCGTCGGACTTCGGATCTGAAGATTACAGGTTCGAATGCTGTCACGCTTCTGTTTTTCCAGTTCTGAAAAAGAAACATAACGTTTTAATGTAGCAATTGAGCAGTACGAAACCGTCTGAATGTTGCTGTTGACCATTTCTTGCTTGGAGATGCTCTTGAGCTTGAAACACACCCAACATGACCGGTGTTAACTAGCGAAATGGTCGGCAGAGTGCCGACACAGCGATTTTTGACTATCACTTGCACATCTAAAACAACGTCGGAAAGTAACTCGTTCGGCTTTTGAGTCACATAAAGTATGTGTGTTAATTTTGACGCCACTATCTCTGCATGTTGTCATGCAATTTCTTTACCTCTCAGAAATGATTATGACATAAAAGTGAAGTACGTGACGAGTGTGACGTTAGGAAAACATTAGGCATCATGGAGAGATTCTGTATGGGACCACCCAACCCAAACGAGTACTGTGTAACCTGCTACCCGGCAGGTATTCACCGAGGTAGCCGGCTAGCTCAGTCGGTAGAGTGTCAGACTCTTAATCCCGGGGTCGTGGGTTCGAGCCAGACGCTGTTCGGAACGGAATTTTGTTCCGCTGCAGGTGTAAATTACCGTTTTTCTGACTAACGAGATTTAATGGAAATAGCAACTTTAAACTTTGCCTACGTCTCTGTCAGTCGCAAGGAAACTGTATTTGAAGGTGAAGGTGATTTTGTAGACATGTGTGAAAGACATGTTCTGAAATGCAAGTGTTGTTGTTTGGAGAGCACATCGGTTACGTGTCAGATGTGTAGCCAAGCAGTAATTTGTCGCCATAGCTGCAAATATTAGCCGGTAATATGAAGTGTTGTCAGCTAAAGTCTGATGATGCAGACGACCGTAAGGACGAAGTACCCAAGAGTACCGCTAGGCCGCGCCTCTTTAGCTCAGTGGTAGAGCACTGGTCTAATAAACCAGGGGTCGTAAGTTCCATCCTCACAGGAGAAAGATGAATTTTGGAAGTCAGTTGCGCACAGTGGCCGTATAGCAAACAGTATCTGTGATGACGAACAATTAGCGACAGGCGTTTTTTTAAGAATTACTCTCAGATGCGATTAAGGCGAATGGCGCAGATAAAGCATTTGCCAAAGCGGTACAGCATAAGGTGGACGAGGCAGTCTGAATTACATTTTATAGATGTATTTCCCACATATCTCAGAGCCTCTCGCGATATTCGTCGTCGTCGTCGTCGTCGTCGTCGTCACCGCCGCTTCTGCAGAAGTAGCAAATGGCAATCGTAGCAAATGCGGCGGGGGACGCCCTGCCTTCGATTCCGAATGCACAAAGTGTGTGGTCTTGTTTCTCAGTCTATATTTGGTCGGTCTCGTCAGAGGTTGAATGTAACGAATGGGTGGGAAAGAGCAAGGAGCAGCGGCTGTGTAGAACGAAAACACAAATCCTCAGGGGTGTGAGCGTTTCGAGATGAGTCGTATACATGTAAATGTTGGTCGTCAGTGACCGTGTGGCCTAATGGATAAGGCGTCGGACTTCGGATCTGAAGATTACAGGTTCGAATACTGTCACGCTTCTGTTTTTCCAGTTCTGAAAAAGAAACATAACGTTTTAATGTAGCAATTGAGCAGTACGAAACCGTCTGAATGTTGCTGTTGACCATTTCTTGCTTGGAGATGCTCTTGAGCTTGAAACACACCCAACATGACCGGTGTTAACTAGCGAAATGGTCGGCAGAGTGCCGACACAGCGATTTTTGACTATCACTTGCACATCTAAAACAACGTCGGAAAGTAACTCGTTCGGCTTTTGAGTCACATAAAGTATGTGTGTTAATTTTGACGCCACTATCTCTGCATGTTGTCATGCAATTTCTTTACCTCTCAGAAATGATTATGACATAAAAGTGAAGTACGTGACGAGTGTGACGTTAGGAAAACATTAGGCATCATGGAGAGATTCTGTATGGGACCACCCAACCCAAACGAGTACTGTGTAACCTGCTACCCGGCAGGTATTCACCGAGGTAGCCGGCTAGCTCAGTCGGTAGAGTGTCAGACTCTTAATCCCGGGGTCGTGGGTTCGAGCCAGACGCTGTTCGGAACGGAATTTTGTTCCGCTGCAGGTGTAAATTACCGTTTTTCTGACTAACGAGATTTAATGGAAATAGCAACTTTAAACTTTGCCTACGTCTCTGTCAGTCGCAAGGAAACTGTATTGGAAGGTGAAGATGATTTTGTAGACATGTGTGAAAGACATGTTCTGAAATGCAAGTGTTGTTGTTTGGAGAGCACATCGGTTACGTGTCAGATGTGTAGCCAAGCAGTAATTTGTCGCCATAGCTGCAAATATTAGCCGGTAATATGAAGTGTTGTCAGCTAAAGTCTGATGATGCAGACGACCGTAAGGACGAAGTACCCAAGAGTACCGCTATTCCGCGCCTCTTTAGCTCAGTGGTAGAGCACTGGTCTAATAAACCAGGGGTCGTAAGTTCCATCCTCACAGGAGAAAGATGAATTTTGGAAATCAGTTGCGCATAGTGGCCGTATAGCAAACAGTATCTGTGATGACGAACAATTAGCGACAGGCGTTTTTTTAAGAATTACTCTCAGATGCGATTAAGGCGAATGGCGCAGATAAAGCATTTGCCAAAGCGGTACAGCATAAGGTGGACGAGGCAGTCTGAATTACATTTTATAGATGTATTTCCCACATATCTCAGAGCCTCTCGCGATATTCGTCGTCGTCGTCGTCGTCGTCGTCGTCGTCGTCGTCGTCGCCGCCGCTTCTGCAGAAGTAGCAAATGGCAATCGTAGCAAATGCGGCGAGGGACGCCCTGCCTTCGATTCCGAATGCACAAAGTGTGTGGTCTTGTTTCTCAGTCTATATTTGGTCGGTCTCGTCAGAGGTTGAATGTAACGAATGGGTGGGAAAGAGCAAGGAGCAGCGGCTGTGTAGAACGAAAACACAAATCCTCAGGGGTGTGAGCGTTTCGAGATGAGTCGTATACATGTAAATGTTGGTCGTCAGTGACCGTGTGGCCTAATGGATAAGGCGTCGGACTTCGGATCTGAAGATTACAGGTTCGAATGCTGTCACGCTTCTGTTTTTCCAGTTCTGAAAAAGAAACATAACGTTTTAATGTAGCAATTGAGCAGTACGAAACCGTCTGAATGTTGCTGTTGACCATTTCTTGCTTGGAGATGCTCTTGAGCTTGAAACACACCCAACATGACCGGTGTTAACTAGCGAAATGGTCGGCAGAGTGCCGACACAGCGAGTTTTGACTATCACTTGCACATCTAAAACAACGTCGGAAAGTAACTCGTTCGGCTTTTGAGTCACATAAAGTATGTGTGTTAATTTTGACGCCACTATCTCTGCATGTTGTCATGCAATTTCTTTACCTCTCAGAAATGATTATGACATAAAAGTGAAGTACGTGACGAGTGTGACGTTAGGAAAACATTAGGCATCATGGAGAGATTCTGTATGGGACCACCCAACCCAAACGAGTACTGTGTAACCTGCTACCCGGCAGGTATTCACCGAGGTAGCCGGCTAGCTCAGTCGGTAGAGTGTCAGACTCTTAATCCCGGGGTCGTGGGTTCGAGCCAGACGCTGGGCGGAACGGAATTTTGTTCCGCTGCAGGTGTAAATTACCGTTTTTCTGACTAACGAGATTTAATGGAAATAGCAACTTTAAACTTTGCCTACGTCTCTGTCAGTCGCAAGGAAACTGTATTTGAAGGTGAAGGTGATTTTGTAGACATGTGTGAAAGACATGTTCTGAAATGCAAGTGTTGTTGTTTGGAGAGCACATCGGTTACGTGTCAGATGTGTAGCCAAGCAGTAATTTGTCGCCATAGCTGCAAATATTAGCCGGTAATATGAAGTGTTGTCAGCAAAAGTCTGATGATGCAGACGACCGTAAGGACGAAGTACCCAAGAGTACCGCTAGGCCGCGCCTCTTTAGCTCAGTGGTAGAGCACTGGTCTAATAAACCAGGGGTCGTAAGTTCCATCCTCACAGGAGAAAGATGAATTTTGGAAATCAGTTGCGCATAGTGGCCGTATAGCAAACAGTATCTGTGATGACGAACAATTAGCGACAGGCGTTTTTTTAAGAATTACTCTCAGATGCGATTAAGGCGAATGGCGCAGATAAAGCATTTGCCAAAGCGGTACAGCATAAGGTGGACGAGGCAGTCTGAATTACATTTTATAGATGTATTTCCCACATATCTCAGAGCCTCTCGCGATATTCGTCGTCGTCGTCGTCGTCGTCGTCGTCGTCGTCGTCGTCGTCGCCGCTTCTGCAGAAGTAGCAAATGGCAATCGTAGCAAATGCGGCGAGGGACGCCCTGCCTTCGATTCCGAATGCACAAAGTGTGTGGTCTTGTTTCTCAGTCTATATTTGGTCGGTCTCGTCAGAGGTTGAATGTAACGAATGGGTGGGAAAGAGCAAGGAGCAGCGGCTGTGTAGAACGAAAACACAAATCCTCAGGGGTGTGAGCGTTTTGAGATGAGTCGTATACATGTAAATGTTGGTCGTCAGTGACCGTGTGGCCTAATGGATAAGGCGTCGGACTTCGGATCTGAAGATTACAGGTTCGAATGCTGTCACGCTTCTGTTTTTCCAGTTCTGAAAAAGAAACATAACGTTTTAATGTAGCAATTGAGCAGTACGAAACCGTCTGAATGTTGCTGTTGACCATTTCTTGCTTGGAGATGCTCTTGAGCTTGAAACACACCCAACATGACCGGTGTTAACTAGCGAAATGGTCGGCAGAGTGCCGACACAGCGATTTTTGACTATCACTTGCACATCTAAAACAACGTCGGAAAGTAACTCGTTCGGCTTTTGAATCACATAAAGTATGTGTGTTAATTTTGACGCCACTAGCTCTGCATGTTGTCATGCAATTTCTTTACCTCTCAGAAATGATTATGACATAAAAGTGAAGTACGTGACGAGTGTGACGTTAGGAAAACATTAGGCATCATGGAGAGATTCTGTATGGGACCACCCAACCCAAACGAGTACTGTGTAACCTGCTACCCGGCAGGTATTCACCGAGGTAGCCGGCTAGCTCAGTCGGTAGAGTGTCAGACTCTTAATCCCGGGGTCGTGGGTTCGAGCCAGACGCTGTTCGGAACGGAATTTTGTTCCGCTGCAGGTGTAAATTACCGTTTTTCTGACTAACGAGATTTAATGGAAATAGCAACTTTAAACTTTGCCTACGTCTCTGTCAGTCGCAAGGAAACTGTATTTGAAGGTGAAGGTGATTTTGTAGACATGTGTGAAAGACATGTTCTGAAATGCAAGTGTTGTTGTTTGGAGAGCACATCGGTTACGTGTCAGATGTGTAGCCAAGCAGTAATTTGTCGCCATAGCTGCAAATATTAGCCGGTAATATGAAGTGTTGTCAGCTAAAGTCTGATGATGCAGACGACCGTAAGGACGAAGTACCCAAGAGTACCGCTAGGCCGCGCCTCTTTAGCTCAGTGGTAGAGCACTGGTCTAATAAACCAGGGGTCGTAAGTTCCATCCTCACAGGAGAAAGATGAATTTTGGAAGTCAGTTGCGCACAGTGGCCGTATAGCAAACAGTATCTGTGATGACGAACAATTAGCGACAGGCGTTTTTTTAAGAATTACTCTCAGATGCGATTAAGGCGAATGGCGCAGATAAAGCATTTGCCAAAGCGGTACAGCATAAGGTGGACGAGGCAGTCTGAATTACATTTTATAGATGTATTTCCCACATATCTCAGAGCCTCTCGCGATATTCGTCGTCGTCGTCGTCGTCGTCGTCGTCACCGCCGCTTCTGCAGAAGTAGCAAATGGCAATCGTAGCAAATGCGGCGGGGGACGCCCTGCCTTCGATTCCGAATGCACAAAGTGTGTGGTCTTGTTTCTCAGTCTATATTTGGTCGGTCTCGTCAGAGGTTGAATGTAACGAATGGGTGGGAAAGAGCAAGGAGCAGCGGCTGTGTAGAACGAAAACACAAATCCTCAGGGGTGTGAGCGTTTCGAGATGAGTCGTATACATGTAAATGTTGGTCGTCAGTGACCGTGTGGCCTAATGGATAAGGCGTCGGACTTCGGATCTGAAGATTACAGGTTCGAATGCTGTCACGCTTCTGTTTTTCCAGTTCTGAAAAAGAAACATAACGTTTTAATGTAGCAATTGAGCAGTACGAAACCGTCTGAATGTTGCTGTTGACCATTTCTTGCTTGGAGATGCTCTTGAGCTTGAAACACACCCAACATGACCGGTGTTAACTAGCGAAATGGTCGGCAGAGTGCCGACACAGCGATTTTTGACTATCACTTGCACATCTAAAACAACGTCGGAAAGTAACTCGTTCGGCTTTTGAGTCACATAAAGTATGTGTGTTAATTTTGACGCCACTATCTCTGCATGTTGTCATGCAATTTCTTTACCTCTCAGAAATGATTATGACATAAAAGTGAAGTACGTGACGAGTGTGACGTTAGGAAAACATTAGGCATCATGGAGAGATTCTGTATGGGACCACCCAACCCAAACGAGTACTGTGTAACCTGCTACCCGGCAGGTATTCACCGAGGTAGCCGGCTAGCTCAGTCGGTAGAGTGTCAGACTCTTAATCCCGGGGTCGTGGGTTCGAGCCAGACGCTGTTCGGAACGGAATTTTGTTCCGCTGCAGGTGTAAATTACCGTTTTTCTGACTAACGAGATTTAATGGAAATAGCAACTTTAAACTTTGCCTACGTCTCTGTCAGTCGCAAGGAAACTGTATTTGAAGGTGAAGATGATTTTGTAGACATGTGTGAAAGACATGTTCTGAAATGCAAGTGTTGTTGTTTGGAGAGCACATCGGTTACGTGTCAGATGTGTAGCCAAGCAGTAATTTGTCGCCATAGCTGCAAATATTAGCCGGTAATATGAAGTGTTGTCAGCTAAAGTCTGATGATGCAGACGACCGTAAGGACGAAGTACCCAAGAGTACCGCTAGGCCGCGCCTCTTTAGCTCAGTGGTAGAGCACTGGTCTAATAAACCAGGGGTCGTAAGTTCCATCCTCACAGGAGAAAGATGAATTTTGGAAATCAGTTGCGCATAGTGGCCGTATAGCAAACAGTATCTGTGATGACGAACAATTAGCGACAGGCGTTTTTTTAAGAATTACTCTCAGATGCGATTAAGGCGAATGGCGCAGATAAAGCATTTGCCAAAGCGGTACAGCATAAGGTGGACGAGGCAGTCTGAATTACATTTTATAGATGTATTTCCCACATATCTCAGAGCCTCTCGCGATATTCGTCGTCGTCGTCGTCGTCGTCGTCGTCGTCGTCGTCGTCGTCGCCGCCGCTTCTGCAGAAGTAGCAAATGGCAATCGTAGCAAATGCGGCGAGGGACGCCCTGCCTTCGATTCCGAATGCACAAAGTGTGTGGTCTTGTTTCTCATTCTATATTTGGTCGGTCTCGTCAGAGGTTGAATGTAACGAATGGGTGGGAAAGAGCAAGGAGCAGCGGCTGTGTAGAACGAAAACACAAATCCTCAGGGGTGTGAGCGTTTTGAGATGAGTCGTATAAATGTAAATGTTTGTCGTCAGTGATCGTGTGGCCTAATGGATAAGGCGTCGGACTTCGGATCTGAAGATTACAGGTTCGAATGCAGTCACGCTTGTGTTTTTCCAGTTCTGAAAAAGAAACATAACGTTTTAATCTAGCAATTGAGCAGTACGAAACCGTCTGAATGTTGCTGTTGACCATTTCTTGCTTGGAGATGCTCTTGAGCTTGAAACACACCCAACAAGACCGGTGTTAACTAGCGAAATGGTCGGCAGAGTGCCGACACAGCGAGTTTTGACTATCACTTGCACATCTAAAACAACGTCGGAAAGTAACTCGTTCGGCTTTTGAGTCACATAAAGTATGTGTGTTAATTTTGACGCCACTATCTCTGCATGTTGTCATGCAATTTCTTTACCTCTCAGAAATGATTATGACATAAAAGTGAAGTACGTGACGAGTGTGACGTTAGGAAAACATTAGGCATCATGGAGAGATTCTGTATGGGACCACCCAACCCAAACGAGTACTGTGTAACCTGCTACCCGGCAGGTATTCACCGAGGTAGCCGGCTAGCTCAGTCGGTAGAGTGTCAGACTCTTAATCCCGGGGTCGTGGGTTCGAGCCAGACGCTGGGCGGAACGGGATTTTGTTCCGCTGCAGGTGTAAATTACCGTTTTTCTGACTAACGAGATTTAATGGAAATAGCAACTTTAAACTTTGCCTACGTCTCTGTCAGTCGCAAGGAAACTGTATTTGAAGGTGAAGGTGATTTTGTAGACATGTGTGAAAGACATGTTCTGAAATGCAAGTGTTGTTGTTTGGAGAGCACATCGGTTACGTGTCAGATGTGTAGCCAAGCAGTAATTTGTCGCCATAGCTGCAAATATTAGCCGGTAATATGAAGTGTTGTCAGCTAAAGTCTGATGATGCATCCGACCGTAAGGACGAAGTACCCAAGAGTACCGCTAGGCCGCGCCTCTTTAGCTCAGTGGTAGAGCACTGGTCTAATAAATCAGGGGTCGTAAGTTCCATCCTCACAGGAGAAAGATGAATTTTGGAAATCAGTTGCGCGTCGTGGCCGTATAGCAAACAGTATCTGTGATGACGAACAATTAGCGACAGGGGTTTTTTTAAGAATTACTCTCAGATGCGATTAAGGCGAATGGCGCAGATAAAGCATTTGCCAAAGCGGTACAGCATAAGGTGGGACGAGGCAGTCTGAATTACATTTTATAGATGTATTTCCCACATATCTCAGAGCCTCTCGCGATATTCGTCGTCGTCGTCGTCGCCGCCGCCGCCGCTTCTGCAGAAGTAGCAAATGGCAATCGTAGCAAATGCGGCGAGGGACGCCCAGCCTTCGATTCCGAATGCACAAAGTGTGTGGTCTTGTTTCTCAGTCTATATTTGGTCGGTCTCGTCAGAGGTTGAATGTAACGAATGGGTGGGAAAGAGCAAGGAGCAGCGGCTGTGTAGAACGAAAACACAAATCCTCAGGGGTGTGTGCGTTTTGAGATGAGTCGTATACATGTAAATGTTTGTCGTCAGTGATCGTGTGGCCTAATGGATAAGGCGTCGGACTTCGGATCTGAAGATTACAGGTTCGAATGCAGTCACGCTTGTGTTTTTCCAGTTCTGAAAAAGAAACATAACGTTTTAATCTAGCAATTGAGCAGTACGAAACCGTCTGAATGTTGCTGTTGACCATTTCTTGCTTGGAGATGCTCTTGAGCTTGAAACACACCCAACAAGACCGGTGTTAACTAGCGAAATGGTCGGCAGAGTGCCGACACAGCGAGTTTTGACTATCACTTGCACATCTAAAACAACGTCGGAAAGTAACTCGTTCGGCTTTTGAGTCACATAAAGTATGTGTGTTAATTTTGACGCCACTATCTCTGCATGTTGTCATGCAATTTCTTTACCTCTCAGAAATGATTATGACATAAAAGTGAAGTACGTGACGAGTGTGACGTTAGGAAAACATTAGGCATCATGGAGAGATTCTGTATGGGACCACCCAACCCAAACGAGTACTGTGTAACCTGCTACCCGGCAGGTATTCACCGAGGTAGCCGGCTAGCTCAGTCGGTAGAGTGTCAGACTCTTAATCCCGGGGTCGTGGGTTCGAGCCAGACGCTGGGCGGAACGGGATTTTGTTCCGCTGCAGGTGTAAATTACCGTTTTTCTGACTAACGAGATTTAATGGAAATAGCAACTTTAAACTTTGCCTACGTCTCTGTCAGTCGCAAGGAAACTGTATTTGAAGGTGAAGGTGATTTTGTAGACATGTGTGAAAGACATGTTCTGAAATGCAAGTGTTGTTGTTTGGAGAGCACATCGGTTACGTGTCAGATGTGTAGCCAAGCAGTAATTTGTCGCCATAGCTGCAAATATTAGCCGGTAATATGAAGTGTTGTCAGCTAAAGTCTGATGATGCATCCGACCGTAAGGACGAAGTACCCAAGAGTACCGCTAGGCCGCGCCTCTTTAGCTCAGTGGTAGAGCACTGGTCTAATAAATCAGGGGTCGTAAGTTCCATCCTCACAGGAGAAAGATGAATTTTGGAAATCAGTTGCGCGTCGTGGCCGTATAGCAAACAGTATCTGTGATGACGAACAATTAGCGACAGGGGTTTTTTTAAGAATTACTCTCAGATGCGATTAAGGCGAATGGCGCAGATAAAGCATTTGCCAAAGCGGTACAGCATAAGGTGGGACGAGGCAGTCTGAATTACATTTTATAGATGTATTTCCCACATATCTCAGAGCCTCTCGCGATATTCGTCGTCGTCGTCGTCGCCGCCGCCGCCGCTTCTGCAGAAGTAGCAAATGGCAATCGTAGCAAATGCGGCGAGGGACGCCCAGCCTTCGATTCCGAATGCACAAAGTGTGTGGTCTTGTTTCTCAGTCTATATTTGGTCGGTCTCGTCAGAGGTTGAATGTAACGAATGGGTGGGAAAGAGCAAGGAGCAGCGGCTGTGTAGAACGAAAACACAAATCCTCAGGGGTGTGTGCGTTTTGAGATGAGTCGTATACATGTAAATGTTGGTTGTCAGTGATCGTGTGGCCTAATGGATAAGGCGTCGGACTTCGGATCTGAAGATTACTGGTTCGAATGCTGTCACGCTTGTGTTTCTCCAGTTCTGAAAAAGAAACATAACGTTTTAATCTAGCAATTGAGCAGTACGAAACCGTCTGAATGTTGCTGTTGACCATTTTTTGCTTGGAGATGCTCTTGAGCTTGAAACACACACAACAAGACCGGTGTTAACTAGCGAAATGGTCGGCAGAGTGCCGACACAGCGAGTTTTGACTATCACTTGCACATCTAAAACAACGTCGGGAAGTAACTCGTTCGGCTTTTGAGTCACATAAAGTATGTGTGTTAATTTTGACGCCACTAGCTCTGCATGTTGTCATGCAATTTCTTTACCTCTCAGAAATGATTATGACATAAAAGTGAAGTACGCGACGAGTGTGACGTTAGGAAAACATTAGGCATCATGGAGAGATTCTGTATGGGACCACCCAACCCAAACGAGTACTGTGTAACGTGCTACCCGGCAGGTATTCACCGAGGTAGCCGGCTAGCTCAGTCGGTAGAGTGTCAGACTCTTAATCCTTTGGTCGTGGGTTCGAGCCAGACGCTGGGCGGAACGGAATTTTGTTCCGCTGCATGTGTAAATTACCGTTTTTTGGTTTAACGAGATTTAATGGAAATAGCAACTTTAAACTTTGCCTACGTCTCTGTCAGTCGCAAGGAAACTGTATTTGAAGGTGAAGGTGATTTTGTAGACATGTGTGAAAGACATGTTCTGAAATGCAAGTGTTGTTGTTTGGAGAGCACATCGGTTACGTGTCAGATGTGTAGCCAAGCAGTAATTTGTCGCCATAGCTGCAAATATTAGCCGGTAATATGAAGTGTTGTCAGCTAAAGTCTGATGATGCATACGACCGTAAGGACGAAGTACCCAAGAGTACCGCTAGGCCGCGCCTCTTTAGCTCAGTGGTAGAGCACTGGTCTAATAAATCAGGGGTCGTAAGTTCCATCCTCACAGGAGAAAGATGAATTTTGGAAATCAGTTGCGCATAGTGGCCGTATAGCAAACAGTATCTGTGATGACGAACAATTAGCGACAGTGGTTTTTTAAGAATTACTCTCAGATGCGATTAAGGCGAATGGCGCAGATAAAGCATTTGCCAAAGCGGTACAGCATAAGGTGGGACGAGGCAGTCTGAATTACATTTTATAGATGTATTTCTCACATATCTCAGAGCCTCTCGCGATATTCGTCGTCGTCGTCGTCGCCGCCGCCGCCGCTTCTGCAGAAGTAGCAAATGGCAATCGTAGCAAATGCGGCGAGGGACGCCCTGCCTTCGTTTCCGAATGCACAAAGTGTGTGGTCTTGTTTCTCAGTCTATATTTGTTCGGTCGCGTCAGAGGTTGAATGTAACGAATGGGTGGGAAAGAGCAAGGAGCAGCGGCTGTGTAGAACGAAAACACAAATCCTCAGGGGTGTGAGCGTTTTGAGATGAGTCGTATACATGTAAATGTTGGTCGTCAGTGATCGTGTGGCCTAATGGATAAGGCGTCGGTCTTCGGATCTGAAGATTAATGGTTCGAATGCTGTCACGCTTGTGTTTTTCCAGTTCTGAAAAAGAAACATAACGTTTCAATCTAGCAATTGAGCAGTAAGAAACCGTCTGAATGTTGCTGTTGACCATTTTTTGCTTGGAGATGCTCTTGAGCTTGTAACACACACAACAAGACCGGTGTTAACTAGCGAAATGGTCGGCAGAGTGCCGACACAGCGAGTTTTGACTATCACTTGCACATCTAAAACAACGTCGGGAAGTAACTCGTTCGGCTTTTGAGTCACATAAAGTATGTGTGTTAATTTTGACGCCACTAGCTCTGCATGTTGTCATGCAATTTCTTTACCTCTCAGAAATGATTATGACATAAAAGTGAAGTACGCGACGAGTGTGACGTTAGGAAAACATTAGGCATCATGGAGAGATTCTGTATGGGACCACCCAACCCAAACGAGTACTGTGTAACGTGCTACCCGGCAGGTATTCACCGAGGTAGCCGGCTAGCTCAGTCGGTAGAGTGTCAGACTCTTAATTCTGGGGTCGTGGGTTCGAGCCAGACGCTGGGCGGAACGGAATTTTGTTCCGCTGCAGGTGTAAATTACCGTTTTTTGGTTTAACGAGATTTAATGGAAATAGCAACTTTAAACTTTGCCTACGTCTCTGTCAGTCGCAAGGAAACTGTATTTGAAGGTGAAGGTGATTTTGTAGACATGTGTGAAAGACATGTTCTGAAATGCAAGTGTTGTTGTTTGGAGAGCACATCGGTTACGTGTCAGATGTGTAGCCAAGCAGTAATTTGTCGCCATAGCTGCAAATATTAGCCGGTAATATGAAGTGTTGTCAGCTAAAGTCTGATGATGCATACGACCGTAAGGACGAAGTACCCAAAAGTACCGCTAGGCCGCGCCTCTTTAGCTCAGTGGTAGAGCACTGGTCTAATAAATCAGGGGTCGTAAGTTCCATCCTCACAGGAGAAAGATGAATTTTGGAAATCAGTTGCGCGTCGTGGCCGTATAGCAAACAGTATCTGTGATGACGAACAATTAGCGACAGTGGTTTTTTAAGAATTACTCTCAGATGCGATTAAGGCGAATGGCGCAGATAAAGCATTTGCCAAAGCGGTACAGCATAAGGTGGGACGAGGCAGTCTGAATTACATTTTATAGATGTATTTCCCACATATCTCAGAGCCTCTCGCGATATTCGTCGTCGTCGTCGTCGTCGTCGCCGCCGCCGCCGCTTCTGCAGAAGTAGCAAATGGCAATCGTAGCAAATGCGGCGAGGGACGCCCTGCCTTCGATTCCGAATGCACAAAGTGTGTGGTCTTGTTTCTCAGTCTATATTTGGTCGGTCTCGTCAGAGGTTGAATGTAACGAATGGGTGGGAGAGAGCAAGGAGCAGCGGCTGTGTAGAACGAAAACACAAATCCTCAGGGGTGTGAGCGTTTTGAGATGAGTCGTATACATGTAAATGTTTGTCGTCAGTGATCGTGTGGCCTAATGGATAAGGCGTCGGACTTCGGGTCTGAAGATTACAGGTTCGAATGCTGTCACGCTTGTGTTTTTCCAGTTCTGAAAAAGAAACATAACGTTTTAATCTAGCAATTGAGCAGTACGAAACCGTCTGAATGTTGCTGTTGACCATTTTTTGCTTGGAGATGCTCTTGAGCTTGAAACACACACAACAAGACCGGTGCTAACTAGCGAAATGGTCGGCAGAGTGCCGACACAGCGAGTTTTGACTATCACTTGCACATCTAAAACAACGTCGGAAAGTAACTCGTTCGGCTTTTGAGTCACATAAAGTATGTGTGTTAATTTTGACGCCACTAGCTCTGCATGTTGTCATGCAATTTCTTTACCTCTCAGAAATGATTATGACATAAAAGTGAAGTACGCGACGAGTGTGACGTTAGGAAAACATTAGGCATCATGGAGAGATTCTGTATGGGACCACCCAACCCAAACGAGTACTGTGTAACGTGCTACCCGGCAGGTATTCACCGAGGTAGCCGGCTAGCTCAGTCGGTAGAGTGTCAGACTCTTAATCCTGGGGTCGTGGGTTCGAGCCAGACGCTGGGCGGAACGGAATTTTGTTCCGCTGCAGGTGTAAATTACCGTTTTTCTGATTAACGAGATTTAATGGAAATAGCAACTTTAAACTTTGCCTACGTCTCTGTCAGTCGCAAGGAAACTGTATTTGAAGGTGAAGGTGATTTTGTAGACATGTGTGAAAGACATGTTCTGAAATGCAAGTGTTTTTGTTTGGAGAGCACATCGGTTACGTGTCAGATGTGTAGCCAAGCAGTAATTTGTCGCCATAGCTGCAAATATTAGCCGGTAATATGAAGTGTTGTCAGCTAAAGTCTGATGATGCATCCGACCGTAAGGACGAAGTACCCAAGAGTACCGCTAGGCCGCGCCTATTTAGCTCAGTGGTAGAGCACTGGTCTAATAAATCAGGGGTCGTAAGTTCCATCCTCACAGGAGAAAGATGAATTTTGGAAATCAGTTGCGCGTCGTGGCCGTATAGCAAACAGTATCTGTGATGACGAACAATTAGCGACAGGGGTTTTTTTAAGAATTACTCTCAGATGCGATTAAGGCGAATGGCGCAGATAAAGCATTTGCCAAAGCGGTACAGCATAAGGTGGGACGAGGCAGTCTGAATTACATTTTATAGATGTATTTCCCACATATCTCAGAGCCTCTCGCGATATTCGTCGTCGTCGTCGTCGTCGCCGCCGCCGCCGCTTCTGCAGAAGTAGCAAATGGCAATCGTAGCAAATGCGGCGAGGGACGCCCTGCCTTCGATTCCGAATGCACAAAGTGTGTGGTCTGGTTTCTCAGTCTATATTTGGTCGGTCTCGTCAGAGGTTGAATGTAACGAATGGGTGGGAAAGAGCAAGGAGCAGCGGCTGTGTAGAACGAAAACACAAATCCTCAGGGGTGTGAGCGTTTTGAGATGAGTCGTATACATGTAAATGTTGGTCGTCAGTGATCGTGTGGCCTAATGGATAAGGCGTCGGACTTCGGATCTGAAGATTACAGGTTCGAATGCTGTCACGCTTGTGTTTTTCCAGTTCTGAAAAAGAAACATAACGTTTTAATGTAGTAATTGAGCAGTACGAAACCGTCTGAATGTTGCTGTTGACCATTTTTTGCTAGGAGATGCTCTTGAGCTTGAAACACACACAACAAGACCGGTGTTAACTAGCGAAATGGTCGGCAGAGTGCCGACACAGCGAGTTTTGACTATCACTTGCACATCTAAAACAACGTCGGAAAGTAACTCGTTCGGCTTTTGAGTCACATAAAGAATGTGTGTTAATTTTGACGCCACTAGCTCTGCATGTTGTCATGCAATTTCTTTACCTCTCAGAAATGATTATGACATAAAAGTGAAGTACGTGACGAGTGTGACGTTAGGAAAACATTAGGCATCATGGAGAGATTCTGTATGGGACCACCGAACCCAAACGAGTACTGTGTAACGTGCTACCCGGCAGGTATTCACCGAGGTAGCCGGCTAGCTCAGTCGGTAGAGTGTCAGACTCTTAATCCTGGGGTCGTGGGTTCGAGCCAGACGCTGGGCGGAACGGAATTTTGTTCCGCTGCAGGTGTAAATTACCGTTTTTCTGATTAACGAGATTTAATGGAAATAGCAACTTTAAACTTTGCCTACGTCTCTGTCAGTCGCAAGGAAACTGTATTAGAAGGTGAAGGTGATTTTGTAGACATGTGTGAAAGACATGTTCTGAAATGCAAGTGTTGTTGTTTGGAGAGCACATCGGTTACGTGTCAGATGTGTAGCCAAGCAGTAATTTGTCGCCATAGCTGCAAATATTAGCCGGTAATATGAAGTGTTGTCAGCTAAAGTCTGATGATGCAGACGACCGTAAGGACGAAGTACCCAAGTGTACCGCTAGGCCGCGCCTCTTTAGCTCAGTGGTAGAGCACTGGTCTAATAAACCAGGGGTCGTAAGTTCCATCCTCACAGGAGAAAGATGAATTTTGGAAATCAGTTGCGCGTCGTGGCCGTATAGCAAGCAGTATCTGTGATGACGAACAATTAGCGACAGGCGTTTTTTTAAGAATTACTCTCAGATGCGATTAAGGCGAATGGCGCAGATAAAGCATTTGCCAAAGCGGTACAGCATAAGGTGGGACGAGGCAGTCTGAATTACATTTTATAGATGTATTTCCCACATATCTCAGAGCCTCTCGCGATATTCGTCGTCGTCGTCGTCGTCGGCGTCGCCGCCGCCGCTTCTGCAGAAGTAGCAAATGGCAATCGTAGCAAATGCGGCGAGGGACGCCCTGCCTTCGATTCCGAATGCACAAAGTGTGTGGTCTGGTTTCTCAGACTATATTTGGTCGGTCTCGTCAGAGGTTGAATGTAACGAATGGGTGGGAAAGAGCAAGGAGCAGCGGCTGTGTAGAACGAAAACACAAATCCTCAGGGGTGTGAGCGTTTTGAGATGAGTCGTATACATGTAAATGTTGGTCGTCAGTGATCGTGTGGCCTAATGGATAAGGCGTCGGACTTCGGATCTGAAGATTACTGGTTCGAATGCTGTCACGCTTGTGTTTTTCCAGTTCTGAAAAAGAAACATAACGTTTCAATCTAGCAATTGAGCAGTAAGAAACCGTCTGAATGTTGCTGTTGACCATTTTTTGCTTGGAGATGCTCTTGAGCTTGAAACACACACAACAAGACCGGTGTTAACTAGCGAAATGGTCGGCAGAGTGCCGACACAGCGAGTTTTGACTATCACTTCCACATCTAAAACAACGTCGGGAAGTAACTCGTTCGGCTTTTGAGTCACATAAAGTATGTGTGTTAATTTTGACGCCACTAGCTCTGCATGTTGTCATGCAATTTCTTTACCTCTCAGAAATGATTATGACATAAAAGTGAAGTACGTGACGAGTGTGACGTTAGGAAAACATTAGGCATCATGGAGAGATTCTGTATGGGACCACCCAACCCAAACGAGTACTGTGTGACGTGCTACCCGGCAGGTATTCACCGAGGTAGCCGGCTAGCTCAGTCGGTAGAGTGTCAGATTATTAATCCCAGGGTCGTGGGTTCGAGCCAGACGCTGGGCGGAACGGAATTTTGTTCCGCTGCAAGTGTAAATTACCGTTTTTCTGATTAAAGAGATTTAATGGAAATAGCAACTTTAAACTTTGCCTACGTCTCTGTCAGTCGCAAGGTAACTGTATTTGAAGGTGAAGGTGATTTTGTAGACATGTGTGAAAGACATGTTCTGAAATGCAAGTGTTGTTGTTTGGAGTGCACATCGGTTACGTGTCAGATGTGTAGCCAAGCAGTAATTTGTCGCCATAGCTGCAAATATTAGCCGGTAATATGAAGTGTTGTCAGCTAAAGTCTGATGATGCAGACGACCGTAAGGACGAAGTACCCAAGAGTACCGCTAGGCCGCGCCTCTTTAGCTCAGTGGTAGAGCACTGGTCTAATAAACCAGGGGTCGTAAGTTCCATCCTCACAGGAGAAAGATGAATTTTGGAAATCAGTTGCGCGTCGTGGCCGTATAGCAAACAGTATCTGTGATGACGAACAATTAGCGACAGGCGTTTTTTTAAGAATTACTCTCAGATGCGATTAAGGCGAATGGCGCAGATAAAGCATTTGCCAAAGCGGTACAGCATGAGGTGGGACGAGGCAGTCTGAATTACATTTTATAGATGTATTTCCCACATATCTCAGAGCCTCTCGCGATATTCGTCGTCGTCGTCGTCGCCGCCGCCGCCGCCGCTTCTGCAGAAGTAGCAAATGGCAATCGTAGCAAATGCGGCGAGGGACGCCCTGCCTTCGATTCCGAATGCACAAAGTGTGTGGTCTTGTTTCTCAGTCTATATTTGGTCGGTCTCGTCAGAGGTTGAATGTAACGAATGGGTGGGAAAGAGCAAGGAGCAGCGGCTGTGTAGAACGAAAACACAAATCCTCAGGGGTGTGAGCGTTTCGAGATGAGTCGTATACATTTAAATGTTTGTCGTCAGTGATCGTGTGGCCTAATGGATAATGCGTCGGACTTCGGATCTGAAGATTACAGGCTCGAATGCTGTCACCCTTGTGTTTTTCCAGTTCTGAAAAAGATACATAACGTTTTAATCTAGCAATTGAGCAGTACGAAACCGTCTGAATGTTGCTGTTGACCATTTTTTGCTTGGAGATGCTCTTGAGCTTGAAACACACACAAGAAGACCGGTGTTAACTAGCGAAATGGTCGGCAGAGTGCCGACACAGCGAGTTTTGACTATCACTTGCACATCTAAAACAACGTCGGAAAGTAACTCGTTCGGCTTTTGAGTCACATAAAGTATGTGTGTTAATTTTGACGCCACTAGCTCTGCATGTTGTCATGCAATTTCTTTACCTCTCAGAAATGATTATGACATAAAAGTGAAGTACGCGACGAGTGTGACGTTAGGAAAACATTAGGCATCATGGAGAGATTCTGTATGGGACCACCCAACCCAAACGAGTACTGTGTAACGTGCTACCCGGCAGGTATTTACCGAGGTAGCTGGCTAGCTCAGTCGGTAGAGTGTCAGACTCTTAATCCTGGGGTCGTGGGTTCGAGCCAGACGCTGGGCGGAACGGAATTTTGTTCCGCTGCAGGTGTAAATTACCGTTTTTCTGATTAACGAGATTTAATGGAAATAGCAACTTTAAACTTTGCCTACGTCTCTGTCAGTCGCAAGGAAACTGTATTTGAAGGTGAAGGTGATTTTGTAGACATGTGTGAAAGACATGTTCTGAAATGCAAGTGTTGTTGTTTGGAGAGCACATCGGTTACGTGTCAGATGTGTAGCCAAGCAGTAATTTGTCGCCATAGCTGCAAATATTAGCCGGTAATATGAAGTGTTGTCAGCTAAAGTCTGATGATGCATACGACCGTAAGGACGAAGTACCCAAGAGTACCGCTAGGCCGCGCCTCTTTAGCTCAGTGGTAGAGCACTGGTCTAATAAATCAGGGGTCGTAAGTTCCATCCTCACAGGAGAAAGATGAATTTTGGAAATCAGTTGCGCGTCGTGGCCGTATAGCAAACAGTATCTGTGATGACGAACAATTAGCGACAGGGGTTTTTTTAAGAATTACTCTCAGATGCGATTAAGGCGAATGGCGCAGATAAAGCATTTGCCAAAGCGGTACAGCATAAGGTGGGACGAGGCAGTCTGAATTACATTTTATAGATGTATTTCCCACATATCTCAGAGCCTCTCGCGATATTCGTCGTCGTCGTCGTCGTCGCCGCCGCCGCCGCCGCCGCTTCTGCAGAAGTAGCAAATGGCAATCGTAGCAAATGCGGCGAGGGACGCCCTGCCTTCGATTCCGAATGCACAAAGTGTGTGGTCTGGTTTCTCAGTCTATATTTGGTCGGTCTCGTCAGAGGTTGAATGTAACGAATGGGTGGGAAAGAGCAAGGAGCAGCGGCTGTGTAGAACGAAAACACAAATCCTCAGGGGTGTGAGCGTTTTGAGATGAGTCGTATACATGTAAATGTTGGTCGTCAGTGATCGTGTGGCCTAATGGATAAGGCGTCGGACTTCGGATCTGAAGATTACAGGTTCGAATGCTGTCACGCTTGTGTTTTTCCAGTTCTGAAAAAGAAACATAACGTTTTAATGTAGTAATTGAGCAGTACGAAACCGTCTGAATGTTGCTGTTGACCATTTTTTGCTTGGAGATGCTCTTGAGCTTGAAACACACACAACAAGACCGGTGTTAACTAGCGAAATGGTCGGCAGAGTGCCGACACAGCGAGTTTTGACTATCACTTCCACATCTAAAACAACGTCGGGAAGTAACTCGTTCGGCTTTTGAGTCACATAAAGTATGTGTGTTAATTTTGACGCCACTAGCTCTGCATGTTGTCATGCAATTTCTTTACCTCTCAGAAATGATTATGACATAAAAGTGAAGTACGTGACGAGTGTGACGTTAGGAAAACATTAGGCATCATGGAGAGATTCTGTATGGGACCACCCAACCCAAACGAGTACTGTGTGACGTGCTACCCGGCAGGTATTCACCGAGGTAGCCGGCTAGCTCAGTCGGTACAGTGTCAGACTATTAATCCCAGGGTCGTGGGTTCGAGCCAGACGCTGGGCGGAACGGAATTTTGTTCCGCTGCAAGTGTAAATTACCGTTTTTCTGATTAACGAGATTTAATGGAAATAGCAACTTTAAACTTTGCCTACGTCTCTGTCAGTCGCAAGGTAACTGTATTTGAAGGTGAAGGTGATTTTGTAGACATGTGTGAAAGACATGTTCTGAAATGCAAGTGTTGTTGTTTGGAGTGCACATCGGTTACGTGTCAGATGTGTAGCCAAGCAGTAATTTGTCGCCATAGCTGCAAATATTAGCCGGTAATATGAAGTGTTGTCAGCTAAAGTCTGATGATGCAGACGACCGTAAGGACGAAGTACCCAAGAGTACCGCTAGGCCGCGCCTCTTTAGCTCAGTGGTAGAGCACTGGTCTAATAAACCAGGGGTCGTAAGTTCCATCCTCACAGGAGAAAGATGAATTTTGGAAATCAGTTGCGCGTCGTGGCCGTATAGCAAACAGTATCTGTGATGACGAACAATTAGCGACAGGCGTTTTTTTAAGAATTACTCTCAGATGCGATTAAGGCGAATGGCGCAGATAAAGCATTTGCCAAAGCGGTACAGCATGAGGTGGGACGAGGCAGTCTGAATTACATTTTATAGATGTATTTCCCACATATCTCAGAGCCTATCGCGATATTCGTCGTCGTCGTCGCCGCCGCTTCTGCAGAAGTAGCAAATGGCAATCGTAGCAAATGCGGCGAGGGACGCCCTGCCTTCGATTCCGAATGCACAAAGTGTGTGGTCTTGTTTCTCAGTCTATATTTGGTCGGTCTCGTCAGAGGTTGAATGTAACGAATGGGTGGGAAAGAGCAAGGAGCAGCGGCTGTGTAGATCGAAAACACAAATCCTCAGGGGTGTGAGCGTTTCGAGATGAGTCGTATACATTTAAATGTTTGTCGTCAGTGATCGTGTGGCCTAATGGATAAGGCGTCGGACTTCGGATCTGAAGATTACAGGCTCGAATGCTGTCACCCTTGTGTTTTTCCAGTTCTGAAAAAGATACATAACGTTTTAATCTAGCAATTGAGCAGTACGAAACCGTCTGAATGTTGCTGTTGACCATTTTTTGCTTGGAGATGCTCTTGAGCTTGAAACACACACAACAAGACCGGTGTTAACTAGCGAAATGGTCGGCAGAGTGCCGACACAGCGAGTTTTGACTATCACTTGCACATCTAAAACAACGTCGGAAAGTAACTCGTTCGGCTTTTGAGTCACATAAAGTATGTGTGTTAATTTTGACGCCACTAGCTCTGCATGTTGTCATGCAATTTCTTTACCTCTCAGAAATGATTATGACATAAAAGTGAAGTACGCGACGAGTGTGACGTTAGGAAAACATTAGGCATCATGGAGAGATTCTGTATGGGACCACCCAACCCAAACGAGTACTGTGTAACGTGCTACCCGGCAGGTATTTACCGAGGTAGCTGGCTAGCTCAGTCGGTAGAGTGTCAGACTCTTAATCCTGGGGTCGTGGGTTCGAGCCAGACGCTGGGCGGAACGGAATTTTGTTCCGCTGCAGGTGTAAATTACCGTTTTTCTGATTAACGAGATTTAATGGAAATAGCAACTTTAAACTTTGCCTACGTCTCTGTCAGTCGCAAGGAAACTGTATTTGAAGGTGAAGGTGATTTTGTAGACATGTGTGAAAGACATGTTCTGAAATGCAAGTGTTGTTGTTTGGAGAGCACATCGGTTACGTGTCAGATGTGTAGCCAAGCAGTAATTTGTCGCCATAGCTGCAAATATTAGCCGGTAATATGAAGTGTTGTCAGCTAAAGTCTGATGATGCATACGACCGTAAGGACGAAGTACCCAAGAGTACCAATAGGCCGCGCCTCTTTAGCTCAGTGGTAGAGCAATGGTCTAATAAATCAGGGGTCGTAAGTTCCATCCTCACAGGAGAAAGATGAATTTTGGAAATCAGTTGCGCGTCGTGGCCGTATAGCAAACAGTATCTGTGATGACGAACAATTAGCGACAGGGGTTTTTTTAAAAATTACTCTCAGATGCGATTAAGGCGAATGGCGCAGATAAAGCATTTGCCAAAGCGGTACAGCATAAGGTGGGACGAGGCAGTCTGAATTACATTTTATAGATGTATTTCCCACATATCTCAGAGCCTCTCGCGATATTCGTCGTCGTCGTCGTCGTCGCCGCCGCCGCCGCTTCTGCAGAAGTAGCAAATGGCAATCGTAGCAAATGCGGCGAGGGACGCCCTGCCTTCGATTCCGAATGCACAAAGTGTGTGGTCTGGTTTCTCAGTCTATATTTGGTCGGTCTCGTCAGAGGTTGAATGTAACGAATGGGTGGGAAAGAGCAAGGAGCAGCGGCTGTGTAGAACGAAAACACAAATCCTCAGGGGTGTGAGCGTTTTGAGATGAGTCGTATACATGTAAATGTTGGTCGTCAGTGATCGTGTGGCCTAATGGATAAGGCGTCGGACTTCGGATCTGAAGATTACAGGTTCGAATGCTGTCACGCTTGTGTTTTTCCAGTTCTGAAAAAGAAACATAACGTTTTAATGTAGTAATTGAGCAGTACGAAACCGTCTGAATGTTGCTGTTGACCATTTTTTGCTTGGAGATGCTCTTGAGCTTGAAACACACACAACAAGACCGGTGTTAACTAGCGAAATGGTCGGCAGAGTGCCGACACAGCGAGTTTTGACTATCACTTCCACATCTAAAACAACGTCGGGAAGTAACTCGTTCGGCTTTTGAGTCACATAAAGTATGTGTGTTAATTTTGACGCCACTAGCTCTGCATGTTGTCATGCAATTTCTTTACCTCTCAGAAATGATTATGACATAAAAGTGAAGTACGTGACGAGTGTGACGTTAGGAAAACATTAGGCATCATGGAGAGATTCTGTATGGGACCACCCAACCCAAACGAGTACTGTGTGACGTGCTACCCGGCAGGTATTCACCGAGGTAGCCGGCTAGCTCAGTCGGTAGAGTGTCAGACTATTAATCCCAGGGTCGTGGGTTCGAGCCAGACGCTGGGCGGAACGGAATTTTGTTCCGCTGCAAGTGTAAATTACCGTTTTTCTGATTAACGAGATTTAATGGAAATAGCAACTTTAAACTTTGCCTACGTCTCTGTCAGTCGCAAGGTAACTGTATTTGAAGGTGAAGGTGATTTTGTAGACATGTGTGAAAGACATGTTCTGAAATGCAAGTGTTGTTGTTTGGAGTGCACATCGGTTACGTGTCAGATGTGTAGCCAAGCAGTAATTTGTCGCCATAGCTGCAAATATTAGCCGGTAATATGAAGTGTTGTCAGCTAAAGTCTGATGATGCAGACGACCGTAAGGACGAAGTACCCAAGAGTACCGCTAGGCCGCGCCTCTTTAGCTCAGTGGTAGAGCACTGGTCTAATAAACCAGGGGTCGTAAGTTCCATCCTCACAGGAGAAAGATGAATTTTGGAAATCAGTTGCGCGTCGTGGCCGTATAGCAAACAGTATCTGTGATGACGAACAATTAGCGACAGGCGTTTTTTTAAGAATTACTCTCAGATGCGATTAAGGCGAATGGCGCAGATAAAGCATTTGCCAAAGCGGTACAGCATGAGGTGGGACGAGGCAGTCTGAATTACATTTTATAGATGTATTTCCCACATATCTCAGAGCCTATCGCGATATTCGTCGTCGTCGTCGCCGCCGCTTCTGCAGAAGTAGCAAATGGCAATCGTAGCAAATGCGGCGAGGGACGCCCTGCCTTCGATTCCGAATGCACAAAGTGTGTGGTCTTGTTTCTCAGTCTATATTTGGTCGGTCTCGTCAGAGGTTGAATGTAACGAATGGGTGGGAAAGAGCAAGGAGCAGCGGCTGTGTAGATCGAAAACACAAATCCTCAGGGGTGTGAGCGTTTCGAGATGAGTCGTATACATTTAAATGTTTGTCGTCAGTGATCGTGTGGCCTAATGGATAAGGCGTCGGACTTCGGATCTGAAGATTACAGGCTCGAATGCTGTCACCCTTGTGTTTTTCCAGTTCTGAAAAAGATACATAACGTTTTAATCTAGCAATTGAGCAGTACGAAACCGTCTGAATGTTGCTGTTGACCATTTTTTGCTTGGAGATGCTCTTGAGCTTGAAACACACACAACAAGACCGGTGTTAACTAGCGAAATGGTCGGCAGAGTGCCGACACAGCGAGTTTTGACTATCACTTGCACATCTAAAACAACGTCGGAAAGTAACTCGTTCGGCTTTTGAGTCACATAAAGTATGTGTGTTAATTTTGACGCCACTAGCTCTGCATGTTGTCATGCAATTTCTTTACCTCTCAGAAATGATTATGACATAAAAGTGAAGTACGCGACGAGTGTGACGTTAGGAAAACATTAGGCATCATGGAGAGATTCTGTATGGGACCACCCAACCCAAACGAGTACTGTGTAACGTGCTACCCGGCAGGTATTTACCGAGGTAGCTGGCTAGCTCAGTCGGTAGAGTGTCAGACTCTTAATCCTGGGGTCGTGGGTTCGAGCCAGACGCTGGGCGGAACGGAATTTTGTTCCGCTGCAGGTGTAAATTACCGTTTTTCTGATTAACGAGATTTAATGGAAATAGCAACTTTAAACTTTGCCTACGTCTCTGTCAGTCGCAAGGAAACTGTATTTGAAGGTGAAGGTGATTTTGTAGACATGTGTGAAAGACATGTTCTGAAATGCAAGTGTTGTTGTTTGGAGAGCACATCGGTTACGTGTCAGATGTGTAGCCAAGCAGTAATTTGTCGCCATAGCTGCAAATATTAGCCGGTAATATGAAGTGTTGTCAGCTAAAGTCTGATGATGCATACGACCGTAAGGACGAAGTACCCAAGAGTACCAATAGGCCGCGCCTCTTTAGCTCAGTGGTAGAGCAATGGTCTAATAAATCAGGGGTCGTAAGTTCCATCCTCACAGGAGAAAGATGAATTTTGGAAATCAGTTGCGCGTCGTGGCCGTATAGCAAACAGTATCTGTGATGACGAACAATTAGCGACAGGGGTTTTTTTAAAAATTACTCTCAGATGCGATTAAGGCGAATGGCGCAGATAAAGCATTTGCCAAAGCGGTACAGCATAAGGTGGGACGAGGCAGTCTGAATTACATTTTATAGATGTATTTCCCACATATCTCAGAGCCTCTCGCGATATTCGTCGTCGTCGTCGTCGTCGCCGCCGCCGCCGCTTCTGCAGAAGTAGCAAATGGCAATCGTAGCAAATGCGGCGAGGGACGCCCTGCCTTCGATTCCGAATGCACAAAGTGTGTGGTCTGGTTTCTCAGTCTATATTTGGTCGGTCTCGTCAGAGGTTGAATGTAACGAATGGGTGGGAAAGAGCAAGGAGCAGCGGCTGTGTAGAACGAAAACACAAATCCTCAGGGGTGTGAGCGTTTTGAGATGAGTCGTATACATGTAAATGTTGGTCGTCAGTGATCGTGTGGCCTAATGGATAAGGCGTCGGACTTCGGATCTGAAGATTACAGGTTCGAATGCTGTCACGCTTTTGTTTTTCCAGTTCTGAAAAAGAAACATAACGTTTTAATGTAGTAATTGAGCAGTACGAAACCGTCTGAATGTTGCTGTTGACCATTTTTTGCTTGGAGATGCTCTTGAGCTTGAAACACACACAACAAGACCGGTGTTAACTAGCGAAATGGTCGGCAGAGTGCCGACACAGCGAGTTTTGACTATCACTTGCACATCTAAAACAACGTCGGAAAGTAACTCGTTTGGCTTTTGAGTCACATAAAGAATGTGTGTTAATTTTGACGCCACTAGCTCTGCATGTTGTCACGCAATTTCTTTACCTCTCAGAAATGATTATGACATAAAAGTGAAGTACGTGACGAGTGTGACGTTAGGAAAACATTAGGCATCATGGAGAGATTCTGTATGGGACCACCCAACCCAAACGAGTACTGTGTAACGTGCTACCCGGCAGGTATTCACCGAGGTAGCCGGCTAGCTCAGTCGGTAGAGTGTCAGACTCTTAATCCTGGGGTCGTGGGTTCGAGCCAGACGCTGGGCGGAACGGAATTTTGTTCCGCTGCAGGTGTAAATTACCGTTTTTCTGATTAACGAGATTTAATGGAAATAGCAACTTTAAACTTTGCCTACGTCTCTGTCAGTCGCAAGGTAACTGTATTTGAAGGTGAAGGTGATTTTGTAGACATGTGTGAAAGACATGTTCTGAAATGCAAGTGTTGTTGTTTGGAGAGCACATCGGTTACGTGTCAGATGTGTAGCCAAGCAGTAATTTGTCGCCATAGCTGCAAATATTAGCCGGTAATATGAAGTGTTGTCAGCTAAAGTCTGATGATGCAGACGACCGTAAGGACGAAGTACCCAAGAGTACCACTAGGCCGCGCCTCTTTAGCTCAGTGGTAGAGCACTGGTCTAATAAACCAGGGGTCGTAAGTTCCATCCTCACAGGAGAAAGATGAATTTTGGAAATCAGTTGCGCGTCGTGGCCGTATAGCAAACAGTATCTGTGATGACGAACAATTAGCGACAGGGTTTTTTTTAAGAATTACTCTCAGATGCGATTAAGGCGAATGGCGCAGATAAAGCATTTGCCAAAGCGGTACAGCATAAGGTGGGACGAGGCAGTCTGAATTACATTTTATAGATGTATTTCCCACATATCTCAGAGCCTCTCGCGATATTCGTCGTCGTCGTCGTCGTCGTCGTCGCCGCCGCCGCTTCTGCAGAAGTAGCAAATGGCAATCGTAGCAAATGCGGCGAGGGACGCCCTGCCTTCGATTCCGAATGCACAAAGTGTGTGGTCTGGTTTCTCAGTCTATATTTGGTCGGTCTCGTCAGAGGTTGAATGTAACGAATGGGTGGGAAAAAGCAAGGAGCAGCGGCTGTGTAGAACGAAAACACAAATCCTCAGGGGTGTGAGCGTTTTGAGATGAGTCGTATACATGTAAATGTTGGTCGTCAGTGATCGTGTGGCCTAATGGATAAGGCGTCGGACTTCGGATCTGAAGATTACAGGTTCGAATGCTGTCACGCTTGTGTTTTTCCAGTTCTGAAAAAGAAACATAACGTTTTAATGTAGTAATTGAGCAGTACGAAACCGTCTGAATGTTGCTGTTGACCATTTTTTGCTTGGAGATGCTCTTGAGCTTGAAACACACCCAACAAGACCGGTGTTAACTAGCGAAATGGTCGGCAGAGTGCCGACACAGCGAGTTTTGACTATCACTTGCACATCTAAAACAACGTCGGAAAGTAACTCGTTCGGCTTTTGAGTCACATAAAGAATGTGTGTTAATTTTGACGCCACTAGCTCTGCATGTTGTCATGCAATTTCTTTACCTCTCAGAAATGATTATGACATAAAAGTGAAGTACGTGACGAGTGTGACGTTAGGAAAACATTAGGCATCATGGAGAGATTCTGTATGGGACCACCCAACCCAAACGAGTACTGTGTAACGTGCTACCCGGCAGGTATTCACCGAGGTAGCCGGCTAGCTCAGTCGGTAGAGTGTCAGACTCTTAATCCTGGGGTCGTGGGTTCGAGCCAGACGCTGGGCGGAACGGAATTTTGTTCCGCTGCAGGTGTAAATTACCGTGTTTCTGATTAACGAGATTTAATGGAAATAGCAACTTTAAACTTTGCCTACGTCTCTGTCAGTCGCAAGGAAACTGTATTTGAAGGTGAAGGTGATTTTGTAGACATGTGTGAAAGACATGTTCTGAAATGCAAGTGTTGTTGTTTGGAGAGCACATCGGTTACGTGTCAGATATGTAGCCAAGCAGTAATTTGTCGCCATAGCTGCAAATATTAGTCGGTAATATGAAGTGTTGTCAGCTAAAGTCTGATGATGCAGACGACCGTAAGGACGAAGTACCCAAGAGTACCGCTAGGCCGCGCCTCTTTAGCTCAGTGGTAGAGCACTGGTCTAATAAACCAGGGGTCGTAAGTTCCATCCTCACAGGAGAAAGATGAATTTTGGAAATCAGTTGCGCGTCGTGGCCGTATAGCAAGCAGTATCTGTGATGACGAACAATTAGCGACAGTGGTTTTTTTAAGAATTACTCTCAGATGCGATTAAGGCGAATGGCGCAGATAAAGCATTTGCCAAAGCGGTACAGCATAAGGTGGGACGAGGCAGTCTGAATTACATTTTATAGATGTATTTCCCACATATCTCAGAGCCTCTCGCGATATTCGTCGTCGTCGTCGTCGTCGCCGCCGCCGCCGCTTCTGCAGAAGTAGCAAATGGCAATCGTAGCAAATGCGGCGAGGGACGCCCTGCCTTCGATTCCGAATGCACAAAGTGTGTGGTCTTGTTTCTCAGTCTATATTTGGTCGGTCTCGTCAGAGGTTGAATGTAACGAATGGGTGGGAAAGAGCAAGGAGCAGCGGCTGTGTAGAACGAAAACACAAATCCTCAGGGGTGTGAGCGTTTTGAGATGAGTCGTATACATGTAAATGTTGGTCGTCAGTGATCGTGTGGCCTAATGGATAAGGCGTCGGACTTCGGATCTGAAGATTACAGGTTCGAATGCTGTCACGCTTCTGTTTTTCCAGTTCTGAAAAAGAAACATAACGTTTTAATGTAGTAATTGAGCAGTACGAAACCGTCTGAATGTTGCTGTTGACCATTTTTTGCTTGGAATTGCTCTTGAGCTTGAAACACACACAACAAGACCGGTGTTAACTAGCGAAATGGTCGGCAGAGTGCCGACACAGCGAGTTTTGACTATCACTTGCACATCTAAAACAACGTCGGAAAGTAACTCGTTCGGCTTTTGAGTCACATAAAGAATGTGTGTTAATTTTGACGCCACTAGCTCTGCATGTTGTCATGCAATTTCTTTACGTCTCAGAAATGATTATGACATAAAAGTGAAGTACGTGACGAGTGTGACGTTAGGAAAACATTAGGCATCATGGAGAGATTCTGTATGGGACCACCCAACCCAAACGAGTACTGCGTAACGTGCTACCTGGCAGGTATTCACCGAGGTAGCCGGCTAGCTCAGTCGGTAGAGTGTCAGCCTCTTAATCCTGGGGTCGTGGGTTCGAGCCAGACGCTGGGCGGAACGGAATTTTGTTCCGCTGCAGGTGTAAATTACCGTTTTTCTGACTAACGAGATTTAATGGAAATAGCAACTTTAAACTTTGCCTACGTCTCTGTCAGTCGCAAGGTAACTGTATTTGAAGGTGAAGGTGATTTTGTAGACATGTGTGAAAGACATGTTCTGAAATGCAAGTGTTGTTGTTTGGAGAGCACATCGGTTACGTGTCAGATGTGTAGCCAAGCAGTAATTTGTCGCCATAGCTGCAAATATTAGCCGGTAATATGAAGTGTTGTCAGCTAAAGTCTGATGATGCAGACGACCGTAAGGACGAAGTACCCAAGAGTACCACTAGGCCGCGCCTCTTTAGCTCAGTGGTAGAGCACTGGTCTAATAAACCAGGGGTCGTAAGTTCCATCCTCACAGGAGAAAGATGAATTTTGGAAATCAGTTGCGCGTCGTGGCCGTATAGCAAACAGTATCTGTGATGACGAACAATTAGCGACAGGGTTTTTTTTAAGAATTACTCTCAGATGCGATTAAGGCGAATGGCGCAGATAAAGCATTTGCCAAAGCGGTACAGCATAAGGTGGGACGAGGCAGTCTGAATTACATTTTATAGATGTATTTCCCACATATCTCAGAGCCTCTCGCGATATTCGTCGTCGTCGTCGTCGTCGGCGTCGCCGCCGCCGCTTCTGCAGAAGTAGCAAATGGCAATCGTAGCAAATGCGGCGAGGGACGCCCTGCCTTCGATTCCGAATGCACAAAGTGTGTGGTCTGGTTTCTCAGTCTATATTTGGTCGGTCTCGTCAGAGGTTGAATGTAACGAATGGGTGGGAAAAAGCAAGGAGCAGCGGCTGTGTAGAACGAAAACACAAATCCTCAGGGGTGTGAGCGTTTTGAGATGAGTCGTATACATGTAAATGTTGGTCGTCAGTGATCGTGTGGCCTAATGGATAAGGCGTCGGACTTCGGATCTGAAGATTACAGGTTCGAATGCTGTCACGCTTGTGTTTTTCCAGTTCTGAAAAAGAAACATAACGTTTTAATGTAGTAATTGAGCAGTACGAAACCGTCTGAATGTTGCTGTTGACCATTTTTTGCTTGGAGATGCTCTTGAGCTTGAAACACACCCAACAAGACCGGTGTTAACTAGCGAAATGGTCGGCAGAGTGCCGACACAGCGAGTTTTGACTATCACTTGCACATCTAAAACAACGTCGGAAAGTAACTCGTTCGGCTTTTGAGTCACATAAAGAATGTGTGTTAATTTTGACGCCACTAGCTCTGCATGTTGTCATGCAATTTCTTTACCTCTCAGAAATGATTATGACATAAAAGTGAAGTACGTGACGAGTGTGACGTTAGGAAAACATTAGGCATCATGGAGAGATTCTGTATGGGACCACCCAACCCAAACGAGTACTGTGTAACGTGCTACCCGGCAGGTATTCACCGAGGTAGCCGGCTAGCTCAGTCGGTAGAGTGTCAGACTCTTAATCCCTGGGTCGTGGGTTCGAGCCAGACGCTGGGCGGAACGGAATTTTGTTCCGCTGCAGGTGTAAATTACCGTGTTTCTGATTAACGAGATTTAATGGAAATAGCAACTTTAAACTTTGCCTACGTCTCTGTCAGTCGCAAGGAAACTGTATTTGAAGGTGAAGGTGATTTTGTAGACATGTGTGAAAGACATGTTCTGAAATGCAAGTGTTGTTGTTTGGAGAGCACATCGGTTACGTGTCAGATATGTAGCCAAGCAGTAATTTGTCGCCATAGCTGCAAATATTAGTCGGTAATATGAAGTGTTGTCAGCTAAAGTCTGATGATGCAGACGACCGTAAGGACGAAGTACCCAAGAGTACCGCTAGGCCGCGCCTCTTTAGCTCAGTGGTAGAGCACTGGTCTAATAAACCAGGGGTCGTAAGTTCCATCCTCACAGGAGAAAGATGAATTTTGGAAATCAGTTGCGCGTCGTGGCCGTATAGCAAGCAGTATCTGTGATGACGAACAATTAGCGACAGTGGTTTTTTTAAGAATTACTCTCAGATGCGATTAAGGCGAATGGCGCAGATAAAGCATTTGCCAAAGCGGTACAGCATAAGGTGGGACGAGGCAGTCTGAATTACATTTTATAGATGTATTTCCCACATATCTCAGAGCCTCTCGCGATATTCGTCGTCGTCGTCGTCGTCGTCGTCGCCGCCGCCGCCGCTTCTGCAGAAGTAGCAAATGGCAATCGTAGCAAATGCGGCGAGGGACGCCCTGCCTTCGATTCCGAATGCACAAAGTGTGTGGTCTTGTTTCTCAGTCTATATTTGGTCGGTCTCGTCAGAGGTTGAATGTAACGAATGGGTGGGAAAGAGCAAGGAGCAGCGGCTGTGTAGAACGAAAACACAAATCCTCAGGGGTGTGAGCGTTTTGAGATGAGTCGTATACATGTAAATGTTGGTCGTCAGTGATCGTGTGGCCTAATGGATAAGGCGTCGGACTTCGGATCTGAAGATTACAGGTTCGAATGCTGTCACGCTTCTGTTTTTCCAGTTCTGAAAAAGAAACATAACGTTTTAATGTAGTAATTGAGCAGTACGAAACCGTCTGAATGTTGCTGTTGACCATTTTTTGCTTGGAATTGCTCTTGAGCTTGAAACACACACAACAAGACCGGTGTTAACTAGCGAAATGGTCGGCAGAGTGCCGACACAGCGAGTTTTGACTATCACTTGCACATCTAAAACAACGTCGGAAAGTAACTCGTTCGGCTTTTGAGTCACATAAAGAATGTGTGTTAATTTTGACGCCACTAGCTCTGCATGTTGTCATGCAATTTCTTTACGTCTCAGAAATGATTATGACATAAAAGTGAAGTACGTGACGAGTGTGACGTTAGGAAAACATTAGGCATCATGGAGAGATTCTGTATGGGACCACCCAACCCAAACGAGTACTGTGTAACGTGCTACCCGGCAGGTATTCACCGAGGTAGCCGGCTAGCTCAGTCGGTAGAGTGTCAGCCTCTTAATCCTGGGGTCGTGGGTTCGAGCCAGACGCTGGGCGGAACGGAATTTTGTTCCGCTGCAGGTGTAAATTACCGTTTTTCTGACTAACGAGATTTAATGGAAATAGCAACTTTAAACTTTGCCTACGTCTCTGTCAGTCGCAAGGAAACTGTATTTGAAGGTGAAGGTGATTTTGTAGACATGTGTGAAAGACATGTTCTGAAATGCAAGTGTTGTTGTTTGGAGAGCACATCGGTTACGTGTCAGATGTGTAGCCAAGCAGTAATTTGTCGCCATAGCTGCAAATATTAGCCGGTAATATGAAGTGTTGTCAGCTAAAGTCTGATGATGCAGACGACCGTAAGGACGAAGTACCCAAGAGTACCGCTAGGCCGCGCCTCTTTAGCTCAGTGGTCGAGCACTGGTCTAATGAACCAGCGGTTGTAAGTTCCATCCTCACAGGAGGAAGATGAATTTTGGAAATCAGTTGCGCATCGTGGCCGTATAGCAAACAGTATCTGTGATGACGAATAATTAGCGACAGGCGTTTTTTTAAGAATTACTCTCAGATGCGATTAAGGCGAATGGCGCAGATAAAGCATTTGCCAAAGCGGTACAGCATAAGGTGGGACGAGGCAGTCTGAATTACATTTTATAGATGTATTTCCCACATATCTCAGAGCCTCTCGCGATATTCGTCGTCGTCGTCGTCGTCGTCGCCGCCGCCGCCGCTTCTGCAGAAGTAGCAAATGGCAATCGTAGCAAATGCGGCGAGGGACGCCCTGCCTTCGATTCCGAATGCACAAAGTGTGTGGTCTTGTTTCTCAGTCTATATTTGGTCGGTCTCGTCAGAGGTTGAATGTAACGAATGGGTGGGAAAGAGCAAGGAGCAGCGGCTGTGTAGAACGAAAACACAAATCCTCAGGGGTGTGAGCGTTTTGAGATGAGTTGTATACATGTAAGTGTTGGTCGTCAGTGATCGTGTGGCCTAATGGATAAGGCGTCGGACTTCGGATCTGAAGATTACAGGTTCGAATGCTGTCACGCTTGTGTTTTTCCAGTTCAGAAAAAGAAACATAACGTTTTAATCGAGCAATTGAGCAGTACGAAACCGTCTGAATGTTGCTGTTGACCATTTTTTGCTTGGAGATGCTCTTGAGCTTGAAGCACACACAACAAGACCGGTGTTAACTAGCGAAATGGTCGGCAGAGTGCCGACACAGCGAGTTTTGACTATCACTTGCACATCTAAAACAACGTCGGAAAGTAACTCGTTCGGCTTTTGAGTCACATAAAGTATGTGTGTTAATTTTGACGCCACTATCTCTGCATGTTGTCATGCAATTTCTTTACCTCTCAGAAATGATTATGACATAAAAGTGAAGTACGTGACGAGTGTTACGTTAGGAAAACATTAGGCATCATGGAGAGATTCTGTATGGGACCACCCAACCCAAACGAGTACTGTGTAACCTGCTACCCGGCAGGTATTCACCGAGGTAGCCGGCTAGCTCAGTCGGTAGAGTGTCAGACTCTTAATCCTGGGGTCGTGGGTTCATACCAGACGCTGGGCGGAACGGAATTTTGTTCCGCTGCAGGTGTAAATTACCGTTTTTCTGACTAACAAGATTTAATGGAAATAGCAACTTTAAACTATGCCTACGTCTCTGTCAGTCGCAAGGAAACTGTATTTGAAGGTGAAGGTGATTTTGTAGACATGTGTGAAAGACATGTTCTGAAATGCAAGTGTTGTTGTTTGGAGAGCACATCGGTTACGTGTCAGATGTGTAGCCAAGCAGTAATTTGTCGCCATAGCTGCAAATATTAGCCGGTAATATGAAGTGTTGTCAGCTAAAGTCTGATGATGCAGACGACCGTAAGGACGAAGTACCCAAGAGTACCGCTAGGCCGCGCCTCTTTAGCTCAGTGGTCGAGCACTGGTCTAATGAACCAGCGGTTGTAAGTTCCATCCTCACAGGAGGAAGATGAATTTTGGAAATCAGTTGCGCATCGTGGCCGTATAGCAAACAGTATCTGTGATGACGAATAATTAGCGACAGGCGTTTTTTTAAGAATTACTCTCAGATGCGATTAAGGCGAATGGCGCAGATAAAGCATTTGCCAAAGCGGTACAGCATAAGGTGGGACGAGGCAGTCTGAATTTCATTTTATAGATGTATTTCCCACATATCTCAGAGCCTCTCGCGATATTCGTCGTCGTCGTCGTCGTCGCCGCCGCCGCCGCCGCCGCCGCTTCTGCAGAAGTAGCAAATGGCAATCGTAGCAAATGCGGCGAGGGACGCCCTGCCTTCGATTCCGAATGCACAAAGTGTGTGGTCTTGTTTCTCAGTCTATATTTGGTCGGTCTCGTCAGAGGTTGAATGTAACGAATGGGTGGGAAAGAGCAAGGAGCAGCGGCTGTGTAGAACGAAAACACAAATCCTCAGGGGTGTGAGCGTTTTGAGATGAGTTGTATACATGTAAGTGTTGGTCGTCAGTGATCGTGTGGCCTAATGGATAAGGCGTCGGACTTCGGATCTGAAGATTACAGGTTCGAATGCTGTCACGCTTGTGTTTTTCCAGTTCAGAAAAAGAAACATAACGTTTTAATCGAGCAATTGAGCAGTACGAAACCGTCTGAATGTTGCTGTTGACCATTTTTTGCTTGGAGATGCTCTTGAGCTTGAAGCACACACAACAAGACCGGTGTTAACTAGCGAAATGGTCGGCAGAGTGCCGACACAGCGAGTTTTGACTATCACTTGCACATCTAAAACAACGTCGGAAAGTAACTCGTTCGGCTTTTGAGTCACATAAAGTATGTGTGTTAATTTTGACGCCACTATCTCTGCATGTTGTCATGCAATTTCTTTACCTCTCAGAAATGATTATGACATAAAAGTGAAGTACGTGACGAGTGTGACGTTAGGAAAACATTAGGCATCATGGAGAGATTCTGTATGGGACCACCCAACCCAAACGAGTACTGTGTAACGTGCTACCCGGCAGGTATTCACCGAGGTAGCCGGCTAGCTCAGTCGGTAGAGTGTCAGACTCTTAATCCCGGGGTCGTGGGTTCATACCAGACGCTGGGCGGAACGGAATTTTGTTCCGCTGCAGGTGTAAATTACCGTTTTTCTGACTAACGAGATTTAATGGAAATAGCAACTTTAAACTTTGCCTACGTCTCTGTCAGTCGCAAGGAAACTGTATTTGAAGGTGAAGGTGATTTTGTAGACATGTGTGAAAGACATGTTCTGAAATGCAAGTGTTGTTGTTTGGAGAGCACATCGGTTACGTGTCAGATGTGTAGCCAAGCAGTAATTTGTCGCCATAGCTGCAAATATTAGCCGGTAATATGAAGTGTTGTCAGCTAAAGTCTGATGATGCAGACGACCATAAGGACGAAGTACCCAAGAGTACCGCTAGGCCGCGCCTCTTTAGCTCAGTGGTAGAGCACTGGTCTAATAAACCAGGGGTCGTAAGTTCCATCCTCACAGGAGAAAGATGAATTTTGGAAATCAGTTGCGCGTAGTGGCCGTATAGCAAACAGTATCTGTGATGACGAACAATTAGCGACAGGCGTTTTTTTAAGAATTACTCTCAGATGCGATTAAGGCGAATGGCGCAGATAAAGCATTTGCCAAAGCGGTACAGCATAAGGTGGGACGAGGCAGTCTGAATTACATTTTATAGATGTATTTCCCACATATCTCAGAGCCTATCGCGATATTCGTCGTCGTCGTCGTCGTCGTCGTCGTCGCCGCCGCCGCTTCTGCAGAAGTAGCAAATGGCAATCGTAGCAAATGCGGAGAGGGACGCCCTGCCTTCGATTCCGAATGCACAAAGTGTGTGGTCTTGTTTCTCAGTCTATATTTGGTCGGTCTCGTCAGAGGTTGAATGTAACGAATGGGTGGGAAAGAGCAAGGAGCAGCGGCTGTGTAGAACGAAAACACAAATCCTCAGGGGTGTGAGCGTTTTGAGATGAGTCGTATAAATGTAAATGTTGGTCGTCAGTGATCGTGTGGCCTAATGGATAAGGCGTCGGACTTCGGATCTGAAGATTACAGGTTCGAATGCTGTCATGCTTCTGTTTTTCCAGTTCTGAAAAAGAAACATAACGTTTTAATGTAGCAATTGAGCAGTACGAAACCGTCTGAATTTTGCTGTTGACCATTTTTTGTTTGGAGATGCTCTTGAGCTTGAAACACACACAACAAGACTGGTGTTAACTAGCGAAATGGTCGGCAGAGTGCCGACACAGCGAGTTTTGACTATCACTTGCACATCTAAAACAACGTCGGAAAGTAACTCGTTCGGCTTTTGAGTCACATAAAGTATGTGTGTTAATTTTGACGCCACTATCTCTGCATGTTGTCATGCAATTTCTTTACCTCTCAGAAATGATTATGACATAAAAGTGAAGTACGTGACGAGTGTGACGTTAGGAAAACATTAGGCAACATGGAGAGATTCTGTATGGGACCACCCAACCCAAACGAGTACTGTGTAACCTGCTACCCGGCAGGTATTCACCGAGGTAGCCGGCTAGCTCAGTCGGTACAGTGTCAGACTCTTAATCCCGGGGTCGTGGGCTCGAGCCAGACGTTGGGCTGATCGGAATTTTGTTCCGCTGCAGGTGTAAATTACCGTTTTCCTGACTAACGAGATTTAATGGAAATAGCAACTTTAAACTTTGCCTACGTCTCTGTCAGTCGCAAGGAAACTGTATTTGAAGGTGAAGGTGATTTTGTAGACATGTGTGAAAGACATGTTCTGAAATGCAAGTGTTGTTGTTTGGAGAGCACATCGGTTACGTGTCAGATGTGTAGCCAAGCAGTAATTGGTCGCCATAGCTGCAAATATTAGCCGGTAATATGAAGTGTTGTCAGCTAAAGTCTGATGATGCAGACGACCGTAAGGACGAAGTACCCAAGAGTACCGCTAGGCCGCGCCTCTTTAGCTCAGTGGTAGAGCACTGGTCTATTAAACCAGGGGTCGTAAGTTCCATCCTCACAGGAGGAAGATGAATTTTGGAAATCAGTTGCGCATCGTGGCCGTATAGCAAACAGTATCTGTGATGACGAATAATTAGCGACAGGCGTTTTTTTAAGAATTACTCTCAGATGCGATTAAGGCGAATGGCGCAGATAAAGCATTTGCCAAAGCGGTACAGCATAAGGTGGGACGAGGCAGTCTGAATTACATTTTATAGATGTATTTCCCACATATCTCAGAGCCTCTTGCGATATTCGTCGTCGTCGTCGTCGTCGTCGCCGCCGCCGCCGCCGCTTCTGCAGAAGTAGCAAATGGCAATCGTAGCAAATGCGGCGAGGGACGCCCTGCCTTCGATTCCGAATGCACAAAGTGTGTGGTCTTGTTTCTCAGTCTATATTTGGTCGGTCTCGTCAGAGGTTGAATGTAACGAATGGGTGGGAAAGAGCAAGGAGCAGCGGCTGTGTAGAACGAAAACACAAATCCTCAGGGGTGTGAGCGTTTTGAGATGAGTCGTATACATGTAAATGTTGGTCGTCAGTGATCGTGTGGCCTAATAGATAAGGCGTCGGACTTCGGATCTGAAGATTACAGGTTCGAATGCTGTCACGCTTGTGTTTTTCCAGTTCAGAAAAAGAAACATAACGTTTTAATCTAGCAATTGAGCAGTACGAAACCGTCTGAATGTTGCTGTTGACCATTTTTTGCTTGGAGATGCTCTTGAGCTTGAAGCACACACAACAAGACCGGTGTTAACTAGCGAAATGGTCGGCAGAGTGCCGACACAGCGAGTTTTGACTATCACTTGCACATCTAAAACAACGTCGGAAAGTAACTCGTTCGGCTTTTGAGTCACATAAAGTATGTGTGTTAATTTTGACGCCACTATCTCTGCATGTTGTCATGCAATTTCTTTACCTCTCAGAAATGATTATGACATAAAAGTGAAGTACGTGACGAGTGTGACGTTAGGAAAACATTAGGCATCATGGAGAGATTCTGTATGGGACCACCCAACCCAAACGAGTACTGTGTGACGTGCTACCCGGCAGGTATTCACCGAGGTAGCCGGCTAGCTCAGTCGGTAGAGAGTCAGACTCTTAATCCAAGATTCATGGGTTCAAGCCAGACGCTGGGCCGAACGGAATTTTGTTCCGCTGCAGGAGTAAATTACCGTTTTTCTGACTAACGAGATTTAATGGAAATAGCAACTTTAAACTTTGCCTACGTCTCTGTCAGTCGCAAGGAAACTGTATTTGAAGGTGAAGGTGATTTTGTAGACATATGTGAAAGACATGTTCTGAAATGCAAGTGTTGTTGTTTGGAGAGCACATCGGTTACGTGTCAGATGTGTAGCCAAGCAGTAATTTGTCACCATAGCTGCAAATATTAGCCGGTAATATGAAGTGTTGTCAGCTAAAGTCTGATGATGCAGACGACCGTAAGGACGAAGTACCCAAGAGTACCGCTAGGCCGCGCCTCTTTAGCTCAGTGGTAGAGCACTGGTCTAATAAACCAGGGGTCGTAAGTTCCATCCTCACAGGAGAAAGATGAATTTTGGAAATCAGTTGCGCGTAGTGGCCGTATAGCAAACAGTATCTGTGATGACGAACAATTAGCGACAGGCGTTTTTTTAAGAATTACTCTCAGATGTGATTAAGGCGAATGGCGCAGATAAAGCATTTGCCAAAGCGGTACAGCATAAGGTGGGACGAGGTAGTCTGAATTACATTTTATAGATGTATTTCCCACATATCTCAGAGCCTATCGCGATATTAGTCGTCGTCGTCGTCGTCGTCGTCGTCGTCGTCGCCGCCGCCGCTTCTGCAGAAGTAGCAAATGGCAATCGTAGCAAATGCGGAGAGGGACGCCCTGCCTTCGATTCCGAATGCACAAAGTGTGTGGTCTTGTTTCTCAGTCTATATTTGGTCGGTCTCGTCAGAGGTTGAATGTACGAATGGGTGGGAAAGAGCAAGGGGCAGCGGCTGTGTAGAACGAAAACACAAATCCTCAGGGGTGTGAGCGTTTCGAGATGAGTCGTATACATGTAAATGTTGGTCGTCAGTGGCCGTGTGGCCTAATGGATAAGGCGTCGGACTTCGGATCTGAAGATTACAGGTTCGCATGCTGTCACGCTTCTGTTTTTCCAGTTCTGAAAAAGAAACATAACGTTTTAATGTAGCAATTGAGCAGTACGAAACCGTCTGAATGTTGCTGTTGACCATTTCTTGCTTGGAGATGCTCTTGAGCTTGAAACACACCCAACAAGACCGGTGTTAACTAGCGAAATGGTCGGCAGAGTGCCGACACAGCGAGTTTTGACTATCACTTGCACATCTAAAACAACGTCGGAAAGTAACTCGTTCGGCTTTTGAGTCACATAAAGTATGTGTGTTAATTTTGACGCCACTATCTCTGCATGTTGTCATGCAATTTCTTTACCTCTCAGAAATGATTATGACATAAAAGTGAAGTACGTGACGAGTGTGACGTTAGGAAAACATTAGGCATCATGGAGAGATTCTGTATGGGACCACCCAACCCAAACGAGTACTGTGTAACCTGCTACCCGGCAGGTATTCACCGAGGTAGCCGGCTAGCTCAGTCGGTACAGTGTCAGACTCTTAATCCCGGGGTCGTGGATTCGAGCCAGACGCTGGGCGGATCGGAATTTTGTTCCGCTGCAGGTGTAAATTACCGTTTTCCTGACTAACGAGATTTAATGGAAATAGCAACTTTAAACTTTGCCTACGTCTCTGTCAGTCGCAAGGAAACTGTATTTGAAGGTGAAGGTGATTTTGTAGACATGTGTGAAAGACATGTTCAGAAATGCAAGTGTTGTTGTTTGGAGAGCTTATCGGTTACGTGTCAGATGTGTAGCCAAGCAGTAATTTGTCGCCATAGCTGCAAATATTAGCCGGTAATATGAAGTGTTGTCAGCTAAAGTCTGATGATGCAGACGACCGTAAGGACGAAGTACCCAAGAGTACCGCTAGGCCACGCCTCTTTAGCTCAGTGGTAGAGCACTGGTCTAATAAACCAGGGGTCGTAAGTTCCATCCTCACAGGAGGAAGATGAATTTTGGAAATCAGTTGCGCATCGTGGCCGTATAGCAAACAGTATCTGTGATGACGAATAATTAGCGACAGGCGTTTTTTTAAGAATTACTCTCAGATGCGATTAAGGCGAATGGCGCAGATAAAGCATTTGCCAAAGCGGTACAGCATAAGGTGGGACGAGGCAGTCTGAATTACATTTTATAGATGTATTTCCCACATATCTCAGAGCCTCTCGCGATATTCGTCGTCGTCGTCGTCGTCGCCGCCGCCGCCGCCGCTTCTGCAGAAGTAGCAAATGGCAATCGTAGCAAATGCGGCGAGGGACGCCCTGCCTTCGATTCCGAATGCACAAAGTGTGTGGTCTTGTTTCTCAGTCTATATTTGGTCGGTCTCGTCAGAGGTTGAATGTAACGAATGGGTGGGAAAGAGCAAGGAGCAGCGGCTGTGTAGAACGAAAACACAAATCCTCAGGGTTGTGAGCGTTTTGAGATGAGTCGTATACATGTAAATGTTGGTCGTCAGTGATCGTGTGGCCTAATGGATAAGGCGTCGGACTTCGGATCTGAAGATTACAGGTTCGAATGCTGTCACGCTTGTGTTTTTCCAGTTCAGAAAAAGAAACATAACGTTTTAATCTAGCAATTGAGCAGTACGAAACCGTCTGAATGTTGCTGTTGACCATTTTTTGCTTGGAGATGCTCTTGAGCTTGAAGCACACACAACAAGACCGGTGTTAACTAGCGAAATGGTCGGCAGAGTGCCGACACAGCGAGTTTTGACTATCACTTGCACATCTAAAACAATGTCGGAAAGTAACTCGTTCGGCTTTTGAGTCACATAAAGTATGTGTGTTAATTTTGACGCCACTATCTCTGCATGTTGTCATGCAATTTCTTTACCTCTCAGAAATGATTATGACATAAAAGTGAAGTACGTGACGAGTGTGACGTTAGGAAAACATTAGGCATCATGGAGAGATTCTGTATGGGACCACCCAACCCAAACGAGTACTGTGTAACCTGCTACCCGGCAGGTATTCACCGAGGTAGCCGGCTAGCTCAGTCGGTACAGTGTCAGACTCTTAATCCCGGGGTCGTGGGTTCAAGCCAGACGCTGGGCGGAACGGAATTATGTTCCGCTGCAGGTGTAAATTACCGTTTTTCTGACTAACGAGATTTAATGGAAATAGCAACTTTAAACTTTGCCTACGTCTCTGTCAGTCGCAAGGAAACTGTATTTGAAGGTGAAGGTGATTTTGTAGACATGTGTGAAAGACATGTTCTGAAATGCAAGTGTTGTTGTTTGGAGAGCACATCGGTTACGTGTCAGATGTGTAGCCAAGCAGTAATTTGTCGCCATAGCTGCAAATATTAGCCGGTAATATGAAGTGTTGTCAGCTAAAGTCTGATGATGCAGACGACCGTAAGGACGAAGTACCCAAGAGTACCGCTAGGCCGCGCCTCTTTAGCTCAGTGGTAGAGCACTGGTCTAATAAACCAGGGGTCGTAAGTTCCATCCTCACAGGAGAAAGATGAATTTTGGAAATCAGTTGCGCGTAGTGGCCGTATAGCAAACAGTATCTGTGATGACGAACAATTAGCGACAGGCGTTTTTTTAAGAATTACTCTCAGATGCGATTAAGGCGAATGGCGCAGATAAAGCATTTGCCAAAGCGGTACAGCATAAGGTGGGACGAGGCAGTCTGAATTACATTTTATAGATGTATTTCCCACATATCTCAGAGCCTATCGCGATATTCGTCGTCGTCGTCGTCGTCGTCGTCGTCGTCGCCGCCGCCGCTTCTGCAGAAGTAGCAAATGGCAATCGTAGCAAATGCGGAGAGGGACGCCCTGCCTTCGATTCCGAATGCACAAAGTGTGTGGTCTTGTTTCTCAGTCTATATTTGGTCGGTCTCGTCAGAGGTTGAATGTACGAATGGGTGGGAAAGAGCAAGGGGCAGCGGCTGTGTAGAACGAAAACACAAATCCTCAGGGGTGTGAGCGTTTCGAGATGAGTCGCATACATGTAAATGTTGGTCGTCAGTGACCGTGTGGCCTAATGGATAAGGCGTCGGACTTCGGATCTGAAGATTACAGGTTCGAATGCTGTCACGCTTCTGTTTTTCCAGTTCTGAAAAAGAAACATAACGTTTTAATGTAGCAATTGAGCAGTACGAAACCGTCTGAATGTTGCTGTTGACCATTTTTTGCTTGGAGATGCTCTTGAGCTTGAAACACACCCAACAAGACCGGTGTTAACGAGCGAAATGGTCGGCAGAGTGCCGACACAGCGAGTTTTGACTATCACTTGCACATCTAAAACAACGTCGGAAAGTAACTCGTTCGGCTTTTGAGTCACATAAAGTATGTGTGTTAATTTTGACGCCACTATCTCTGCATGTTGTCATGCAATTTCTTTACCTCTCAGAAATGATTATGACATAAAAGTGAAGTACGTGACGAGTGTGAAGTTAGGAAAACATTAGGCATCATGGAGAGATTCTGTATGGGACCACCCAACCCAAACGAGTACTGTGTAACGTGCTACCCGGCAGGTATTCACTGAGGTAGCCGGCTAGCTCAGTCGGTACAGTGTCAGACTCTTAATCCCGGGGTCGTGGGTTCGAGCCAGACGCTGGGCGGATCGGAATTTTGTTCCGCTGCAGGTGTAAATTACCGTTTTCCTGACTAACGAGATTTAATGGAAATAGCAACTTTAAACTTTGCCTACGTCTCTGTCAGTCGCAAGGAAACTGTATTTGAAGGTGAAGTTGATTTTGTAGACATGTGTGAAAGACATGTTCTGAAATGCAAGTGTTGTTGTTTGGAGAGCACATCGGTTACGTGTCAGATGTGTAGCCAAGCAGTAATTGGTCGCCATAGCTGCAAATATTAGCCGGTAATATGAAGTGTTGTCAGCTAAAGTCTGATGATGCAGACGACCGTAAGGACGAAGTATACAAGAATACCGCTAGGCCGCGCCTCTTTAGCTCAGTGGTCGAGCACTGGTCTAATAAACCAGGGGTCGTAAGTTCCATCCTCACAGGAGGAAGATGAATTTTGGAAATCAGTTGCGCATAGTGGCCGTATAGCAAACAGTATCTGTGATGACGAACAATTAGCAACAGGCGTTTTTTTAAGAATTACTCTCAGATGCGATTAAGGCGAATGGCGCAGATAAAGCATTTGCCAAAGCGGTACAGCATAAGGTGGGACGAGGCAGTCTAAATTACATTTTATAGATGTATTTCCCACATATCTCAGAGCCTCTTGCGATATTCGTCGTCGTCGTCGTCGTCGCCGCCGCCGCAGCCGCCGCTTCTGCAGAAGTAGCAAATGGCAATCGTAGCAAATGCGGCGAGGGACGCCCTGCCTTCGATTCCGAATGCACAAAGTGTGTGGTCTTGTTTCTCAGTCTATATTTGGTCGGTCTCGTCAGAGGTTGAATGTAACGAATGGGTGGGAAAGAGCAAGGAGCAGCGGCTGTGTAGAACGAAAACACAAATCCTCAGGGGTGTGAGCGTTTCGAGATGAGTCGTATACATATAAATGTTGGTCGTCAGTGACCGTGTGGCCTAATGGATAAGGCGTCGGACTTCGGATCTGAAGATTACAGGTTCGAATGCTGTCACGCTTCTGTTTTTCCAGATCTGAAAAAGAAACATAACGTTTTAATGTAGCAATTGAGCAGTACGAAACCGTCTGAATGTTGCTGTTGACCATTTTTTGCTTGGAGATGCTCTTGAGCTTGAAACACATACAACAAGACCGGTGTTAACTAGCGAAATGGTCGGCAGAGTGCCGACACAGCGAGTTTTGACTATCACTTGCACATCTAAAACAACGTCGAAAAGTAACTCGTTCGGCTTTTGAGTCACATAAAGTATGTGTGTTAATTTTGACGCCACTATCTCTGCATGTTGTCATGCAATTTCTTTACATCTCAGAAATGATTATGACATAAAAGTGAAGTACGTGACGAGTGTGACGTTAGGAAAACATTAGGCATCATGGAGAGATTCTATATGGGACCACCCAACCCAAACGAGTACTGTGTAACCTGCTACCCGGCAGGTATTCACCGAGGTAGCCGGCTAGCTCAGTCGGTAGAGTGTCAGACTCTTAATCCCGGGGTCGTGGGTTCGAGCCAGACGCTGGGCGGATCGGAATTTTGTTCCGCTGCAGGTGTAAATTACCGTTTTCCTGACTAACGAGATTTAATGGAAATAGCAACTTTAAACTTTGCCTACGTCTCTGTCAGTCGCAAGGAAACTGTATTTGAAGGTGAAGGTGATTTTGTAGACATGTGTGAAAGACATGTTCTGAAAGGCAAGTGTTGTTGTTTGGAGAGCACATCGGTTACGTGTCAGATGTGTAGCCAAGCAGTAATTGGTCGCCATAGCTGCAAAGATTAGCCGGTAATATGAAGTGTTGTCAGCTAAAGTCTGATGATGCAGACGGCCGTAAGGACGAAGTACTCAAGAGTACCGCTAGGACACGCCTTTTTAGCTCAGTGGTCGAGCACTGGTCTAATAAACCAGGGGTCGTAAGTTCCATCCTCACAGGAGGAAGATGAATTTTGGAAATCAGTTGCGCATCGTGGCCGTATAGCAAACAGTATCTGTGATGACGAATAATTAGCGACAGGCGTTTTTTTAAGAATTGCTCTCAGATGCGATTAAGGCGAATGGCGCAGATAAAGCATTTGCCAAAGCGGTACAGCATAAGGTGGGACGAGGCAGTCTGAATTACATTTTATAGATGTATTTCCCACATATCTCAGAGCCTCTTGCGATATTCGTCGTCGTCGTCGTCGTCGTCGCCGCCGCCGCCGCTTCTGCAGAAGTAGCAAATGGCAATCGTAGCAAATGCGGCGAGGGACGCCCTGCCTTCGATTCCGAATGCACAAAGTGTGTGGTCTTGTTTCTCAGTCTATATTTGGTCGGTCTCGTCAGAGGTTGAATGTAACGAATGGGTGGGAAAGAGCAAGGAGCAGCGGCTGTGTAGAACGAAAACACAAATCCTCAGGGGTGTGAGCGTTTTGAGATGAGTCGTATACATGTAAATGTTGGTCGTCAGTGATCGTGTGGCCTAATGGATAAGGCGTCGGACTTCGGATCTGAAGATTACAGCTTCGAATGCTGTCACGCTTGTGTTTTTCCAGTTCAGAAAAAGAAACATAACGTTTTAATCTAGCAATTGAGCAGTACGAAACCGTCTGAATGTTGCTGTTGACCATTTTTTGCTTGGAGATGCTCTTGAGCTTGAAGCACACACAACAAGACCGGTGTTAACTAGCGAAATGGTCGGCAGAGTGCCGACACAGCGAGTTTTGACTATCACTTGCACATCTAAAACAATGTCGGAAAGTAACTCGTTCGGCTTTTGAGTCACATAAAGTATGTGTGTTAATTTTGACGCCACTATCTCTGCATGTTGTCATGCAATTTCTTTACCTCTCAGAAATGATTATGACATAAAAGTGAAGTACGTGACGAGTGTGACGTTAGGAAAACATTAGGCATCATGGAGAGATTCTGTATGGGACCACCCAACCCAAACGAGTACTGTGTAACCTGCTACCCGGCAGGTATTCACCGAGGTAGCCGGCTAGCTCAGTCGGTAGAGTGTCAGACTCTTAATCCCGGGGTCGTGGGTTCGAGCCAGACGCTGGGCGGAACGGAATTTTGTTCCGCTGCAAGTGTAAATTACCGTTTTTCTGACTAACGAGATTTAATGGAAATAGCAACTTTAAACTTTGCCTACGTCTCTGTCAGTCGCAAGGAAACTGTATTTGAAGGTGAAGGTGATTTTGTAGACATGTGTGAAAGACATGTTCTGAAATGCAAGTGTTGTTGTTTGGAGAGCACATCGGTTACGTGTCAGATGTGTAGCCAAGCAGTAATTTGTCGCCATAGCTGCAAATATTAGCCGGTAATATGAAGTGTTGTCAGCTAAAGTCTGATGATGCAGACGACCGTAAGGACGAAGTACCCAAGAGTACCGCTAGGCCGCGCCTCTTTAGCTCAGTGGTCGAGCACTGGTCTAATAAACCAGGGGTCGTAAGTTCCATCCTCACAGGAGAAAGATGAATTTTGGAAATCAGTTGCGCACAGTGGCCGTATAGCAAACAGTATCTGTGATGACGAACAATTAGCGACAGGCGTTTTTTTAAGAATTACTCTCAGATGCGATTAAGGCGAATGGCGCAGATAAAGCATTTGCCAAAGCGGTACAGCATAAGGTGGACGAGGCAGTCTGAATTACATTTTATAGATGTATTTCCCACATATCTCAGAGCCTCTCGCGATATTCGTCGTCGTCGTCGTCGTCGTCGTCGTCGTCGTCGCCGCCGCTTCTGCAGAAGTAGCAAATGGCAATCGTAGCAAATGCGGCGAGGGACGCCCTGCCTTCGATTCCGAATGCACAAAGTGTGTGGTCTTGTTTCTCAGTCTATATTTGGTCGGTCTCGTCAGAGGTTGAATGTAACGAATGGGTGGGAAAGAGCAAGGAGCAGCGGCTGTGTAGAACGAAAACACAAATCCTCAGGGGTGTGAGCGTTTTGAGATGAGTCGTATACATGTAAATGTTGGTCGTCGGTGACCGTGTGGCCTAATGGATAAGGCGTCGGACTTCGGATCTGAAGATTACAGGTTCGAATGCTGTCACGCTTCTGTTTTTCCAGTTCTGAAAAAGAAACATAACGTTTTAATGTAGCAATTGAGCAGTTCGAAACCGTCTGAATGTTGCTGTTGACCATTTTTTGCTTGGAGATGCTCTTCAGCTTGAAACACACACAACAAGACCAGTGTTAACTAGCGAAATGGTCGGCAGAGTGCCGACACAGCGAGTTTTGACTATCACTTGCACATCTAAAACAACGTCGGAAAGTAACTCGTTCGGCTTTTGAGTCACATAAAGTATGTGTGTTAATTTTGACGCCACTATCTCTGCATGTTGTCATGCAATTTCTTTACCTCTCAGAAATGATTATGACATAAAAGTGAAGTACGTGACGAGTGTGACGTTAGGAAAACATTAGGCATCATGGAGAGATTCTGTATGGGACCACCCAACCCAAACGAGTACTGTGTAACCTGCTACCCGGCAGGTATTCACCGAGGTAGCCGGCTAGCTCAGTCGGTAGAGTGTCAGACTCTTAATCCCGGGGTCGTGGGTTCGAGCCAGACGCTGTTCGGAACGGAATTTTGTTCCGCTGCAGGTGTAAATTACCGTTTTTCTGACTAACGAGATTTAATGGAAATAGCAACTTTAAACTTTGCCTACGTCTCTGTCAGTCGCAAGGAAACTGTATTTGAAGGTGAAGGTGATTTTGTAGACATGTGTGAAAGACATGTTCTGAAATGCAAGTGTTGTTGTTTGGAGAGCACATCGGTTACGTGTCAGATGTGTAGCCAAGCAGTAATTTGTCGCCATAGCTGCAAATATTAGCCGGTAATATGAAGTGTTGTCAGCTAAAGTCTGATGATGCAGACGACCGTAAGGACGAAGTACCCAAGAGTACCGCTAGGCCGCGCCTCTTTAGCTCAGTGGTAGAGCACTGGTCTAATAAACAAGGGGTCGTAAGTTCCATCCTCACAGGAGAAAGATGAATTTTGGAAATCAGTTGCGCATAGTGGCCGTATAGCAAACAGTATCTGTGATGACGAACAATTAGCGACAGGCGTTTTTTTAAGAATTACTCTCAGATGCGATTAAGGCGAATGGCGCAGATAAAGCATTTGCCAAAGCGGTACAGCATAAGGTGGGACGAGGCAGTCTGAATTACATTTTATAGATGTATTTCCCACATATCTCAGAGCCTCTCGCGATATTCGTCGTCGTCGTCGTCGTCGTCGTCGTCGTCGCCGCCTATTCTGCAGAAGTAGCAAATGGCAATCGTAGCGAATGCGGCGAGGGACGCCCTGCCTTCGATTCCGAATGCACAAAGTGTGTGGTCTTGTTTCTCAGTCTATATTTGGTCGGTCTCGTCAGAGGTTGAATGTAACGAATGGGTGGGAAAGAGCAAGGAGCAGCGGCTGTGTAGAACGAAAACACAAATCCTCAGGGGTGTGAGCGTTTCGAGATGAGTCGTATTCATGTAAATGTTGGTCGTCGGTGACCGTGTGGCCTAATGGATAAGGCGTCGGACTTCGGATCTGAAGATTACAGGTTCGAATGCTGTCACGCTTCTGTTTTTCCAGTTCTGAAAAAGAAACATAACGTTTTAATGTAGCAATTGAGCAGTTCGAAACCGTCTGAATGTTGCTGTTGACCATTTTTTGCTTGGAGATGCTCTTCAGCTTGAAACACACACAACAAGACCAGTGTTAACTAGCGAAATGGTCGGCAGAGTGCCGACACAGCGAGTTTTGACTATCACTTGCACATCTAAAACAACGTCGGAAAGTAACTCGTTCGGCTTTTGAGTCACATAAAGTATGTGTGTTAATTTTGACGCCACTATCTCTGCATGTTGTCATGCAATTTCTTTACCTCTCAGAAATGATTATGACATAAAAGTGAAGTACGTGACGAGTGTGACGTTAGGAAAACATTAGGCATCATGGAGAGATTCTGTATGGGACCACCCAACCCAAACGAGTACTGTGTAACCTGCTACCAGGCAGGTATTCGCCGAGGTAGCCGGCTAGCTCAGTCGGTAGAGTGTCAGACTCTTAATCCCGGGGTCGTGGGTTCGAGCCAGACGCTGGGCGGAACGGAATTTTGTTCCGCTGCAGGTGTAAATTACCGTTTTTCTGACTAACGAGATTTAATGGAAATAGCAACTTTAAACTTTGCCTACGTCTCTGTCAGTCGCAAGGAAACTGTATTTGAAGGTGAAGGTGATTTTGTAGACATGTGTGAAAGACATGTTCTGAAATGCAAGTGTTGTTGTTTGGAGAGCACATCGGTTACGTGTCAGATGTGTAGCCAAGCAGTAATTTGTCGCCATAGCTGCAAATATTAGCCGGTAATATGAAGTGTTGTCAGCTAAAGTCTGATGATGCAGACGACCGTAAGGACGAAGTACCCAACAGTACCGCTAGGCCGCGCCTCTTTAGCTCAGTGGTCGAGCACTGGTCTAATAAACCAGGGGTCGTAAGTTCCATCCTCACAGGAAAAAGATGAATTTTGGAAATCAGTTGCGCATAGTGGTCGTATAGCAAACAGTATCTGTGATGACGAACAATTAGCGACAGGCGTTTTTTTAAGAATTACTCTCAGATGCGATTAAGGCGAATGGCGCAGATAAAGCATTTGCCAAAGCGGTACAGCATAAGGTGGACGAGGCAGTCTGAATTACATTTTATAGATGTATTTCCCACATATCTCAGAGCCTCTCGCGATATTCGTCGTCGTCGTCGTCGTCGTCGTCGTCGTCGTCGTCGTCGCCGCCGCTTCTGCAGAAGTAGCAAATGGCAATCGTAGCAAATGCGGCGAGGGACGCCCTGCCTTCGATTCCGAATGCACAAAGTGTGTGGTCTTGTTTCTCAGTCTATATTTGGTCGGTCTCGTCAGAGGTTGAATGTAACGAATGGGTGGGAAAGAGCAAGGAGCAGCGGCTGTGTAGAACGAAAACACAAATCCTCAGGGGTGTGAGCGTTTTGAGATGAGTCGTATACATGTAAATGTTGGTCGTCGGTGACCGTGTGGCCTAATGGATAAGGCGTCGGACTTCGGATCTGAAGATTACAGGTTCGAATGCTGTCACGCTTCTGTTTTTCCAGTTCTGAAAAAGAAACATAACGTTTTAATGTAGCAATTGAGCAGTTCGAAACCGTCTGAATGTTGCTGTTGACCATTTTTTGCTTGGAGATGCTCTTCAGCTTGAAACACACACAACAAGACCAGTGTTAACTAGCGAAATGGTCGGCAGAGTGCCGACACAGCGAGTTTTGACTATCACTTGCACATCTAAAACAACGTCGGAAAGTAACTCGTTCGGCTTTTGAGTCACATAAAGTATGTGTGTTAATTTTGACGCCACTATCTCTGCATGTTGTCATGCAATTTCTTTACCTCTCAGAAATGATTATGACATAAAAGTGAAGTACGTGACGAGTGTGACGTTAGGAAAACATTAGGCATCATGGAGAGATTCTGTATGGGACCACCCAACCCAAACGAGTACTGTGTAACCTGCTACCCGGCAGGTATTCACCGAGGTAGCCGGCTAGCTCAGTCGGTAGAGTGTCAGACTCTTAATCCCGGGGTCGTGGGTTCGAGCCAGACGCTGTTCGGAACGGAATTTTGTTCCGCTGCAGGTGTAAATTACCGTTTTTCTGACTAACGAGATTTAATGGAAATAGCAACTTTAAACTTTGCCTACGTCTCTGTCAGTCGCAAGGAAACTGTATTTGAAGGTGAAGGTGATTTTGTAGACATGTGTGAAAGACATGTTCTGAAATGCAAGTGTTGTTGTTTGGAGAGCACATCGGTTACGTGTCAGATGTGTAGCCAAGCAGTAATTTGTCGCCATAGCTGCAAATATTAGCCGGTAATATGAAGTGTTGTCAGCTAAAGTCTGATGATGCAGACGACCGTAAGGACGAAGTACCCATGAGTACCGCTAGGCCGCGCCTCTTTAGCTCAGTGGTAGAGCACTGGTCTAATAAACAAGGGGTCGTAAGTTCCATCCTCACAGGAGAAAGATGAATTTTGGAAATCAGTTGCGCATAGTGGCCGTATAGCAAACAGTATCTGTGATGACGAACAATTAGCGACAGGCGTTTTTTTAAGAATTACTCTCAGATGCGATTAAGGCGAATGGCGCAGATAAAGCATTTGCCAAAGCGGTACAGCATAAGGTGGGACGAGGCAGTCTGAATTACATTTTATAGATGTATTTCCCACATATCTCAGAGCCTCTCGCGATATTCGTCGTCGTCGTCGTCGTCGTCGTCGTCGCCGCCTATTCTGCAGAAGTAGCAAATGGCAATCGTAGCGAATGCGGCGAGGGACGCCCTGCCTTCGATTCCGAATGCACAAAGTGTGTGGTCTTGTTTCTCAGTCTATATTTGGTCGGTCTCGTCAGAGGTTGAATGTAACGAATGGGTGGGAAAGAGCAAGGAGCAGCGGCTGTGTAGAACGAAAACACAAATCCTCAGGGGTGTGAGCGTTTCGAGATGAGTCGTATTCATGTAAATGTTGGTCGTCAGTGACCGTGTGGCCTAATGGATAAGGCGTCGGACTTCGGATCTGAAGATTACAGGTTCGAATGCTGTCACGCTTCTGTTTTTCCAGTTCTGAAAAAGAAACATAACGTTTTAATGTAGCAATTGAGCAGTACGAAACCGTCTGAATGTTGCTGTTGACCATTTCTTGCTTGGAGATGCTCTTGAGCTTGAAACACACCCAACATGACCGGTGTTAACTAGCGAAATGGTCGGCAGAGTGCCGACACAGCGAGTTTTGACTATCACTTGCACATCTAAAACAACGTCGGAAAGTAACTCGTTCGGCTTTTGAGTCACATAAAGTATGTGTGTTAATTTTGACGCCACTATCTCTGCATGTTGTCATGCAATTTCTTTACCTCTCAGGAATGATTATGACATAAAAGTGAAGTACGTGACGAGTGTGACGTTAGGAAAACATTAGGCATCATGGAGAGATTCTGTATGGGACCACCCAACCCAAACGAGTACTGTGTAACCTGCTACCAGGCAGGTATTCGCCGAGGTAGCCGGCTAGCTCAGTCGGTAGAGTGTCAGACTCTTAATCCCGGGGTCGTGGGTTCGAGCCAGACGCTGGGCGGAACGGAATTTTGTTCCGCTTTAGGTGTAAATTACCGTTTTTCTGACTAACGAGATTTAATGGAAATAGCAACTTTAAACTTTGCCTACGTCTCTGTCAGTCGCAAGGAAACTGTATTTGAAGGTGAAGGTGATTTTGTAGACATGTGTGAAAGACATGTTCTGAAATGCAAGTGTTGTTGTTTGGAGAGCACATCGGTTACGTGTCAGATGTGTAGCCAAGCAGTAATTTGTCGCCATAGCTGCAAATATTAGCCGGTAATATGAAGTGTTGTCAGCTAAAGTCTGATGATGCAGACGACCGTAAGGACGAAGTACCCAACAGTACCGCTAGGCCGCGCCTCTTTAGCTCAGTGGTCGAGCACTGGTCTAATAAACCAGGGGTCGTAAGTTCCATCCTCACAGGAAAAAGATGAATTTTGGAAATCAGTTGCGCATAGTGGCCGTATAGCAAACAGTATCTGTGATGACGAACAATTAGCGACAGGCGTTTTTTTAAGAATTACTCTCAGATGCGATTAAGGCGAATGGCGCAGATAAAGCATTTGCCAAAGCGGTACAGCATAAGGTGGACGAGGCAGTCTGAATTACATTTTATAGATGTATTTCCCACATATCTCAGAGCCTCTCGCGATATTCGTCGTCGTCGTCGTCGTCGTCGTCGTCGTCGTCGTCGCCGCCGCTTCTGCAGAAGTAGCAAATGGCAATCGTAGCAAATGCGGCGAGGGACGCCCTGCCTTCGATTCCGAATGCACAAAGTGTGTGGTCTTGTTTCTCAGTCTATATTTGGTCGGTCTCGTCAGAGGTTGAATGTAACGAATGGGTGGGAAAGAGCAAGGAGCAGCGGCTGTGTAGAACGAAAACACAAATCCTCAGGGGTGTGAGCGTTTCGAGATGAGTCGTATACATGTAAATGCTGGTCGTCAGTGACCGTGTGGCCTAATGGATAAGGCGTCGGACTTCGGATCTGAAGATTACAGGTTCGAATGCTGTCACGCTTCTGTTTTTTTAGTTCTGAAAAAGAAACATAACGTTTCAATGTAGCAATTGAGCAGTACGAAACCGTCTGAATGTTGCTGTTGACCATTTCTTGCTTGGAGATGCTCTTGAGCTTGAAACACACCCAACAAGACCGGTGTTAACTAGCGAAATGGTCGGCAGAGTGCCGACACAGCGAGTTTTGACTATCACTTGCACATCTAAAACAACGTCGGAAAGTAACTCGTTCGGCTTTTGAGTCACATAAAGTATGTGTGTTAATTTTGACGCCACTATCTCTGCATGTTGTCATGCAATTTCTTTACCTCTCAGAAATGATTATGACATAAAAGTGAAGTACGTGACGAGTGTGACGTTAGGAAAACATTACGCATCATGGAGAGATTCTGTATGGGACCACCCAACCCAAACGAGTACTGTGTAACCTGCTACCCGGCAGGTATTCACCGAGGTAGCCGGCTAGCTCAGTCGGTAGAATGTCAGACTCTTAATCGCTGGGTCGTGGGTTCGAGCCAGACGCTGGGCGGAACGGAATTTTGTTCCGCTGCAGGTGTAAATTACCGTTTTTCTGACTAACGAGATTTAATGGAAATAGCAACTTTAAACTTTGCCTACGTCTCTGTCAGTCGCAAGGAAACTGTATTTGAAGGTGAAGGTGATTTTGTAGACATGTGTGAAAGACATGTTCTGAAATGCAAGTGTTGTTGTTTGGAGAGCACATCGGTTACGTGTCAGATGTGTAGCCAAGCAGTAATTTGTCGCCATAGCTGCAAATATTAGCCGGTAATATGAAGTGTTGTCAGCTAAAGTCTGATGATGCAGACGACCGTAAGGACGAAGTACCCAAGAGTACCGCTAGGCCGCCCCTCTTTAGCTCAGTGGTAGAGCACTGGTCTAATAAACCAGGGGTCGTAAGTTCCATCCTCACAGGAAAAAGATGGATTTTGGAAATCAGTTGCGCATAGTGGCCGTATAGCAAACAGTATCTGTGATGACGAACAATTAGCGACAGGCGTTTTTTTAAGAATTACTCTCAGATGCGATTAAGGCGAATGGCGCAGATAAAGCATTTGCCAAAGCGGTACAGCATAAGGTGGACGAGGCAGTCTGAATTACATTTTATAGATGTATTTCCCACATATCTCAGAGCCTCTCGCGATATTCGTCGTCGTCGTCGTCGTCGTCGTCGTCGTCGCCGCCGCTTCTGCAGAAGTAGCAAATGGCAATCGTAGCAAATGCGGCGAGGGACGCCCTGCCTTCGATTCCGAATGCACAAAGTGTGTGGTCTTGTTTCTCAGTCTATATTTGGTCGGTCTCGTCAGAGGTTGAATGTAACGAATGGGTGGGAAAGAGCAAGGAGCAGCGGCTGTGTAGAACGAAAACACAAATCCTCAGGGGTGTGAGCGTTTCGAGATGAGTCGTATACATGTAAATGTTGGTCGTCAGTGACCGTGTGGCCTAATGGATAAGGCGTCGGACTTCGGATCTGAAGATTGCAGGTTCGAATGCTGTCACGCTTCTGTTTTTCCAGTTCTGAAAAAGAAACATACCGTTTTAATGTAGCAATTGAGCAGTACGAAACCGTCTAAATGTTGCTGTTGACCATTTCTTGCTTGGAGATGCTCTTGAGCTTGAAACACACCCAACAAGACCGGTGTTAACTAGCGAAATGGTCGGCAGAGTGCCGACACAGCGAGTTTTGACTATCACTTGCACATCTAAAACAACGTCGGAAAGTAACTCGTTCGGCTTTTGAGTCACATAAAGTATGTGTGTTAATTTTGACGCCACTATCTCTGCATGTTGTCATGCAATTTCTTTACCTCTCAGAAATGATTATGACATAAAAGTGAAGTACGTGACGAGTGTGACGTTAGGAAAACATTAGGCATCATGGAGAGATTCTGTATGGGACCACCCAACCCAAACGAGTACTGTGTAACCTGCTACCCGGCAGGTATTCACCGAGGTAGCCGGCTAGCTCAGTCGGTAGAGTGTCAGACTCTTAATCCCGGGGTCGTGGGTTCGAGCCAGACGCTGTTCGGAACGGAATTTTGTTCCGCTGCAGGTGTAAATTACCGTTTTTCTGACTAACGAGATTTAATGGAAATAGCAACTTTAAACTTTGCCTACGTCTCTGTCAGTCGCAAGGAAACTGTATTTGAAGGTGAAGGTGATTTTGTAGACATGTGTGAAAGACATGTTCTGAAATGCAAGTGTTGTTGTTTGGAGAGCACATCGGTTACGTGTCAGATGTGTAGCCAAGCAGTAATTTGTCGCCATAGCTGCAAATATTAGCCGGTAATATGAAGTGTTGTCAGCTAAAGTCTGATGATGCAGACGACCGTAAGGACGAAGACCCAAGAGTACCGCTAGGCCGCGCCTCTTTAGCTCAGTGGTAGAGCACTGGTCTAATAAACCAGGGGTCGTAAGTTCCATCCTCACAGGAGAAAGATGAATTTTGGAAATCAGTTGCTCATAGTGGCCGTATAGCAAACAGTATCTGTGATGACGAACAATTAGCGACAGGCGTTTTTTTAAGAATTACTCTCAGATGCGATTAAGGCGAATGGCGCAGATAAAGCATTTGCCAAAGCGGTACAGCATAAGGTGGACGAGGCAGTCTGAATTACATTTTATAGATGTATTTCCCACATATCTCAGAGCCTCTCGCGATATTCGTCGTCGTCGTCGTCGTCGTCGTCGTCGTCGTCGTCGTCGCCGCTTCTGCAGAAGTAGCAAATGGCAATCGTAGCAAATGCGGCGAGGGACGCCCTGCCTTCGATTCCGAATGCACAAAGTGTGTGGTCTTGTTTCTCAGTCTATATTTGGTCGGTCTCGTCAGAGGTTGAATGTAACGAATGGGTGGGAAAGAGCAAGGAGCAGCGGCTGTGTAGAACGAAAACACAAATCCTCAGGGGTGTGAGCGTTTCGAGATGAGTCGTATACATGTAAATGTTGGTCGTCAGTGACCGTGTGGCCTAATGGATAAGGCGTCGGACTTCGGATCTGAAGATTACAGGTTCGAATGCTGTCACGCTTCTGTTTTTCCAGTTCTGAAAAAGAAACATAACGTTTTAATGTAGCAATTGAGCAGTACGAAACCGTCTGAATGTTGCTGTTGACCATTTCTTGCTTGGAGATGCTCTTGAGCTTGAAACACACCCAACATGACCGGTGTTAACTAGCGAAATGGTCGGCAGAGTGCCGACACAGCGAGTTTTGACTATCACTTGCACATCTAAAACAACGTCGGAAAGTAACTCGTTCGGCTTTTGAGTCACATAAAGTATGTGTGTTAATTTTGACGCCACTATCTCTGCATGTTGTCATGCAATTTCTTTACCTCTCAGAAATGATTATGACATAAAAGTGAAGTACGTGACGAGTGTGACGTTAGGAAAACATTAGGCATCATGGAGAGATTCTGTATGGGACCACCCAACCCAAACGAGTACTGTGTAACCTGCTACCCGGCAGGTATTCGCCGAGGTAGCCGGCTAGCTCAGTCGGTAGAGCGTCAGACTCTTAATCCTAGGGTCGTGGGTTCGAGCCAGACGCTGGGCGGAATGGAATTTTGTTCCGCTGCAGGTGTAAATTACCGTTTTTCTGACTAACGAGATTTAATGGAAATAGCAACTTTAAACTTTGCCTACGTCTCTGTCAGTCGCAAGGAAACTGTATTTGAAGGTGAAGGTGATTTTGTAGACATGTGTGAAAGACATGTTCTGAAATGCAAGTGTTGTTGTTTGGAGAGCACATCGGTTACGTGTCAGATGTGTAGCCAAGCAGTAATTGGTCGCCATAGCTGCAAATATTAGCCGGTAATATGAAGTGTTGTCAGCTAAAGTCTGATGATGCAGACGACCGTAAGGACGAAGTACCCAAGAGTACCGCTAGGCCGCGCCTCTTTAGCTCAGTGGTCGAGCACTGGTCTAATAAACCAGGGGTCGTAAGTTCCATCCTCACAGGAAAAAGATGAATTTTGGAAATCAGTTGCGCATAGTGGCCGTATAGCAAACAGTATCTGTGATGACGAACAATTAGCGACAGGCGTTTTTTTAAGAATTACTCTCAGATGCGATTAAGGCGAATGGCGCAGATAAAGCATTTGCCAAAGCGGTACAGCATAAGGTGGGACGAGGCAGTCTGAATTACATTTTATAGATGTATTTCCCACATATCTCAGAGCCTCTCGCGATATTCGTCGTCGTCGCCGCCGCTTCTGCAGAAGTAGCAAATGGCAATCGTAGCAAATGCGGCGAGGGACGCCCTGCCTTCGATTCCGAATGCACAAAGTGTGTGGTCTTGTTTCTCAGTCTATATTTGGTCGGTCTCGTCAGAGGTTGAATGTAACGAATGGGTGGGAAAGAGCAAGGAGCAGCGGCTGTGTAGAACGAAAACACAAATCCTCAGGGGTGTGAGCGTTTCGAGATGAGTCGTATACATGTAAATGCTGGTCGTCAGTGACCGTGTGGCCTAATGGATAAGGCGTCGGACTTCGGATCTGAAGATTACAGGTTCGAATGCTGTCACGCTTCTGTTTTTTTAGTTCTGAAAAAGAAACATAACGTTTTAATGTAGCAATTGAGCAGTACGAAACCGTCTGAATGTTGCTGTTGACCATTTCTTGCTTGGAGATGCTCTTGAGCTTGAAACACACCCAACAAGACCGGTGTTAACTAGCGAAATGGTCGGCAGAGTGCCGACACAGCGAGTTTTGACTATCACTTGCACATCTAAAACAACGTCGGAAAGTAACTCGTTCGGCTTTTGAGTCACATAAAGTATGTGTGTTAATTTTGACGCCACTATCTCTGCATGTTGTCATGCAATTTCTTTACCTCTCAGAAATGATTATGACATAAAAGTGAAGTACGTGACGAGTGTGACGTTAGGAAAACATTAGGCATCATGGAGAGATTCTGTATGGGACCACCCAACCCAAACGAGTACTGTGTAACCTGCTACCCGGCAGGTATTCACCGAGGTAGCCGGCTAGCTCAGTCGGTAGAATGTCAGACTCTTAATCCCGGGGTCGTGGGTTCGAGCCAGACGCTGGGCGGAACGGAATTTTGTTCCGCTGCAGGTGTAAATTACCGTTTTTCTGACTAACGAGATTTAATGGAAATAGCAACTTTAAACTTTGCCTACGTCTCTGTCAGTCGCAAGGAAACTGTATTTGAAGGTGAAGGTGATTTTGTAGACATGTGTGAAAGACATGTTCTGAAATGCAAGTGTTGTTGTTTGGAGAGCACATCTGTTACGTGTCACATGTGTAGCCAAGCAGTAATTTGTCGCCATAGCTGCAAATATTAGCCGGTAATATGAAGTGTTGTCAGCTAAAGTCTGATGATGCAGACGACCGTAAGGACGAAGTACCCAAGAGTACCGCTAGGCCGCGCCTCTTTAGCTCAGTGGTAGAACACTGGTCTAATAAACCAGGGGTCGTAAGTTCCATCCTCACAGGAAAAAGATGGATTTTGGAAATCAGTTGCGCATAGTGGCCGTATAGCAAACAGTATCTGTGATGACGAACAATTAGCGACAGGCGTTTTTTTAAGAATTACTCTCAGATGCGATTAAGGCGAATGGCGCAGATAAAGCATTTGCCAAAGCGGTACAGCATAAGGTGGACGAGGCAGTCTGAATTACATTTTATAGATGTATTTCCCACATATCTCAGAGCCTCTCGCGATATTCGTCGTCGTCGTCGTCGTCGTCGTCGTCGTCGCCGCCGCTTCTGCAGAAGTAGCAAATGGCAATCGTAGCAAATGCGGCGAGGGACGCCCTGCCTTCGATTCCGAATGCACAAAGTGTGTGGTCTTGTTTCTCAGTCTATATTTGGTCGGTCTCGTCAGAGGTTGAATGTAACGAATGGGTGGGAAAGAGCAAGGAGCAGCGGCTGTGTAGAACGAAAACTCAAATCCTCAGGGGTGTGAGCGTTTCGAGATGAGTCGTATACATGTAAATGTTGGTCGTCAGTGACCGTGTGGCCTAATGGATAAGGCGTCGGACTTCGGATCTGAAGATTACAGGTTCGAATGCTGTCACGCTTCTGTTTTTCCAGTTCTGAAAAAGAAACATACCGTTTTAATGTAGCAATTGAGCAGTACGAAACCGTCTGAATGTTGCTGTTGACCATTTCTTGCTTGGAGATGCTCTTGAGCTTGAAACACACCCAACAAGACCGGTGTTAACTAGCGAAATGGTCGGCAGAGTGCCGACACAGCGAGTTTTGACTATCACTTGCACATCTAAAACAACGTCGGAAAGTAACTCGTTCGGCTTTTGAGTCACATAAAGTATGTGTGTTAATTTTGACGCCACTATCTCTGCATGTTGTCATGCAATTTCTTTACCTCTCAGAAATGATTATGACATAAAAGTGAAGTACGTGACGAGTGTGACGTTAGGAAAACATTAGGCATCATGGAGAGATTCTGTATGGGACCACCCAACCCAAACGAGTACTGTGTAACCTGCTACCCGGCAGGTATTCACCGAGGTAGCCGGCTAGCTCAGTCGGTAGAGTGTCAGACTCTTAATCCCGGGGTCGTGGGTTCGAGCCAGACGCTGGGCGGAACGGTATTTTGTTCCGCTGCAGGTGTCAATTACCGTTTTTCTGACTAACGAGATTTAATGGAAATAGCAACTTTAAACTTTGCCTACGTCTCTGTCAGTCGCAAGGAAACTGTATTTGAAGGTGAAGGTGATTTTGTAGACATGTGTGAAAGACATGTTCTGAAATGCAAGTGTTGTTGTTTGGAGAGCACATCGGTTACGTGTCAGATGTGTAGCCAAGCAGTAATTTGTCGCCATAGCTGCAAATATTAGCCGGTAATATGAAGTGTTGTCAGCTAAAGTCTGATGATGCAGACGACCGTAAGGACGAAGTACCCAAGAGTACCGCTAGGCCGCGCCTCTTTAGCTCAGTGGTAGAGCACTGGTCTCATAAACCAGGGATCGTAAGTTCCATCCTCACAGGAGAAAGATGAGTTTTGGAAATCAGTTGCGCATCGTGGCCGTATAGCAAACAGTATCTGTGATGACGAACAATTAGCGACAGGCGTTTTTTTAAGAATTACTCTCAGATGCGATTAAGGCGAATGGCGCAGATAAAGCATTTGCCAAAGCGGTACAGCATAAGGTGGGACGAGGCAGTCTGAATTACATTTTATAGATGTATTTCCCACATATCTCAGAGCCTCTCGCGATATTCGTCGTCGTCGTCGTCGTCGTCGTCGTCGTCGTCGTCGTCGTCGTCGTCGTCGCCGCCGCCGCCGCTTCTGCAGAAGTAGCAAATGGCAATCGTAGCAAATGCGGCGAGGGACGCCCTGCCTTCGATTCCGAATTCACAAAGTGTGTGGTCTTGTTTCTCAGTCTATATTTGGTCGGTCTCGTCAGAGGTTGAATGTAACGAATGGGTGGGAAAGAGCAAGGAGCAGCGGCTGTGTAGAACGAAAACACAAATCCTCAGGGGTGTGAGCGTTTTGAGATGAGTCGTATACATGTAAATGTTGGTCGTCAGTGATCGTGTGGCCTAATGGACGCATTCTGGCTTTAGCCGTCGCCGCGGTCGGACGTGCTTGTTGTTTACTCCGCGTACGTTAGCGCTATCGCCGGTGTTTGGTGTTTACGTGAAGTTAGCTGTACATTTTCGCTGTTATTTTTTGCGTGGTGTCTCTGATAAGTGTTTTTATAGTGCTTTCGTCCGTTCCACGTTTCGTGCTTCGCCGCAATTTCGGTTGTTGCCGGAATTTCGTCGGAACCGACGACAATGTCTGACACCGTCAGGAAGAATACTTTAGTCTTCTCGTTCGAGAAAGGAACATGGCCGGTCCAACCCACTGCGCTGGAAATCCACGATTGGCTGACTGAGGTAATCGGTATTAATTCTGACTCTGTTCATACCACGCAATTAGATGCTGAAAAATACTGTGTTTTTGTTAAATTTCTGAACTCAGTGACAGTCGATAAGTTGCTTGCAAAATGGGGTAATTCCGTCGAATTTGTTCATCGAGACGGTTCAAAAAGTAATGTCTCTGTACGGAAAGCTGATATCATGTACACCAATGTCAGGATTTTGAATGTTCCAATTGAAATTGATAATCAGTTGATCAAGGACGCTCTATCTAAATATGGCGAAGTTAAATCTATCTATAACGAAAGATGGTCGAAGCTATACAAGATACAGTGTTTTAATGGCATTAGATCCGTTGAAATGGAGGTGAAAGCCAACATTCCGTCCCATATATCCGTTGCAGGCCATAAAGCACATGTTGTGTATTCTGGTCAGGAGCGCACGTGCAATATTTGCAATGAGACAGGTCATTTCCGACAAGATTGTCCGCGCCGTGTTTTTGTTCTTAGGAACAATCTAACACAGCGTCAAAAACTGACCCTCAGCGATGTCTTACCAAATAGCACTTCCCTTCTTTCGGTTAACGACAGTGGTGCATGTACTTCTGCAGTGCCCGCCATAACTACTACGGAGTTCCCTCCCCTGAGCGTCATTACATCACACCCTTCTGTTCCCGATTGCGATCTCCAGAATAAGAAGCGACCGTTGGAAACGACCGATGACGGCTCGGACGGCGAGTCCGCCCGTAATTCGCCTTCCACCCGCAAGCAGAAGCAGTGTAATGCGGATGTGCTCGAGGAAACAAACAGTACATGTATTGACGTGACGACAGCCGCTGAGGCAACCCGGCCGCTGTCGGCGGCTGAACAGGTACAAACGGTCCACGGAGGGGACGCAGTAACGATTGTCGCGGAGACGGAAGAGGCGCACTCCGAAGCACAAGAGGTGACGGAGCGGAACCCAACTCAAGAACTTACAGACCCACAAACCGCCGACTCAGTCAGTGCTCTGGAGCTAGTGACGGAAGAACAAGGAAATGGCACTCGTAAAAAGGACACTGTTGAGGCAGCTTCGGTCACAACGGTGGTAAAGATAGACAATCCGAATGACGGCGCGTTGAACCAAGATGTCCGAAGACGCCGACTCAAACCGCTACCTACTCTCAAAGCTTCCCGTAACCAAAGCAAACAACAACCAGCACAAGAGGAAGCGACGGCCAAGAACGTCTTGTATGAAATCATCACGGAAAGACCTAAGGAGGTACCTTCAAGTGACATTAGTGATGCAAAGCCCCTCGGTAAAACTAAAACCCGAGATGTTCGGAATCCTGCACCAAAATGAGGCTGTAAGATGAAAAAAAAAAAGGGATTTTGTTGAACCAGTTTCATTTCTAATTGTACTACTGTCTTAGTCATATTTCAGAGGAACCAGATGAAGTGTTTACCGAGCTTCAAATACTGACTATTCTTTTAGATGTTTGTTTAAGCGGAGTCGTTTCTCTCTTCTAGAAGCTGCACATCTCTTTTCTTTTTTTTTATTAATATTTTGTTATCTTTTTAATCACTTATTTACTTTTTATGCAAACTAAATGTCCCAGGCATAGACAATTACGACTATCAATATTAACAGGATTACATCCGTGACTAAAGTTACAGCGCTCAAGGATTATTTATATGAGTCAGGGACGGACATTGCTTTCCTACAGGAAGTAGTGCTGACTAATCTTACAGTGCCTGGATATTTGGCGATTTTAAATGTCTCACTTGACACCAACGTCGGTACAGCAATTTTAGTCAGGGAGGGGATTCCTGTCTCGGATATCGAGAGGTTGGACTCCGGCAGAGCGATAGGTATAAAAGTCTTTGGTTCTACCCTTATCAATCTGTATGCCCCTTCTGGCACATCCAATAGAATGGAAAGAGCACAGTTCTATAAAGAAGAAATCATTTATTTATTACGGAAAAACCCAAAAGATCTTATAATAGGCGGTGATTTTAATTGTGTGATAAATAAGAAAGACCAGATTCCGAATTTTAATAACTGCAGTGAACTGAAGCGTTTCGTCACTGTTTTACAGCTTAAAGATGCTTGGGAAATAATGTATCCCACTTTTGTGGCATTTACATTCCTAGGTCCTCACTCACGTAGCAGAATCGACAGACTCTACATATCGCAAAGTCTAGTTAGCTCCTTCATTAAAGCAGAGACGATTCCAGTTTACTTTTCTGATCATAGCTCCGTGCTAGCTTCCATCAACCTTACTGCGCAACCCACTCGCCGTTTTAGAAGTTCATGGCACCTTAATACGTCACTGATGCAGGACGACGGATTAGAAGAAAGTTTGACAGAAGCGTGGGCATTGTGCCTCCGCTCTGGAGATAGACACGTCTCAGTACTAGACTGGTGGTGCAACAGGGCAAAGCCTAAACTGAGAAAAGTTCTCATCCAGTATAGTGTACAACGATCGAAAGACTTGAAAAATTCCATCGAATTTTATTATACCATGCTGCGAAATTTATATGAGCAGGCAAACACTTCCAACGTCCGTCTGGCAGATATCAAGCAAACTAAGGCCAAATTGCTCAGTCTTAAAAGACAGCAGATGGAGGGTCTGAAATTAAAATCCAAGGCTAAGACAGTCGTGGAGGATGAACATGCTTCCTTGTACCATCTACTGAAGCACGAAAGAAACAGGAGACGCACCTTCATTGATGGACTTCAGTCTGAAACTGGCGAGACACTCTCGACTCAGAGAGACATCGTCAATGCAGTGCACAAATATTACGAAGACCTATACACTGCCAACCCGGTATGTGAAGAGTCCTTCGATGAGTTCCTTAGTTACATAGCTCCACAGGTCTCGGACGAGGAAAACGAAGACCTTCTCGTTGAGTGTACTAACGAAGATATCCACAGAATCATCTGCAAATCTCCTCTGAGGAAATCGCCGGGACCGGATGGTTTGCCTGTTGAATTTTATAAACGATACTGGCCACTGATTGGTGACATGTTTACCCGAATGACGAACGAGGTGCTTCAGGGAAAGCATTTACCTGCTGTTTTTAAAGAGAGCACAATAGTACTAATCCCAAAAAATGCTGCAAAAAGAAACCTCAACAACTTTCGTCCTATCTCCCTGTTAAACTCTGATTATAAAATCATCGGCAGAATTTTAAACAACAGACTCTCTCAGTTGGCCAAAAAGATAGTAAGTCCATACCAGTCCTGTGTGCCTACCAAGAGCATTTTCAAAAGCATAGCTGAATATAGAGATATAATTGCCATCACTGCTGTGACCACCATAAAATGTGCTATCATGTTTATTGACTTCCAGAAAGCATTTGATCGTGTGGATCATAGATTCCTTAGTGCCACACTGAACAAAATAGGTTTTAATGAGCGAGTCGTAAGTGTGATCAGCAATGTTGCAACAGGCATCAGCGCTTGTATATCAGTTAACTGCCAGAGGACAAAGCAGATTCAGATCAGGCGCGGCGTTCCTCAAGGAAGCCCCCTCTCCATGTTCCTATTCGTGCTTTCATTAGAACCTTTCCTCCGCAGTGTTCATGCCACTCTAACTGGCATCACATTATCTGGTCACCGAACAGTCATAAACGCCTATGCCGATGATGTCGGAGTCGTCCTGCGAAATCCCGACGACATTTTGAAATTGGAAACGCTAATTAAAAAGTACTGTAGAGTCTCCGGAGCAGGTGTCAACGCAAACAAAAGCAAACTCCTAAACCTGCGGGGTTTTCAACATACCACCTTAGCCTGGGCCACAATGGTCACCCAATGCAAAGCACTAGGAATAACACTGACACCTTGCCTTGTCCGTTAAAAATGGCAGCTATCAATTGGAGAAATACGTCGGGACAACTTCTTGGAACAACAAGAGAAAACCTCCACCGTAACTTGAACCAAGTTCAGAGGGTGATTTTCATTAACCACTGCATTCTCTCCAGGAGTTACTTTATAGCACAGATCTTCCCACTACCGAAAATGATTGGAAAAAAGATAATGTCTACCATTGCCAGCTATCTTTGGAGAGGGGATATATTCAGAGTCGACGCAAAAACTGCGACCTTAGATCCCAGGAATGGAGGTTTGGGGTTAGTTGACATCAGAAATAAGGCGTCTGCGCTTTTTATAAAAAGGACCGCCACTATCCTTAGCGACCACGCTGATAGCATTACAACTAAATTATTTGAAGTTGTCAGGCCTGCCAGTTTACAGGCGCCGGTGAATGTGCAAAAAATACATAACCGGCTCCAGTACGTTCGTGTATATTTTGTGGAATTCAGCTATCTCGGCGGTGTCATCATCAACTCACGACGGATCACGGCCCGCGATATTCTGTCCCATCGAAAGAAAATGGAGGGGAGAAACAAATTGGAAAGTAAATACCCACACACTGATTGGGACGCCATATGGAAAAATATTAATATGCGTGGTCTACCATCGGACGTCAAGTCAGCGTGGTATAAAACAGTGAATGAGACCGTAAGCACCAATGAAAGGTTACATGCAATCGGCGTTAGCGACACGAACCTATGTCTCAAATTTAAATTGATCGACACGTTAGTGCACAGATTCACGTGCGGTGGCAATCTACAACTCTGTAAATGGATTAGGGAACAACTGGCTTTTCTTACGAGATCTTCGGTGGAAAATTTTCCCCCTGTTACATTCCTCAGGCCTCAGACTTGCTATTTTCCAGCAGCAAAAAACAACTCGGTCCATTGGTTAATGGGACACTATGTGAATTACGTAATTAATCACCTGGGAAATGACAATTCCACTGATTTTTACACGTACTTGAAGTGTGCTTTTTATAACGCCCTGAAATATAAAGACCACAAGAAAAACTACGGCAATATGCTTAAAATTGTATTCGAGCGACTGGGCATTGGTTGACAAGCCAACGAGATAAACAAAAATCGTTTATTTAAGCGAAACGACGCTTAAACAAAAACAATTGGGGAGAAGTACACTTTTACAGTTTCATATTACAATCACTTATCTTCTGCTGGCAAAGAAGGCTATTTTGTTTATTGCACAGAAGAAGCCGAAGCCGAAAGCCAGTAATCGCAGGGTTAAAGATAAATTGTTTTCTTATACATTCATTTTATGACTGAGAAGGAAGTCTCATTTGTTTCCATGGAAGGGAACATACTTTTTTATTATTATTATTAATCTCAAGAAGGAAAGGAGGCTATGGAATTAGTGCCTTAACATAAAATTCCTTCTTCACATTCCATGAAGATTTTTCTTTTACAATAAAAAAATAACAAACAAACGAAAATAATAATAATAACAATAAAAAAAACTAAACAGAAATTAAAAAAAAATAATATACAGGTTCAGGGTCCACTACTTCCCACAACTTTATTATATATTACAAAGAAGTATGCTAGGTTGCCGAGAAGCAGTTGATGAGAAAAAAAAAAAAAAAAAAAAAAAAAGCACTAAAGCTATAACCTTCAATCTCTATTGCCTCGGCATGACATAAATTTTTTGTTTCAAATGAAGCATCTTTTGGTTCAGGATTTCGAAGGCAAAACAGCATAATCTACGTATACACAAGTTGTAAAATTTCTTATTGAAAACTATGATAAAGACACGCCTCAGCAACGGGACTGGGTGAAGACATCGCGGCCAGGCCTCGAGATTTTGACCCCTGCCCGCTTTGCCTCCGCCTGCCTCATGCTGCCAAGTTCCTTACAAAAAAAAAAAAAAAAAAAAAAATGGTGTAACGGTTAGCACTCTGGACTCTGAATCCAGCGATCCGAGTTCGAATCTCGGTGGAAAAAAAAAAAAAAAAAGATGGATAAGGCGTCGGACTTCGGATCTGAAGATTACAGGTTCGAATGCTGTCATGCTTGTGTTTTTCCAGTTCTGAAAAAGAAACATAACGTTTTAATCTAGCAATTGAGCAGTACGAAACCGTCTGAATGTTGCTGTTGACAATTTTTTGCTTGGAGATGCTCTTGAGCTTGAAACACACACAACAAGACCGGTGTTAACTAGCGAAATGGTCGGCAGAGTGCCGACACAGCGAGTTTTGACTATCACTTGCACATCTAAAACAACGTCGGAAAGTAACTCGTTCGGCTTTTGAGTCACATAAAGAATGTGTGTTAATTTTGACGCCACTAGCTCTGCATGTTGTCATGCAATTTCTTTACCTCTCAGAAATGATTATGACATAAAAGTGAAGTACGTGACGAGTGTGACGTTAGGAAAACATTAGGCATCATGGAGAGATTCTGTATGGGACCACCCAACCCAAACGAGTACTGTGTAACGTGCTACCCGGCAGGTATTCACCGAGGTAGCCGGCTAGCTCAGTCGGTAGAGTGTCAGCCTCTTAATCCTGTGGTCGTGGGTTCGAGCCAGACGCTGGGCGGAACGGAATTTTGTTCCGCTGCAGGTGTAAATTAACGTTTTTCTCATTAACGAGATTTAATGGAAATAGCAACTTTAAACTTTGCCTACGTCTCTGTCAGTCGCAAGGAAACTGTATTTGAAGGTGAAGGTGATTTTGTAGACATGTGTGAAAGACATGTTCTGAAATGCAAGTGTTGTTGTTTGGAGAGCACATCGGTTACGTGTCAGATGTGTAGCCAAGCAGTAATTTGTCGCCATAGCTGCAAATATTAGCCGGTAATATGAAGTGTTGTCAGCTAAAGTCTGATGATGCAGACGACCCAAAGGACGAAGTACCCAACAGTACCGCTAGGCCTTGCCTCTTTAGCTCAGTGGTAGAGCACTGGTCTAATATACCAGGGGTCGTAAGTTCCATACTCAAAGGAGAATGTTGAATTTTTGAAATCAGTTGCGCGTCGTGGCCGTATAGCAAACAGTATCTGTGATGACGAACAATTAGCGACAGGCGATTTTTAAGAATTACTCTCAGATGGGATTAAGGCGAATGGCGCAGATAAAGCATTTGCCAAAGCGGTACAGCATAAGGTGGGACGAGGCAGTCTGAATTACATTTTATAGATGTATTTCCCACATATCTCAGAGCGTCTCGCGATATTCGTCGTCGTCGTCGTCGCCGCCGCCGCCGCTTCTGCCGAAGTAGCAAATGGCAATCGTAGCAAATGCGGCGAGGGACGCCCTGCCTTCGATTCCGAATGCACAAAGTGTGTGGTCTTGTTTCTCAGTCTATATTTGGTCGGTCTCGTCAGAGGTTGAATGTAACGAATGGGTGGGAAAGAGCAAGGAGCAGCGGCTGTGTAGAACGAAAACACAAATCCTCAGGGGTGTGAGCGTTTTGAGATGAGTCGTATACATGTAAATGTTTGTCGTCAGTGATCGTGTGGCCTAATGGATAAGGCGTCGGACTTCGGATCTGAAGATTACAGGTTCGAATGCTGTCACGCTTGTGTTTTTCCAGTTCTGAAAAAGAAACATAACGTTTTAATCTAGCAATTGAGCAGTACGAAACCGTCTGAATGTTGCTGTTGACCATTTTTTGCTTGGAGATGCTCTTGAGCTTGAAACACACACAACAAGACCGGTGTTAACTAGCGAAATGGTCGGCAGAGTGCCGACACAGCGAGTTTTGACTATCACTTGCACATCTAAAACAACGTCGGGAAGTAACTCGTTCGGCTTTTGAGTCACATAAAGTATGTGTGTTAATTTTGACGCCACTAGCTCTGCATGTTGTCATGCAATTTCTTTACCTCTCAGAAATGATTATGACATAAAAATGAAGTACGCGACGAGTGTGACGTTAGGAAAACATTAGGCATCATGGAGAGATTCTGTATGGGACCACCCAACCCAAACGAGTACTGTGTAACGTGCTACCCGGCAGGTATTCACCGAGGTAGCCGGCTAGCTCAGTCGGTAGAGTGTCAGACCCTTAATCCTGGGGTCGTGGGTTCGAGCCAGACGCTGGGCGGAACGGAATTTTGTTCCGCTGCAGGTGTAAATTACCGTTTTTCTGATTAACGAGATTTAATGGAAATAGCAACTTTAAACTTTGCCTACGTCTCTGTCAGTCGCAAGGAAACTGTATTTGAAGGTGAAGGTGATTTTGTAGACATGTGTGAAAGACATGTTCTGAAATGCAAGTGTTGTTGTTTGGAGAGCACATCGGTTACGTGTCAGATGTGTAGCCAAGCAGTAATTTGTCGCCATAGCTGCAAATATTAGCCGGTAATATGAAGTGTTGTCAGCTAAAGTCTGATGATGCATACGACCGTAAGGACGAAGTACCCAAGAGTACCGCTAGGCCGCGCCTCTTTAGCTCAGTGGTAGAGCACTGGTCTAATAAATCAGGGGTCGTAAGTTCCATCCTCACAGGAGAAAGATGAATTTTGGAAATCAGTTGCGCGTCGTGGCCGTATAGCAAACAGTATCTGTGATGACGAACAATTAGCGACAGGGGTTTTTTTAAGAATTACTCTCAGATGCGATTAAGGCGAATGGCGCAGATAAAGCATTTGCCAAAGCGGTACAGCATAAGGTGGGACGAGGCAGTCTGAATTACATTTTATAGATGTATTTCCCACATATCTCAGAGCCTCTCGCGATATTCGTCGTCGTCGTCGTCGTCGCCGCCGCCGCCGCTTCTGCAGAAGTAGCAAATGGCAATCGTAGCAAATGCGGCGAGGGACGCCCTGCCTTCGATTCCGAATGCACAAAGTGTGTGGTCTTGTTTCTCAGTCTATATTTGGTCGGTCTCGTCAGAGGTTGAATGTAACGAATGGGTGGGAAAGAGCAAGGAGCAGCGGCTGTGTAGAACGAAAACACAAATCCTCAGGGGTGTGAACGTTTTGAGATGAGTCGTATACATGTAAATGTTTGTCGTCAGTGATCGTGTGGCCTAATGGATAAGGCGTCGGACTTCGGATCTGAAGATTACTGGTTCGAATGCTGTCACGCTTGTGTTTTTCCAGTTCTGAAAAAGAAACATAACGTTTTAATCTAGCAATTGAGCAGTACGAAACCGTCTGAATGTTGCTGTTGACCATTTTTTGCTTGGAGATGCTCTTGAGCTTGAAACACACACAACAAGACCGGTGTTAACTAGCGAAATGGTCGGCAGAGTGCCGACACAGCGAGTTTTGACTATCACTTGCACATCTAAAACAACGTCGGGAAGTAACTCGTTCGGCTTTTGAGTCACATAAAGAATGTGTGTTAATTTTGACGCCACTAGCTCTGCATGTTGTCATGCAATTTCTTTACCTCTCAGAAATGATTATGACATAAAAGTGAAGTACGCGACGAGTGTGACGTTAGGAAAACATTAGGCATCATGGAGAGATTCTGTATGGGACCACCCAACCCAAACGAGTACTGTGTAACGTGCTACCCGGCAGGTATTCACCGAGGTAGCCGGCTAGCTCAGTCGGTAGAGTGTCAGACTCTTAATCCTGGGGTCGTGGGTTCGAGCCAGACGCTGGGCGGAACGGAATTTTGTTCCGCTGCAGGTGTAAATTACCGTTTTTCTGATTAACGAGATTTAATGGAAATAGCAACTTTAAACTTTGCCTACGTCTCTGTCAGTCGCAAGGAAACTGTATTTGAAGGTGAAGGTGATTTTGTAGACATGTGTGAAAGACATGTTCTGAAATGCAAGTGTTGTTGTTTGGAGAGCACATCGGTTACGTGTCAGATGTGTAGCCAAGCAGTAATTTGTCGCCATAGCTGCAAATATTAGCCGGTAATATGAAGTGTTGTCAGCTAAAGTCTGATGATGCAGACGACCGTAAGGACGAAGTACCCAAGAGTACCGCTAGGCCGCGCCTCTTTAGCTCAGTGGTAGAGCACTGGTCTAATAAACCAGGGGTCGTAAGTTCCATCCTCACAGGAGAAAGATGAATTTTGGAAATCAGTTGCGCGTCGTAGCCGTATAGCAAACAGTATCTGTGATGACGAACAATTAGCGACAGGCGTTTTTTTAAGAATTACTCTCAGATGCGATTAAGGCGAATGGCGCAGATAAAGCATTTGCCAAAGCGGTACAGCATAAGGTGGGACGAGGCAGTCTGAATTACATTTTATAGATGTATTTCCCACATATCTCAGAGCCTCTCGCCATATTCGTCGTCGGCGTCGTCGTCGTTGTCGTTGTCGCCGCCGCCGACGCCGCCGCTTCTGCAGAAGTAGCAAATGGCAATCGTAGCAAATGCGGCGAGGGACGCCCTGCCTTCGATTCCGAATGCACAAAGTGTGTGGTCTTGTTTCTCAGTCTATATTTGGTCGGTCGCGTCAGAGGTTGAATGTAACGAATGGGTGGGAAAGAGCAAGGAGCAGCGGCTGTGTAGAACGAAAACACAAATCCTCAGGGGTGTGAGCGTTTTGAGATGAGTCGTATACATGTAAAAGTTGGTCGTCAGTGATCGTGTGGCCTAATGGATAAGGCGTCGGTCTTCGGATCTGAAGATTACAGGTTCGAATGCTGTCACGCTTGTGTTTTTCCAGTTCTGAAAAAGAAACATAACGTTTCAATCTAGCAATTGAGCAGTAAGAAACCGTCTGAATGTTGCTGTTGACCATTTTTTGCTTGGAGATGCTCTTGAGCTTGAAACACACACAACAAGACCGGTGTTAACTAGCGAAATGGTCGGCAGAGTGCCGACACAGCGAGTTTTGACTATCACTTGCACATCTAAAACAACGTCGGGAAGTAACTCGTTCGGCTTTTGAGTCACATAAAGTATGTGTGTTAATTTTGACGCCACTAGCTCTGCATGTTGTCATGCAATTTCTTTACCTCTCAGAAATGATTATGACATAAAAGTGAAGTTCGTGACGAGTGTGACGTTAGGAAAACATTAGGCATCATGGAGAGATTCTGTATGGGACCACCCAACCCAAACGAGTACTGTGTGACGTGCTACCCGGCAGGTATTCACCGAGGTAGCCGGCTAGCTCAGTCGGTAGAGTGTCAGACTCTTAATCCCAGGGTCGTGGGTTCGAGCCAGACGCTGGGCGGAACGGAATTTTGTTCCGCTGCAAGTGTAAATTACCGTTTTTCTGATTAACGAGATTTAATGGAAATAGCAACTTTAAACTTTGCCTACGTCTCTGTCAGTCGCAAGGAAACTGTATTTGAAGGTGAAGGTGATTTTGTAGACATGTGTGAAAGACATGTTCTGAAATGCAAGTGCTGTTGTTTGGAGTACACATCGGTTACGTGTCAGATGTGTAGCCAAGCAGTAATTTGTCGCCATAGCTGCAAATATTAGCCGGTAATATGAAGTGTTGTCAGCTAAAGTCTGATGATGCAGACGACCGTAAGGACGAAGTACCCAAGAGTACCGCTAGGCCGCGCCTCTTTAGCTCAGTGGTAGAGCACTGGTCTAATAAACCAGGGGTCGTAAGTTCCATCCTCACAGGAGAAAGATGAATTTTGGAAATCAGTTGCGCGTCGTGGCCGTATAGCAAACAGTATCTGTGATGACGAACAATTAGCGACAGGCGTTTTTTTAAGAATTACTCTCAGATGCGATTAAGGCGAATGGCGCAGATAAAGCATTTGCCAAAGCGGTACAGCATGAGGTGGGACGAGGCAGTCTGAATTACATTTTATAGATGTATTTCCCACATATCTCAGAGCCTCTCGCGATATTCGTCGTCGTCGTCGTCGCCGCCGCCGCCGCTTCTGCAGAAGTAGCAAATGGCAATCGTAGCAAATGCGGCGAGGGACGCCCTGCCTTCGATTCCGAATGCACAAAGTGTGTGGTCTTGTTTCTCAGTCTATATTTGGTCGGTCTCGTCAGAGGTTGAATGTAACGAATGGGTGGGAAAGAGCAAGGAGCAGCGGCTGTGTAGAACGAAAACACAAATCCTCAGGGGTGTGAGCGTTTTGAGATGAGTCGTATACATGTAAATGTTTGTCGTCAGTGATCGTGTGGCCTAATGGATAAGGCGTCGGACTTCGGATCTGAAGATTACAGGTTCGAATGCTGTCACGCATGTGTTTTTCCAGTTCTGAAAAAGAAACATAACGTTTTAATCTAGCAATTGAGCAGTACGAAACCGTCTGAATGTTGCTGTTGACCATTTTTTGCTTGGAGATGCTCTTGAGCTTGAAACACACACAACAAGACCGGTGTTAACAAGCGAAATGGTCGGCAGAGTGCCGACACAGCGAGTTTTGACTATCACTTGCACATCTAAAACAACGTCGGAAAGTAACTCGTTCGGCTTTTGAGTCACATAAAGTATGTGTGTTAATTTTGACGCCACTAGCTCTGCATGTTGTCATGCAATTTCTTTACCTCTCAGAAATGATTATGACATAAAAGTGAAGTACGCGACGAGTGTGACGTTAGGAAAACATTAGGCATCATGGAGAGATTCTGTATGGGACCACCCAACCCAAACGAGTACTGTGTAACGTGCTACCCGGCAGGTATTCACCGAGGTAGCCGGCTAGCTCAGTCGGTAGAGTGTCAGACTCTTAATCCTGGGGTCGTGGGTTCGAGCCAGACGCTGGGCGGAACGGAATTTTGTTCCGCTGCAGGTGTAAATTACCGTTTTTCTGATTAACGAGATTTAATGGAAATAGCAACTTTAAACTTTGCCTACGTCTCTGTCAGTCGCAAGGAAACTGTATTTGAAGGTGAAGGTGATTTTGTAGACATGTGTGAAAGACATGTTCTGAAATGCAAGTGTTGTTGTTTGGAGAGCACATCGGTTACGTGTCAGATGTGTAGCCAAGCAGTAATTTGTCGCCATAGCTGCAAATATTAGCCGGTAATATGAAGTGTTGTCAGCTAAAGTCTGATGATGCATACGACCGTAAGGACGAAGTACCCAAGAGTACCGCTAGGCCGCGCCTCTTTAGCTCAGTGGTAGAGCACTGGTCTAATAAATCAGGGGTCGTAAGTTCCATCCTCACAGGAGAAAGATGAATTTTGGAAATCAGTTGCGCGTCGTGGCCGTATAGCAAACAGTATCTGTGATGACGAACAATTAGCGACAGTGGTTTTTTTAAGAATTACTCTCAGATGCGATTAAGGCGAATGGCGCAGATAAAGCATTTGCCAAAGCGGTACAGCATAAGGTGGGACGAGGCAGTCTGAATTACATTTTATAGATGTATTTCCCACATATCTCAGAGCCTCTCGCGATATTCGTCGTCGTCGTCGTCGTCGCCGCCGCCGCCGCTTCTGCAGAAGTAGCAAATGGCAATCGTAGCAAATGCGGCGAGGGACGCCCTGCCTTCGATTCCGAATGCACAAAGTGTGTGGTCTGGTTTCTCAGTCTATATTTGGTCGGTCTCGTCAGAGGTTGAATGTAACGAATGGGTGGGAAAGAGCAAGGAGCAGCGGCTGTGTAGAACGAAAACACAAATCCTCAGGGGTGTGAGCGTTTTGAGATGAGTCGTATACATGTAAATGTTGGTCGTCAGTGATCGTGTGGCCTAATGGATAAGGCGTCGGACTTCGGATCTGAAGATTACAGGTTCGAATGCTGTCACGCTTGTGGTTTTCCAGTTCTGAAAAAGAAACATAACGTTTTAATGTAGTAATTGAGCAGTACGAAACCGTCTGAATGTTGCTGTTGACCATTTTTTGCTTGGAGATGCTCTTGAGCTTGAAACACACACAACAAGACCGGTGTTAACTAGCGAAATGGTCGGCAGAGTGCCGACACAGCGAGTTTTGACTATCACTTGCACATCTAAAACAACGTCGGAAAGTAACTCGTTCGGCTTTTGAGTCACATAAAGAATGTGTGTTAATTTTGACGCCACTAGCTCTGCATGTTGTCATGCAATTTCTTTACCTCTCAGAAATGATTATGACATAAAAGTGAAGTACGTGACGAGTGTGACGTTAGGAAAACATTAGGCATCATGGAGAGATTCTGTATGGGACCACCCAACCCAAACGAGTACTGTGTAACGTGCTACCCGGCTTTTATTCACCGAGGTAGCCGGCTAGCTCAGTCGGTAGAGTGTCAGACTCTTAATCCTGGGGTCGTGGGTTCGAGCCAGACGCTGGGCGGAACGGAATTTTGTTCCACTGCAGGTGTAAATTACCGTTTTTCTGATTAACGAGATTTAATGGAAATAGCAACTTTAAACTTTGCCTACGTCTCTGTCAGTCGCAAGGAAACTGTATTTGAAGGTGAAGGTGATTTTGTAGACATGTGTGAAAGACATGTTCTGAAATGCAAGTGTTGTTGTTTGGAGAGCACATCGGTTACGTGTCAGATGTGTAGCCAAGCAGTAATTTGTCGCCATAGCTGCAAATATTAGCCGGTAATATGAAGTGTTGTCAGCTAAAGTCTGATGATGCAGACGACCGTAAGGACGAAGTACCCAAGAGTACCGCTAGGCCGCGCCTCTTTAGCTCAGTGGTAGAGCACTGGTCTAATAAACCAGGGGTCGTAAGTTCCATCCTCACAGGAGAAAGATGAATTTTGGAAATCAGTTGCGCGTCGTGGCCGTATAGCAAACAGTATCTGTGATGACGAACAATTAGCGACAGGCGTTTTTTTAAGAATTACTCTCAGATGCGATTAAGGCGAATGGCGCAGATAAAGCATTTGCCAAAGCGGTACAGCATAAGGTGGGACGAGGCAGTCTGAATTACATTTTATAGATGTATTTCCCACATATCTCAGAGCCTCTCGCGATATTCGTCGTCGTCGTCGTCGTCGTCGTCGTCGCCGCCGCCGCTTCTGCAGAAGTAGCAAATGGCAATCGTAGCAAATGCGGCGAGGGACGCCCTGCCTTCGATTCCGAATGCACAAAGTGTGTGGTCTGGTTTCTCAGTCTATATTTGGTCGGTCTCGTCAGAGGTTGAATGTAACGAATGGGTGGGAAAGAGCAAGGAGCAGCGGCTGTGTAGAACGAAAACACAAATCCTCAGGGGGTGTGAGCGTTTTGAGATGAGTCGTATACATGTAAATGATGGTCGTCAGTGATCGTGTGGCCTAATGGATAAGGCGTCGGACTTTGGATCTGAAGATTACAGGTTCGAATGCTGTCACGCTTGTGTTTTTCCAGTTCTGAAAAAGAAACATAACGTTTTAATGTAGTAATTGAGCAGTACGAAACCGTCTGAATGTTGCTGTTGACCATTTTTTGCTTGGAGATGCTCTTGAGCTTGAAACACACACAACAAGACCGGTGTTAACTAGCGAAATGGTCGGCAGAGTGCCGACACAGCGAGTTTTGACTATCACTTGCACATCTAAAACAACGTCGGAAAGTAACTCGTTCGGCTTTTGAGTCACATAAAGAATGTGTGTTAATTTTGACGCCACTAGCTCTGCATGTTGTCATGCAATTTCTTTACCTCTCAGAAATGATTATGACATAAAAGTGAAGTACGTGACGAGTGTGACGTTAGGAAAACATTAGGCATCATGGAGAGATTCTGTATGGGACCACCCAACCCAAACGAGTACTGTGTAACGTGCTACCCGGCTTTTATTCACCGAGGTAGCCGGCTAGCTCAGTCGGTAGAGTGTCAGACTCTTAATCCTGGGGTCGTGGGTTCGAGCCAGACGCTGGGCGGAACGGAATTTTGTTCCACTGCAGGTGTAAATTACCGTTTTTCTGATTAACGAGATTTAATGGAAATAGCAACTTTAAACTTTGCCTACGTCTCTGTCAGTCGCAAGGAAACTGTATTTGAAGGTGAAGGTGATTTTGTAGACATGTGTGAAAGACATGTTCTGAAATGCAAGTGTTGTTGTTTGGAGAGCACATCGGTTACGTGTCAGATGTGTAGCCAAGCAGTAATTTGTCGCCATAGCTGCAAATATTAGCCGGTAATATGAAGTGTTGTCAGCTAAAGTCTGATGATGCAGACGACCGTAAGGACGAAGTACCCAAGAGTACCGCTAGGCCGCGCCTCTTTAGCTCAGTGGTAGAGCACTGGTCTAATAAACCAGGGGTCGTAAGTTCCATCCTCACAGGAGAAAGATGAATTTTGGAAATCAGTTGCGCGTCGTGGCCGTATAGCAAACAGTATCTGTGATGACGAACAATTAGCGACAGGCGTTTTTTTAAGAATTACTCTCAGATGCGATTAAGGCGAATGGCGCAGATAAAGCATTTGCCAAAGCGGTACAGCATAAGGTGGGACGAGGCAGTCTGAATTACATTTTATAGATGTATTTCCCACATATCTCAGAGCCTCTCGCGATATTCGTCGTCGTCGTCGTCGTCGTCGTCGTCGCCGCCGCCGCTTCTGCAGAAGTAGCAAATGGCAATCGTAGCAAATGCGGCGAGGGACGCCCTGCCTTCGATTCCGAATGCACAAAGTGTGTGGTCTGGTTTCTCAGTCTATATTTGGTCGGTCTCGTCAGAGGTTGAATGTAACGAATGGGTGGGAAAGAGCAAGGAGCAGCGGCTGTGTAGAACGAAAACACAAATCCTCAGGGGGTGTGAGCGTTTTGAGATGAGTCGTATACATGTAAATGATGGTCGTCAGTGATCGTGTGGCCTAATGGATAAGGCGTCGGACTTTGGATCTGAAGATTACAGGTTCGAATGCTGTCACGCTTGTGTTTTTCCAGTTCTGAAAAAGAAACATAACGTTTTAATGTAGTAATTGAGCAGTACGAAACCGTCTGAATGTTGCTGTTGACCATTTTTTGCTTGGAGATGCTCTTGAGCTTGAAACACACACAACAAGACCGGTGTTAACTAGCGAAATGGTCGGCAGAGTGCCGACACAGCGAGTTTTGACTATCACTTGCACATCTAAAGCAACGTCGGGAAGTAACTCGTTCGGCTTTTGAGTCACATAAAGAATGTGTGTTAATTTTGACGCCACTTGCTCCTCATGTTGTCATGCAATTTCTTTACCTCTCAGAAATGATTATGACATAAAAGTGAAGTACGTGACGAGTGTGACGTTAGGAAAACATTAGGCATCATGGAGAGATTCTGTATGGGACCACCCAACCCAAACGAGTACTGTGTAACGTGCTACCCGGCAGGTATTCACCGAGGTAGCCGGCTAGCTCAGTCGGTAGAGTGTCAGACTCTTAATCCTGGGGTCGTGGGTTCGAGCCAGACGCTGGGCGGAACGGAATTTTGTTTCGCTGCAGGTGTAAATTACCGTTTTTCTGATTAACGAGATTTAATGGAAATAGCAACTTTAAACTTTGCCTACGTCTCTGTCAGTCGCAAGGAAACTGTATTTGAAGGTGAAGGTGATTTTGTAGACATGTGTGAAAGACATGTTCTGAAATGCAAGTGTTGTTGTTTGGAGAGCACATCGGTTACGTGTCAGATGTGTAGCCAAGCAGTAATTTGTAGCCATAGCTGCAAATATTAGCCGGTAATATGAAGTGTTGTCAGCTAAAGTCTGATGATGCAGACGACCGTAAGGACGAAGTACCCAAGAGTACCGCTAGGCCGCGCCTCTTTAGCTCAGTGGTAGAGCACTGGTCTAATAAACCAGGGGTCGTAAGTTCCATCCTCACAGGAGAAAGATGAATTTTGGAAATCAGTTGCGCGTCGTGGCCGTATAGCAAACAGTATCTGTGATGACGAACAATTAGCGACAGGCGTTTTTTTAAGAATTACTCTCAGATGCGATTAAGGCGAATGGCGCAGATAAAGCATTTGCCAAAGCGGTACAGCATAAGGTGGGACGAGGCAGTCTGAATTACATTTTATAGATGTATTTCCCACATATCTCAGAGCCTCTCGCGATATTCGTCGTCGTCGTCGTCGTCGTCGTCGCCGCCGCCGCTTCTGCAGAAGTAGCAAATGGCAATCGTAGCAAATGCGGCGAGGGACGCCCTGCCTTCGATTCCGAATGCACAAAGTGTGTGGTCTGGTTTCTCAGTCTATATTTGGTCGGTCTCGTCAGAGGTTGAATGTAACGAATGGGTGGGAAAGAGCAAGGAGCAGCGGCTGTGTAGAACGAAAACACAAATCCTCAGGGGTGTGATCGTTTTGAGATGAGTCGTATACATGTAAATGTTGGTCGTCAGTGATCGTGTGGCCTAATGGATAAGGCGTCGGACTTCGGATCTGAAGATTACTGGTTCGAATGCTGTCACGCTTGTGTTTTTCCAGTTCTGAAAAAGAAACATAACGTTTCAATCTAGCAATTGAGCAGTAAGAAACCGTCTGAATGTTGCTGTTGACCATTTTTTGCTTGGAGATGCTCTTGAGCTTGAAACACACACAACAAGACCGGTGTTAACTAGCGAAATGGTCGGCAGAGTGCCGACACAGCGAGTTTTGACTATCACTTGCACATCTAAAACAACGTCGGGAAGTAACTCGTTCGGCTTTTGAGTCACATAAAGAATGTGTGTTAATTTTGACGCCACTTGCTCCTCATGTTGTCATGCAATTTCTTTACCTCTCAGAAATGATTATGACATAAAAGTGAAGTACGTGACGAGTGTGACGTTAGGAAAACATTAGGCATCATGGAGAGATTCTGTATGGGACCACCCAACCCAAACGAGTACTGTGTAACGTGCTACCCGGCAGGTATTCACCGAGGTAGCCGGCTAGCTCAGTCGGTAGAGTGTCAGACTCTTAATCCTGGGGTCGTGGGTTCGAGCCAGACGCTGGGCGGAACGGAATTTTGTTTCGCTGCAGGTGTAAATTACCGTTTTTCTGATTAACGAGATTTAATGGAAATAGCAACTTTAAACTTTGCCTACGTCTCTGTCAGTCGCAAGGAAACTGTATTTGAAGGTGAAGGTGATTTTGTAGACATGTGTGAAAGACATGTTCTGAAATGCAAGTGTTGTTGTTTGGAGAGCACATCGGTTACGTGTCAGATGTGTAGCCAAGCAGTAATTTGTCGCCATAGCTGCAAATATTAGCCGGTAATATGAAGTGTTGTCAGCTAAAGTCTGATGATGCAGACGACCGTAAGGACGAAGTACCCAAGAGTACCGCTAGGCCGCGCCTCTTTAGCTCAGTGGTAGAGCACTGGTCTAATAAACCAGGGGTCGTAAGTTCCATCCTCACAGGAGAAAGATGAATTTTGGAAATCAGTTGCGCGTCGTGGCCGTATAGCAAACAGTATCTGTGATGACGAACAATTAGCGACAGGCGTTTTTTTAAGAATTACTCTCAGATGCGATTAAGGCGAATGGCGCAGATAAAGCATTTGCCAAAGCGGTACAGCATAAGGTGGGACGAGGCAGTCTGAATTACATTTTATAGATGTATTTCCCACATATCTCAGAGCCTCTCGCGATATTCGTCATCGTCGTCGTCGTCGTCGTCGTCGCCGCCGCCGCTTCTGCAGAAGTAGCAAATGGCAATCGTAGCAAATGCGGCGAGGGACGCCCTGCCTTCGATTCCGAATGCACAAAGTGTGTGGTCTGGTTTCTCAGTCTATATTTGGTCGGTCTCGTCAGAGGTTGAATGTAACGAATGGGTGGGAAAGAGCAAGGAGCAGCGGCTGTGTAGAACGAAAACACAAATCCTCAGGGGTGTGATCGTTTTGAGATGAGTCGTATACATGTAAATGTTGGTCGTCAGTGATCGTGTGGCCTAATGGATAAGGCGTCGGACTTCGGATCTGAAGATTACTGGTTCGAATGCTGTCACGCTTGTGTTTTTCCAGTTCTGAAAAAGAAACATAACGTTTCAATCTAGCAATTGAGCAGTAAGAAACCGTCTGAATGTTGCTGTTGACCATTTTTTGCTTGGAGATGCTCTTGAGCTTGAAACACACACAACAAGACCGGTGTTAACTAGCGAAATGGTCGGCAGAGTGCCGACACAGCGAGTTTTGACTATCACTTGCACATGTAAAACAACGTCGGGAAGTAACTCGTTCGGCTTTTGAGTCACATAAAGTATGTGTGTTAATTTTGACGCCACTAGCTCTGCATGTTGTCATGCAATTTCTTTACCTCTCAGAAATGATTATGACATAAAAGTGAAGTACGTGACGAGTGTGACGTTAGGAAAACATTAGGCATCATGGAGAGATTCTGTATGGGACCACCCAACCCAAACGAGTACAGTGTGACGTGCTACCCGGCAGGTATTCACCGAGGTAGCCGGCTAGCTCAGTCGGTAGAGTGTCAGACTCTTAATCCCAGGGTCGTGGGTTCGAGCCAGTCGCTGGGCGGAACGGAATTTTGTTCCGCTGCAAGTGTAAATTGCCGTTTTTCTGAATAACGAGATTTAATGGAAATAGCAACTTTAAACTTTGCCTACGTCTCTGTCAGTCGCAAGGAAACTGTATTTGAAGGTGAAGGTGATTTTGTAGACATGTGTGAAAGACATGTTCTGAAATGCAAGTGTTGTTGTTTGGAGTGCACATCGGTTACGTGTCAGATGTGTAGCCAAGCAGTAATTTGTCGCCATAGCTGCAAATATTAGCCGGTAATATGAAGTGTTGTCAGCTAAAGTCTGATGATGCAGACGACCGTAAGGACGAAGTACCCAAGAGTACCGCTAGGCCGCGCCTCTTTAGCTCAGTGGTAGAGCACTGGTCTAATAAACCAGGGGTCGTAAGTTCCATCCTCACAGGAGAAAGATGAATTTTGGAAATCAGTTGCGCGTCGTGGCCGTATAGCAAACAGTATCTGTGATGACGAACAATTAGCGACAGGCGTTTTTTTAAGAATTACTCTCAGATGCGATTAAGGCGAATGGCGCAGATAAAGCATTTGCCAAAGCGGTACAGCATAAGGTGGGACGAGGCAGTCTGAATTACATTTTATAGATGTATTTCCCACATATCTCAGAGCCTCTCGCGATATTCGTCGTCGTCGTCGTCGTCGTCGTCGCCGCCGCCGCTTCTGCAGAAGTAGCAAATGGCAATCGTAGCAAATGCGGCGAGGGACGCCCTGCCTTCGATTCCGAATGCACAAAGTGTGTGGTCTGGTTTCTCAGTCTATATTTGGTCGGTCTCGTCAGAGGTTGAATGTAACGAATGGGTGGGAAAGAGCAAGGAGCAGCGGCTGTGTAGAACGAAAACACAAATCCTCAGGGGGTGTGAGCGTTTTGAGATGAGTCGTATACATGTAAATGATGGTCGTCAGTGATCGTGTGGCCTAATGGATAAGGCGTCGGACTTTGGATCTGAAGATTACAGGTTCGAATGCTGTCACGCTTGTGTTTTTCCAGTTCTGAAAAAGAAACATAACGTTTTAATGTAGTAATTGAGCAGTACGAAACCGTCTGAATGTTGCTGTTGACCATTTTTTGCTTGGAGATGCTCTTGAGCTTGAAACACACACAACAAGACCGGTGTTAACTAGCGAAATGGTCGGCAGAGTGCCGACACAGCGAGTTTTGACTATCACTTGCACATCTAAAGCAACGTCGGGAAGTAACTCGTTCGGCTTTTGAGTCACATAAAGAATGTGTGTTAATTTTGACGCCACTTGCTCCTCATGTTGTCATGCAATTTCTTTACCTCTCAGAAATGATTATGACATAAAAGTGAAGTACGTGACGAGTGTGACGTTAGGAAAACATTAGGCATCATGGAGAGATTCTGTATGGGACCACCCAACCCAAACGAGTACTGTGTAACGTGCTACCCGGCAGGTATTCACCGAGGTAGCCGGCTAGCTCAGTCGGTAGAGTGTCAGACTCTTAATCCTGGGGTCGTGGGTTCGAGCCAGACGCTGGGCGGAACGGAATTTTGTTTCGCTGCAGGTGTAAATTACCGTTTTTCTGATTAACGAGATTTAATGGAAATAGCAACTTTAAACTTTGCCTACGTCTCTGTCAGTCGCAAGGAAACTGTATTTGAAGGTGAAGGTGATTTTGTAGACATGTGTGAAAGACATGTTCTGAAATGCAAGTGTTGTTGTTTGGAGAGCACATCGGTTACGTGTCAGATGTGTAGCCAAGCAGTAATTTGTAGCCATAGCTGCAAATATTAGCCGGTAATATGAAGTGTTGTCAGCTAAAGTCTGATGATGCAGACGACCGTAAGGACGAAGTACCCAAGAGTACCGCTAGGCCGCGCCTCTTTAGCTCAGTGGTAGAGCACTGGTCTAATAAACCAGGGGTCGTAAGTTCCATCCTCACAGGAGAAAGATGAATTTTGGAAATCAGTTGCGCGTCGTGGCCGTATAGCAAACAGTATCTGTGATGACGAACAATTAGCGACAGGCGTTTTTTTAAGAATTACTCTCAGATGCGATTAAGGCGAATGGCGCAGATAAAGCATTTGCCAAAGCGGTACAGCATAAGGTGGGACGAGGCAGTCTGAATTACATTTTATAGATGTATTTCCCACATATCTCAGAGCCTCTCGCGATATTCGTCGTCGTCGTCGTCGTCGTCGTCGCCGCCGCCGCTTCTGCAGAAGTAGCAAATGGCAATCGTAGCAAATGCGGCGAGGGACGCCCTGCCTTCGATTCCGAATGCACAAAGTGTGTGGTCTGGTTTCTCAGTCTATATTTGGTCGGTCTCGTCAGAGGTTGAATGTAACGAATGGGTGGGAAAGAGCAAGGAGCAGCGGCTGTGTAGAACGAAAACACAAATCCTCAGGGGTGTGATCGTTTTGAGATGAGTCGTATACATGTAAATGTTGGTCGTCAGTGATCGTGTGGCCTAATGGATAAGGCGTCGGACTTCGGATCTGAAGATTACTGGTTCGAATGCTGTCACGCTTGTGTTTTTCCAGTTCTGAAAAAGAAACATAACGTTTCAATCTAGCAATTGAGCAGTAAGAAACCGTCTGAATGTTGCTGTTGACCATTTTTTGCTTGGAGATGCTCTTGAGCTTGAAACACACACAACAAGACCGGTGTTAACTAGCGAAATGGTCGGCAGAGTGCCGACACAGCGAGTTTTGACTATCACTTGCACATCTAAAACAACGTCGGGAAGTAACTCGTTCGGCTTTTGAGTCACATAAAGAATGTGTGTTAATTTTGACGCCACTTGCTCCTCATGTTGTCATGCAATTTCTTTACCTCTCAGAAATGATTATGACATAAAAGTGAAGTACGTGACGAGTGTGACGTTAGGAAAACATTAGGCATCATGGAGAGATTCTGTATGGGACCACCCAACCCAAACGAGTACTGTGTAACGTGCTACCCGGCAGGTATTCACCGAGGTAGCCGGCTAGCTCAGTCGGTAGAGTGTCAGACTCTTAATCCTGGGGTCGTGGGTTCGAGCCAGACGCTGGGCGGAACGGAATTTTGTTTCGCTGCAGGTGTAAATTACCGTTTTTCTGATTAACGAGATTTAATGGAAATAGCAACTTTAAACTTTGCCTACGTCTCTGTCAGTCGCAAGGAAACTGTATTTGAAGGTGAAGGTGATTTTGTAGACATGTGTGAAAGACATGTTCTGAAATGCAAGTGTTGTTGTTTGGAGAGCACATCGGTTACGTGTCAGATGTGTAGCCAAGCAGTAATTTGTCGCCATAGCTGCAAATATTAGCCGGTAATATGAAGTGTTGTCAGCTAAAGTCTGATGATGCAGACGACCGTAAGGACGAAGTACCCAAGAGTACCGCTAGGCCGCGCCTCTTTAGCTCAGTGGTAGAGCACTGGTCTAATAAACCAGGGGTCGTAAGTTCCATCCTCACAGGAGAAAGATGAATTTTGGAAATCAGTTGCGCGTCGTGGCCGTATAGCAAACAGTATCTGTGATGACGAACAATTAGCGACAGGCGTTTTTTTAAGAATTACTCTCAGATGCGATTAAGGCGAATGGCGCAGATAAAGCATTTGCCAAAGCGGTACAGCATAAGGTGGGACGAGGCAGTCTGAATTACATTTTATAGATGTATTTCCCACATATCTCAGAGCCTCTCGCGATATTCGTCATCGTCGTCGTCGTCGTCGTCGTCGCCGCCGCCGCTTCTGCAGAAGTAGCAAATGGCAATCGTAGCAAATGCGGCGAGGGACGCCCTGCCTTCGATTCCGAATGCACAAAGTGTGTGGTCTGGTTTCTCAGTCTATATTTGGTCGGTCTCGTCAGAGGTTGAATGTAACGAATGGGTGGGAAAGAGCAAGGAGCAGCGGCTGTGTAGAACGAAAACACAAATCCTCAGGGGTGTGATCGTTTTGAGATGAGTCGTATACATGTAAATGTTGGTCGTCAGTGATCGTGTGGCCTAATGGATAAGGCGTCGGACTTCGGATCTGAAGATTACTGGTTCGAATGCTGTCACGCTTGTGTTTTTCCAGTTCTGAAAAAGAAACATAACGTTTCAATCTAGCAATTGAGCAGTAAGAAACCGTCTGAATGTTGCTGTTGACCATTTTTTGCTTGGAGATGCTCTTGAGCTTGAAACACACACAACAAGACCGGTGTTAACTAGCGAAATGGTCGGCAGAGTGCCGACACAGCGAGTTTTGACTATCACTTGCACATGTAAAACAACGTCGGGAAGTAACTCGTTCGGCTTTTGAGTCACATAAAGTATGTGTGTTAATTTTGACGCCACTAGCTCTGCATGTTGTCATGCAATTTCTTTACCTCTCAGAAATGATTATGACATAAAAGTGAAGTACGTGACGAGTGTGACGTTAGGAAAACATTAGGCATCATGGAGAGATTCTGTATGGGACCACCCAACCCAAACGAGTACAGTGTGACGTGCTACCCGGCAGGTATTCACCGAGGTAGCCGGCTAGCTCAGTCGGTAGAGTGTCAGACTCTTAATCCCAGGGTCGTGGGTTCGAGCCAGTCGCTGGGCGGAACGGAATTTTGTTCCGCTGCAAGTGTAAATTGCCGTTTTTCTGAATAACGAGATTTAATGGAAATAGCAACTTTAAACTTTGCCTACGTCTCTGTCAGTCGCAAGGAAACTGTATTTGAAGGTGAAGGTGATTTTGTAGACATGTGTGAAAGACATGTTCTGAAATGCAAGTGTTGTTGTTTGGAGTGCACATCGGTTACGTGTCAGATGTGTAGCCAAGCAGTAATTTGTCGCCATAGCTGCAAATATTAGCCGGTAATATGAAGTGTTGTCAGCTAAAGTCTGATGATGCAGACGACCGTAAGGACGAAGTACCCAAGAGTACCGCTAGGCCGCGCCTCTTTAGCTCAGTGGTAGAGCACTGGTCTAATAAACCAGGGGTCGTAAGTTCCATCCTCACAGGAGAAAGATGAATTTTGGAAATCAGTTGCGCGTCGTGGCCGTATAGCAAACAGTATCTGTGATGACGAACAATTAGCGACAGGCGTTTTTTTAAGAATTACTCTCAGATGCGATTAAGGCGAATGGCGCAGATAAAGCATTTGCCAAAGCGGTACAGCATGAGGTGGGACGAGGCAGTCTGAATTACATTTTATAGATGTATTTCCCACATATCTCAGAGCCTCTCGCGATATTCGTCGTCGTCGTCGTCGCCGCCGCCGCCGCTTCTGCAGAAGTAGCAAATGGCAATCGTAGCAAATGCGGCGAGGGACGCCCTGCCTTCGATTCCGAATGCACAAAGTGTGTGGTCTTGTTTCTCAGTCTATATTTGGTCGGTCTCGTCAGAGGTTGAATGCAACGAATGGGTGGGAAAGAGCAAGGATCAGCGGCTGTGTAGAACGAAAACACAAATCCTCAGGGGTGTGAGCGTTTTGAGATGAGTCGTATACATGTAAATGTTTGTCGTCAGTGATCGTGTGGCCTAATGCATAAGGCGTCGGACTTCGGATCTGAAGATTACAGGTTCGAATGCTGTCACGCTTGTGTTTTTCCAGTTCTGAAAAAGAAACATAACGTTTTAATCTAGCAATTGAGCAGTACGAAACCGTCTGAATGTTGCTGTTGACCATTTTTTGCTTGGAGATGCTCTTGAGCTTGAAACACACACAACAAGACCGGTGTTAACTAGCGAAATGGTCGGCAGAGTGCCGACACAGCGAGTTTTGACTATCACTTGCACATCTAAAACAACGTCGGAAAGTAACTCGTTCGGCTTTTGAGTCACATAAAGTATGTGTGTTAATTTTGACGCCACTAGCTCTGCATGTTGTCATGTAATTTCTTTACCTCTCGGAAATGATTATGACATAAAAGTGAAGTACGCGACGAGTGTGACGTTAGGAAAACATTAGGCATCATGGAGAGATTCTGTATGGGACCACCCAACCCAAACGAGTACTGTGTAACGTGCTACCCGGCAGGTATTCACCGAGGTAGCTGGCTAGCTCAGTCGGTAGAGTGTCAGACTCTTAATCCTGGGGTCGTGGGTTCGAGCCAGACGCTGGGCGGAACGGAATTTTGTTCCGCTGCAGGTGTAAATTACCGTTTTTCTGATTAACGAGATTTAATGGAAATAGCAACTTTAAACTTTGCCTACGTCTCTGTCAGTCGCAAGGAAACTGTATTTGAAGGTGAAGGTGATTTTGTAGACATGTGTGAAAGACATGTTCTGGAATGCAAGTGTTGTTGTTTGGAGAGCACATCGGTTACGTGTCAGATGTGTAGCCAAGCAGTAATTTGTCGCCATAGCTGCAAATATTAGCCGGTAATATGAAGTGTTGTCAGCTAAAGTCTGATGATGCATACGACCGTAAGGACGAAGTACCCAAGAGTACCGCTAGGCCGCGCCTCTTTAGCTCAGTGGTAGAGCACTGGTCTAATAAATCAGGGGTCGTAAGTTCCATCCTCACAGGAGAAAGATGAATTTTGGAAATCAGTTGCGCGTCGTGGCCGTATAGCAAACAGTATCTGTGATGACGAACAATTAGCGACAGTGGTTTTATTAAGAATTACTCTCAGATGCGATTAAGGCGAATGGCGCAGATAAAGCATTTGCCAAAGCGGTACAGCATAAGGTGGGACGAGGCAGTCTGAATTACATTTTATAGATGTATTTCCCACATATCTCAGAGCCTCTCGCGATATTCGTCGTCGTCGTCGTCGTCGTCGTCGCCGCCGCCGCTTCTGCAGAAGTAGCAAATGGCAATCGTAGCAAATGCGGCGAGGGACGCCCTGCCTTCGATTCCGAATGCACAAAGTGTGTGGTCTTGTTTCTCAGTCTATATTTGGTCGGTCTCGTCAGAGGTTGAATGTAACGAATGGGTGGGAAAGAGCAAGGAGCAGCGGCTGTGTAGAACGAAAACACAAATCCTCAGGGGTGTGAGCGTTTTGAGATGAGTCGTATACATGTAAATGTTTGTCGTCAGTGATCGTGTGGCCTAATGGATAAGGCGTCGGACTTCGGATCTGAAGATTACAGGTTCGAATGCTGTCACGCTTGTGTTTTTCCAGTTCTGAAAAAGAAACATAACGTTTTAATCTAGCAATTGAGCAGTACGAAACCGTCTGAATGTTGCTGTTGACCATTTTTTGCTTGGAGATGCTCTTGAGCTTGAAACACACCCAACAAGACCGGTGTTAACTAGCGAAATGGTCGGCAGAGTGCCGACACAGCGAGTTTTGACTATCACTTGCACATCTAAAACAACGTCGGAAAGTAACTCGTTCGGCTTTTGAGTCACATAAAGTATGTGTGTTAATTTTGACGCCACTAGCTCTGCATGTTGTCATGCAATTTCTTTACCTCTCAGAAATGATTATGACATAAAAGTGAAGTACGCGACGAGTGTGACGTTAGGAAAACATTAGGCATCATGGAGAGATTCTGTATGGGACCACCCAACCCAAACGAGTACTGTGTAACGTGCTACCCGGCAGGTATTCACCGAGGTAGCTGGCTAGCTCAGTCGGTAGAGTGTCAGACTCTTAATCCTGGGGTCGTGGGTTCGAGCCAGACGCTGGGCGGAACGGAATTTTGTTCCGCTGCAGGTGTAAATTACCGTTTTTCTGATTAACGAGGTTTAATGGAAATAGCAACTTTAAACTTTGCCTACGTCTCTGTCAGTCGCAAGGAAACTGTATTTGAAGGTGAAGGTGATTTTGTAGACATGTGTGAAAGACATGTTCTGAAATGCAAGTGTTGTTGTTTGGAGAGCACATCGGTTACGTGTCAGATGTGTAGCCAAGCAGTAATTTGTCGCCATAGCTGCAAATATTAGCCGGTAATATGAAGTGTTGTCAGCTAAAGTCTGATGATGCATACGACCGTAAGGACGAAGTACCCAAGAGTACCGCTAGGCCGCGCCTCTTTAGCTCAGTGGTAGAGCACTGGTCTAATAAATCAGGGGTCGTAAGTTCCATCCTCACAGGAGAAAGATGAATTTTGGAAATCAGTTGCGCGTCGTGGCCGTATAGCAAACAGTATCTGTGATGACGAACAATTAGCGACAGGCGTTTTTTTAAGAATTACTCTCAGATGCGATTAAGGCGAATGGCGCAGATAAAGCATTTGCCAAAGCGGTACAGCATAAGGTGGGACGAGGCAGTCTGAATTACATTTTATAGATGTATTTCCCACATATCTCAGAGCCTCTCGCGATATTCGTCGTCGTCGTCGTCGTCGTCGTCGTCGCCGCCGCCGCTTCTGCAGAAGTAGCAAATGGCAATCGTAGCAAATGCGGCGAGTGACGCCCTGCCTTCGATTCCGAATGCACAAAGTGTGTGGTCTGGTTTCTCAGTCTATATTTGGTCGGTCTCGTCAGAGGTTGAATGTAACGAATGGGTGGGAAAGAGCAAGGAGCAGCGGCTGTGTAGAACGAAAACACAAATCCTCAGGGGTGTGAGCGTTTTGAGATGAGTCGTATACATGTAAATGTTGGTCGTCAGTGATCGTGTGGCCTAATGGATAAGGCGTCGGACTTCGGATCTGAAGATTACAGGTTCGAATGCTGTCACGCTTGTGTTTTTCCAGTTCTGAAAAAGAAACATAACGTTTTAATGTAGTAATTGAGCAGTACGAAACCGTCTGAATGTTGCTGTTGACCATTTTTTGCTTGGAGATGCTCTTGAGCTTGAAACACACACAACAAGACCGGTGTTAACTAGCGAAATGGTCGGCAGAGTGCCGACACAGCGAGTTTTGACTATCACTTGCACATCTAAAACAACGTCGGAAAGTAACTCGTTCGGCTTTTGAGTCACATAAAGAATGTGTGTTAATTTTGACGCCACTAGCTCTGCATGTTGTCATGCAATTTCTTTACCTCTCAGAAATGATTATGACATAAAAGTGAAGTACGTGACGAGTGTGACGTTAGGAAAACATTAGGCATCATGGCGAGATTCTGTATGGGACCACCCAACCCAAACGAGTACTGTGTAACGTGCTACCCGGCAGGTATTCACCGAGGTAGCCGGCTAGCTCAGTCGGTAGAGTGTCAGACTCTTAATCCTGGGGTCGTGGGTTCGAGCCAGACGCTGGGCGGAACGGAATTTTGTTCCGCTGCAGGTGTAAATTACCGTTTTTCTGATTAACGAGATTTAATGGAAATAGCAACTTTAAACTTTGCCTACGTCTCTGTCAGTCGCAAGGAAACTGTATTTGAAGGTGAAGGTGATTTTGTAGACATGTGTGAAAGACATGTTCTGAAATGCAAGTGTTGTTGTTTGGAGAGCACATCGGTTACGTGTCAGATGTGTAGCCAAGCAGTAATTTGTCGCCATAGCTGCAAATATTAGCCGGTAATATGAAGTGTTGTCAGCTAAAGTCTGATGATGCAGACGACCGTAAGGACGAAGTACCCAAGAGTACCGCTAGGCCGCGCCTCTTTAGCTCAGTGGTAGAGCACTGGTCTAATAAACCAGGGGTCGTAAGTTCCATCCTCACAGGAGAAAGATGAATTTTGGAAATCAGTTGCGCGTCGTGGCCGTATAGCAAACAGTATCTGTGATGACGAACAATTAGCGACAGGCGTTTTTTTAAGAATTACTCTCAGATGCGATTAAGGCGAATGGCGCAGATAAAGCATTTGCCAAAGCGGTACAGCATAAGGTGGGACGAGGCAGTCTGAATTACATTTTATAGATGTATTTCCCACATATCTCAGAGCCTCTCGCGATATTCGTCGTCGTCGTCGTCGTCGCCGCCGCCGCCGCTTCTGCAGAAGTAGCAAATGGCAATCGTAGCAAATGCGGCGAGGGACGCCCTGCCTTCGATTCCGAATGCACAAAGTGTGTGGTCTGGTTTCTCAGTCTATATTTGGTCGGTCTCGTCAGAGGTTGAATGTAACGAATGGGTGGGAAAGAGCAAGGAGCAGCGGCTGTGTAGAACGAAAACACAAATCCTCAGGGGTGTGAGCGTTTTGAGATGAGTCGTATACATGTAAATGTTGGTCGTCAGTGATCGTGTGGCCTAATGGATAAGGCGTCGGACTTCGGATCTGAAGATTACAGGTTCGAATGCTGTCACGCTTGTGTTTTTCCAGTTCTGAAAAAGAAACATAACGTTTTAATGTAGTAATTGAGCAGTACGAAACCGTCTGAATGTTGCTGTTGACCATTTTTTGCTTGGAGATGCTCTTGAGCTTGAAACACACACAACAAGACCGGTGTTAACTAGCGAAATGGTCGGCAGAGTGCCGACACAGCGAGTTTTGACTATCACTTGCACATCTAAAACAACGTCGGAAAGTAACTCGTTCGGCTTTTGAGTCACATAAAGAATGTGTGTTAATTTTGACGCCACTAGCTCTGCATGTTGTCATGCAATTTCTTTACCTCTCAGAAATGATTATGACATAAAAGTGAAGTACGTGACGAGTGTGACGTTAGGAAAACATTAGGCATCATGGAGAGATTCTGTATGGCACCACCCAACCCAAACGAGTACTGTGTAACGTGCTACCCGGCAGGTATTCACCGAGGTAGCCGGCTAGCTCAGTCGGTAGAGTGTCAGACTCTTAATCCTGGGGTCGTGGGTTCGAGCCAGACGCTGGGCGGAACGGAATTTTGTTCCGCTGCAGGTGTAAATTACCGTTTTTCTGATTAACGAGATTTAATGGAAATAGCAACTTTAAACTTTGCCTACGTCTCTGTCAGTCGCAAGGAAACTGTATTTGAAGGTGAAGGTGATTTTGTAGACATGTGTGAAAGACATGTTCTGAAATGCAAGTGTTGTTGTTTGGAGAGCACATCGGTTACGTGTCAGATGTGTAGCCAAGCAGTAATTTGTCGCCATAGCTGCAAATATTAGCCGGTAATATGAAGTGTTGTCAGCTAAAGTCTGATGATGCAGACGACCGTAAGGACGAAGTACCCAAGAGTACCGCTAGGCCGCGCATCTTTAGCTCAGTGGTAGAGCACTGGTCTAATAAAATAGGGGTCGTAAGTTCCATCCTCACAGGAGAAAGATGAATTTTGGAAATCAGTTGCGCGTCGTGGCCGTATAGCAAACAGTATCTGTGATGACGAACAATTAGCGACAGGCGTTTTTTTAAGAATTACTCTCAGATGCGATTAAGGCGAATGGCGCAGATAAAGCATTTGCCAAAGCGGTACAGCATAAGGTGGGACGAGGCAGTCTGAATTACATTTTATAGATGTATTTCCCACATATCTCAGAGCCTCTCGCGATATTCGTCGTCGTCGTCGTCGCCGCCGCCGCCGCTTCTGCAGAAGTAGCAAATGGCAATCGTAGCAAATGCGGCGAGGGACGCCCTGCCTTCGATTCCGAATGCACAAAGTGTGTGGTCTGGTTTCTCAGTCTATATTTGGTCGGTCTCGTCAGATGTTGAATGTAACGAATGGGTGGGAAAGAGCAAGGAGCAGCGGCTGTGTAGAACGAAAACACAAATCCTCAGGGGTGTGAGCGTTTTGAGATGAGTCGTATACATGTAAATGTTGGTCGTCAGTGATCGTGTGGCCTAATGGATAAGGCGTCGGACTTCGGATCTGAATATTACAGGTTCGAATGCTGTCACGCTTGTGTTTTCCAGTTCTGAAAAAGAAACATAACGTTTTAATGTAGTAATTGAGCAGTACGAAACCGTCTGAATGTTGCTGTTGACCATTTTTTGCTTGGAGATGCTCTTGAGCTTGAAACACACACAACAAGACCGGTGTTAACTAGCGAAATGGTCGGCAGAGTGCCGACACAGCGAGTTTTGACTATCACTTGCACATCTAAAACAACGTCGGAAAGTAACTCGTTCGGCTTTTGAGTCACATAAAGTATGTGTGTTAATTTTGACGCCACTAGCTCTGCATGTTGTCATGCAATTTCTTTACCTCTCAGAAATGATTATGACATAAAAGTGAAGTACGTGACGAGTGTGACGTTAGGAAAACATTAGGCATCATGGAGAGATTCTGTATGGGACCACCCAACCCAAACGAGTACTGTGTAACGTGCTACCCGGCAGGTATTCACCGAGGTAGCCGGCTAGCTCAGTCGGTAGAGTGTCAGACTCTTAATCCTGGGGTCGTGGGTTCGAGCCAGACGCTGGGCGGAGCGGAATTTTGTTCCGCTGCAGGTGTAAATTACCGTTTTTCTGATTAACGAGATTTAATGGAAATAGCAACTTTAAACTTTGCCTACGTCTCTGTCAGTCGCAAGGAAACTGTATTTGAAGGTGAAGGTGATTTTGTAGACATGTGTGAAAGACAAGTTCTGAAATGCAAGTGTTGTTGTTTGGAGAGCACATCGGTTACGTGTCAGATGTGTAGCCAAGCAGTAATTTGTCGCCATAGCTGCAAATATTAGCCGGTAATATGAAGTGTTGTCAGCTAAAGTCTGATGATGCAGACGACCGTAAGGACGAAGTACCCAAGAGTACCGCTAGGCCGCGCCTCTTTAGCTCAGTGGTAGAGCACTGGTCTCATAAACCAGGGGTCGTAAGTTCCATCCTCACAGGAGAAAGATGAATTTTGGAAATCAGTTGCGCGTCGTGGCCGTATAGCAAACAGTATCTGTGATGACGAACAATTAGCGACAGGCGTTTTTTTAAGAATTACTCTCAGATGCGATTAAGGCGAATGGCGCAGATAAAGCATTTGCCAAAGCGGTACAGCATAAGGTGGGACGAGGCAGTCTGAATTACATTTTATAGATGTATTTCCCACATATCTCAGAGCCTCTCGCGATATTCGTCGTCGTCGTCGTCGTCGTCGTCGCCGCCACTGCTTCTGCAGAAGTAGCAAATGGCAATCGTAGCAAATGCGGCGAGGGACGCCCTGCCTTCGATTCCGAATGCACAAAGTGTGTGGTCTGGTTTCTCAGTCTATATTTGGTCGGTCTCGTCAGAGGTTGAATGTAACGAATGGGTGGGAAAGAGCAAGGAGCAGCGGCTGTGTAGAACGAAAACACAAATCCTCAGGGGTGTGAGCGTTTTGAGATGAGTCGTATACATGTAAATGTTGGTCGTCAGTGATCGTGTGGCCCAATGGATAAGGCGTCGGACTTCGGATCTGAAGATTACGGGTTCGAATGCTGTCATGTTTCTGTTTTTCCAGTTCTGAAAAAGAAACATAACGTTTTAATTTAGTAATTGAGCAGTACGAAATCGTCTGAATGTTGCTGTTGACCATTTTTTGCTTGGAGATGCTCTTGAGCTTGAAACACACACAACAAGACCGGTGTTAACTAGCGAAATGGTCGGCAGAGTGCCGACACAGCGAGTTTTGACTATCACTTGCACATCTAAAACAACGTCGGAAAGTAACTCGTTCGGCTTTTGAGTCACATAAAGAATGTGTGTTAATTTTGACGCCACTAGCTCTGCATGTTGTCATGCAATTTCTTTACCTCTCAGAAATGATTATGACATAAAAGTGAAGTACGTGACGAGTGTGACGTTAGGAAAACATTAGGCATCATGGAGAGATTCTGTATGGGACCACCCAACCCAAACGAGTACTGTGTAACGTGCTACCCGGCAGGTATTCACCGAGGTAGCCGGCTAGCTCAGTCGGTAGAGTGTCAGACTCTTAATCCTGGGGTCGTGGGTTCGAGCTAGACGCTGGGCGGAACGGAATTTTGTTCCGCTGCAGGTGTAAATTACCGTTTTTCTGATTAACGAGATTTAATGGAAATAGCAACTTTAAACTTTGCCTACGTCTCTGTCAGTCGCAAGGAAACTGTATTTGAAGGTGAAGGTGATTTTGTAGACATGTGTGAAAGACATGTTCTGAAATGCAAGTGTTGTTGTTTGGAGAGCACATCGGTTACGTGTCAGATGTGTAGCCAAGCAGTAATTTGTCGCCATCGCTGCAAATATTAGCCGGTAATATGAAGTGTTGTCAGCTAAAGTCTGATGATGCAGACGACCGTAAGGACGAAGTACCCAAGAGTACCGCTAGGCCGCGCCTCTTTAGCTCAGTGGTAGAGCACTGGTCTAATAAACCAGGGGTCGTAAGTTCCATCCTCACAGGAGAAAGATGAATTTTGGAAATCAGTTGCGCGTCGTGGCCGTATAGCAAACAGTATCTGTGATGACGAACAATTAGCGACAGGCGTTTTTTTAAGAATTACTCTCAGATGCGATTAAGGCGAATGGCGCAGATAAAGCATTTGCCAAAGCGGTACAGCATAAGGTGGGACGAGGCAGTCTGAATTACATTTTATAGATGTATTTCCCACATATCTCAGAGCCTCTCGCGATATTCGTCGTCGTCGTCGTCGTCGTCGCCGCCGCCGCCGCTTCTGCAGAAGTAGCAAATGGCAATCGTAGCAAATGCGGCGAGGGACGCCCTGCCTTCGATTCCGAATGCACAAAGTGTGTGGTCTGGTTTCTCAGTCTATATTTGGTCGGTCTCGTCAGAGGTTGAATGTAACGAATGGGTGGGAAAGAGCAAGGAGCAGCGGCTGTGTAGAACGAAAACACAAATCCTCAGGGGTGTGAGCGTTTTGAGATGAGTCGTATACATGTAAATGTTGGTCGTCAGTGATCGTGTGGCCTAATGGATAAGGCGTCGGACTTCGGATCTGAAGATTACAGGTTCGAATGCTGTCACGCTTGTGTTTTTCCAGTTCTGAAAAAGAAACATAACGTTTTAATGTAGTAATTGAGCAGTACGAAACCGTCTGAATGTTGCTGTTGACCATTTTTTGCTTGGAGATGCTCTTGAGCTTGAAACACACACAACAACACCGGTGTTAACTAGCGAAATGGTCGGCAGAGTGCCGACACAGCGAGTTTTGACTATCACTTGCACATCTAAAACAACGTCGGAAAGTAACTCGTTCGGCTTTTGAGTCACATAAAGAATGTGTGTTAATTTTGACGCCACTAGCTCTGCATGTTGTCATGCAATTTCTTTACCTCTCAGAAATGATTATGACATAAAAGTGAAGTACGTGACGAGTGTGACGTTAGGAAAACATTAGGCATCATGGCGAGATTCTGTATGGGACCACCCAACCCAAACGAGTACTGTGTAACGTGCTACCCGGCAGGTATTCACCGAGGTAGCCGGCTAGCTCAGTCGGTAGAGTGTCAGACTCTTAATCCTGGGGTCGTGGGTTCGAGCCAGACGCTGGGCGGAACGGAATTTTGTTCCGCTGCAGGTGTAAATTACCGTTTTTCTGATTAACGAGATTTAATGGAAATAGCAACTTTAAACTTTGCCTACGTCTCTGTCAGTCGCAAGGAAACTGTATTTGAAGGTGAAGGTGATTTTGTAGACATGTGTGAAAGACATGTTCTGAAATGCAAGTGTTGTTGTTTGGAGAGCACATCGGTTACGTGTCAGATGTGTAGCCAAGCAGTAATTTGTCGCCATAGCTGCAAATATTAGCCGGTAATATGAAGTGTTGTCAGCTAAAGTCTGATGATGCAGACGACCGTAAGGACGAAGTACCCAAGAGTACCGCTAGGCCGCGCCTCTTTAGCTCAGTGGTAGAGCACTGGTCTAATAAACCAGGGGTCGTAAGTTCCATCCTCACAGGAGAAAGATGAATTTTGGAAATCAGTTGCGCGTCGTGGCCGTATAGCAAACAGTATCTGTGATGACGAACAATTAGCGACAGGCGTTTTTTTAAGAATTACTCTCAGATGCGATTAAGGCGAATGGCGCAGATAAAGCATTTGCCAAAGCGGTACAGCATAAGGTGGGACGAGGCAGTCTGAATTACATTTTATAGATGTATTTCCCACATATCTCAGAGCCTCTCGCGATATTCGTCGTCGTCGTCGTCGTCGTCGTCGCCGCCACTGCTTCTGCAGAAGTAGCAAATGGCAATCGTAGCAAATGCGGCGAGGGACGCCCTGCCTTCGATTCCGAATGCACAAAGTGTGTGGTCTGGTTTCTCAGTCTATATTTGGTCGGTCTCGTCAGAGGTTGAATGTAACGAATGGGTGGGAAAGGGCAAGGAGCAGCGGCTGTGTAGAACGAAAACACAAATCCTCAGGGGTGTGAGCGTTTTGAGATGAGTCGTATACATGTAAATGTTGGTCGTCAGTGATCGTGTGGCCCAATGGATAAGGCGTCGGACTTCGGATCTGAAGATTACGGGTTCGAATGCTGTCATGCTTGTGTTTTTCCAGTTCTGAAAAAGAAACATAACGTTTTAATTTAGTAATTGAGCAGTACGAAATCGTCTGAATGTTGCTGTTGACCATTTTTTGCTTGGAGATGCTCTTGAGCTTGAAACACACACAACAAGACCGGTGTTAACTAGCGAAATGGTCGGCAGAGTGCCGACACAGCGAGTTTTGACTATCACTTGCACATCTAAAACAACGTCGGAAAGTAACTCGTTCGGCTTTTGAGTCACATAAAGAATGTGTGTTAATTTTGACGCCACTAGCTCTGCATGTTGTCATGCAATTTCTTTACCTCTCAGAAATGATTATGACATAAAAGTGAAGTACGTGACGAGTGTGACGTTAGGAAAACATTAGGCATCATGGAGAGATTCTGTATGGGACCACCCAACCCAAACGAGTACTGTGTAACGTGCTACCCGGCAGGTATTCACCGAGGTAGCCGGCTAGCTCAGTCGGTAGAGTGTCAGACTCTTAATCCTGGGGTCGTGGGTTCGAGCCAGACGCTGGGCGGAACGGAATTTTGTTCCGCTGCAGGTGTAAATTACCGTTTTTCTGATTAACGAGATTTAATGGAAATAGCAACTTTAAACTTTGCCTACGTCTCTGTCAGTCGCAAGGAAACTGTATTTGAAGGTGAAGGTGATTTTGTAGACATGTGTGAAAGACATGTTCTGAAATGCAAGTGTTGTTGTTTGGAGAGCACATCGGTTACGTGTCAGATGTGTAGCCAAGCAGTAATTTGTCGCCATAGCTGCAAATATTAGCCGGTAATATGAAGTGTTGTCAGCTAAAGTCTGATGATGCAGACGACCGTAAGGACGAAGTACCCAAGAGTACCGCTAGGCCGCGCATCTTTAGCTCAGTGGTAGAGCACTGGTCTAATAAAATAGGGGTCGTAAGTTCCATCCTCACAGGAGAAAGATGAATTTTGGAAATCAGTTGCGCGTCGTGGCCGTATAGCAAACAGTATCTGTGATGACGAACAATTAGCGACAGGCGTTTTTTTAAGAATTACTCTCAGATGCGATTAAGGCGAATGGCGCAGATAAAGCATTTGCCAAAGCGGTACAGCATAAGGTGGGACGAGGCAGTCTGAATTACATTTTATAGATGTATTTCCCACATATCTCAGAGCCTCTCGCGATATTCGTCGTCGTCGTCGTCGCCGCCGCCGCCGCTTCTGCAGAAGTAGCAAATGGCAATCGTAGCAAATGCGGCGAGGGACGCCCTGCCTTCGATTCCGAATGCACAAAGTGTGTGGTCTGGTTTCTCAGTCTATATTTGGTCGGTCTCGTCAGATGTTGAATGTAACGAATGGGTGGGAAAGAGCAAGGAGCAGCGGCTGTGTAGAACGAAAACACAAATCCTCAGGGGTGTGAGCGTTTTGAGATGAGTCGTATACATGTAAATGTTGGTCGTCAGTGATCGTGTGGCCTAATGGATAAGGCGTCGGACTTCGGATCTGAATATTACAGGTTCGAATGCTGTCACGCTTGTGTTTTCCAGTTCTGAAAAAGAAACATAACGTTTTAATGTAGTAATTGAGCAGTACGAAACCGTCTGAATGTTGCTGTTGACCATTTTTTGCTTGGAGATGCTCTTGAGCTTGAAACACACACAACAAGACCGGTGTTAACTAGCGAAATGGTCGGCAGAGTGCCGACACAGCGAGTTTTGACTATCACTTGCACATCTAAAACAACGTCGGAAAGTAACTCGTTCGGCTTTTGAGTCACATAAAGTATGTGTGTTAATTTTGACGCCACTAGCTCTGCATGTTGTCATGCAATTTCTTTACCTCTCAGAAATGATTATGACATAAAAGTGAAGTACGTGACGAGTGTGACGTTAGGAAAACATTAGGCATCATGGAGAGATTCTGTATGGGACCACCCAACCCAAACGAGTACTGTGTAACGTGCTACCCGGCAGGTATTCACCGAGGTAGCCGGCTAGCTCAGTCGGTAGAGTGTCAGACTCTTAATCCTGGGGTCGTGGGTTCGAGCCAGACGCTGGGCGGAACGGAATTTTGTTCCGCTGCAGGTGTAAATTACCGTTTTTCTGATTAACGAGATTTAATGGAAATAGCAACTTTAAACTTTGCCTACGTCTCTGTCAGTCGCAAGGAAACTGTATTTGAAGGTGAAGGTGATTTTGTAGACATGTGTGAAAGACAAGTTCTGAAATGCAAGTGTTGTTGTTTGGAGAGCACATCGGTTACGTGTCAGATGTGTAGCCAAGCAGTAATTTGTCGCCATAGCTGCAAATATTAGCCGGTAATATGAAGTGTTGTCAGCTAAAGTCTGATGATGCAGACGACCGTAAGGACGAAGTACCCAAGAGTACCGCTAGGCCGCGCCTCTTTAGCTCAGTGGTAGAGCACTGGTCTAATAAACCAGGGGTCGTAAGTTCCATCCTCACAGGAGAAAGATGAATTTTGGAAATCAGTTGCGCGTCGTGGCCGTATAGCAAACAGTATCTGTGATGACGAACAATTAGCGACAGGCGTTTTTTTAAGAATTACTCTCAGATGCGATTAAGGCGAATGGCGCAGATAAAGCATTTGCCAAAGCGGTACAGCATAAGGTGGGACGAGGCAGTCTGAATTACATTTTATAGATGTATTTCCCACATATCTCAGAGCCTCTCGCGATATTCGTCGTCGTCGTCGTCGTCGTCGTCGCCGCCACTGCTTCTGCAGAAGTAGCAAATGGCAATCGTAGCAAATGCGGCGAGGGACGCCCTGCCTTCGATTCCGAATGCACAAAGTGTGTGGTCTGGTTTCTCAGTCTATATTTGGTCGGTCTCGTCAGAGGTTGAATGTAACGAATGGGTGGGAAAGAGCAAGGAGCAGCGGCTGTGTAGAACGAAAACACAAATCCTCAGGGGTGTGAGCGTTTTGAGATGAGTCGTATACATGTAAATGTTGGTCGTCAGTGATCGTGTGGCCCAATGGATAAGGCGTCGGACTTCGGATCTGAAGATTACGGGTTCGAATGCTGTCATGTTTCTGTTTTTCCAGTTCTGAAAAAGAAACATAACGTTTTAATTTAGTAATTGAGCAGTACGAAATCGTCTGAATGTTGCTGTTGACCATTTTTTGCTTGGAGATGCTCTTGAGCTTGAAACACACACAACAAGACCGGTGTTAACTAGCGAAATGGTCGGCAGAGTGCCGACACAGCGAGTTTTGACTATCACTTGCACATCTAAAACAACGTCGGAAAGTAACTCGTTCGGCTTTTGAGTCACATAAAGAATGTGTGTTAATTTTGACGCCACTAGCTCTGCATGTTGTCATGCAATTTCTTTACCTCTCAGAAATGATTATGACATAAAAGTGAAGTACGTGACGAGTGTGACGTTAGGAAAACATTAGGCATCATGGAGAGATTCTGTATGGGACCACCCAACCCAAACGAGTACTGTGTAACGTGCTACCCGGCAGGTATTCACCGAGGTAGCCGGCTAGCTCAGTCGGTAGAGTGTCAGACTCTTAATCCTGGGGTCGTGGGTTCGAGCTAGACGCTGGGCGGAACGGAATTTTGTTCCGCTGCAGGTGTAAATTACCGTTTTTCTGATTAACGAGATTTAATGGAAATAGCAACTTTAAACTTTGCCTACGTCTCTGTCAGTCGCAAGGAAACTGTATTTGAAGGTGAAGGTGATTTTGTAGACATGTGTGAAAGACATGTTCTGAAATGCAAGTGTTGTTGTTTGGAGAGCACATCGGTTACGTGTCAGATGTGTAGCCAAGCAGTAATTTGTCGCCATCGCTGCAAATATTAGCCGGTAATATGAAGTGTTGTCAGCTAAAGTCTGATGATGCAGACGACCGTAAGGACGAAGTACCCAAGAGTACCGCTAGGCCGCGCCTCTTTAGCTCAGTGGTAGAGCACTGGTCTAATAAACCAGGGGTCGTAAGTTCCATCCTCACAGGAGAAAGATGAATTTTGGAAATCAGTTGCGCGTCGTGGCCGTATAGCAAACAGTATCTGTGATGACGAACAATTAGCGACAGGCGTTTTTTTAAGAATTACTCTCAGATGCGATTAAGGCGAATGGCGCAGATAAAGCATTTGCCAAAGCGGTACAGCATAAGGTGGGACGAGGCAGTCTGAATTACATTTTATAGATGTATTTCCCACATATCTCAGAGCCTCTCGCGATATTCGTCGTCGTCGTCGTCGTCGCCGCCGCCGCCGCTTCTGCAGAAGTAGCAAATGGCAATCGTAGCAAATGCGGCGAGGGACGCCCTGCCTTCGATTCCGAATGCACAAAGTGTGTGGTCTGGTTTCTCAGTCTATATTTGGTCGGTCTCGTCAGAGGTTGAATGTAACGAATGGGTGGGAAAGAGCAAGGAGCAGCGGCTGTGTAGAACGAAAACACAAATCCTCAGGGGTGTGAGCGTTTTGAGATGAGTCGTATACATGTAAATGTTGGTCGTCAGTGATCGTGTGGCCTAATGGATAAGGCGTCGGACTTCGGATCTGAAGATTACAGGTTCGAATGCTGTCACGCTTGTGTTTTTCCAGTTCTGAAAAAGAAACATAACGTTTTAATGTAGTAATTGAGCAGTACGAAACCGTCTGAATGTTGCTGTTGACCATTTTTTGCTTGGAGATGCTCTTGAGCTTGAAACACACACAACAACACCGGTGTTAACTAGCGAAATGGTCGGCAGAGTGCCGACACAGCGAGTTTTGACTATCACTTGCACATCTAAAACAACGTCGGAAAGTAACTCGTTCGGCTTTTGAGTCACATAAAGAATGTGTGTTAATTTTGACGCCACTAGCTCTGCATGTTGTCATGCAATTTCTTTACCTCTCAGAAATGATTATGACATAAAAGTGAAGTACGTGACGAGTGTGACGTTAGGAAAACATTAGGCATCATGGCGAGATTCTGTATGGGACCACCCAACCCAAACGAGTACTGTGTAACGTGCTACCCGGCAGGTATTCACCGAGGTAGCCGGCTAGCTCAGTCGGTAGAGTGTCAGACTCTTAATCCTGGGGTCGTGGGTTCGAGCCAGACGCTGGGCGGAACGGAATTTTGTTCCGCTGCAGGTGTAAATTACCGTTTTTCTGATTAACGAGATTTAATGGAAATAGCAACTTTAAACTTTGCCTACGTCTCTGTCAGTCGCAAGGAAACTGTATTTGAAGGTGAAGGTGATTTTGTAGACATGTGTGAAAGACATGTTCTGAAATGCAAGTGTTGTTGTTTGGAGAGCACATCGGTTACGTGTCAGATGTGTAGCCAAGCAGTAATTTGTCGCCATAGCTGCAAATATTAGCCGGTAATATGAAGTGTTGTCAGCTAAAGTCTGATGATGCAGACGACCGTAAGGACGAAGTACCCAAGAGTACCGCTAGGCCGCGCCTCTTTAGCTCAGTGGTAGAGCACTGGTCTAATAAACCAGGGGTCGTAAGTTCCATCCTCACAGGAGAAAGATGAATTTTGGAAATCAGTTGCGCGTCGTGGCCGTATAGCAAACAGTATCTGTGATGACGAACAATTAGCGACAGGCGTTTTTTTAAGAATTACTCTCAGATGCGATTAAGGCGAATGGCGCAGATAAAGCATTTGCCAAAGCGGTACAGCATAAGGTGGGACGAGGCAGTCTGAATTACATTTTATAGATGTATTTCCCACATATCTCAGAGCCTCTCGCGATATTCGTCGTCGTCGTCGTCGTCGTCGTCGCCGCCACTGCTTCTGCAGAAGTAGCAAATGGCAATCGTAGCAAATGCGGCGAGGGACGCCCTGCCTTCGATTCCGAATGCACAAAGTGTGTGGTCTGGTTTCTCAGTCTATATTTGGTCGGTCTCGTCAGAGGTTGAATGTAACGAATGGGTGGGAAAGGGCAAGGAGCAGCGGCTGTGTAGAACGAAAACACAAATCCTCAGGGGTGTGAGCGTTTTGAGATGAGTCGTATACATGTAAATGTTGGTCGTCAGTGATCGTGTGGCCCAATGGATAAGGCGTCGGACTTCGGATCTGAAGATTACGGGTTCGAATGCTGTCATGCCTGTGTTTTTCCAGTTCTGAAAAAGAAACATAACGTTTTAATTTAGTAATTGAGCAGTACGAAATCGTCTGAATGTTGCTGTTGACCATTTTTTGCTTGGAGATGCTCTTGAGCTTGAAACACACACAAAAAGACCGGTGTTAACTAGCGAAATGGTCGGCAGAGTGCCGACACAGCGAGTTTTGACTATCACTTGCACATCTAAAACAACGTCGGAAAGTAACTCGTTCGGCTTTTGAGTCACATAAAGAATGTGTGTTAATTTTGACGCCACTAGCTCTGCATGTTGTCATGCAATTTCTTTACCTCTCAGAAATGATTATGACATAAAAGTGAAGTACGTGACGAGTGTGACGTTAGGAAAACATTAGGCATCATGGAGAGATTCTGTATGGGACCACCCAACCCAAACGAGTACTGTGTAACGTGCTACCCGGCAGGTATTCACCGAGGTAGCCGGCTAGCTCAGTCGGTAGAGTGTCAGACTCTTAATCCTGGGGTCGTGGGTTCGAGCCAGACGCTGGGCGGAACGGAATTTTGTTCCGCTGCAGGTGTAAATTACCGTTTTTCTGATTAACGAGATTTAATGGAAATAGCAACTTTAAACTTTGCCTACGTCTCTGTCAGTCGCAAGGAAACTGTATTTGAAGGTGAAGGTGATTTTGTAGACATGTGTGAAAGACATGTTCTGAAATGCAAGTGTTGTTGTTTGGAGAGCACATCGGTTACGTGTCAGATGTGTAGCCAAGCAGTAATTTGTCGCCATAGCTGCAAATATTAGCCGGTAATATGAAGTGTTGTCAGCTAAAGTCTGATGATGCAGACGACCGTAAGGACGAAGTACCCAAGAGTACCGCTAGGCCGCGCCTCTTTAGCTCAGTGGTAGAGCACTGGTCTAATAAACCAGGGGTCGTAAGTTCCATCCTCACAGGAGAAAGATGAATTTTGGAAATCAGTTGCGCGTCGTGGCCGTATAGCAAACAGTATCTGTGATGACGAACAATTAGCGACAGGCGTTTTTTTAAGAATTACTCTCAGATGCGATTAAGGCGAATGGCGCAGATAAAGCATTTGCCAAAGCGGTACAGCATAAGGTGGGACGAGGCAGTCTGAATTACATTTTATAGATGTATTTCCCACATATCTCAGAGCCTCTCGCGATATTCGTCGTCGTCGTCGTCGTCGTCGTCGCCGCCACTGCTTCTGCAGAAGTAGCAAATGGCAATCGTAGCAAATGCGGCGAGGGACGCCCTGCCTTCGATTCCGAATGCACAAAGTGTGTGGTCTGGTTTCTCAGTCTATATTTGGTCGGTCTCGTCAGAGGTTGAATGTAACGAATGGGTGGGAAAGGGCAAGGAGCAGCGGCTGTGTAGAACGAAAACACAAATCCTCAGGGGTGTGAGCGTTTTGAGATGAGTCGTATACATGTAAATGTTGGTCGTCAGTGATCGTGTGGCCCAATGGATAAGGCGTCGGACTTCGGATCTGAAGATTACGGGTTCGAATGCTGTCATGCTTGTGTTTTTCCAGTTCTGAAAAAGAAACATAACGTTTTAATTTAGTAATTGAGCAGTACGAAATCGTCTGAATGTTGCTGTTGACCATTTTTTGCTTGGAGATGCTCTTGAGCTTGAAACACACACAACAAGACCGGTGTTAACTAGCGAAATGGTCGGCAGAGTGCCGACACAGCGAGTTTTGACTATCACTTGCACATCTAAAACAACGTCGGAAAGTAACTCGTTCGGCTTTTGAGTCACATAAAGAATGTGTGTTAATTTTGACGCCACTAGCTCTGCATGTTGTCATGCAATTTCTTTACCTCTCAGAAATGATTATGACATAAAAGTGAAGTACGTGACGAGTGTGACGTTAGGAAAACATTAGGCATCATGGAGAGATTCTGTATGGGACCACCCAACCCAAACGAGTACTGTGTAACGTGCTACCCGGCAGGTATTCACCGAGGTAGCCGGCTAGCTCAGTCGGTAGAGTGTCAGACTCTTAATCCTGGGGTCGTGGGTTCGAGCCAGACGCTGGGCGGAACGGAATTTTGTTCCGCTGCAGGTGTAAATTACCGTTTTTCTGATTAACGAGATTTAATGGAAATAGCAACTTTAAACTTTGCCTACGTCTCTGTCAGTCGCAAGGAAACTGTATTTGAAGGTGAAGGTGATTTTGTAGACATGTGTGAAAGACATGTTCTGAAATGCAAGTGTTGTTGTTTGGAGAGCACATCGGTTACGTGTCAGATGTGTAGCCAAGCAGTAATTTGTCGCCATAGCTGCAAATATTAGCCGGTAATATGAAGTGTTGTCAGCTAAAGTCTGATGATGCAGACGACCGTAAGGACGAAGTACCCAAGAGTACCGCTAGGCCGCGCCTCTTTAGCTCAGTGGTAGAGCACTGGTCTAATAAACCAGGGGTCGTAAGTTCCATCCTCACAGGAGAAAGATGAATTTTGGAAATCAGTTGCGCGTCGTGGCCGTATAGCAAACAGTATCTGTGATGACGAACAATTAGCGACAGGCGTTTTTTTAAGAATTACTCTCAGATGCGATTAAGGCGAATGGCGCAGATAAAGCATTTGCCAAAGCGGTACAGCATAAGGTGGGACGAGGCAGTCTGAATTACATTTTATAGATGTATTTCCCACATATCTCAGAGCCTCTCGCGATATTCGTCGTCGTCGTCGTCGTCGTCGTCGCCGCCACTGCTTCTGCAGAAGTAGCAAATGGCAATCGTAGCAAATGCGGCGAGGGACGCCCTGCCTTCGATTCCGAATGCACAAAGTGTGTGGTCTGGTTTCTCAGTCTATATTTGGTCGGTCTCGTCAGAGGTTGAATGTAACGAATGGGTGGGAAAGGGCAAGGAGCAGCGGCTGTGTAGAACGAAAACACAAATCCTCAGGGGTGTGAGCGTTTTGAGATGAGTCGTATACATGTAAATGTTGGTCGTCAGTGATCGTGTGGCCCAATGGATAAGGCGTCGGACTTCGGATCTGAAGATTACGGGTTCGAATGCTGTCATGCTTGTGTTTTTCCAGTTCTGAAAAAGAAACATAACGTTTTAATTTAGTAATTGAGCAGTACGAAATCGTCTGAATGTTGCTGTTGACCATTTTTTGCTTGGAGATGCTCTTGAGCTTGAAACACACACAACAAGACCGGTGTTAACTAGCGAAATGGTCGGCAGAGTGCCGACACAGCGAGTTTTGACTATCACTTGCACATCTAAAACAACGTCGGAAAGTAACTCGTTCGGCTTTTGAGTCACATAAAGAATGTGTGTTAATTTTGACGCCACTAGCTCTGCATGTTGTCATGCAATTTCTTTACCTCTCAGAAATGATTATGACATAAAAGTGAAGTACGTGACGAGTGTGACGTTAGGAAAACATTAGGCATCATGGAGAGATTCTGTATGGGACCACCCAACCCAAACGAGTACTGTGTAACGTGCTACCCGGCAGGTATTCACCGAGGTAGCCGGCTAGCTCAGTCGGTAGAGTGTCAGACTCTTAATCCTGGGGTCGTGGGTTCGAGCCAGACGCTGGGCGGAACGGAATTTTGTTCCGCTGCAGGTGTAAATTACCGTTTTTCTGATTAACGAGATTTAATGGAAATAGCAACTTTAAACTTTGCCTACGTCTCTGTCAGTCGCAAGGAAACTGTATTTGAAGGTGAAGGTGATTTTGTAGACATGTGTGAAAGACATGTTCTGAAATGCAAGTGTTGTTGTTTGGAGAGCACATCGGTTACGTGTCAGATGTGTAGCCAAGCAGTAATTTGTCGCCATAGCTGCAAATATTAGCCGGTAATATGAAGTGTTGTCAGCTAAAGTCTGATGATGCAGACGACCGTAAGGACGAAGTACCCAAGAGTACCGCTAGGCCGCGCCTCTTTAGCTCAGTGGTAGAGCACTGGTCTAATAAACCAGGGGTCGTAAGTTCCATCCTCACAGGAGAAAGATGAATTTTGGAAATCAGTTGCGCGTCGTGGCCGTATAGCAAACAGTATCTGTGATGACGAACAATTAGCGACAGGCGTTTTTTTAAGAATTACTCTCAGATGCGATTAAGGCGAATGGCGCAGATAAAGCATTTGCCAAAGCGGTACAGCATAAGGTGGGACGAGGCAGTCTGAATTACATTTTATAGATGTATTTCCCACATATCTCAGAGCCTCTCGCGATATTCGTCGTCGTCGTCGTCGTCGTCGTCGCCGCCACTGCTTCTGCAGAAGTAGCAAATGGCAATCGTAGCAAATGCGGCGAGGGACGCCCTGCCTTCGATTCCGAATGCACAAAGTGTGTGGTCTGGTTTCTCAGTCTATATTTGGTCGGTCTCGTCAGAGGTTGAATGTAACGAATGGGTGGGAAAGGGCAAGGAGCAGCGGCTGTGTAGAACGAAAACACAAATCCTCAGGGGTGTGAGCGTTTTGAGATGAGTCGTATACATGTAAATGTTGGTCGTCAGTGATCGTGTGGCCCAATGGATAAGGCGTCGGACTTCGGATCTGAAGATTACGGGTTCGAATGCTGTCATGCTTGTGTTTTTCCAGTTCTGAAAAAGAAACATAACGTTTTAATTTAGTAATTGAGCAGTACGAAATCGTCTGAATGTTGCTGTTGACCATTTTTTGCTTGGAGATGCTCTTGAGCTTGAAACACACACAAAAAGACCGGTGTTAACTAGCGAAATGGTCGGCAGAGTGCCGACACAGCGAGTTTTGACTATCACTTGCACATCTAAAACAACGTCGGAAAGTAACTCGTTCGGCTTTTGAGTCACATAAAGAATGTGTGTTAATTTTGACGCCACTAGCTCTGCATGTTGTCATGCAATTTCTTTACCTCTCAGAAATGATTATGACATAAAAGTGAAGTACGTGACGAGTGTGACGTTAGGAAAACATTAGGCATCATGGAGAGATTCTGTATGGGACCACCCAACCCAAACGAGTACTGTGTAACGTGCTACCCGGCAGGTATTCACCGAGGTAGCCGGCTAGCTCAGTCGGTAGAGTGTCAGACTCTTAATCCTGGGGTCGTGGGTTCGAGCCAGACGCTGGGCGGAACGGAATTTTGTTCCGCTGCAGGTGTAAATTACCGTTTTTCTGATTAACGAGATTTAATGGAAATAGCAACTTTAAACTTTGCCTACGTCTCTGTCAGTCGCAAGGAAACTGTATTTGAAGGTGAAGGTGATTTTGTAGACATGTGTGAAAGACATGTTCTGAAATGCAAGTGTTGTTGTTTGGAGAGCACATCGGTTACGTGTCAGATGTGTAGCCAAGCAGTAATTTGTCGCCATCGCTGCAAATATTAGCCGGTAATATGAAGTGTTGTCAGCTAAAGTCTGATGATGCAGACGACCGTAAGGACGAAGTACTCAAGAGTACCGCTAGGCCGCGCCTCTTTAGCTCAGTGGTAGAGCACTGGTCTAATAAACCAGGGGTCGTAAGTTCCATCCTCACAGGAGAAAGATGAATTTTGGAAATCAGTTGCGCGTCGTGGCCGTATAGCAAACAGTATCTGTGATGACGAACAATTAGCGACAGGCGTTTTTTTAAGAATTACTCTCAGATGCGATTAAGGCGAATGGCGCAGATAAAGCATTTGCCAAAGCGGTACAGCATAAGGTGGGACGAGGCAGTCTGAATTACATTTTATAGATGTATTTCCCACATATCTCAGAGCCTCTCGCGATATTCGTCGTCGTCGTCGTCGTCGTCGCCGCCGCCGCCGCTTCTGCAGAAGTAGCAAATGGCAATCGTAGCAAATGCGGCGAGGGACGCCCTGCCTTCGATTCCGAATGCACAAAGTGTGTGGTCTTGTTTCTCAGTCTATATTTGGTCGGTCTCGTCAAAGGTTGAATGTAACGAATGGGTGGGAAAGAGCAAGGAGCAGCGGCTGTGTAGAACGAAAACACAAATCCTCAGGGGTGTGAGCGTTTTGAGATGAGTCGTATACATGTAAATGTTGGTCGTCAGTGATCGTGTGGCCTAATGGATAAGGCGTCGGTCTTCGGATCTGAAGATTACAGGTTCGAATGCTGTCACGCTTGTGTTTTTCCAGTTCTGAAAAAGAAACATAACGTTTTAATGTAGTAATTGAGCAGTACGAAACCGTCTGAATGTTGCTGTTGACCATTTTTTGCTTGGAGATGCTCTTGAGCTTGAAACACACACAACAAGACCGGTGTTAACTAGCGAAATGGTCGGCAGAGTGCCGACACAGCGAGTTTTGACTATCACTTGCACATCTAAAACAACGTCGGAAAGTAACTCGTTCGGCTTTTGAGTCACATAAAGAATGTGTGTTAATTTTGACGCCACTAGCTCTGCATGTTGTCATGCAATTTCTTTACCTCTCAGAAATGATTATGACATAAAAGTGAAGTACGTGACGAGTGTGACGTTAGGAAAACATTAGGCATCATGGAGAGATTCTGTATGGCACCACCCAACCCAAACGAGTACTGTGTAACGTGCTACCCGGCAGGTATTCACCGAGGTAGCCGGCTAGCTCAGTCGGTAGAGTGTCAGACTCTTAATCCTGGGGTCGTGGGTTCGAGCCAGACGCTGGGCGGAACGGAATTTTGTTCCGCTGCAGGTGTAAATTACCGTTTTTCTGATTAACGAGATTTAATGGAAATAGCAACTTTAAACTTTGCCTACGTCTCTGTCAGTCGCAAGGAAACTGTATTTGAAGGTGAAGGTGATTTTGTAGACATGTGTGAAAGACATGTTCTGAAATGCAAGTGTTGTTGTTTGGAGAGCACATCGGTTACGTGTCAGATGTGTAGCCAAGCAGTAATTTGTCGCCATCGCTGCAAATATTAGCCGGTAATATGAAGTGTTGTCAGCTAAAGTCTGATGATGCAGACGACCGTAAGGACGAAGTACCCAAGAGTACCGCTAGGCCGCGCCTCTTTAGCTCAGTGGTAGAGCACTGGTCTAATAAACCAGGGGTCGTAAGTTCCATCCTCACAGGAGAAAGATGAATTTTGGAAATCAGTTGCGCGTCGTGGCCGTATAGCAAACAGTATCTGTGATGACGAACAATTAGCGACAGGCGTTTTTTTAAGAATTACTCTCAGATGCGATTAAGGCGAATGGCGCAGATAAAGCATTTGCCAAAGCGGTACAGCATAAGGTGGACGAGGCAGTCTGAATTACATTTTATAGATGTATTTCCCACATATCTCAGAGCCTCTCGCGATATTCGTCGTCGTCGTCGTCGCCGCCGCCGCTTCTGCAGAAGTAGCAAATGGCAATCGTAGCAAATGCGGCGAGGGACGCCCTGCCTTCGATTCCGAATGCACAAAGTGTGTGGTCTGGTTTCTCAGTCTATATTTGGTCGGTCTCGTCAGAGGTTGAATGTAACGAATGGGTGGGAAAGAGCAAGGAGCAGCGGCTGTGTAGAACGAAAACACAAATCCTCAGGGGTGTGAGCGTTTTGAGATGAGTCGTATACATGTAAATGTTGGTCGTCAGTGATCGTGTGGCCTAATGGATAAGGCGTCGGACTTCGGATCTGAAGATTACAGGTTCGAATGCTGTCACGCTTGTGTTTTTCCAGTTCTGAAAAAGAAACATAACGTTTTAATGTAGTAATTGAGCAGTACGAAACCGTCTGAATGTTGCTGTTGACCATTTTTTGCTTGGAGATGCTCTTGAGCTTGAAACACACACAACAAGACCGGTGTTAACTAGCGAAATGGTCGGCAGAGTGCCGACACAGCGAGTTTTGACTATCACTTGCACATCTAAAACAACGTCGGAAAGTAACTCGTTCGGCTTTTGAGTCACATAAAGAATGTGTGTTAATTTTGACGCCACTAGCTCTGCATGTTGTCATGCAATTTCTTTACCTCTCAGAAATGATTATGACATAAAAGTGAAGTACGTGACGAGTGTGACGTTAGGAAAACATTAGGCATCATGGAGAGATTCTGTATGGGACCACCCAACCCAAACGAGTACTGTGTAACGTGCTACCCGGCAGGTATTCACCGAGGTAGCCGGCTAGCTCAGTCGGTAGAGTGTCAGACTCTTAATCCTGGGGTCGTGGGTTCGAGCCAGACGCTGGGCGGAACGGAATTTTGTTCCGCTGCAGGTGTAAATTACCGTTTTTCTGATTAACGAGATTTAATGGAAATAGCAACTTTAAACTTTGCCTACGTCTCTGTCAGTCGCAAGGAAACTGTATTTGAAGGTGAAGGTGATTTTGTAGACATGTGTGAAAGACATGTTCTGAAATGCAAGTGTTGTTGTTTGGAGAGCACATCGGTTACGTGTCAGATGTGTAGCCAAGCAGTAATTTGTCGCCATAGCTGCAAATATTAGCCGGTAATATGAAGTGTTGTCAGCTAAAGTCTGATGATGCAGACGACCGTAAGGACGAAGTACCCAAGAGTACCATAGGCCGCGCCTCTTTAGCTCAGTGGTAGAGCACTGGTCTAATAAACCAGGGGTCGTAAGTTCCATCCTCACAGGAGAAAGATGAATTTTGGAAATCAGTTGCGCGTCGTGGCCGTATAGCAAACAGTATCTGTGATGACGAACAATTAGCGACAGGCGTTTTTTTAAGAATTACTCTCAGATGCGATTAAGGCGAATGGCGCAGATAAAGCATTTGCCAAAGCGGTACAGCATAAGGTGGACGAGGCAGTCTGAATTACATTTTATAGATGTATTTCCCACATATCTCAGAGCCTCTCGCGATATTCGTCGTCGTCGTCGTCGCCGCCGCCGCTTCTGCAGAAGTAGCAAATGGCAATCGTAGCAAATGCGGCGAGGGACGCCCTGCCTTCGATTCCGAATGCACAAAGTGTGTGGTCTGGTTTCTCAGTCTATATTTGGTCGGTCTCGTCAGAGGTTGAATGTAACGAATGGGTGGGAAAGAGCAAGGAGCAGCGGCTGTGTAGAACGAAAACACAAATCCTCAGGGGTGTGAGCGTTTTGAGATGAGTCGTATACATGTAAATGTTGGTCGTCAGTGATCGTGTGGCCTAATGGATAAGGCGTCGGACTTCGGATCTGAAGATTACAGGTTCGAATGCTGTCACGCTTGTGTTTTTCCAGTTCTGAAAAAGAAACATAACGTTTTAATGTAGTAATTGAGCAGTACGAAACCGTCTGAATGTTGCTGTTGACCATTTTTTGCTTGGAGATGCTCTTGAGCTTGAAACACACACAACAAGACCGGTGTTAACTAGCGAAATGGTCGGCAGAGTGCCGACACAGCGAGTTTTGACTATCACTTGCACATCTAAAACAACGTCGGAAAGTAACTCGTTCGGCTTTTGAGTCACATAAAGAATGTGTGTTAATTTTGACGCCACTAGCTCTGCATGTTGTCATGCAATTTCTTTACCTCTCAGAAATGATTATGACATAAAAGTGAAGTACGTGACGAGTGTGACGTTAGGAAAACATTAGGCATCATGGAGAGATTCTGTATGGGACCACCCAACCCAAACGAGTACTGTGTAACGTGCTACCCGGCAGGTATTCACCGAGGTAGCCGGCTAGCTCAGTCGGTAGAGTGTCAGACTCTTAATCCTGGGGTCGTGGGTTCGAGCCAGACGCTGGGCGGAACGGAATTTTGTTCCGCTGCAGGTGTAAATTACCGTTTTTCTGATTAACGAGATTTAATGGAAATAGCAACTTTAAACTTTGCCTACGTCTCTGTCAGTCGCAAGGAAACTGTATTTGAAGGTGAAGGTGATTTTGTAGACATGTGTGAAAGACATGTTCTGAAATGCAAGTGTTGTTGTTTGGAGAGCACATCGGTTACGTGTCAGATGTGTAGCCAAGCAGTAATTTGTCGCCATAGCTGCAAATATTAGCCGGTAATATGAAGTGTTGTCAGCTAAAGTCTGATGATGCAGACGACCGTAAGGACGAAGTACCCAAGAGTACCATAGGCCGCGCCTCTTTAGCTCAGTGGTAGAGCACTGGTCTAATAAACCAGGGGTCGTAAGTTCCATCCTCACAGGAGAAAGATGAATTTTGGAAATCAGTTGCGCGTCGTGGCCGTATAGCAAACAGTATCTGTGATGACGAACAATTAGCGACAGGCGTTTTTTTAAGAATTACTCTCAGATGCGATTAAGGCGAATGGCGCAGATAAAGCATTTGCCAAAGCGGTACAGCATAAGGTGGACGAGGCAGTCTGAATTACATTTTATAGATGTATTTCCCACATATCTCAGAGCCTCTCGCGATATTCGTCGTCGTCGTCGTCGCCGCCGCCGCTTCTGCAGAAGTAGCAAATGGCAATCGTAGCAAATGCGGCGAGGGACGCCCTGCCTTCGATTCCGAATGCACAAAGTGTGTGGTCTGGTTTCTCAGTCTATATTTGGTCGGTCTCGTCAGAGGTTGAATGTAACGAATGGGTGGGAAAGAGCAAGGAGCAGCGGCTGTGTAGAACGAAAACACAAATCCTCAGGGGTGTGAGCGTTTTGAGATGAGTCGTATACATGTAAATGTTGGTCGTCAGTGATCGTGTGGCCTAATGGATAAGGCGTCGGACTTCGGATCTGAAGATTACAGGTTCGAATGCTGTCACGCTTGTGTTTTTCCAGTTCTGAAAAAGAAACATAACGTTTTAATGTAGTAATTGAGCAGTACGAAACCGTCTGAATGTTGCTGTTGACCATTTTTTGCTTGGAGATGCTCTTGAGCTTGAAACACACACAACAAGACCGTTGTTAACTAGCGAAATGGTCGGCAGAGTGCCGACACAGCGAGTTTTGACTATCACTTGCACATCTAAAACAACGTCGGAAAGTAACTCGTTCGGCTTTTGAGTCACATAAAGAATGTGTGTTAATTTTGACGCCACTAGCTCTGCATGTTGTCATGCAATTTCTTTACCTCTCAGAAATGATTATGACATAAAAGTGAAGTACGTGACGAGTGTGACGTTAGGAAAACATTAGGCATCATGGAGAGATTCTGTATGGCACCACCCAACCCAAACGAGTACTGTGTAACGTGCTACCCGGCAGGTATTCACCGAGGTAGCCGGCTAGCTCAGTCGGTAGAGTGTCAGACTCTTAATCCTGGGGTCGTGGGTTCGAGCCAGACGCTGGGCGGAACGGAATTTTGTTCCGCTGCAGGTGTAAATTACCGTTTTTCTGATTAACGAGATTTAATGGAAATAGCAACTTTAAACTTTGCCTACGTCTCTGTCAGTCGCAAGGAAACTGTATTTGAAGGTGAAGGTGATTTTGTAGACATGTGTGAAAGACATGTTCTGAAATGCAAGTGTTGTTGTTTGGAGAGCACATCGGTTACGTGTCAGATGTGTAGCCAAGCAGTAATTTGTCGCCATAGCTGCAAATATTAGCCGGTAATATGAAGTGTTGTCAGCTAAAGTCTGATGATGCAGACGACCGTAAGGACGAAGTACCCAAGAGTACCGCTAGGCCGCGCCTCTTTAGCTCAGTGGTAGAGCACTGGTCTAATAAACCAGGGGTCGTAAGTTCCATCCTCACAGGAGAAAGATGAATTTTGGAAATCAGTTGCGCGTCGTGGCCGTATAGCAAACAGTATCTGTGATGACGAACAATTAGCGACAGGGTTTTTTTTAAGAATTACTCTCAGATGCGATTAAGGCGAATGGCGCAGATAAAGCATTTGCCAAAGCGGTACAGCATAAGGTGGGACGAGGCAGTCTGAATTACATTTTATAGATGTATTTCCCACATATCTCAGAGCCTCTCGCGATATTCGTCGTCGTCGTCGTCGTCGTCGTCGCCGCCGCCGCCGCTTCTGCAGAAGTAGCAAATGGCAATCGTAGCAAATGCGGCGAGGGACGCCCTGCCTTCGATTCCGAATGCACAAAGTGTGTGGTCTGGTTTCTCAGTCTATATTTGGTCGGTCTCGTCAGAGGTTGAATGTAACGAATGGGTGGGAAAGAGCAAGGAGCAGCGGCTGTGTAGAACGAAAACACAAATCCTCAGGGGTGTGAGCGTTTTGAGATGAGTCGTATACATGTAAATGTTGGTCGTCAGTGATCGTGTGGCGTAATGGATAAGGCGTCGGACTTCGGATCTGAAGATTACAGGTTCGAATGCTGTCACGCTTGTGTTTTTCCAGTTCTGAAAAAGAAACATAACGTTTTAATGTAGTAATTGAGCAGTACGAAACCGTCTGAATGTTGCTGTTGACCATTTTTTGCTTGGAGATGCTCTTGAGCTTGAAACACACACAACAAGACCGGTGTTAACTAGCGAAATGGTCGGCAGAGTGCCGACACAGCGAGTTTTGACTATCACTTGCACATCTAAAACAACGTCGGAAAGTAACTCGTTCGGCTTTTGAGTCACATAAAGAATGTGTGTTAATTTTGACGCCACTAGCTCTGCATGTTGTCATGCAATTTCTTTACCTCTCAGAAATGATTATGACATAAAAGTGAAGTACGTGACGAGTGTGACGTTAGGAAAACATTAGGCATCATGGAGAGATTCTGTATGGCACCACCCAACCCAAACGAGTACTGTGTAACGTGCTACCCGGCAGGTATTCACCGAGGTAGCCGGCTAGCTCAGTCGGTAGAGTGTCAGACTCTTAATCCTGGGGTCGTGGGTTCGAGCCAGACGCTGGGCGGAACGGAATTTTGTTCCGCTGCAGGTGTAAATTACCGTTTTTCTGATTAACGAGATTTAATGGAAATAGCAACTTTAAACTTTGCCTACGTCTCTGTCAGTCGCAAGGAAACTGTATTTGAAGATGAAGGTGATTTTGTAGACATGTGTGAAAGACATGTTCTGAAATGCAAGTGTTGTTGTTTGGAGAGCACATCGGTTACGTGTCAGATGTGTAGCCAAGCAGTAATTTGTCGCCATAGCTGCAAATATTAGCCGGTAATATGAAGTGTTGTCAGCTAAAGTCTGATGATGCAGACGACCGTAAGGACGAAGTACCCAAGGGTACCATAGGCCGCGCCTCTTTAGCTAAGTGGTAGAGCACTGGTCTAATAAACCAGGGGTCGTAAGTTCCATCCTCACAGGAGAAAGATGAATTTTGGAAATCAGTTGCGCGTCGTGGCCGTATAGCAAACAGTATCTGTGATGACGAACAATTAGCGACAGGCGTTTTTTTAAGAATTACTCTCAGATGCGATTAAGGCGAATGGCGCAGATAAAGCATTTGCCAAAGCGGTACAGCATAAGGTGGACGAGGCAGTCTGAATTACATTTTATAGATGTATTTCCCACATATCTCAGAGCCTCTCGCGATATTCGTCGTCGTCGTCGTCGCCGCCGCCGCTTCTGCAGAAGTAGCAAATGGCAATCGTAGCAAATGCGGCGAGGGACGCCCTGCCTTCGATTCCGAATGCACAAAGTGTGTGGTCTGGTTTCTCAGTCTATATTTGGTCGGTCTCGTCAGAGGTTGAATGTAACGAATGGGTGGGAAAGAGCAAGGAGCAGCGGCAGTGTAGAACGAAAACACAAATCCTCAGGGGTGTGAGCGTTTTGAGATGAGTCGTATACATGTAAATGTTGGTCGTCAGTGATCGTGTGGCCTAATGGATAAGGCGTCGGACTTCGGATCTGAAGATTACAGGTTCGAATGCTGTCACGCTTGTGTTTTTCCAGTTCTGAAAAAGAAACATAACGTTTTAATGTAGTAATTGAGCAGTACGAAACCGTCTGAATGTTGCTGTTGACCATTTTTTGCTTGGAGATGCTCTTGAGCTTGAAACACACACAACAAGACCGGTGTTAACTAGCGAAATGGTCGGCAGAGTGCCGACACAGCGAGTTTTGACTATCACTTGCACATCTAAAACAACGTCGGAAAGTAACTCGTTCGGCTTTTGAGTCACATAAAGAATGTGTGTTAATTTTGACGCCACTAGCTCTGCATGTTGTCATGCAATTTCTTTACCTCTCAGAAATGATTATGACATAAAAGTGAAGTACGTGACAAGTGTGACGTTAGGAAAACATTAGGCATCATGGAGAGATTCTGTATGGGACCACCCAACCCAAACGAGTACTGTGTAACGTGCTACCCGGCAGGTATTCACCGAGGTAGCCGGCTAGCTCAGTCGGTAGAGTGTCAGACTCTTAATCCTGGGGTCGTGGGTTCGAGCCAGACGCTGGGCGGAACGGAATTTTGTTCCGCTGCAGGTGTAAATTACCGTTTTTCTGATTAACGAGATTTAATGGAAATAGCAACTTTAAACTTTGCCTACGTCTCTGTCAGTCGCAAGGAAACTGTATTTGAAGGTGAAGGTGATTTTGTAGACATGTGTGAAAGACATGTTCTGAAATGCAAGTGTTGTTGTTTGGAGAGCACATCGGTTACGTGTCAGATGTGTAGCCAAGCAGTAATTTGCCGCCATAGCTGCAAATATTAGCCGGTAATATGAAGTGTTGTCAGCTAAAGTCTGATGATGCAGACGACCGTAAGGACGAAGTACCCAAGAGTACCATAGGCCGCGCCTCTTTAGCTCAGTGGTAGAGCACTGGTCTAATAAACCAGGGGTCGTAAGTTCCATCCTCACAGGAGAAAGATGAATTTTGGAAATCAGTTGCGCGTCGTGGCCGTATAGCAAACAGTATCTGTGATGACGAACAATTAGCGACAGGCGTTTTTTTAAGAATTACTCTCAGATGCGATTAAGGCGAATGGCGCAGATAAAGCATTTGCCAAAGCGGTACAGCATAAGGTGGGACGAGGCAGTCTGAATTACATTTTATAGATGTATTTCCCAGATATCTCAGAGCCTCTCGCGATATTCGTCGTCGTCGTCGTCGTCGCCGCCGCCGCCGCTTCTGCAGAAGTAGCAAATGGCAATCGTAGCAAATGCGGCGAGGGACGCCCTGCCTTCGATTCCGAATGCACAAAGTGTGTGGTCTTGTTTCTCAGTCTATATTTGGTCGGTCTCGTCAGAGGTTGAATGTAACGAATGGGTGGGAAAGAGCAAGGAGCAGCGGCTGTGTAGAACGAAAACACAAATCCTCAGGGGTGTGAGCGTTTTGAGATGAGTCGTATACATGTAAATGTTGGTCGTCAGTGATCGTGTGGCCTAATGGATAAGGCGTCGGACTTCGGATCTGAAGATTACAGGTTCGAATGCTGTCACGCTTGTGTTTTTCCAGTTCTGAAAAAGAAACATAACGTTTTAATGTAGTAATTGAGCAGTACGAAACCGTCTGAATGTTGCTGTTGACCATTTTTTGCTTGGAGATGCTCTTGAGCTTGAAACACACACAACAAGACCGGTGTTAACTAGCGAAATGGTCGGCAGAGTGCCGACACAGCGAGTTTTGACTATCACTTGCACATCTAAAACAACGTCGGAAAGTAACTCGTTCGGCTTTTGAGTCACATAAAGAATGTGTGTTAATTTTGACGCCACTAGCTCTGCATGTTGTCATGCAATTTCTTTACCTCTCAGAAATGATTATGACATAAAAGTGAAGTACGTGACGAGTGTGACGTTAGGAAAACATTAGGCATCATGGAGAGATTCTGTATGGGACCACCCAACCCAAACGAGTACTGTGTAACGTGCTACCCGGCAGGTATTCACCGAGGTAGCCGGCTAGCTCAGTCGGTAGAGTGTCAGACTCTTAATCCTGGGGTCGTGGGTTCGAGCCAGACGCTGGGCGGAACGGAATTTTGTTCCGCTGCAGGTGTAAATTACCGTTTTTCTGATTAACGAGATTTAATGGAAATAGCAACTTTAAACTTTGCCTACGTCTCTGTCAGTCGCAAGGAAACTGTATTTGAAGGTGAAGGTGATTTTGTAGACATGTGTGAAAGACATGTTCTGAAATGCAAGTGTTGTTGTTTGGAGAGCACATCGGTTACGTGTCAGATGTGTAGCCAAGCAGTAATTTGTCGCCATAGCTGCAAATATTAGCCGGTAATATGAAGTGTTGTCAGCTAAAGTCTGATGATGCAGACGACCATAAGGACGAAGTACCCAAGAGTACCGCTAGGCCGCGCCTCTTTAGCTCAGTGGTAGAGCACTGGTCTAATAAACCAGGGGTCGTAAGTTCCATCCTCACAGGAGAAAGATGAATTTTGGAAATCAGTTGCGCGTCGTGGCCGTATAGCAAACAGTATCTGTGATGACGAACAATTAGCGACAGGCGTTTTTTTAAGAATTACTCTCAGATGCGATTAAGGCGAATGGCGCAGATAAAGCATTTGCCAAAGCGGTACAGCATAAGGTGGGACGAGGCAGTCTGAATTACATTTTATAGATGTATTTCCCACATATCTCAGAGCCTCTCGCGATATTCGTCGTCGTCGTCGTCGTCGTCGTCGCCGCCGCTGCTTCTGCAGAAGTAGCAAATGGCAATCGTAGCAAATGCGGCGAGGGACGCCCTGCCTTCGATTCCGAATGCACAAAGTGTGTGGTCTGGTTTCTCAGTCTATATTTGGTCGGTCTCGTCAGAGGTTGAATGTAACGAATGGGTGGGAAAGAGCAAGGAGCAGCGGCTGTGTAGAACGAAAACACAAATCCTCAGGGGTGTGAGCGTTTTGAGATGAGTCGTATACATGTAAATGTTGGTCGTCAGTGATCGTGTGGCCTAATGGATAAGGCGTCGGACTTCGGATCTGAAGATTACAGGTTCGAATGCTGTCATGCTTGTGTTTTTCCAGTTCTGAAAAAGAAACATAACGTTTTAATGTAGTAATTGAGCAGTACGAAATCGTCTGAATGTTGCTGTTGACCATTTTTTGCTTGGAGATGCTCTTGAGCTTGAAACACACACAACAAGACCGGTGTTAACTAGCGAAATGGTCGGCAGAGTGCCGACACAGCGAGTTTTGACTATCACTTGCACATCTAAAACAACGTCGGAAAGTAACTCGTTCGGCTTTTGAGTCACATAAAGAATGTGTGTTAATTTTGACGCCACTAGCTCTGCATGTTGTCATGCAATTTCTTTACCTCTCAGAAATGATTATGACATAAAAGTGAAGTACGTGACGAGTGTGACGTTAGGAAAACATTAGGCATCATGGAGAGATTCTGTATGGGACCACCCAACCCAAACGAGTACTGTGTAACGTGCTACCCGGCAGGTATTCACCGAGGTAGCCGGCTAGCTCAGTCGGTAGAGTGTCAGACTCTTAATCCTGGGGTCGTGGGTTCGAGCCAGACGCTGGGCGGAACGGAATTTTGTTCCGCTGCAGGTGTAAATTACCGTTTTTCTGATTAACGAGATTTAATGGAAATAGCAACTTTAAACTTTGCCTACGTCTCTGTCAGTCGCAAGGAAACTGTATTTGAAGGTGAAGGTGATTTTGTAGACATGTGTGAAAGACATGTTCTGAAATGCAAGTGTTGTTGTTTGGAGAGCACATCGGTTACGTGTCAGATGTGTAGCCAAGCAGTAATTTGTAGCCATAGCTGCAAATATTAGCCGGTAATATGAAGTGTTGTCAGCTAAAGTCTGATGATGCAGACGACCGTAAGGACGAAGTACCCAAGAGTACCGCTAGGCCGCGCCTCTTTAGCTCAGTGGTAGAGCACTGGTCTAATAAACCAGGGGTCGTAAGTTCCATCCTCACAGGAGAAAGATGAATTTTGGAAATCAGTTGCGCGTCGTGGCCGTATAGCAAACAGTATCTGTGATGACGAACAATTAGCGACAGGCGTTTTTTTAAGAATTACTCTCAGATGCGATTAAGGCGAATGGCGCAGATAAAGCATTTGCCAAAGCGGTACAGCATAAGGTGGGACGAGGCAGTCTGAATTACATTTTATAGATGTATTTCCCACATATCTCAGAGCCTCTCGCGATATTCGTCGTCGTCGTCGTCGTCGTCGTCGTCGTCGTCGTCGTCGCCGCCGCCGCTTCTGCAGAAGTAGCAAATGGCAATCGTAGCAAATGCGGCGAGGGACGCCCTGCCTTCGATTCCGAATGCACAAAGTGTGTGGTCTTGTTTCTCAGTCTATATTTGGTCGGTCTCGTCAGAGGTTGAATGTAACGAATGGGTGGGAAAGAGCAAGGAGCAGCGGCTGTGTAGAACGAAAACACAAATCCTCAGGGGTGTGAGCGTTTTGAGATGAGTCGTATACATGTAAATGTTGGTCGTCAGTGATCGTGTGGCCTAATGGATAAGGCGTCGGACTTCGGATCTGAAGATTACAGGTTCGAATGCTGTCATGCTTGTGTTTTTCCAGTTCTGAAAAAGAAACATAACGTTTTAATGTAGTAATTGAGCAGTACGAAATCGTCTGAATGTTGCTGTTGACCATTTTTTGCTTGGAGATGCTCTTGAGCTTGAAACACACACAACAAGACCGGTGTTAACTAGCGAAATGGTCGGCAGAGTGCCGACACAGCGAGTTTTGACTATCACTTGCACATCTAAAACAACGTCGGAAAGTAACTCGTTCGGCTTTTGAGTCACATAAAGAATGTGTGTTAATTTTGACGCCACTAGCTCTGCATGTTGTCATGCAATTTCTTTACCTCTCAGAAATGATTATGACATAAAAGTGAAGTACGTGACGAGTGTGACGTTAGGAAAACATTAGGCATCATGGAGAGATTCTGTATGGGACCACCCAACCCAAACGAGTACTGTGTGACGTGCTACCCGGCAGGTATTCACCGAGGTAGCCGGCTAGCTCAGTCGGTAGAGTGTCAGACTCTTAATCCCAGGGTCGTGGGTTCGAGCCAGACGCTGGGCGGAACGGAATTTTGTTCCGCTGCAAGTGTAAATTACCGTTTTTCTGATTAACGAGATTTAATGGAAATAGCAACTTTAAACTTTGCCTACGTCTCTGTCAGTCGCAAGGAAACTGTATTTGAAGGTGAAGGTGATTTTGTAGACATGTGTGAAAGACATGTTCTGAAATGCAAGTGTTGTTGTTTGGAGAGCACATCGGTTACGTGTCAGATGTGTAGCCAAGCAGTAATTTGTAGCCATAGCTGCAAATATTAGCCGGTAATATGAAGTGTTGTCAGCTAAAGTCTGATGATGCAGACGACCGTAAGGACGAAGTACCCAAGAGTACCGCTAGGCCGCGCCTCTTTAGCTCAGTGGTAGAGCACTGGTCTAATAAACCAGGGGTCGTAAGTTCCATCCTCACAGGAGAAAGATGAATTTTGGAAATCAGTTGCGCGTCGTGGCCGTATAGCAAACAGTATCTGTGATGACGAACAATTAGCGACAGGCGTTTTTTTAAGAATTACTCTCAGATGCGATTAAGGCGAATGGCGCAGATAAAGCATTTGCCAAAGCGGTACAGCATAAGGTGGGACGAGGCAGTCTGAATTACATTTTATAGATGTATTTCCCACATATCTCAGAGCCTCTCGCGATATTCGTCGTCGTCGTCGTCGTCGTCGTCGTCGTCGTCGTCGCCGCCGCCGCTTCTGCAGAAGTAGCAAATGGCAATCGTAGCAAATGCGGCGAGGGACGCCCTGCCTTCGATTCCGAATGCACAAAGTGTGTGGTCTTGTTTCTCAGTCTATATTTGGTCGGTCTCGTCAGAGGTTGAATGTAACGAATGGGTGGGAAAGAGCAAGGAGCAGCGGCTGTGTAGAACGAAAACACAAATCCTCAGGGGTGTGAGCGTTTTGAGATGAGTCGTATACATGTAAATGTTGGTCGTCAGTGATCGTGTGGCCTAATGGATAAGGCGTCGGACTTCGGATCTGAAGATTACAGGTTCGAATGCTGTCATGCTTGTGTTTTTCCAGTTCTGAAAAAGAAACATAACGTTTTAATGTAGTAATTGAGCAGTACGAAATCGTCTGAATGTTGCTGTTGACCATTTTTTGCTTGGAGATGCTCTTGAGCTTGAAACACACACAACAAGACCGGTGTTAACTAGCGAAATGGTCGGCAGAGTGCCGACACAGCGAGTTTTGACTATCACTTGCACATCTAAAACAACGTCGGAAAGTAACTCGTTCGGCTTTTGAGTCACATAAAGAATGTGTGTTAATTTTGACGCCACTAGCTCTGCATGTTGTCATGCAATTTCTTTACCTCTCAGAAATGATTATGACATAAAAGTGAAGTACGTGACGAGTGTGACGTTAGGAAAACATTAGGCATCATGGAGAGATTCTGTATGGGACCACCCAACCCAAACGAGTACTGTGTAACGTGCTACCCGGCAGGTATTCACCGAGGTAGCCGGCTAGCTCAGTCGGTAGAGTGTCAGACTCTTAATCCTGGGGTCGTGGGTTCGAGCCAGACGCTGGGCGGAACGGAATTTTGTTCCGCTGCAGGTGTAAATTACCGTTTTTCTGATTAACGAGATTTAATGGAAATAGCAACTTTAAACTTTGCCTACGTCTCTGTCAGTCGCAAGGAAACTGTATTTGAAGGTGAAGGTGATTTTGTAGACATGTGTGAAAGACATGTTCTGAAATGCAAGTGTTGTTGTTTGGAGAGCACATCGGTTACGTGTCAGATGTGTAGCCAAGCAGTAATTTGTAGCCATAGCTGCAAATATTAGCCGGTAATATGAAGTGTTGTCAGCTAAAGTCTGATGATGCAGACGACCGTAAGGACGAAGTACCCAAGAGTACCGCTAGGCCGCGCCTCTTTAGCTCAGTGGTAGAGCACTGGTCTAATAAACCAGGGGTCGTAAGTTCCATCCTCACAGGAGAAAGATGAATTTTGGAAATCAGTTGCGCGTCGTGGCCGTATAGCAAACAGTATCTGTGATGACGAACAATTAGCGACAGGCGTTTTTTTAAGAATTACTCTCAGATGCGATTTAGGCGAATGGCGCAGATAAAGCATTTGCCAAAGCGGTACAGCATAAGGTGGGACGAGGCAGTCTGAATTACATTTTATAGATGTATTTCCCACATATCTCAGAGCCTCTCGCAATATTCGTCGTCGTCGTCGTCGTCGTCGTCGTCGCCGCCGCCGCCGCTTCTGCAGAAGTAGCAAATGGCAATCGTAGCAAATGCGGCGAGGGACGCCCTGCCTTCGATTCCGAATGCACAAAGTGTGTGGTCTTGTTTCTCAGTCTATATTTGGTCGGTCTCGTCAGAGGTTGAATGTAACGAATGGGTGGGAAAGAGCAAGGAGCAGCGGCTGTGTAGAACGAAAACACAAATCCTCAGGGGTGTGAGCGTTTTGAGATGAGTCGTATACATGTAAATGTTGGTCGTCAGTGATCGTGTGGCCTAATGTATAAGGCGTCGGACTTCGGATCTGAAGATTACAGGTTCGAATGCTGTCACGCTTCTGTTTTTCCAGTTCTGAAAAAGAAACATAACGTTTTAATCTAGCAATTGAGCAGTACGAAACCGTCTGAATGTTGCTGTTGACCATTTTTTGCTTGGAGATGCTCTTGAGCTTGAAACACACACAACAAGACCGGTGTTAACTAGCGAAATGGTCGGCAGAGTGCCGACACAGCGAGTTTTGACTATCACTTGCACATCTAAAACAACGTCGGAAAGTAACTCGTTCGGCTTTTGAGTCACATAAAGAATGTGTGTTAATTTTGACGCCACTAGCTCTGCATGTTGTCATGCAATTTCTTTACCTCTCAGAAATGATTATGACATAAAAGTGAAGTACGTGACGAGTGTGACGTTAGGAAAACATTAGGCATCATGGAGAAATTCTGTATGGGACCACCCAACCCAAACGAGTACTGTGTAACGTGCTACCCGTCAGGTATTCACCGAGGTAGCCGGCTAGCTCAGTCGGTAGAGTGTCAGACTCTTAATCCTGGGGTCGTGGGTTCGAGCCAGACGCTGGGCGGAACAGAATTTTGTTCCGCTGCAGGTATAAATTACCGTTTTTCTGATTAACGAGATTTAATGGAAATAGCAACTTTAAACTTTGCCTACGTCTCTGTCAGTCGCAAGGAAACTGTATTTGAAGGTGAAGGTGATTTTGTAGACATGTGTGAAAGACATGTTCTGAAATGCAAGTGTTGTTGTTTGGAGAGCACATCGGTTACGTGTCAGATGTGTAGCCAAGCAGTAATTTGTCGCCATAGCTGCAAATATTAGCCGGTAATATGAAGTGTTGTCAGCTAAAGTCTGAAGATGCAGACGACCGTAAGGACGAAGTATCCAAGAGTACCGCTAGGCCGCGCCTCTTTAGCTCAGTGGTAGAGCACTGGTCTAATAAACCAGGGGTCGTAAGTTCCATCCTCACAGGAGAAAGATGAACTTTGGAAATCAGTTGCGCGTCGTGGCCGTATAGCAAACAGTATCTGTGATGACGAACAATTAGCGACAGGCGTTTTTTTAAGAATTACTCTTAGTTGCGATTAAGACGAATGGCGCAGATAAAGCATTTGCCAAAGCGGTACAGCATAAGGTGGGACGAGGCAGTCTGAATTACATTTTATAGATGTATTTCCCACATATCTCAGAACCTCTCGCGATATTCGTCGTCGGTGTCGTCGTCGTCGTCGTCGTCGTCGTCGTCGCCGCCGCCGCCGCTTCTGCAGAAGTAGCAAATGGCAATCGTAGCAAATGCGGCGAGGGACGCCCTGCCTTCGATTCCGAATGCACAAAGTGTGTGGTCTTGTTTCTCAGTCTATATTTGGTCGGTCTCGTCAAAGGTTGAATGTAACGAATGGGTGGGAAAGAGCAAGGAGCAGCGGCTGTGTAGAACGAAAACACAAATCCTCAGGGGTGTGAGCGTTTTGAGATGAGTCATATACATGTAAATGTTGGTCGTCAGTGATCGTGTGGCCTAATGGATAAGGCGTCGGACTTCGGATCTGAAGGTTACAGGTTCGAATGCTGTCACGCTTGTGTTTTTCCAGTTCTGAAAAAGAAACATAACGTTTTAATGTAGTAATTGAGCAGTACGAAACCGTCTGAATGTTGCTGTTGACCATTTTTTGCTTGGAGATGCTCTTGAGCTTGAAACACACACAACAAGACCGGTGTTAACTAGCGAAATGGTCGGCAGAGTGCCGACACAGCGAGTTTCGACTATCACTTGCACATCTAAAACAACGTCGGAAAGTAACTCGTTCGGCTTTTGAGTCACATAAAGAATGTGTGTTAATTTTGACGCCACTAGCTCTGCATGTTGTCATGCAATTTCTTTACCTCTCAGAAATGATTATGACATAAAAGTGAAGTACGTGACGAGTGTGACGTTAGGAAAACATTAGGCATCATGGAGAGATTCTGTATGGGACCACCCAACCCAAACGAGTACTGTGTAACGTGCTACCCGGCAGGTATTCACCGAGGTAGCCGGCTAGCTCAGTCGGTAGAGTGTCAGACTCTTAATCCTGGGGTCGTGGTTTCGAGCCAGACGCTGGGCGGAACGGAATTTTGTCCGCTGCAGGTGTAAATTGCCGTTTTTCTGATTAACGAGATTTAATGGAAATAGCAACTTTAAACTTTGCCTACGTCTCTGTCAGTCGCAAGGAAACTGTATTTGAAGGTGAAGGTGATTTTGTAGACATGTGTGAAAGACATGTTCTGAAATGCAAGTGTTGTTGTTTGGAGAGCACATCGGTTACGTGTCAGATGTGTAGCCAAGCAGTAATTTGTCGCCATAGCTGCAAATATTAGCCGGTAATATGAAGTGTTGTCAGCTAAAGTCTGATGATGCAGACGACCGTAAGGACGAAGTACCCAAGAGTACCGCTAGGCCGCGCCTCTTTAGCTCAGTGGTAGAGCACTGGTCTAATAAACCAGGGGTCGTAAGTTCCATCCTCACAGGAGAAAGATGAATTTTGGAAATCAGTTGCGCGTCGTGGCCGTATAGCAAACAGTATCTGTGATGACGAACAATTAGCGACAGGCGTTTTTTTAAGAATTACTCTCAGATGCGATTAAGGCGAATGGCGCAGATAAAGCATTTGCCAAAGCGGTACAGCATAAGGTGGGACGAGGCAGTCTGAATTACATTTTATAGATGTATTTCCCACATGTCCCAGAGCCTCTCGCGATATTCGTCGTCGTCGTCGTCGTCGTCGTCGCCGCCGCCGCCGCTTCTGCAGAAGTAGCAAATGGCAATCGTAGCAAATGCGGCGAGGGACGCCCTGCCTTCGATTCCGAATGCACAAAGTGTGTGGTCTGGTTTCTCAGTCTATATTTGGTCGGTCTCGTCAGAGGTTGAATGTAACGAATGGGTGGGAAAGAGCAAGGAGCAGCGGCTGTGTAGAACGAAAACACAAATCCTCAGGGGTGTGAGCGTTTTGAGATGAGTCGTATACATGTAAATGTTTGTCGTCAGTGATCGTGTGGCCTAATGGATAAGGCGTCGGACTTCGGATCTGAAGATTACAGGTTCGAATGCTGTCGCGCTTGTGTTTTTCCAGTTCTGAAAAAGAAACATAACGTTTTAATCTAGCAATTGAGCAGTACGAAACCGTCTGAATGTTGGTGTTGACCATTTTTTGCTTGGAGATGCTCTTGAGCTTGAAACACACACAACAAGACCGGTGTTAACTAGCGAAATGGTCGGCAGAGTGCCGACACAGCGAGTTTTGACTATCACTTGCACATCTAAAACAACGTCGGAAAGTAACTCGTTCGGCTTTTGAGTCACATAAAGAATGTGTGTTAATTTTGACGCCACTAGCTCTGCATGTTGTCATGCAATTTCTTTACCTCTCAGAAATGATTATGACATAAAAGTGAAGTACGTGACGAGTGTGACGTTAGGAAAACATTAGGCATCATGGAGAGATTCTGTATGGGACCACCCAACCCAAACGAGTACTGTGTAACGTGCTACCCGGCAGGTATTCACCGAGGTAGCCGGCTAGCTCAGTCGGTAGAGTGTCAGACTCTTAATCCTGGGGTCGTGGGTTCGAGCCAGACGCTGGGCGGAACGGAATTTTGTTCCGCTGCAGGTGTAAATTACCGTTTTTCTGATTAACGAGATTTAATGGAAATAGCAACTTTAAACTTTGCCTACGTCTCTGTCAGTCGCAAGGAAACTGTATTTGAAGGTGAAGGTGATTTTGTAGACATGTGTGAAAGACATGTTCTGAAATGCAAGTGTTGTTGTTTGGAGAGCACATCGGTTACGTGTCAGATGTGTAGCCAAGCAGTAATTTGTCGCCATAGCTGCAAATATTAGCCGGTAATATGAAGTGTTGTCAGCTAAAGTCTGATGATGCAGACGACCGTAAGGACGAAGTACCCAAGAGTACCTCTAGGCCGCGCCTCTTTAGCTCAGTGGTAGAGCACTGGTCTAATAAACCAGGGGTCGTAAGTTCCATCCTCACAGGAGAAAGATGAATTTTGGCAATCAGTAAAAATGGTTGATCTTTGTATTCAAACAGAACCTGAAGAAGAAAATGAGGAGCATGACGGAAAAGCAGTTAACCCAGGCTCACAGCCTCAATCTTTACCCAGAAGGAACAGCTCTGCTCCTGTCCCAGGGAGTCTTCCAACTTCTACCCTGCAAGACAGCACAGTCACAAGCACCACTACGAGCACAAGTATGGCACAGCTGCAAGACGATAAACCGGCTGTAGGAGCGGACCCAAGACGGATCTATCCCAACTTGGAGTTCGCGATGCAGCTATCGCGTCTGGAGCAACCAGCGATCATCACTACAGCTTTGAGGCACGTCGTACGCGTAGGTCATGAACATGGCAGAATGGTCACCTTCACGGCGATGGAGGCTGTAGATAGAATACAGCTGAAGTCAGTGAATCTTCCCACTGACTTCGGAGCCTTGCGTGACCTGGTGAAGAAAGTATTTGAGAGAAGAGGTGAAGAATTCAAGCTGGACGAAATTTATGCACAGGCTGTCCTAGCTAATGGTAGAGTAGCATTCGACTTTAACAAATCATGGCCTGAATGTTACTTTCACACTTATTTTCCTTAATGACAACCCTAAATTCAATCACGGTAGGGCAGCTAAACACTCATAATAGTCGGTTGGTCATGCAGGAACTCCGAAAAGTAGTGGAGGAGAGGAGACTAGATGTACTCTGTCTACAGGAGCCATACTACTGGGCCGGGCAAATATCATTCATGTCGAAAACATGGCAAACCATCTTTACAGGAGAGGAGCCAAGGGCGTTAATAGTAATAACAAATAAGGCCCTCAGAGCCACAAAAATAGCGCAACTCTCTGATTGCCACTGTAACGTCATTGAGTTGCAGTCACCCGCCGGGATATTATATATTGTTAATATGTACTTTCAGTACGGGGGAAATTTCGAACATTTCATAGAACATCTCTCTAGGGTAATGATGGCGTTACGTGGGCGTAAGGTAATAGTCACAGCAGACATGAACGCGAAATCCCCCCTATGGCACAGCGGCACCAGGGACGAAAATGGTGAAAGGGCAGAGGAAGCAATAATGGCGTCACAGCTGGTGGTAGTAAATAAAGCAGGGAACCCCCCCACCTATGCGGGAGGAGGGGGACAAGGCACCAACATCGATGTGACGTTAGCATCACCGAATGCTATAAACCTCATCCACAGCTGGAATGTGATAGAGCACGCTACCACAAGCAATCACAACTTGATTACTTTTTGCATAGGAGATGAAGAGTGCCGCTGGGACCTGGGGTGGGAGATTCAATATAACTTTCACAAGACAAATTGGGAATGCCTGGCTCAGGAGTGTGACGTTCCTCCGTTGCCTGAGGGTGGCCTGGATGTCGACAGGTACGCCGAAGAACTGGTAGGCTCCATCGTTAGGGCGGTAAAGGTCGCCGTGCCAACCAGGAGGAGGGCCGTGGCGGCCTCACCATCACCATGGACTGCCGAACTGGAAGGTATGCGTCGGTCTGTTAGACGGGCGAGGAGGTACTACCAGCGAAGTGCCGTCTGGCAAGAGAAGCAATACTGGCTGCAGCGCTACAGAGATGAGAAAGAAAATCTTCAAAGGGAATTAAAGGAAGTAAGAACAAGGAGTTGGGAGAAGTATGTGCTAAATCAGCTCGATACCGATCCCTGGGGAATACCCTACAAACTCGTAAGGGAAAAGGTTAAATCCCCCGCGGTTCTCTCGACCATCCGAGATGGAGACCGAGTGACAGAGTCGTGGAAGGAAACTGCTGAAGTTCTCCTGCGCACTCTGCTACCGGACGATGATGAACATGATGATGATGACTCTCAAAGGCAAATCCGCAGGGAGGATTCTCTAGAATATACCAATAATACTAGAGTGTACCCTTTCTCTGAAGCAGAAGTCGCAGCACATATCAAATCATTAAAGAAGGGGAAGGCGCCAGGACTGGACGGCATTGTAGCAGAGGTGGTACATTTCCTCGCCCCACAGCTGGTGGCTCCTCTAACGCGGCTCTTCAATGAGTGTCTCACAGCTGGGAAATTTCCGAGAGTATGGAAGACTGCAAATGTAGTAATCATACAAAAAGGAAAGGACAAGGACCCTATGGATCCCAAATCCTATAGACCTATATGCCTGTTAGACACCATGGGGAAGCTGCTGGAGAGGCTGCTGGCGGACAGACTGACCGCACATAGGATGCTGCGTGGAATGAGTGACAGGCAGTTCGGCTTTAGGCCGGGGCGATCAGCGTCTGACGCAATCGCCCTGGCGGCTGAGGTCTGTGGCTCATCCACGCACAAGTATGTCGTAGGCATCATGGTGGACATCAGTGGCGCCTTTGACAACCTCTGGTGGCCCTCGCTCTTCTCACGTTTGCGTGAGATGGAGTGTCCAGGGCCCCTGTATGGCTGTCTGAGGAGCTATTGCATGGACAGGGAGGTCTGGCTATCATCGCCTAGCGAGAGAGTAAGTAAGACCTGTACGAAGGGGTGCCCCCAGGGATCGGTCCTGGGGCCACTCTTTTGGGACGTAAACATAGAGCCCCTGTTAGTCAGGTTACAACAATGTAGAGATGTGCTAGACGTGATAGCCTACGCTGACGACCTCCTCCTGCTGGTAGGTGGCCGTAGCCGAGAAGACTTAGAGCCAAAAGTGGAAAGGTCAATGCAAATTCTCCAGGAATGGTGCCGAGAGGCAAAAATGAGAATTGCACCACACAAATCAACATATCTTCTACTAAAAGGCAGTCTGATAAGAAATCCAACTGTCAGGATTGCGGGAGCCCCAGTTCTCCGGCGACGCGAAGCTAGGTATCTTGGAGTAATAATAGACGAAAAATGGAATTACGCGACGCACATAGAAATGATTGCACAGCGCGCGATAGAAATCCTTAATAACTTAATAAACATAGGACACAAAAGATTTCACTTACCCCCCCACCTAATAAAATTATATCATAATAGTATTCTGACTTCCTTAGTAGGGTATGCCAGCGGGGTCTGGGCACACAGGCTCACGAGGGTGGCGCCTGCCATGGCCGTGAGGAGGGTGCAGCGAAGTATGCTACTAAGATCTGCTGGGGCATACAGAACTACTCCTGGGGGGGCGTTGCTAGTTATTATGGGATTATGTCCCCTTGATATAAAAATTAGGGAGCAGGCAGCGTGGTATTGGGTAACAAAGGGGAAAGTTGAAAAGACTAGGGAAATCATGGGTGTGCAAGTAGGGGACAAATACGCAATCAAGAGAAGGGGGGAGGAACTATGGCAGAGTCAGTGGGAAGGGGAAGGAACTGGGAGACGAGTTTTTGAGCTACTTCCAGATGTTGCAGAAAGATTAAAAATGGGATACTTTCAGCCAAGTAGGGGTCTGCTGCACTTCCTGACAGGACATGGGCCATATCCGGCATACCTTTGCCGATTTGGTAAACAGGCGACACCAGCGTGTGACTGTGGTGCTCCGGAAGGAACTCCCGAACACGTCATCTACAACTGCACGTTGTATGATGGAGTGGCAAGTGAACTTAGAGCGCAACTTCCTAGCCAAGATACATATACCTTGCTGCGGCGTGCCGACACTTTCAGAGTCCTCAACAGTCTGGCAAATGAGATCTCGATGAAAGTCATGAGGGACTTTATTAGGGCAAGGAACTAATCAAGTACCAAACCGAACTTGACCGAGTTGCACCTGCACTACCGCCAGGCGCGGATCTGGCCAGCCATTTCATGGCTGGAATCCGCCGCGTCTTCGGACAAGGATGGCAGGTGCACTACCCGGAATTGGAATTATCGCACAACTATTTTTTGAGTAGAAAGTAGCTTAAGTAAGAACTAGAAATACTAACATACTAACAAGGTAGGGACTGCAGTGAAGTAAAAGTCGTAGCCAGCCCAGTGCCAGGGGCACGCCCACTGGGGTTAGCTCGGTGGGCAGGCTAAATAACAGTAGGTTTGTATGCATAACTTCTGGCACATACTGTAACACAGCAGATCACACTAGAATAGTCATGTAAGGTAGTCTAACAAGTAACTTATTAATCATGCCCGTAGTTAGTGCCACACAAGTAATACACTGCCAATTAGTAGTTTGTAATAAGGACCCACTAATTATTTGAGGTGGTGGGTTAATAGTATGGGAATAGTTTCTTGTATTTGACTTTTGTATCATACTTAGTTATATATTAAGATGTTGTATAATTAAATTAATGTTGTATTATTAATAAAGTTTTTTTTTTTTTAAAAAAAAAAAAAAAAAAAAAAAAAAGTCAGTTGCGCGTCGTGGCCGTATAGCAAACAGTATCTGTGATGACGAACAATTAGCGACAGGCTTTTTTTTAAGAATTACTCTCAGATGCGATTAAGGCGAATGGCGCAGATAAAGCATTTGCCAAAGCGGTACAGCATAAGGTGGGACGAGGCAGTCTGAATTACATTTTATAGATGTATTTCCCACATATCTCAGAGCCTCTCGCGATATTCGTCGTCGTCGTCGTCGTCGTCGTCGTCGCCGCCGCCGCCGCTTCTGCAGAAGTAGCAAATGGCAATCGTAGCAAATGCGGCGAGGGACGCCCTGCCTTCGATTCCGAATGCACAAAGTGTGTGGTCTTGTTTCTCAGTCTATATTTGGTCGGTCTCGTCAGAGGTTGAATGTAACGAATGGGTGGGAAAGAGCAAGGAGCAGCGGCTGTGTAGAACGAAAACACAAATCCTCAGGGGTGTGAGCGTTTTGAGATGAGTCGTATACATGTAAATGTTGGTCGTCAGTGATCGTGTGGCCTAATGGATAAGGCGTCGGACTTCGGATCTGAAGATTACAGGTTCGAATGCTGTCATGCTTGTGTTTTTCCAGTTCTGAAAAAGAAACATAACGTTTTAATGTAGTAATTGAGCAGTACGAAATCGTCTGAATGTTGCTGTTGACCATTTTTTGCTTGGAGATGCTCTTGAGCTTGAAACACACACAACAAGACCGGTGTTAACTAGCGAAATGGTCGGCAGAGTGCCGACACAGCGAGTTTTGACTATCACTTGCACATCTAAAACAACGTCGGAAAGTAACTCGTTCGGCTTTTGAGTCACATAAAGAATGTGTGTTAATTTTGACGCCACTAGCTCTGCATGTTGTCATGCAATTTCTTTACCTCTCAGAAATGATTATGACATAAAAGTGAAGTACGTGACGAGTGTGACGTTAGGAAAACATTAGGCATCATGGAGAGATTCTGTATGGGACCACCCAACCCAAACGAGTACTGTGTAACGTGCTACCCGGCAGGTATTCACCGAGGTAGCCGGCTAGCTCAGTCGGTAGAGTGTCAGACTCTTAATCCTGGGGTCGTGGGTTCGAGCCAGACGCTGGGCGGAACGGAATTTTGTTCCGCTGCAGGTGTAAATTACCGTTTTTCTGATTAACGAGATTTAATGGAAATAGCAACTTTAAACTTTGCCTACGTCTCTGTCAGTCGCAAGGAAACTGTATTTGAAGGTGAAGGTGATTTTGTAGACATGTGTGAAAGACATGTTCTGAAATGCAAGTGTTGTTGTTTGGAGAGCACATCGGTTACGTGTCAGATGTGTAGCCAAGCAGTAATTTGTCGCCATAGCTGCAAATATTAGCCGGTAATATGAAGTGTTGTCAGCTAAAGTCTGATGATGCAGACGACCGTAAGGACGAAGTACCCAAGAGTACCGCTAGGCCGCGCCTCTTTAGCTCAGTGGTAGAGCACTGGTCTCATAAACCAGGGATCGTAAGTTCCATCCTCACAGGAGAAAGATGAATTTTGGAAATCAGTTGCGCATCGTGGCCGTATAGCAAACGGTATCTGTGATGACGAACAATTAGCGACAGGCGTTTTTTTAAGAATTACTCTCAGATGCGATTAAGGCGAATGGCGCAGATAAAGCATTTGCCAAAGCGGTACAGCATAAGGTGGGACGAGGCAGTCTGAATTACATTTTATAGATGTATTTCCCACATATCTCAGAGCCTCTCGCGATATTCGTCGTCGTCGTCGTCGTCGTCGTCGTCGTCGTCGCCGCCGCCGCCGCTTCTGCAGAAGTAGCAAATGGCAATCGTAGCAAATGCGGCGAGGGACGCCCTGCCTTCGATTCCGAATGCACAAAGTGTGTGGTCTTGTTTCTCAGTCTATATTTGGTCGGTCTCGTCAGAGGTTGAATGTAACGAATGGGTGGGAAAGAGCAAGGAGCAGCGGCTGTGTAGAACGAAAACACAAATCCTCAGGGGTGTGAGCGTTTTGAGATGAGTCGTATACATGTAAATGTTGGTCGTCAGTGATCGTGTGGCCTAATGGATAAGGCGTCGGACTTCGGATCTGAAGATTACAGGTTCGAATGCTGTCACGCTTGTGTTTTTCCAGTTCTGAAAAAGAAACATAACGTTTTAATCTAGCAATTGAGCAGTACGAAACCGTCTGAATGTTGCTGTTGACCATTTTTTGCTTGGAGATGCTCTTGAGCTTGAAACACACACAACAAGACCGGTGTTAACTAGCGAAATGGTCGGCAGAGTGCCGACACAGCGAGTTTTGACTATCACTTGCACATCTAAAACAACGTCGGAAAGTAACTCGTTCGGCTTTTGAGTCACATAAAGAATGTGTGTTAATTTTGACGCCACTAGCTCTGCATGTTGTCATGCAATTTCTTTACCTCTCAGAAATGATTATGACATAAAAGTGAAGTACGTGACGAGTGTGACGTTAGGAAAACATTAGGCATCATGGAGAGATTCTGTATGGGACCACCCAACCCAAACGAGTACTGTGTAACGTGCTACCCGGCAGGTATTCACCGAGGTAGCCGGCTAGCTCAGTCGGTAGAGTGTCAGAATCTTAATCCTGGGGTCGTGGGTTCGAGCCAGACGCTGGGCGGAACAGAATTTTGTTCCGCTGCAGGTATAAATTACCGTTTTTCTGATTAACGAGATTTAATGGAAATAGCAACTTTAAACTTTGCCTACGTCTCTGTCAGTCGCAAGGAAACTGTATTTGAAGGTGAAGGTGATTTTGTAGACATGTGTGAAAGACATGTTCTGAAATGCAAGTGTTGTTGTTTGGAGAGCACATCGGTTACGTGTCAGATGTGTAGCCAAGCAGTAATTTGTCGCCATAGCTGCAAATATTAGCCGGTAATATGAAGTGTTGTCAGCTAAAGTCTGAAGATGCAGACGACCGTAAGGACGAAGTATCCAAGAGTACCGCTAGGCCGCGCCTCTTTAGCTCAGTGGTAGAGCACTGGTCTAATAAACCAGGGGTCGTAAGTTCCATCCTCACAGGAGAAAGATGAATTTTGGAAATCAGTTGCGCGTCGTGGCCGTATAGCAAACAGTATCTGTGATGACGAACAATTAGCGACAGGCGTTTTTTTAAGAATTACTCTTAGATGCGATTAAGACGAATGGCGCAGATAAAGCATTTGCCAAAGCGGTACAGCATAAGGTGGGACGAGGCAGTCTGAATTACATTTTATAGATGTATTTCCCACATATCTCAGAGCCTCTCGCGATATTCGTCGTCGGTGTCGTCGTCGTCGTCGTCGTCGTCGTCGTCGTCGCCGCCGCCGCCGCTTCTGCAGAAGTAGCAAATGGCAATCGTAGCAAATGCGGCGAGGGACGCCCTGCCTTCGATTCCGAATGCACAAAGTGTGTGGTCTTGTTTCTCAGTCTATATTTGGTCGGTCTCGTCAAAGGTTGAATGTAACGAATGGGTGGGAAAGAGCAAGGAGCAGCGGCTGTGTAGAACGAAAACACAAATCCTCAGGGGTGTGAGCGTTTTGAGATGAGTCGTATACATGTAAATGTTGGTCGTCAGTGATCGTGTGGCCTAATGGATAAGGCGTCGGACTTCGGATCTGAAGGTTACAGGTTCGAATGCTGTCACGCTTGTGTTTTTCCAGTTCTGAAAAAGAAACATAACGTTTTAATGTAGTAATTGAGCAGTACGAAACCGTCTGAATGTTGCTGTTGACCATTTTTTGCTTGGAGATGCTCTTGAGCTTGAAACACACACAACAAGACCGGTGTTAACTAGCGAAATGGTCGGCAGAGTGCCGACACAGCGAGTTTTGACTATCACTTGCACATCTAAAACAACGTCGGAAAGTAACTCGTTCGGCTTTTGAGTCACATAAAGAATGTGTGTTAATTTTGACGCCACTAGCTCTGCATGTTGTCATGCAATTTCTTTACCTCTCAGAAATGATTATGACATAAAAGTGAAGTACGTGACGAGTGTGACGTTAGGAAAACATTAGGCATCATGGAGAGATTCTGTATGGGACCACCCAACCCAAACGAGTACTGTGTAACGTGCTACCCGGCAGGTATTCACCGAGGTAGCCGGCTAGCTCAGTCGGTAGAGTGTCAGACTCTTAATCCTGGGGTCGTGGTTTCGAGCCAGACGCTGGGCGGAACGGAATTTTGTCCGCTGCAGGTGTAAATTGCCGTTTTTCTGATTAACGAGATTTAATGGAAATAGCAACTTTAAACTTTGCCTACGTCTCTGTCAGTCGCAAGGAAACTGTATTTGAAGGTGAAGGTGATTTTGTAGACATGTGTGAAAGACATGTTCTGAAATGCAAGTGTTGTTGTTTGGAGAGCACATCGGTTACGTGTCAGATGTGTAGCCAAGCAGTAATTTGTCGCCATAGCTGCAAATATTAGCCGGTAATATGAAGTGTTGTCAGCTAAAGTCTGATGATGCAGACGACCGTAAGGACGAAGTACCCAAGAGTACCGCTAGGCCGCGCCTCTTTAGCTCAGTGGTAGAGCACTGGTCTAATAAACCAGGGGTCGTAAGTTCCATCCTCACAGGAGAAAGATGAATTTTGGAAATCAGTTGCGCGTCGTGGCCGTATAGCAAACAGTATCTGTGATGACGAACAATTAGCGACAGGCGTTTTTTTAAGAATTACTCTCAGATGCGATTAAGGCGAATGGCGCAGATAAAGCATTTGCCAAAGCGGTACAGCATAAGGTGGGACGAGGCAGTCTGAATTACATTTTATAGATGTATTTCCCACATGTCCCAGAGCCTCTCGCGATATTCGTCGTCGTCGTCGTCGTCGCCGCCGCCGCCGCTTCTGCAGAAGTAGCAAATGGCAATCGTAGCAAATGCGGCGAGGGACGCCCTGCCTTCGATTCCGAATGCACAAAGTGTGTGGTCTGGTTTCTCAGTCTATATTTGGTCGGTCTCGTCAGAGGTTGAATGTAACGAATGGGTGGGAAAGAGCAAGGAGCAGCGGCTGTGTAGAACGAAAACACAAATCCTCAGGGGTGTGAGCGTTTTGAGATGAGTCGTATACATGTACATGTTTGTCGTCAGTGATCGTGTGGCCTAATGGATAAGGCGTCGGACTTCGGATCTGAAGATTACAGGTTTGAATGCTGTCGCGCTTGTGTTTTTCCAGTTCTGAAAAAGAAACATAACGTTTTAATCTAGCAATTGAGCAGTACGAAACCGTCTGAATGTTGGTGTTGACCATTTTTTGCTTGGAGATGCTCTTGAGCTTGAAACACACACAACAAGACCGGTGTTAACTAGCGAAATGGTCGGCAGAGTGCCGACACAGCGAGTTTTGACTATCACTTGCACATCTAAAACAACGTCGGAAAGTAACTCGTTCGGCTTTTGAGTCACATAAAGAATGTGTGTTAATTTTGACGCCACTAGCTCTGCATGTTGTCATGCAATTTCTTTACCTCTCAGAAATGATTATGACATAAAAGTGAAGTACGTGACGAGTGTGACGTTAGGAAAACATTAGGCATCATGGAGAGATTCTGTATGGGACCACCCAACCCAAACGAGTACTGTGTAACGTGCTACCCGGCAGGTATTCACCGAGGTAGCCGGCTAGCTCAGTTGGTAGAGTGTCAGACTCTTAATCCTGCGGTCGTGGGTTCGAGCCAGACGCTGGGCGGAACGGAATTTTGTTCCGCTGCAGGTGTAAATTACCGTTTTTCTGATTAACGAGATTTAATGGAAATAGCAACTTTAAACTTTGCCTACGTCTCTGTCAGTCGCAAGGAAACTGTATTTGAAGGTGAAGGTGATTTTGTAGACATGTGTGAAAGACATGTTCTGAAATGCAAGTGTTGTTGTTTGGAGAGCACATCGGTTACGTGTCAGATGTGTAGCCAAGCAGTAATTTGTCGCCATAGCTGCAAATATTAGCCGGTAATATGAAGTGTTGTCAGCTAAAGTCTGATGATGCAGACGACCGTAAGGACGAAGTACCCAAGAGTACCTCTAGGCCGCGCCTCTTTAGCTCAGTGGTAGAGCACTGGTCTAATAAACCAGGGGTCGTAAGTTCCATCCTCACAGGAGAAAGATGAATTTTGGCAATCAGTAAAAATGGTTGATCTTTGTATTCAAACAGAACCTGAAGAAGAAAATGAGGAGCATGACGGAAAAGCAGTTAACCCAGGCTCACAGCCTCAATCTTTACCCAGAAGGAACAGCTCTGCTCCTGTCCCAGGGAGTCTTCCAACTTCTACCCTGCAAGACAGCACAGTCACAAGCACCACTACGAGCACAAGTATGGCACAGCTGCAAGACGATAAACCGGCTGTAGGAGCGGACCCAAGACGGATCTATCCCAACTTGGAGTTCGCGATGCAGCTATCGCGTCTGGAGCAACCAGCGATCCTCACTACAGCTTTGAGGCACGTCGTACGCGTAGGTCATGAACATGGCAGAATGGTCACCTTCACGGCGATGGAGGCTGTAGATAGAATACAGCTGAAGTCAGTGAATCTTCCCACTGACTTCGGAGCCCTGCGTGACCTGGTGAAGAAAGTATTTGAGAGAAGAGGTGAAGAATTCAAGCTGGACGAAATTTATGCACAGGCTGTCCTAGCTAATGGTAGAGTAGCATTCGACTTTAACAAATCATGGCCTGAATGTTACTTTCACACTTATTTTCCTTAATGACAACCCTAAATTCAATCACGGTAGGGCAGCTAAACACTCATAATAGTCGGTTGGTCATGCAGGAACTCCGAAAAGTAGTGGAGGAGAGGAGACTAGATGTACTCTGTCTACAGGAGCCATACTACTGGGCCGGGCAAATATCATTCATGTCGAAAACATGGCAAACCATCTTTACAGGAGAGGAGCCAAGGGCGTTAATAGTAATAACAAATAAGGCCCTCAGAGCCACAAAAATAGCGCAACTCTCTGATTGCCACTGTAACGTCATTGAGTTGCAGTCACCCGCCGGGATATTATATATTGTTAATATGTACTTTCAGTACGGGGGAAATTTCGAACATTTCATAGAACATCTCTCTAGGGTAATGATGGCGTTACGTGGGCGTAAGGTAATAGTCACAGCAGACATGAACGCGAAATCCCCCCTATGGCACAGCGGCACCAGGGACGAAAATGGTGAAAGGGCAGAGGAAGCAATAATGGCGTCACAGCTGGTGGTAGTAAATAAAGCAGGGAACCCCCCCACCTATGCGGGAGGAGGGGGACAAGGCACCAACATCGATGTGACGTTAGCATCACCGAATGCTATAAACCTCATCCACAGCTGGAATGTGATAGAGCACGCTACCACAAGCGATCACAACTTGATTACTTTTTGCATAGGAGATGAAGAGTGCCGCTGGGACCTGGGGTGGGAGATTCAATATAACTTTCACAAGACAAATTGGGAATGCCTGGCTCAGGAGTGTGACGTTCCTCCGTTGCCTGAGGGTGGCCTGGATGTCGACAGGTACGCCGAAGAACTGGTAGGCTCCATCGTTAGGGCGGTAAAGGTCGCCGTGCCAACCAGGAGGAGGGCCGTGGCGGCCTCACCATCACCATGGACTGCCGAACTGGAAGGTATGCGTCGGTCTGTTAGACGGGCGAGGAGGTACTACCAGCGAAGTGCCGTCTGGCAAGAGAAGCAATACTGGCTGCAGCGCTACAGAGATGAGAAAGAAAATCTTCAAAGGGAATTAAAGGAAGTAAGAACAAGGAGTTGGGAGAAGTATGTGCTAAATCAGCTCGATACCGATCCCTGGGGAATACCCTACAAACTCGTAAGGGAAAAGGTTAAATCCCCCGCGGTTCTCTCGACCATCCGAGATGGAGACCGAGTGACAGAGTCGTGGAAGGAAACTGCTGAAGTTCTCCTGCGCACTCTGCTACCGGACGATGATGAACATGATGATGATGACTCTCAAAGGCAAATCCGCAGGGAGGATTCTCTAGAATATACCAATAATACTAGAGTGTACCCTTTCTCTGAAGCAGAAGTCGCAGCACATATCAAATCATTAAAGAAGGGGAAGGCGCCAGGACTGGACGGCATTGTAGCAGAGGTGGTACATTTCCTCGCCCCACAGCTGGTGGCTCCTCTAACGCGGCTCTTCAATGAGTGTCTCACAGCTGGGAAATTTCCGAGAGTATGGAAGACTGCAAATGTAGTAATCATACAAAAAGGAAAGGACAAGGACCCTATGGATCCCAAATCCTATAGACCTATATGCCTGTTAGACACCATGGGGAAGCTGCTGGAGAGGCTGCTGGCGGACAGACTGACCGCACATAGGATGCTGCGTGGAATGAGTGACAGGCAGTTCGGCTTTAGGCCGGGGCGATCAGCGTCTGACGCAATCGCCCTGGCGGCTGAGGTCTGTGGCTCATCCACGCACAAGTATGTCGTAGGCATCATGGTGGACATCAGTGGCGCCTTTGACAACCTCTGGTGGCCCTCGCTCTTCTCACGTTTGCGTGAGATGGAGTGTCCAGGGCCCCTGTATGGCTGTCTGAGGAGCTATTGCATGGACAGGGAGGTCTGGCTATCATCGCCTAGCGAGAGAGTAAGTAAGACCTGTACGAAGGGGTGCCCCCAGGGATCGGTCCTGGGGCCACTCTTTTGGGACGTAAACATAGAGCCCCTGTTAGTCAGGTTACAACAATGTAGAGATGTGCTAGACGTGATAGCCTACGCTGACGACCTCCTCCTGCTGGTAGGTGGCCGTAGCCGAGAAGACTTAGAGCCAAAAGTGGAAAGGTCAATGCAAATTCTCCAGGAATGGTGCCGAGAGGCAAAAATGAGAATTGCACCACACAAATCAACATATCTTCTACTAAAAGGCAGTCTGATAAGAAATCCAACTGTCAGGATTGCGGGAGCCCCAGTTCTCCGGCGACGCGAAGCTAGGTATCTTGGAGTAATAATAGACGAAAAATGGAATTACGCGACGCACATAGAAATGATTGCACAGCGCGCGATAGAAATCCTTAATAACTTAATAAACATAGGACACAAAAGATTTCACTTACCCCCCCACCTAATAAAATTATATCATAATAGTATTCTGACTTCCTTAGTAGGGTATGCCAGCGGGGTCTGGGCACACAGGCTCACGAGGGTGGCGCCTGCCATGGCCGTGAGGAGGGTGCAGCGAAGTATGCTACTAAGATCTGCTGGGGCATACAGAACTACTCCTGGGGGGGCGTTGCTAGTTATTATGGGATTATGTCCCCTTGATATAAAAATTAGGGAGCAGGCAGCGTGGTATTGGGTAACAAAGGGGAAAGTTGAAAAGACTAGGGAAATCATGGGTGTGCAAGTAGGGGACAAATACGCAATCAAGAGAAGGGGGGAGGAACTATGGCAGAGTCAGTGGGAAGGGGAAGGAACTGGGAGACGAGTTTTTGAGCTACTTCCAGATGTTGCAGAAAGATTAAAAATGGGATACTTTCAGCCAAGTAGGGGTCTGCTGCACTTCCTGACAGGACATGGGCCATATCCGGCATACCTTTGCCGATTTGGTAAACAGGCGACACCAGCGTGTGACTGTGGTGCTCCGGAAGGAACTCCCGAACACGTCATCTACAACTGCACGTTGTATGATGGAGTGGCAAGTGAACTTAGAGCGCAACTTCCTAGCCAAGATACATATACCTTGCTGCGGCGTGCCGACACTTTCAGAGTCCTCAACAGTCTGGCAAATGAGATCTCGATGAAAGTCATGAGGGACTTTATTAGGGCAAGGAACTAATCAAGTACCAAACCGAACTTGACCGAGTTGCACCTGCACTACCGCCAGGCGCGGATCTGGCCAGCCATTTCATGGCTGGAATCCGCCGCGTCTTCGGACAAGGATGGCAGGTGCACTACCCGGAATTGGAATTATCGCACAACTATTTTTTGAGTAGAAAGTAGCTTAAGTAAGAACTAGAAATACTAACATACTAACAAGGTAGGGACTGCAGTGAAGTAAAAGTCGTAGCCAGCCCAGTGCCAGGGGCACGCCCACTGGGGTTAGCTCGGTGGGCAGGCTAAATAACAGTAGGTTTGTATGCATAACTTCTGGCACATACTGTAACACTGCAGATCACACTAGAATAGTCATGTAAGGTAGTCTAACAAGTAACTTATTAATCATGCCCGTAGTTAGTGCCACACAAGTAATACACTGCCAATTAGTAGTTTGTAATAAGGACCCACTAATTATTTGAGGTGGTGGGTTAATAGTATGGGAATAGTTTCTTGTATTTGACTTTTGTATCATACTTAGTTATATATTAAGATGTTGTATAATTAAATTAATGTTCTATTATTAATAAAGTTTTTTTTTTAAAAAAAAAAAAAAAAAAAATCAGTTGCGCGTCGTGGCCGTATAGCAAACAGTATCTGTGATGACGAACAATTAGCGACAGGCTTTTTTTTAAGAATTACTCTCAGATGCGATTAAGGCGAATGGCGCAGATAAAGCATTTGCCAAAGCGGTACAGCATAAGGTGGGACGAGGCAGTCTGAATTACATTTTATAGATGTATTTCCCACATATCTCAGAGCCTCTCGCGATATTCGTCGTCGTCGTCGTCGTCGTCGTCGTCGTCGTCGTCGTCGCCGCCGCCGCCGCTTCTGCAGAAGTAGCAAATGGCAATCGTAGCAAATGCGGCGAGGGACGCCCTGCCTTCGATTCCGAATGCACAAAGTGTGTGGTCTGGTTTCTCAGTCTATATTTGGTCGGTCTCGTCAGAGGTTGAATGTAACGAATGGGTGGGAAAGAGCAAGGAGCAGCGGCTGTGTAGAACGAAAACACAAATCCTCAGGGGTGTGAGCGTTTTGAGATGAGTCGTATACATGTAAATGTTGGTCGTCAGTGATCGTGTGGCCTAATGGATAAGGCGTCGGACTTCGGATCTGAAGATTACAGGTTCGAATGCTGTCACGCTTGTGTTTTTCCAGTTCTGAAAAATAAACATAACGTTTTAATGTAGCAATTGAGCAGTACGAAACCGTCTGAATGTTGCTGTTGACCATTTTTTGCTTGGAGATGCTCTTGAGCTTCAAACACACACAACAAGACCGGTGTTAACTAGCGAAATGGTCGGCAGAGTGCCGACACAGCGAGTTTTGACTATCACTTGCACATCTAAAACAACGTCGGAAAGTAACTCGTTCGGCTTTTGAGTCACATAAAGAATGTGTGTTAATTTTGACGCCACTATCTTTGCATGTTGTCATGCAATTTCTTTACCTCTCAGAAATGATTATGACATAAAAGTGAAGTACGTGACGAGTGTGACGTTAGGAAAACATTAGGCATCATGGAGAGATTCTGTATGGGACCACCCAACCCAAACGAGTACTGTGTAACGTGCTACCCGGCAGGTATTCACCGAGGTAGCCGGCTAGCTCAGTCGGTAGAGTGTCAGACTCTTAATCCTGGGGTCGTGGGTTCGAGCCAGACGCTGGGCGGAACGGAATTTTGTTCCGCTGCAGGTGTAAATTACCGTTTTTCTGATTAAAGAGATTTAATGGAAATAGCAACTTTAAACTTTGCCTACGTCTCTGTCAGTCGCAAGGAAACTGTATTTGAAGGTGAAGGTGATTTTGTAGACATGTGTGAAAGACATGTTCTGAAATGCAAGTGTTGTTGTTTGGAGAGCACATCGGTTACGTGTCAGATGTGTAGCCAAGCAGTAATTTGTCGCCATAGCTGCAAATATTAGCCGGTAATATGAAGTGTTGTCAGCTAAAGTCTGATGATGCAGACGACCGTAAGGACGAAGTACCCAAGTGTACCGCTAGGCCGCGCCTCTTTAGCTCAGTGGTAGAGCACTGGTCTAATACATCAGGCGTCGTAAGTTCCATACTCACAGGAGAAAGATGAATTTTGGAAATCAGTTGCGCGTCGTGGCCGTATAGCAAACAGTATCTGTGATGACGAACAATTAGCGACAGGCGTTTTTTTAAGAATTACTCTCAGATGCGATTAAGGCGAATGGCGCAGATAAAGCATTTGCCAAAGCGGTACAGCATAAGGTGGGACGAGGCAGTCTGAATTACATTTTATAGATGTATTTCCCACATATCTCAGAGCCTCTCGCGATATTCGTCGTCGTCGTCGTCGTCGTCGTCGTCGTCACCGCCGCCGCCGCTTCTGCAGAAGTAGCAAATGGCAATCGTAGCAAATGCGGCGATGGACGCCCTGCCTTCGATTCCGAATGCACAAAGTGTGTGGTCTGGTTTCTCAGTCTATATTTGGTCGGTCTCGTCAGAGGTTGAATGTAACGAATGGGTGGGAAAGAGCAAGGAGCAGCGGCTGTGTAGAACGAAAACACAAATCCTCAGGGGTGTGAGCGTTTTGAGATGAGTCGTATACATGTAAATGTTGGTCGTCAGTGATCGTGTGGCCTAATGGATAAGGCGTCGGACTTCGGATCTGAAGATTACAGGTTCGAATGCTGTCACGCTTGTGTTTTTCCAGTTCTGAAAAAGAAACATAACGTTTTAATCTAGCAATTGAGCAGTACGAAACCGTCTGAATGTTGCTGTTGACCATTTTTTGCTTGGAGATGCTCTTGAGCTTGAAACACACACAACAAGACCGGTGTTAACTAGCGAAATGGTCGGCAGAGTGCCGACACAGCGAGTTTTGACTATCACTTGCACATCTAAAACAACGTCGAAAAGTAACTCGTTCGGCTTTTGAATCACATAAAGAATGTGTGTTAATTTTGACGCCACTAGCTCTGCATGTTGTCATGCAATTTCTTTACCTCTCAGAAATGATTATGACATAAAAGTGAAGTACGTGACGAGTGTGACGTTAGGAAAACATTAGGCATCATGGAGAGATTCTGTATGGGACCACCCAACCCAAACGAGTATTGTGTAACGTGCTACCCGGCAGGTATTCACCGAGGTAGCCGGCTAGCTCAGTCGGTAGAGTGTCAGACTCTTAATCCTGGGGTCGTGGGTTCGAGCCAGACGCTGGGCGGAACGGAATTTTGTTCCGCTGCAGGTGTAAATTACCGTTTTTCTGATTAAAGAGATTTAATGGAAATAGCAACTTTAAACTTTGCCTACGTCTCTGTCAGTCGCAAGGAAACTGTATTTGAAGGTGAAGGTGATTTTGTAGACATGTGTGAAAGACATGTTCTGAAATGCAAGTGTTGTTGTTTGGAGAGCACATCGGTTACGTGTCAGATGTGTAGCCAAGCAGTAATTTGTCGCCATAGCTGCAAATATTAGCCGGTAATATGAAGTGTTGTCAGCTAAAGTCTGATGATGCAGACGACCGTAAGGACGAAGTACCCAAGAGTACCGCTAGGCCGCGCCTCTTTAGCTCAGTGGTAGAGCACTGGTCTAATAAACCAGGCGTCGTAAGTTCCATACTCACAGGAGAAAGATGAATTTTGGAAATCAGTTGCGCGTCGTGGCCGTATAGCAAACAGTATCTGTGATGACGAACAATTAGCGACAGGCGTTTTTTTAAGAATTACTCTTAGATGCGATTAAGACGAATGGCGCAGATAAAGCATTTGCCAAAGCGGTACAGCATAAGGTGGGACGAGGCAGTCTGAATTACATTTTATAGATGTATTTCCCACATATCTCAGAGCCTCTCGCGATATTCGTCGTCGTCGTCGTCGTCGTCGTCGTCGTCGTCGTCGTCGTCGCCGCCGCCGCTTCTGCAAAAGTAGCAAATGGCAATCGTAGCAAATGCGGCGAGGGACGCCCTGCCTTCGATTCCGAATGCACAAAGTGTGTGGTCTTGTTTCTCAGTCTATATTTGGTCGGTCTCGTCAGAGGTTGAATGTAACGAATGGGTGGGAAAGAGCAAGGAGCAGCGACTGTGTAGAACGAAAACACAAATCCTCAGGGGTGTGAGCGTTTTGAGATGAGTCGTATACATGTAAATGTTGGTCGTCAGTGATCGTGTGGCCTAATGGATAAGGCGTCGGACTTCGGATCTGAAGATTACAGGTTCGAATGCTGTCACGCTTGTGTTTTTCCAGTTCTGAAAAAGAAACATAACGTTTTAATGTAGTAATTGAGCAGTACGAAACCGTCTGAATGTTGCTGTTGACCATTTTTTGCTTGGAGATGCTCTTGAGCTTGAAAGACACATAGCAAGACCGGTGTTAACTAGCGAAATGGTCAGTAGAGTGCCGACACAGCGAGTTTTGACTATCACTTGCACATCTAAAACAACGTCGGAAAGTAACTCGTTCGGCTTTTGAGTCACATAAAGAATGTGTGTTAATTTTGACGCCACTAGCTCTGCATGTTGTCATGCAATTTCTTTACCTCTCAGAAATGATTATGACATAAAAGTGAAGTACGTGACGAGTGTGACGTTAGGAAAACATTAGGCATCATGGAGAGATTCTGTATGGGACCACCCAACCCAAACGAGTACTGTGTAACGTGCTACCCGGCAGGTATTCACCGAGGTAGCCGGCTAGCTCAGTCGGTAGAGTGTTAGACTCTTAATCCTGGGGTCGTGGGTTCGAGCCAGACGCTGGGCGGAACGGAATTTTGTTCCGCTGCAGGTGTAAATTACCGATTTTCTGATTAAAGGGATTTAATGGAAATAGCAACTTTAAACTTTGCCTACGTCTCTGTCAGTCGCAAGGAAACTGTATTTGAAGGTGAAGGTGATTTTGTAGACATGTGTGAAAGACATGTTCTGAAATGCAAGTGTTGTTGTTTGGAGAGCACATCGGTTACGTGTCAGATGTGTAGCCAAGCAGTAATTTGTCGCCATAGCTGCAAATATTAGCCGGTAATATGAAGTGTTGTCAGCTAAAGTCTGAGGATGCAGACGACCGTAAGGACGAAGTACCCAAGAGTACCGCTAGGCCGCGCCTCTTTAGCTCAATGGTAGAGCACTGGTCTAATAAACCAGGGGTCGTAAGTTCCATCCTCACAGGAGAATGATGAATTTTGGAAATCAGTTGCGCGTCGTGGCCGTATAGCAAACAGTATCTGTGATGACGAACAATTAGCGACAGGCGTTTTTTTAAGAATTACTCTCAGATGCGATTAAGGCGAATGGCGCAGATAAAGCATTTGCCAAAGCGGTACAGCATAAGGTGGGACGAGGCAGTCTGAATTACATTTTATAGATGTATTTCCCACATATCTCAGAGCCTCTCGCGATATTCGTCGTCGTCGTCGTCGTCGTCGTCGTCGTCGTCGTCGTCGTCGTCGTCGCCGCCGCCGCTTCTGCAGAAGTAGCAAATAGCAATCTACATCTACATCTACATCTACATCCGTACTCCGCAAGCCACCTGACGGTGTGTGGCGGAGGGTACCCTGAGTACCTCTATCGGTTCTCCCTTCTATTCCAGTCTCGTATTGTACGTGGAAAGAAGGATTGTCGGTATGCTTCTGTGTGGGCTCTAATCTCTCTGATTTTATCCTCATGGTCTCTTCGCGAGATATACGTAGGAGGGAGCAATATACTGCTTGACTCTTCGGTGAAGGTATGTTCTCGAAACTTCAACAAAAGCCCGTACCGAGCTACTGAGCGTCTCTCCTGCAGAGTCTTCCACTGGAGTTTATCTATCATCTCCGTAACGCTTTCGCAATTACTAAATGATCCTGTAACGAAGCGCGCTGCTCTCCGTTGGATCTTCTCTATCTCTTCTATCAACCCTACCTGGTGCGGATCCCACACTGCTGAGCAGTATTCAAGCATTGGGCGAACAAGCGTACTGTAACCTACTTCCTTTGTTGTCGGATTGCATTTCCTTAGGATTCTTCCAATGAATCTCAGTCTGGCATCTGCTTTACCGACGATCAACTTTATATGATCATTCCATTTTAAATCACTCCTAATGCGTACTCCCAGATAATTTATGGAATTAACTGCTTCCAGTTGCTGACCTGCTATTTTGTAGCTAAATGATAAGGGACCTATCTTTCTATGTATTCGCATCACATTACACTTCGCTACATTGAGATTCAATTGCCATTCCGTGCACCATGCGTCAATTCGCTGCAGATCCTCCTGCATTTCAGTACAATTTTCCATTGTTGCAACCTCTCGATACACCACAGCATCATCTGCAAAAAGCCTCAGTGAACTTCCGATGTCATCCACCAGGTCATTTATGTATATTGTGAATAGCAACGGTCCTATGACACTCCCCTGCGGCACACCTGAAATCACTCTTACTTCGGAAGACTTCTCTCCATTGAGAATGACGTGCTGCGTTCTGTTATCTAGGAACTCCTCAATCCAATCACACAATTGATCTGATAGTCCGTATGCTCTTACTTTGTTCATTAAACGACTATGGGGAACTGTGTCAAACGCCTTGCGGAAGTCAAGAAACACGGCATCTACCTGTGAACCCGTGTCTAAGGCCCTCTGAGTCTCGTGGACGAATAGCGCGAGCTGGGTTTCACACGATCGTCTTTTTCGAAACCCATGCTGATTCCTACAGAGTAGATTTCTAGTCTCCAGAAAAGACATTATACTCGAACATAATACGTGTTCCAAAATTCTACAACTGATCGACGTTAGAGATATAGGTCTATAGTTCTGCACATCTGTTCGACGTCCCTTCTTGAGAACGGGGATGACCTGTGCCCTTTTCCAATCCTTTGGAACGCTTCGCTCTTCTAGAGACCTACGGTACACCGCTGCAAGAAGGGGGGCAAGTTCCTTCGCGTACTCTGTGTAAAATCGAACTGGTATCCCATCAGGACCAGCGGCCTTTCCTCTTTTGAGCGATTTTAATTGTTTCTCTATCCCTCTGTCGTCTACATCGATATCTACCATTTTGTCAACTGTGCGACAATCTAGAGAAGGAAGCACAGTGCAGTCTTCCTCTGTGAAACAGCTTTGGAAGAAGACATTTAGTAATTCGGCCTTTAGTCTGTCATCCTCTGTTTCAGTACCATTTTGGTCACAGAGTGTCTGGACATTTTGTTTTGATCCACCTACCGCTTTGACATAGGACCAAAATTTCTTAGGATTTTCTGCCAAGTCAGTACATAGAACGTTACTTTCGAATTCATTGAAAGCCTCTCGCATAGCCCTCCTCACACTACATTTCGCTTCGCGTAATTTTTGTTTGTCTGCAAGGCTTTGGCTATGTTTATGTTTGCTGTGAAGTTCCCTTTGCTTCCGCAGCAGTTTTCTAACTCGGTTGTTGTACCACGGTGGCTCTTTTCCATCTCTTACGATCTTGCTTGGCACATACTCATCTAACGCATATTGTACCATGGTTTTGAACTTTGTCCACTGATCCTCAACACTATCTGCACTTGAGACAAAACTTTTGTGTTGAGCCGTCAGGTACTCTGTAATCTGCTTTTTGTCACTTTTGCTAAACAGAAATATCTTCCTACCTTTTTTAATATTTCTATTTACGGCTGAAATCATCGACGCAGTAACCGCTTTATGATCGCTGATTCCCTGTTCTGCATTAACTGATTCAAATAGTTCGGGTCTGTTTGTCACCAGAAGGTCTAATATATTATCGCCACGAGTCGGTTTTCTGTTTAACTGCTCAAGGTAGTTTTCAGATAAAGCACTTAAAAATATTTCACTGGATTCTTTGTCCCTGCCACCCGTTATGAACGTTTGAGTCTCCCAGTCTATATCCGGCAAATTAAAATCTCCACCCAGAACTATAACATGGTGGGGAAATCTACTCGAAATATTTTCCAAATTATTCTTCAGGTGCTGAGCCACCACAGCTGCTGAGCCCGGGGGCCTATAGAGACATCCAATTACCATGTCTGAGCCTGCTTTAACCGTGACCTTCACCCAAATCATTTCACAATTCGAATCTCCGTCAATTTCCTTCGATACTATTGCACTTCTTATCGCTATAAACACGCCTCCCCCTTCACTGTCCAGCCTATCTCTGCGGTATACATTCCAATCTGAGTTTAGGATTTCATTACTGTTTACGTCTGGTTTCAGCCAACTTTCTGTTCCTAGTACTATATGGGCGTTGTGACCGTTTATTAATGAGAGCAGTTCTGGGACCTTTCTATTGACGCTTCTGCAGTTTACTATTAGCACATTAATATTGTTATTCCTTGTTGCATTTTGCCTACTCCAGCCTTGCCGCGTCTCAGGAGGCGTCTTGTCGGGCCTAGGGAGGGAATTCTCTAACCTAAAAAAACCCCATGTAGCAATCGTAGCAAATGCGGCGAGGGACGCCCTGCCTTCGATTCCGAATGCACAAAGTGTGTGGTCTGGTTTCTCAGTCTATATTTGGTCGGTCTCGTCAGAGGTTGAATGTAACGAATGGGTGGGAAAGAGCAAGGAGCAGCGGCTGTGTAGAACGAAAACACAAATCCTCAGGGGTGTGAGCGTTTTGAGATGAGTCGTATACATGTAAATGTTGGTCGTCAGTGATCGTGTGGCCTAATGGATAAGGCGTCGGACTTCGGATCTGAAGATTACAGGTTCGAATGCTGTCACGCTTCTGTTTTTCCAGTTCTGAAAAAGAAACATAACGTTTTAATGTAGCAATTGAGCAGTACGAAACCGTCTGAATGTTGCTGTTGACCATTTTTTGCTTGGAGATGCTCTTGAGCTTGAAACACACACAACAAGACCGGTGTTAACTAGCGAAATGGTCGGCAGAGTGCCGACACAGCGAGTTTTGACTATCACTTGCACATCTAAAACAACGTCGGAAAGTAACTCGTTCGGCTTTTGAGTCACATAAAGAATGTGTGTTAATTTTGACGCCACTAGCTCTGCATGTTGTCAAGCAATTTCTTTACCTCTCAGAAATGATTATGACATAAAAGTGAAGTACGTGACGAGTGTGACGTTAGGAAAACATTAGGCATCATGGAGAGATTCTGTATGGGACCACCCAACCCAAACGAGTACTGTGTAACGTGCTACCCGGCAGGTATTCACCGAGGTAGCCGGCTAGCTCAGTCGGTAGAGTGTCAGACTCTTAATCCTGGGGTCGTGGGTTCGAGCCAGACGCTGGGCGGAACGGAATTTTGTTCCGCTGCAGGTGTAAATTACCGTTTTTCTGATTAACGAGATTTAATGGAAATAGCAACTTTAAACTTTGCCTACGTCTCTGTCAGTCGCAAGGAAACTGTATTTGAAGGTGAAGGTGATTTTGTAGACATGTGTGAAAGACATGTTCTGAAATGCAAGTGTTGTTGTTTGGAGAGCACATCGGTTACGTGTCAGATGTGTAGCCAAGCAGTAATTTGTCGCCATAGCTGCAAATATTAGCCGGTAATATGAAGTGTTGTCAGCTAAAGTCTGATGATGCAGACGACCGTAAGGACGAAGTACCCAAGAGTACCGCTAGGCCGCGCCTCTTTAGCTCAGTGGTAGAGCACTGGTCTAATAAACCAGGCGTCGTAAGTTCCATACTCACAGGAGAAAGATGAATTTTGGAAATCAGTTGCGCGTCGTGGCCGTATAGCAAACAGTATCTGTGATGACGAACAATTAGCGACAGGCGTTTTTTTAAGAATTACTCTCAGATGCGATTAAGGCGAATGGCGCAGATAAAGCATTTGCCAAAGCGGTACAGCATAAGGTGGGACGAGGCAGTCTGAATTACATTTTATAGATGTATTTCCCACATATCTCAGAGCCTCTCGCGATATTCGTCGTCGTCGTCGTCGTCGTCGTCGTCGTCGTCGCTTCTGCAGAAGTAGCAAATGGCAATCGTAGCAAATGCGGCGAGGGACGCCCTGCCTTCGATTCCGAATGCACAAAGTGTGTGGTCTGGTTTCTCAGTCTATATTTGGTCGGTCTCGTCAGAGGTTGAATGTAACGAATGGGTGGGAAAGAGCAAGGAGCAGCGGCTGTGTAGAACGAAAACACAAATCCTCAGGGGTGTGAGCGTTTTGAGATGAGTCGTATACATGTAAATGTTGGTCGTCAGTGATCGTGTGGCCTAATGGATAAGGCGTCGGACTTCGGATCTGAAGATTACAGGTTCGAATGCTGTCACGCTTGTGTTTTTCCAGTTCTGAAAAAGAAACATAACGTTTTAATCTAGCAATTGAGCAGTACGAAACCGTCTGAATGTTGGTGTTGACCATTTTTTGCTTGGAGATGCTCTTGAGCTTGAAACACACACAACAAGACCGGTGTTAACTAGCGAAATGGTCGGCAGAGTGCCGACACAGCGAGTTTTGACTATCACCTGCACATCTAAAACAACGTCGGAAAGTAACTCGTTCGGCTTTTGAGTCACATAAAGAATGTGTGTTAATTTTGGCGCCACTAGCTCTGCATGTTGTCATGCAATTTCTTTACCTCTCAGAAATGATTATGACATAAAAGTGAATTACGTGACGAGTGTGACGTTAGGAAAACATTAGGCATCATGGAGAGATTCTGTATGGGACCACCCAACCCAAACGAGTACTGTGTAACGTGCTACCCGGCAGGTATTCACCGAGGTAGCCGGCTAGCTCAGTCGGTAGAGTGTCAGACTCTTAATCCTGGGGTCGTGGGTTCGAGCCAGACGCTGGGCGGAACGGAATTTTGTTCCGCTGAAGGTGTAAATTACCGTTTTTCTGATTAAAGAGATTTAATGGAAATAGCAACTTTAAACTTTGCCTACGTCTCTGTCAGTCGCAAGGAAACTGTATTTGAAGGTGAAGGTGATTTTGTAGACATGTGTGAAAGACATGTTCTGAAATGCAAGTGTTGTTGTTTGGAGAGCACATCGGTTACGTGTCAGATGTGTAGCCAAGCAGTAATTTGTCGCCATAGCTGCAAATATTAGCCGGTAATATGAAGTGTTGTCAGCTAAAGTCTGATGATGCAGACGACCGTAAGGACGAAGTACCCAAGAGTACCGCTAGGCCGCGCCTCTTTAGCTCAGTGGTAGAGCACTGGTCTAATAAACCAGGGGTCATAAGTTCCATCCTCACAGGAGAAAGATGAATTTTGGAAATCAGTTGCGCGTCGTGGCCGTATAGCAAACAGTATCTGTGATGACGAACAATTAGCGACAGGCGTTTTTTTAAGAATTACTCTCAGATGCGATTAAGGCGAATGGCGCAGATAAAGCATTTGCCAAAGCGGTACAGCATAAGGTGGGACGAGGCAGTCTGAATTACATTTTATAGACGTATTTCCCACATATCTCAGAGCCTCTCGCGATATTCGTCGTCGTCGTCGTCGTCGCCGCCGCCGCTTCTGCAGAAGTAGCAAATGGCAATCGTAGCAAATGCGGCGAGGGACGCCCTGCCTTCGATTCCGAATGCACAAAGTGTGTGGTCTTGTTTCTCAGTCTATATTTGGTCGGTCTCGTCAGAGGTTGAATGTAACGAATGGGTGGGAAAGAGCAAGGGGCAGCGGCTGTGTAGAACGAAAACACAAATCCTCAGGGGTGTGAGCGTTTCGAGATGAGTCGTATGCATGTAAATGTTGGTCGTCAGTGACTGTGTGGCCTAATTGATAAGGTGTCGGACTTCGGATCTGAAGATTACAGGTTCGAATGCTGTCACGCTTCTGTTTTTCCAGTTCTGAAAAAGAAACATAACGTTTTAATGTAGCAATTGAGCAGTACGAAACCGTCTGAATGTTGCTGTTGACCATTTTTTGCTTGGAGATGCTCTTGAGCTTGAAACACACACAACAAGACCGGTGTTAACTAGCGAAATGGTCGGCAGAGTGCCGACACAGCGAGTTTTGACTATCACTTGCACATCTAAAACAACGTCGGGAAGTGACTCGTTCGGCTTTTGAGTCACATAAAGTATGTGTGTTAATTTTGACGCCACTAGCTCTGCATGTTGTCATGCAATTTCTTTACCTCTCAGAAATGATTATGACATAAAAGTGAAGTACGTGACGAGTGTGACGTTAGGAAAACATTAGGCATCATGGAGAGATTCTGTATGGGACCACCCAACCCAAACGGGTACTGTGTAACGTGCTACCCGGCAGGTATTCACCGAGGTAGCCGGCTAGCTCAGTCGGTAGAGTGTCAGACTCTTAATCCTGGGGTCGTGGGTTCGAGCCAGACGCTGGGCGGAACGGAATTTTGTTCCGCTGCAGGTGTAAATTACCGTTTTTCTGATTAACGAGATTTAATGGAAATAGCAACTTTAAACTTTTCCTACGTCTCTGTCAGTCGCAAGGAAACTGTATTTGAAGGTGAAGGTGATTTTGTAGACATGTGTGAAAGACATGTTCTGAAATGCAAGTGTTGTTGTTTGGAGAGCACATCGGTTACGTGTCAGATGTGTAGCCAAGCAGTAATTTGTCGCCATAGCTGCAAATATTAGCCGGTAATATGAAGTGTTGTCAGCTAAAGTCTGATGATGGAGACGACCGTAAGGACGAAGTACCCAAGAGTACCGCTAGGCCGCGGCTCTTTAGCTCAGTGGTAGAGCACTGGTCTAATAAACCAGCGGTCGTAAGTTCCATCCTCACAGGAGAAAGATGAATTTTGGAAATCAGTTGCGCGTCGTGGCCGTATAGCAAACAGTATCTGTGATGACGAACAATTAGCGACAGGCGTTTTTTTAAGAATTACTCTCAGATGCGATTAAGGCGAATGGCGCAGATAAAGCATTTGCCAAGATATCACAGTATCTGTGATGACGAACAATTAGCGACAGGCGTTTTTTTAAGAATTACTCTCAGATGCGATTAAGGCGAATGGCGCAGATAAAGCATTTGCCAAAGCGGTACAGCATAAGGTGGGACGAGGCAGTCTGAATTACATTTTATAGATGTATTTCCCACATATCTCAGAGCCTCTCGCGATATTCGTCGTCGTCGTCGTCGTCGTCGTCGTCGTCGTCGTCGTCGTCGCCGCCGCCGCTTCTGCAGAAGTAGCAAATGGCAATCGTAGCAAATGCGGCGAGGGACGCCCTGCCTTCGATTCCGAATGCACAAAGTGTGTGGTCTTGTTTCTCAGTCTATATTTGGTCGGTCTCGTCAGAGGTTGAATGTAACGAATGGGTGGGAAAGAGCAAGGGGCAGCGGCTGTGTAGAACGAAAACACAATTCCTCAGGGGTGTGAGCGTTTCGAGATGAGTCGTATGCATGTAAGTGTTGGTCGTCAGTGACCGTGTGGCCTAATTGATAAGGCGTCGGACTTCGGATCTGAAGATTACAGGTTCGAATGCTGTCACGCTTCTGTTTTTCCAGTTCTGAAAAAGAAACATAACGTTTTAATGTAGCAATTGAGCAGTACGAAACCGTCTGAATGTTGCTGTTGACCATTTTTTGCTTGGAGATGCTCTTGAGCTTGAAACACACACAACAAGACCGGTGTTAACTAGCGAAATGGTCGGCAGAGTGGCGACACAGCGAGTTTTGACTATCACTTGCACATCTAAAACAACGTCGGGAAGTAACTCGTTCGGCTTTTGAGTCACATAAAGTATGTGTGTTAATTTTGACGCCACTAGCTCTGCATGTTGTCATGCAATTTCTTTACCTCTCAGAAATGATTATGACATAAAAGTGAAGTACGTGACGAGTGTGACGTTAGGAAAACATTAGGCATCATGGAGAGATTCTGTATGGGACCACCCAACCCAAACGAGTACTGTGTAACGTGCTCCCCGGCAGGTATTGACCGAGGTAGCCGGCTAGCTCAGTCGGTAGAGTGTCAGACTCTTAATCCTGGGGTCGTGGGTTCGAGCCAGACGCTGGGCGGAACGGAATTTTGTTCCGCTGCAGGTGTAAATTACCGTTTTTCTGATTAAAGAGATTTAATGGAAATAGCAACTTTAAACTTTGCCTACGTCTCTGTCAGTCGCAAGGAAACTGTATTTGAAGGTGAAGGTGATTTTGTAGACATGTGTGAAAGACATGTTCTGAAATGCAAGTGTTGTTGTTTGGAGAGCACATCGGTTACGTGTCAGATGTGTAGCCAAGCAGTAATTTGTCGCCATAGCTGCAAATATTAGCCGGTAATATGAAGTGTTGTCAGCTAAAGTCTGATGATGCAGACGACCGTAAGGACGAAGTACCCAAGAGTACCGCTAGGCCGCGCCTCTTTAGCTCAGTGGTAGAGCACTGGTCTAATAAACCAGCGGTCGTAAGTTCCATCCTCACAGGAGAAAGATGAATTTTGGAAATCAGTTACGCGTCGTGGCCGTATAGCAAACAGTATCTGTGATGACGAACAATTAGCGACAGGCGTTTTTTTAAGAATTACTCTCAGATGCGATTAAGGCGAATGGCGCAGATAAAGCATTTGCCAAAGCGGTACAGCATAAGGTGGGACGAGGCAGTCTGAATTACATTTTATAGATGTATTTCCCACATATCTCAGAGCATCTCGCGATATTCGTCGTCGTCGTCGTCGTCGTCGCCGCCGCCGCCGCCGCTTCTGCAGAAGTAGCAAATGGCAATCGTAGCAAATGCGGCGAGGGACGCCCTGCCTTCGATTCCGAATGCACAAAGTGTGTGGTATTGTTTCTCAGTCTATATTTGGTCGGTCTCGTCAGAGGTTGAATGTAACGAATGGGTGGGAAAGAGCAAGGGGCAGCGGCTGTGTAGAACGAAAACACAAATCCTCAGGGGTGTGAGCGTTTTGAGATGAGTCGTATACAAGTAAATGTTGGTCGTCAGTGATCGTGTGGCCTAATGGATAAGGCGTCGGACTTCGGATCTGAAGATTACTGGTTCGAATGCTGTCACGCTTGTGTTTTTCCAGTTCTGAAAAAGAAACATAACGTTTCAATCTAGCAATTGAGCAGTACGAAACCGTCTGAATGTTGCTGTTGACCATTTTTTGCTTGGAGATGCTCTTGAGCTTGAAACACACACAACAAGACCGGTGTTAACTAGGGAAATGGTCGGCAGAGTGCCGACACAGCGAGTTTTGACTATCACTTGCACATCTAAAACAACGTCGGGAAGTAACTCGTTCGGCTTTTGAGTCACATAAAGTATGTGTGTTAATTTTGACGCCACTAGCTCTGCATGTTGTCATGCAATTTCTTTACCTCTCAGAAATGATTATGACATAAAAGTGAAGTACGTGACGAGTGTGACGTTAGGAAAACATTAGGCATCATGGAGAGATTCTGTATGGGACCACCCAACCCAAACGAGTACTGTGTGACGTGCTACCCGGCAGGTATTCACCGAGGTAGCCGGCTAGCTCAGTCGGTAGAGTGTCAGACTCTTAATCCTGGGGTCGTGGGTTCGAGCCAGACGCTGGGCGGAACGGAATTTTGTTCCGCTGCAGGTGTAAATTACCGTTTTTCTGATTAAAGAGATTTAATGGAAATAGCAACTTTAAACTTTGCCTACGTCTCTGTCAGTCGCAAGGAAACTGTATTTGAAGGTGAAGGTGATTTTGTAGACATGTGTGAAAGACATGTTCTGAAATGCAAGTGTTGTTGTTTGGAGAGCACATCGGTTACGTGTCAGATGTGTAGCCAAGCAGTAATTTGTCGCCATAGCTGCAAATATTAGCCGGTAATATGAAGTGTTGTCAGCTAAAGTCTGATGATGCAGACGACCGTAAGGACGAAGTACCCAAGAGTACCGCTAGGCCGCGCCTCTTTAGCTCAGTGGTAGAGCACTGGTCTAATAAACCAGCGGTCGTAAGTTCCATCCTCACAGGAGAAAGATGAATTTTGGAAATCAGTTACGCGTCGTGGCCGTATAGCAAACAGTATCTGTGATGACGAACAATTAGCGACAGGCGTTTTTTTAAGAATTACTCTCAGATGCGATTAAGGCGAATGGCGCAGATAAAGCATTTGCCAAAGCGGTACAGCATAAGGTGGGACGAGGCAGTCTGAATTACATTTTATAGATGTATTTCCCACATATCTCAGAGCCTCTCCCGATATTCGTCGTCGTCGTCGTCGTCGTCGTCGTCGTCGTCGCCGCCGCCGCTTCTGCAGAAGTAGCAAATGGCAATCGTAGCAAATGCGGCGAGGGACGCCCTGCCTTCGATTCCGAATGCACAAAGTGTGTGGTCTTGTTTCTCAGTCTATATTTGGTCGGTCTCGTCAGAGGTTGAATGTAACGAATGGGTGGGAAAGAGCAAGGGGCAGCGGCTGTGTAGAACGAAAACACAAATCCTCAGGGGTGTGAGCGTTTTCAGATGAGTCGTATACAAGTAAATGTTGGTCGTCAGTGATCGTGTGGCCTAATGGATAAGGCGTCGGACTTCGGATCTGAAGATTACTGGTTCGAATGCTGTCACGCTTGTGTTTTTCCAGTTCTGAAAAAGAAACATAACGTTTCAATCTAGCAATTGAGCAGTACGAAACCGTCTGAATGTTGCTGTTGACCATTTTTTGCTTGGAGATGCTCTTGAGCTTGAAACACACACAACAAGACCGGTGTTAACTAGCGAAATGTTCGGCAGAGTGCCGACACAGCGAGTTTTGACTATCACTTGCACATCTAAAACAACGTCGGGAAGTAACTCGTTCGGCTTTTGAGTCACATAAAGTATGTGTGTTAATTTTGACGCCACTAGCTCTGCATGTTGTCATGCAATTTCTTTACCTCTCAGAAATGATTATGACATAAAAGTGAAGTACGTGACGAGTGTGACGTTAGGAAAACATTAGGCATCATGGAGAGATTCTGTATGGGACCACCCAACCCAAACGAGTACTGTGTGACGTGCTACCCGGCAGGTATTCACCGAGGTAGCCGGCTAGCTCAGTCGGTAGAGTGTCAGACTCTTAATCCTGGGGTCGTGGGTTCGGGCCAGACGCTGGGCGGAACGGAATTTTGTTCCGCTGCAAGTGTAAATTACCGTTTTTCTGATTAACGAGATTTAATGGAAATAGCAACTTTAAACTTTGCCTACGTCTCTGTCAGTCGCAAGGAAACTGTATTTGAAGGTGAAGGTGATGTTGTAGACATGTGTGAAAGACATGTTCTGAAATGCAAGTGTTGGTGTTTGGTGAGCACATCGGTTACGTGTCAGATGTGTAGCCAAGCAGTAATTTGTCGCCATAGCTGCAAATATTAGCCGGTAATATGAAGTGTTGTCAGCTAAAGTCTGATGATGCAGACGACCGTAAGGACGAAGTACCCAAGAGTACCGCTAGGCCGCGCCTCTTTAGCTCAGTGGTAGAGCACTGGTCTAATAAACCAGCGGTCGTAAGTTCCATCCTCACAGGAGAAAGATGAATTTTGGAAATCAGTTGCGCGTCGTGGCCGTATAGCAAACAGTATCTGTGATGACGAACAATTAGCGACAGGCGTTTTTTTAAGAATTACTCTCAGATGCGATTAAGGCGAATGGCGCAGATAAAGCATTTGCCAAAGCGGTACAGCATAAGGTGGGACGAGGCAGTCTGAATTACATTTTATAGATGTATTTCCCACATATCTCAGAGCCTCTCCCGATATTCGTCGTCGTCGTCGTCGTCGTCGTCGTCGTCGTCGCCGCCGCCGCTTCTGCAGAAGTAGCAAATGGCAATCGTAGCAAATGCGGCGAGGGACGCCCTGCCTTCGATTCCGAATGCACAAAGTGTGTGGTCTTGTTTCTCAGTCTATATTTGGTCGGTCTCGTCAGAGGTTGAATGTAACGAATGGGTGGGAAAGAGCAAGGGGCAGCGGCTGTGTAGAACGAAAACACAAATCCTGAGGGGTGTGAGCGTTTTGAGATGAGTCGTATACAAGTAAATGTTGGTCGTCAGTGATCGTGTGGCCTAATGGATAAGGCGTCGGACTTCGGATCTGAAGATTACTGGTTCGAATGCTGTCACGCTTGTGTTTTTCCAGTTCTGAAAAAGAAACATAACGTTTCAATCTAGCAATTGAGCAGTACGAAACCGTCTGAATGTTGCTGTTGACCATTTTTTGCTTGGAGATGCTCTTGAGCTTGAAACACACACAACAAGACCGGTGTTAACTAGCGAAATGTTCGGCAGAGTGCCGACACAGCGAGTTTTGACTATCACTTGCACATCTAAAACAACGTCGGGAAGTAACTCGTTCGGCTTTTGAGTCACATAAAGTATGTGTGTTAATTTTGACGCCACTAGCTCTGCATGTTGTCATGCAATTTCTTTACCTCTCAGAAATGATTATGACATAAAAGTGAAGTACGTGACGAGTGTGACGTTAGGAAAACATTAGGCATCATGGAGAGATTCTGTATGGGACCACCCAACCCAAACGAGTACTGTGTGACGTGCTACCCGGCAGGTATTCACCGAGGTAGCCGGCTAGCTCAGTCGGTAGAGTGTCAGACTCTTAATCCTGGGGTCGTGGGTTCGGGCCAGACGCTGGGCGGAACGGAATTTTGTTCCGCTGCAAGTGTAAATTACCGTTTTTCTGATTAACGAGATTTAATGGAAATAGCAACTTTAAACTTTGCCTACGTCTCTGTCAGTCGCAAGGAAACTGTATTTGAAGGTGAAGGTGATGTTGTAGACATGTGTGAAAGACATGTTCTGAAATGCAAGTGTTGGTGTTTGGTGAGCACATCGGTTACGTGTCAGATGTGTAGCCAAGCAGTAATTTGTCGCCATAGCTGCAAATATTAGCCGGTAATATGAAGTGTTGTCAGCTAAAGTCTGATGATGCAGACGACCGTAAGGACGAAGTACCCAAGAGTACCGCTAGGCCGCGCCTCTTTAGCTCAGTGGTAGAGCACTGGTCTAATAAACCAGCGGTCGTAAGTTCCATCCTCACAGGAGAAAGATGAATTTTGGAAATCAGTTGCGCGTCGTGGCCGTATAGCAAACAGTATCTGTGATGACGAACAATTAGCGACAGGCGTTTTTTTAAGAATTACTCTCAGATGCGATTAAGGCGAATGGCGCAGATAAAGCATTTGCCAAAGCGGTACAGCATAAGGTGGGACGAGGCAGTCTGAATTACATTTTATAGATGTATTTCCCACATATCTCAGAGCCTCTCGCGATATTCGTCGTCGTCGTCGTCGTCGTCGTTGTCGCCGCCGCCGCCGCTTCTGCAGAAGTAGCAAATGGCAATCGTAGCAAATGCGGCGAGGGACGCCCTGCCTTCGATTCCGAATGCACAAAGTGTGTGGTCTTGTTTCTCAGTCTATATTTGGTCGGTCTCGTCAGAGGTTGAATGTAACGAATGGGTGGGAAAGAGCAAGGGGCAGCGGCTGTGTAGAACGAAAACACAAATCCTCAGGGGTGTGAGCGTTTCGAGATGAGTCGTATGCATGTAAATGTTGGTCGTCAGTGACCGTGTGGCCTAATGGATAAGGCGTCGGACTTCGGATCTGAACATTACAGGTTCGAATGCTGTCACGCTTCTGTTTTTTCAGTTCTGAAAAAGAAACATAACGTTTTAATGTAGCAATTGAGCAGTACGAAACCGTCTGAATGTTGCTGTTGACCATTTTTTGCTTGGAGATGCTCTTGAGCTTGAAACACACACAACAAGACCGGTGTTAACTAGCGAAATGGTCGGCAGAGTGCCGACACAGCGAGTTTTGACTATCACTTGCACATCTAAAACAACGTCGGGAAGTAACTCGTTCGGCTTTTGAGTCACATAAAGTATGTGTGTTAATTTTGACGCCACTAGCTCTGCATGATGTCATGCAATTTCTTTACCTCTCAGAAATGATTATGACATAAAAGTGAAGTACGTGACGAGTGTGACGTTAGGAAAACATTAGGCATCATGGAGAGATTCTGTATGGGACCACCCAACCCAAACGAGTACTGTGTGACGTGCTACCAGGCAGGTATTCACCGAGGTAGCCGGCTAGCTCAGTCGGTAGAGTGTCAGACTCTTAATCCCAGGGTCGTGGGTTCGAGCCAGACGCTGGGCGGAACGGAATTTTGTTCCGCTGCAAAGTGTAAATTACCGTTCTTCTGATTAACGAGATTTAATGGAAATAGCAACTTTAAACTTTGCCTACGTCTCTGTCAGTCGCAAGGAAACTGTATTTGAAGGTGAAGGTGATTTTGTAGACATGTGTGAAAGACATGTTCTGAAATGCAAGTGTTGTTGTTTGGAGAGCACATCGGCTACGTGTCAGATGTGTAGCCAAGCAGTAATTTGTCGCCATAGCTGCAAATATTAGCCGGTAATATGAAGTGTTGTCAGCTAAAGTCTGATGATGTAGACGACCGTAAGGACGAAGTACCCAAGAGTACCGCTAGGCCGCGCCTCTTTATCTCAGTGGTAGAGCACTGGTCTAATAAACCAGGGGTCGTAAGTTCCATCCTCACAGGAGAAAGATGAATTTTGGAAATCAGTTGCGCGTCGTGGGCGTATAGCAAACAGTATCTGTGATGACGAACAATTAGCGACAGGCGTTTTTTTAAGAATTACTCTCAGATGCGATTAAGGCGAATGGCGCAGATAAAGCATTTGCCAAAGCGGTACAGCATAAGGTGGGACGAGGCAGTCTGAATTACATTTTATAGATGTATTTCCCACATATCTCAGAGCCTCTCGCGATATTCGTCGTCGTCGTCGTCGTCGTCGCCGCCGCCGCTTCTGCAGAAGTAGCAAATGGCAATCGTAGCAAATGCGGCGAGGGACGCCCTGCCTTCGATTCCGAATGCACAAAGTGTGTGGTCTTGTTTCTCAGTCTATATTTGGTCGGTCTCGTCAGAGGTTGAATGTAACGAATGGGTGGGAAAGAGCAAGGGGCAGCGGCTGTGTAGAACGAAAACACAAATCCTCAGGGGTGTGAGCGTTTCGAGATGAGTCGTATGCATATAAATGTTGGTCGTCAGTGACCGTGTGGCGTAATGGATAAGGCGTCGGACTTCGGATCTGAACATTACAGGTTCGAATGCTGTCACGCTTCTGTTTTTCCAGTTCTGAAAAAGAAACATAACGTTTTAATGTAGCAATTGAGCAGTACGAAACCGTCTGAATGTTGCTGTTGACCATTTTTTGCTTGGAGATGCTCTTGAGCTTGAAACACACACAACAAGACCAGTGTTAACTAGCGAAATGGTCGGCAGAGTGCCGACACAGCGAGTTTTGACTATCACTTGCACATCTGAAACAACGTCGGGAAGTGACTCGTGCGGCTTTTGTGTCACATAAAGTATGTGTGTTAATTTTGACGCCACTAGCTCTGCATGTTGTCATGCAATTTCTTTACCTCTCAGAAATGATTATGACATAAAAGTGAAGTACGTGACGAGTGTGACGTTAGGAAAACATTAGGCATCATGGAGAGATTCTGTATGGGACCTCCCAAACCAAACGAGTACTGTGTGACGTGCTACCCGGCAGGTATTCACCGAGGTAGCGGGCTAGCTCAGTCGGTAGAGTGTCAGATTCTTAATCCCAGGGTCGTGGGTTCGAGTTAGACGCTGGGCGGAACGGAATTTTGTTCCGCTGCAAGTGTAAATTACCGTTTTTCTGATTAACGAGATTTAATGGAAATAGCAACTTTAAACTTTGCCTACGTCTCTGTCAGTCGCAAGGAAACTGTATTTGAAGGTGAAGGTGATTTTGTATACATGTGTGAAAGACATGTTCTGAAATGCAAGTGTTGTTGTTTGGAGAGTACATCGGATACGTGTCAGATGTGTAGCCAAGCAGTAATTTGTCGCCGTAGCTGCAAATATTAGCCGGTAATATGAAGTGTTGTCAGCTAAAGTCTGATGATGCAGACGACCGTAGGACGAAGTACCCAAGAGTACCGCTAGGCCGCGCCTCTTTAGCTCAGTGGTAGAGCACTGGTCTAATAAACCAGGGGTCGTGAGTTCCATCCTCACAGGAGAAAGATGAATTTTGGAAATCAGTTGCGCGTCGTGGGCGTATAGCAAACAGTATCTGTGATGACGAACAATTAGCGACAGGCGTTTTTTTAAGAATTACTCTCAGATGCGATTAAGGCGAATGGCGCAGATAAAGCATTTGCCAAAGCGGTACAGCATAAGGTGGGACGAGGCAGTCTGAATTACATTTTATAGATGTATTTCCCACATATCTCAGAGCCTCTCGCGATATTCGTCGTCGTCGTCGTCGTCGTCGCCGCCGCCGCTTCTGCAGAAGTAGCAAATGGCAATCGTAGCAAATGCGGCGAGGGACGCCCTGCCTTCGATTCCGAATGCACAAAGTGTGTGGTCTTGTTTCTCAGTCTATATTTGGTCGGTCTCGTCAGAGGTTGAATGTAACGAATGGGTGGGAAAGAGCAAGGGGCAGCGGCTGTGTAGAACGAAAACACAAATCCTCAGGGGTGTGAGCGTTTCGAGATGAGTCGTATGCATATAAATGTTGGTCGTCAGTGACCGTGTGGCGTAATGGATAAGGCGTCGGACTTCGGATCTGAACATTACAGGTTCGAATGCTGTCACGCTTCTGTTTTTCCAGTTCTGAAAAAGAAACATAACGTTTTAATGTAGCAATTGAGCAGTACGAAACCGTCTGAATGTTGCTGTTGACCATTTTTTGCTTGGAGATGCTCTTGAGCTTGAAACACACACAACAAGACCAGTGTTAACTAGCGAAATGGTCGGCAGAGTGCCGACACAGCGAGTTTTGACTATCACTTGCACATCTGAAACAACGTCGGGAAGTGACTCGTGCGGCTTTTGTGTCACATAAAGTATGTGTGTTAATTTTGACGCCACTAGCTCTGCATGTTGTCATGCAATTTCTTTACCTCTCAGAAATGATTATGACATAAAAGTGAAGTACGTGACGAGTGTGACGTTAGGAAAACATTAGGCATCATGGAGAGATTCTGTATGGGACCTCCCAACCCAAACGAGTACTGTGTGACGTGCTACCCGGCAGGTATTCACCGAGGTAGCGGGCTAGCTCAGTCGGTAGAGTGTCAGATTCTTAATCCCAGGGTCGTGGGTTCGAGTTAGACGCTGGGCGGAACGGAATTTTGTTCCGCTGCAAGTGTAAATTACCGTTTTTCTGATTAACGAGATTTAATGGAAATAGCAACTTTAAACTTTGCCTACGTCTCTGTCAGTCGCAAGGAAACTGTATTTGAAGGTGAAGGTGATTTTGTATACATGTGTGAAAGACATGTTCTGAAATGCAAGTGTTGTTGTTTGGAGAGTACATCGGATACGTGTCAGATGTGTAGCCAAGCAGTAATTTGTCGCCGTAGCTGCAAATATTAGCCGGTAATATGAAGTGTTGTCAGCTAAAGTCTGATGATGCAGACGACCGTAGGACGAAGTACCCAAGAGTACCGCTAGGCCGCGCCTCTTTAGCTCAGTGGTAGAGCACTGGTCTAATAAACCAGCAGTCGTAAGTTCCATCCTCACAGGAGAAAGATGAATTTTGGAAATCAGTTGCGCGTCGTGGCCGTATAGCAAACAGTATCTGTGATGACGAACAATTAGCGACAGGCGTTTTTTTAAGAATTACTCTCAGATGCGATTAAGGCGAGTGGCGCAGATAAAGCACTTGCCAAAGCGGTACAGCATAAGGTGGGACGAGGCAGTCTGAATTACATTTTATAGATGTATTTCCCACATATCTCAGAGCCTCTCGCGATATTCGTCGTCGTCGTCGTCGCCGCCGCCGCTTCTGCAGAAGTAGCAAATGGCAATCGTAGCAAATGCGGCGAGGGACGCCCTGCCTTCGATTCCGAATGCACAAAGTGTGTGGTCTTGTTTCTCAGTCTATATTTGGTCGGTCTCGTCAGAGGTTGAATGTAACGAATGGGTGGGAAAGAGCAAGGGGCAGCGGCTGTGTAGAACGAAAACACAAATCCTCAGGGGTGTGAGCGTTTCGAGATGAGTCGTATGCATGTAAATGTTGGTCGTCAGTGACCGTGTGGCCTAATGGATAAGGCGTCGGACTTCGGATCTGAACATTACAGGTTCGAATGCTGTCACGCTTCTGTTTTTTCAGTTCTGAAAAAGAAACATAACGTTTTAATGTAGCAATTGAGCAGTACGAAACCGTCTGAATGTTGCTGTTGACCATTTTTTGCTTGGAGATGCTCTTGAGCTTGAAACACACACAACAAGACCGGTGTTAACTAGCGAAATGGTCGGCAGAGTGCCGACACAGCGAGTTTTGACTATCACTTGCACATCTAAAACAACGTCGGGAAGTAACTCGTTCGGCTTTTGAGTCACATAAAGTATGTGTGTTAATTTTGACGCCACTAGCTCTGCATGATGTCATGCAATTTCTTTACCTCTCAGAAATGATTATGACATAAAAGTGAAGTACGTGACGAGTGTGACGTTAGGAAAACATTAGGCATCATGGAGAGATTCTGTATGGGACCACCCAACCCAAACGAGTACTGTGTGACGTGCTACCAGGCAGGTATTCACCTAGGTAGCCGGCTAGCTCAGTCGGTAGAGTGTCAGACTCTTAATCCCAGGGTCGTGGGTTCGAGCCAGACGCTGGGCGGAACGGAATTTTGTTCCGCTGCAAGTGTAAATTACCGTTTTTCTGATTAACGAGATTTAGTGGAAATAGCAACTTTAAACTTTGCCTACGTCTCTGTCAGTCGCAAGGAAACTGTATTTGAAGGTGAAGGTGATTTTGTAGACATGTGTGAAAGACATGTTCTGAAATGCAAGTGTTGTTGTTTGGAGAGCACATCGGCTACGTGTCAGATGTGTAGCCAAGCAGTAATTTGTCGCCATAGCTGCAAATATTAGCCGGTAATATGAAGTGTTGTCAGCTAAAGTCTGATGATGTAGACGACCGTAAGGACGAAGTACCCAAGAGTACCGCTAGGCCGCGCCTCTTTATCTCAGTGGTAGAGCACTGGTCTAATAAACCAGGGGTCGTAAGTTCCATCCTCACAGGAGAAAGATGAATTTTGGAAATCAGTTGCGCGTCGTGGCCGTATAGCAAACAGTATCTGTGATGACGAACAATTAGCGACAGGCGTTTTTTTAAGAATTACTCTCAGATGCGATTAAGGCGAATGGCGCAGATAAAGCATTTGCCAAAGCGGAACAGCATAAGGTGGGACGAGGCAGTCTGAATTACATTTTATAGATGTATTTCCCACATATCTCAGAGCCTCTCGCGATATTCGTCGTCGTCGTCGTCGTCGTCGTCGTCGTCGCCGCCGCCGCTTCTGCAGAAGTAGCAAATGGCAATCGTAGCAAATGCGGCGAGGGACGCCCTGCCTTCGATTCCGAATGCACAAAGTGTGTGGTCTTGTTTCTCAGTCTATATTTGGTCGGTCTCGTCAGAGGTTGAATGTAACGAATGCGTGGGAAAGAGCAAGGGGCAGCGGCTGTGTAGAACGAAAGCACAAATCCTCAGGGGTGTGAGCGTTTCGAGATGAGTCGTATGCATGTAAATGTTGGTCGTCAGTGACCGTGTGGCGTAATGGATAAGGCGTCTGACTTCGGATCTGAAGATTACAGGTTCGAATGCTGTCACGCTTCTGTTTTTCCAGTTCTGAAAAAGAAACATAACGTTTTAATGTAGCAATTGAGCAGTACGAAACCGTCTGAATGTTGCTGTTGACCATTTTTTGCTTGGAGATGCTCTTGAGCTTGAAACACACACAACAAGACCAGTGTTAACTAGCGAAAAGGTCGGCAGAGTGCCGACACAGCGAGTTTTGACTATCACTTGCACATCTAAAACAACGTCGGGAAGTGACTCGTTCGGCTTTTGAGTCACATAAAGTATGTGTGTTAATTTTGACGCCACTAGCTCTGCATGTTGTCATGCAATTTCTTTACCTCTCAGAAATGATTATGACATGAAAGTGAAGTACGTGACGAGTGTGACGTTAGGAAAACATTAGGCATCATGGAGAGATTCTGTATGGGACCACCCAACCCAAACGAGTACTGTGTGACGTGCTACCCGGCAGGTATTCACCGACGTAGCCGGCTAGCTCAGTCGGTAGAGTGTCAGACTCTTAATCCCAGGGTCGTGGGTTCGAGCCAGACGCTGGGCGGAACGGAATTTTGTTCCGCTGCAAGTGTAAATTACCGTTTTTCTGATTAACGAGATTTAATGGAAATAGCAACTTTAAACTTTGCCTACGTCTCTGTCAGTCGCAAGGAAACTGTATTTGAAGGTGAAGGTGATTTTGTATACATGTGTGAAAGACATGTTCTGAAATGCAAGTGTTGTTGTTTGGAGAGCACATCGGCTACGTGTCAGATGTGTAGCCAAGCAGTAATTTGTCGCCGTAGCTGCAAATATTAGCCGGTAATATGAAGTGTTGTCAGCTAAAGTCTGATGATGCAGACGACCGTAAGGACGAAGTACCCAAGAGTACCGCTAGGCCGCGCCTCTTTAGCTCAGTGGTAGAGCACTGGTCTAATAAACCAGCGGTCGTAAGTTCCATCCTCACAGGAGAAAGATGAATTTTGGAAATCAGTTGCGCGTCGTGGCCGTATAGCAAACAGTATCTGTGATGACGAACAATTAGCGACAGGCGTTTTTTTAAGAATTACTCTCAGATGCGATTAAGGCGAATGGCGCAGATAAAGCATTTGCCAAAGCGGTACAGCATAAGGTGGGACGAGGCAGTCTGAATTACATTTTATAGATGTATTTCCCACATATCTCAGAGCCTCTCGCGATATTCGTCATCGTCGTCGTCGTCGTCGTCGCCGCCGCCGCTTCTGCAGAAGTAGCAAATGGCAATCGTAGCAAATGCGGCGAGGGACGCCCTGCCTTCGATTCCGAATGCACAAAGTGTGTGGTCTTGTTTCTCAGTCTATATTTGGTCGGTCTCGTCAGAGGTTGAATGTTACGAATGGGTGGAAAGAGCAAGGGGCAGCGGCTGTGTACAACGAAAACACAAATCCTCAGGGGTGTGAGCGTTTCGAGATGAGTCGTATGCATGTAAATGTTGGTCGTCAGTGACCGTGTGGCCTAATGGATAAGGCGTCGGACTTCGGATCTGAAGATTACAGGTTCGAATGCTGTCACGCTTGTGTTTTTCCAGTTCTGAAAAAGAAACATAACGTTTTAATGTAGCAATTGAGCAGTACGAAACCGTCTGAATGTTGCTGTTGACCATTTTTTGCTTGGAGATGCTCTTGAGCTTGAAACACACACAACAAGACCGGTGTTAACTAGCGAAATGGTCGGCAGAGTGCCGACACAGCGAGTTTTGACTATCAGTTGCACATCTAAAACAACGTCGGGAAGTAACTCGTTCGGCTTTTGAGTCACATAAAGTATGTGTGTTAATTTTGACGCCACTAGCTCTGCATGTTGTCATGCAATTTCTTTACCTCTCAGAAATGATTATGACATAAAAGTGAAGTACGTGACGAGTGTGACGTTAGGAAAACATTAGGCATCATGGAGAGATTCTGTATGGGACCACCTAACCCAAACGAGTACTGTGTGACGTGCTACCCGGCAGGTATTCACCGAGGTAGCCGGCTAGCTCAGTCGGTAGAGTGTCAGACTCTTAATCCCAGGGTCGTGGGTTCGAGCCAGACGCTGGGCGGAACGGAATTTTGTTCCGCTGCAAGTGTAAATTACCGTTTTTCTGATTAACGAGATTTAATGGAAATAGCAACTTTAAACTATGCCTACGTCTCTGTCAGTCGCAAGGAAACTGTATTTGAAGGTGAAGGTGATTTTGTAGACATGTGTGAAAGACATGTTCTGAAATGCAAGTGTTGTTGTTTGGAGAGCACATCGGTTACGTGACAGATGTGTAGCCAAGCAGTAATTTGTCGCCATAGCTGCAAATATTAGCCGGTAATATGAAGTGTTGTCAGCTAAAGTCTGATGATGTAGACGACCGTAAGGACGAAGTACCCAAGAGTACCGCTAGGCCGCGCCTCTTTATCTCAGTGGTAGAGCACTGGTCTAATAAACCAGGGGTCGTAAGTTCCATCCTCACAGGAGAAAGATGAATTTTGGAAATCAGTTGCGCGTCGTGGCCGTATAGCAAACAGTATCTGTGATGACGAACAATTAGCGACAGGCGTTTTTTTAAGAATTACTCTCAGATGCGATTAAGGCGAATGGCGCAGATAAAGCATTTGCCAAAGCGGTACAGCATAAGGTGGGACGAGGCAGTCTGAATTACATTTTATAGATGTATTTCCCACATATCTCAGAGCCTCTCGCGATATTCGTCGTCGTCGTCGTCGTCGTCGTCGCCTCCGCCGCTTCTGCAGAAGTAGCAAATGGCAATCGTAGCAAATGCGGCGAGGGACGCCCTGCCTTCGATTCCGAATGCACAAAGTGTGTGGTCTTGTTTCTCAGTCTATATTTGGTCGGTCTCGTCAGAGGTTGAATGTTACGAATGGGTGGGAAAGAGCAAGGGGCAGCGGCTGTGTAGAACGAAAACACAAATCCTCAGGGGTGTGAGCGTTTCGAGATGAGTCGTATGCATGTAAATGTTGGTCGTCAGTGACCGTGTGGCCTAATGGATAAGGCGTCGGACTTCGGATCTGAAGATTACAGGTTCGAATGCTGTCACGCTTCTGTTTTTCCAGTTCTGAAAAAGAAACATAACGTTTTAATGTAGCAATTGAGCAGTACGAAACCGTCTGAATGTTGCTGTTGACCATTTTTTGCTTGGAGATGCTCTTGAGCTTGAAACACACACAACAAGACCGGTGTTAACTTGCGAAATGGTCCTCAGAGTGCCGACACAGCGAGTTTTGACTATCAGTTGCACATCTAAAACAACGTCGGGAAGTGACTCGTTCGGCTTTTGAGTCACATAAAGTATGTGTGTTAATTTTGACGCCACTAGCTCTGCATGTTGTCATGCAATTTCTTTACCTCTCAGAAATGATTATGACATAAAAGTGAAGTACGTGACGAGTGTGACGTTAGGAAAACATTAGGCATCATGGAGAGATTCTGTATGGGACCACCTAACCCAAACGAGTACTGTGTGACGTGCTACCCGGCAGGTATTCACCGAGGTAGCCGGCTAGCTCAGTCGGTAGAGTGTCAGACTCTTAATTCCAGGGTCGTGGGTTCGAGCCAGACGCTGGGCGGAGCGGAATTTTGTTCCGCTGCAAGTGTAAATTACCGTTTTTCTGATTAACGAGATTTAATGGAAATAGCAACTTTAAACTTTGCCTACGTCTCTGTCAGTCGCAAGGAAACTGTATTTGAAGGTGAAGGTGATTTTGTATACATGTGTGAAAGACATGTTCTGAAATGCAAGTGTTGTTGTTTGGAGAGCACATCGGTTACGTGTCAGATGTGTAGCCAAGCAGTAATTTGTCGCCATAGCTGCAAATATTAGCCGGTAATATGAAGTGTTGTCAGCTAAAGTCTGATGATGTAGACGACCGTATGGACGAAGTACCCAAGAGTACCGCTAGGCCGCGCCTCTTTATCTCAGTGGTAGAGCACTGGTCTAATAAACCAGGGGTCGTAAGTTCCATCCTCACAGGAGAAAGATGAATTTTGGAAATCAGTTGCGCGTCGTGGCCGTATAGCAAACAGTATCTGTGATGACGAACAATTAGCGACAGGCGTTTTTTTAAGAATTACTCTCAGATGCGATTAAGGCGAATGGCGCAGATAAAGCATTTGCCAAAGCGGTACAGCATAAGGTGGGACGAGGCAGTCTGAATTACATTTTATAGATGTATTTCCCACATATCTCAGAGCCTCTCGCGATATTCGTCGTCGTCGTCGTCGTCGTCGTCGTCGTCGTCGTCGCCGCCGCCGCTTCTGCAGAAGTAGCAAATGGCAATCGTAGCAAATGCGGCGAGGGACGCCCTGCCTTCGATTCCGAATGCACAAAGTGTGTGGTCTTGTTTCTCAGTCTATATTTGGTCGGTCTCGCCAGAGGTTGAATGTAACGAATGGGTGGGAAAGAGCAAGGGGCAGCGGCTGTGTAGAACGAAAACACAAATCCTCAGGGGTGTGAGCGTTTCGAGATGAGTCGTATGCATGTAAGTGTTGGTCGTCAGTGACCGTGTGGCCTAATGGATAAGGCGTCGGACTTCGGATCTGTAGATTACAGGTTCGAATGCTGTCACGCTTCTGTTTTTCCAGTTCTGAAAAAGAAACATAACGTTTTAATGTAGCAATTGAGCAGTACGAAACGGTCTGAATGTTGCTGTTGACCATTTTTTGCTTGGAGATGCTCTTGAGCTTGAAACACACACAACAAGACCAGTGTTAAATAGCGAAATGGTCGGCAGAGTGCCGACACAGCGAGTTTTGACTATCACTTGCACATCTAAAACAACGTCGGGAAGTGACTCGTTCGGCTTTTGAGTCACATAAAGTATGTGTGTTAATTTTGACGCCACTAGCTCTGCATGTTGTCATGCAATTTCTTTACCTCTCAGAAATGATTATGACATAAAAGTGAAGTACGTGACGAGTGTGACGTTAGGAAAACATTAGGCATCATGGAGAGATTCTGTATGGGACCACCCAACCCAAACGAGTACTGTGTGACGTGCTACCCGGCAGGTATTCACCGAGGTAGCCGGCTAGCTCAGTCGGTAGAGTGTCAGACTCTTAATCCCAGGGTCGTGGGTTCGAGCCAGACGCTGGGCGGAACGGAAATTTGTTCCGCTGCAAGTGTAAATTACCGTTTTTCTGATTAACGAGATTTAATGGAAATAGCAACTTTAAACTTTGCCTACGTCTCTGTCAGTCGCAAGGAAACTGTATTTAAAGGTGAAGGTGATTTTGTAGACATGTGTGAAAGACATGTTCTGAAATGCAAGTGTTGTTGTTTGGAGAGCACATCGGCTACGTGTCAGATGTGTAGCCAAGCAGTAATTTGTCGCCGTAGCTGCAAATATTTGCCGGTAATATGAAGTGTTGTCAGCTAAAGTCTGATGATGCAGACGACCGTAAGGACGAAGTATCCAAGAGTACCGCTAGGCCGCGCCTCTTTAGCTCAGTGGTAGAGCACTGGTCTAATAAACCAGTGGTCGTAAGTTCCATCCTCACAGGAGAAAGATGAATTTTGGAAATCAGTTGCGCGTCGTGGCCGTATAGCAAACAGTATCTGTGATGACGAACAATTAGCGACAGGCGTTTTTTTAAGAATTACTCTCAGATGCGATTAAGGCGAATGGCGCAGATAAAGCATTTGCCAAAGCGGTACAGCATAAGGTGGGACGAGGCAGTCTGAATTACATTTTATAGATGTATTTCCCACATATCTCAGAGCCTCTCGCGATATTCGTCGTCGTCGTCGTCGTCGTCGCCGCCGCCGCTTCTGCAGAAGTAGCAAATGGCAATCGTAGCAAATGCGGCGAGGGACGCCCTGCCTTCGATTCCGAATGCACAAAGTGTGTGGTCTTGTTTCTCAGTCTATATTTGGTCGGTCTCGTCAGAGGTTGAATGTAACGAATGGGTGGGAAAGAGCAAGGGGCAGCGGCTGTGTAGAACGAAAACACAAATCCTCAGGGGTGTGAGCGTTTCGAGATGAGTCGTATGCATGTAAATGTTGGTCGTCAGTGACCGTGTGGCCTAATGGATAAAGCGTCGGACTTCGGATCTGTAGATTACAGGTTCGAATGCTGTCACGCTTGTGTTTTTCCAGTTCTGAAAAAGAAACATAACGTTTTAATGTAGCAATTGAGCAGTACGAAACCGTCTGAATGTTGCTGTTGACCATTTTTTGCTTGGAGATGCTCTTGAGCTTGAAACACACACAACAAGACCAGTGTTAACTAGCGAAATGGTCGGCAGAGTGCCGACACAGCGAGTTTTGACTATCACTTGCACATCTAAAACAACGTCGGGAAGTGACTCGTTCGGCTTTTGAGTCACATAAAGTATGTGTGTTAATTTTGACGCCACTAGCTCTGCATGTTGTCATGCAATTTCTTTACCTCTCAGAAATGATTATGACATAAAAGTGAAGTACGTGACGAGTGTGACGTTAGGAAAACATTAGGCATCATGGAGAGATTCTGTATGGGACCACCCAACCCAAACGAGTACTGTGTGACGTGCTACCCGGCAGGTATTCACCGAGGTAGCCGGCTAGCTCAGTCGGTAGAGTGTCAGACTCTTAATCCCAGGGTCGTGGGTTCGAGCCAGACGCTGGGCGGAACGGAATTATGTTCTGCTGCAAGTGTAAATTGCCGTCTTTCTAAATAACGAGATTTAATGGAAATAGCAACTTTAAACTTTGCCTACGTCTCTGTCAGTCGCAAGGAAACTGTATTTGAAGGTGAAGGTGATTTTGTATACATGTGTGAAAGACATGTTCTGAAATGCAAGTGTTGTTGTTTGGAGAGCACATCGGCTACGTGTCAGATGTGTAGCCAAGCAGTAATTTGTCGCCGTAGCTGCAAATATTTGCCGGTAATATGAAGTGTTGTCAGCTAAAGTCTGATGATGCAGACGACCGTAAGGACGAAGTACCCAAGAGTACCGCTAGGCCGCCCCTCTTTAGCTCAGTGGTAGAGCACTGGTCTAATAAACCAGCGGTCGTAAGTTCCATCCTCACAGGAGAAAGATGAATTTTGGAAATCAGTAGCGCGTCGTGGCCGTATAGCAAACAGTATCTGTGATGACGAACAATTAGCGATAGGCGTTTTTTTAAGAATTACTCTCAGATGCGATTAAGGCGAATGGCGCAGATAAAGCATTTGCCAAAGCGGTACAGCATAAGGTGGGACGAGGCAGTCTGAATTACATTTTATAGATGTATTTCCCACGTATCTCAGAGCCTCTCGCGATATTCGTCGTCGTCGTCGTCGTCGTCGTCGTCGTCGCCGCCGCCGCCGCTTCTGCAGAAGTAGCAAATGGCAATCGTAGCAAATGCGGCGAGGGACGCCCTGCCTTCGATTCCGAATGCACAAAGTGTGTGGTCTTGTTTCTCAGTCTATATTTGGTCGGTCTCGTCAGAGGTTGAATGTAACGAATGGGTGGGAAAGAGCAAGGGGCAGCGGCTGTGTAGAACGAAAACACAAATCCTCAGGGGTGTGAGCGTTTCGAGATGAGTCGTATGCATGTAAATGTTGGTCGTCAGTGACCGTGTGGCCTAATGGATAAATCGTCGGACTTCGGATCTGAAGATTACAGGTTCGAATGCTGTCACGCTTCTGTTTTTCCAGTTCTGAAAAAGAAACATAACGTTTTAATGTAGCAATTGAGCAGTACGAAACCGTCTGAATGTTGCTGTTGACCATTTTTTGCTTGGAGATGCTCTTGAGCTTGAAACACACACAACAAGACCGGTGTTAACTAGCGAAATGGTCGGCAGAGTGCCGACACAGCGAGTTTTGACTATCACTTGCACATCTAAAACAACGTCGGGAAGTGACTCGTTCGGCTTTTGTGTCACATAAAGTATGTGTGTTAATTTTGACGCCACTAGCTCTGCATGTTGTCATGCAATTTCTTTACCTCTCAGAAATGATTATGACATAAAAGTGAAGTACGTGACGAGTGTGACGTTAGGAAAACATTAGGCATCATGGAGAGATTCTGTATGGGACCACCCAACCCAAACGAGTACTGTGTGACGTGCTACCCGGCAGGTATTCACCGAGGTAGCCGGCTAGCTCAGTCGGTAGAGTGTCAGACTCTTAATCCCAGGGTCGTGGGTTCGAGCCAGACGCTGGGCGGAACGGAATTTTGTTCCGCTGCAAGTGTAAATTACCGTTTTTCTGATTAACGAGATTTAATGGAAATAGCAACTTTAAACTTTGCCTACGTCTCTGTCAGTCGCAAGGAAACTGTATTTGAAGGTGAAGGTGATTTTGTATACATGTGTGAAAGACATGTTCTGAAATGCAAGTGTTTTTGTTTGGAGAGCACATCGGCTACGTGTCAGATGTGTAGCCAAGCAGTAATTTGTCGCCGTAGCTGCAAATATTTGCCGGTAATTTGAAGTGTTGTCAGCTAAAGTCTGATGATGCAGACGACCGTAAGGACGAAGTACCCAAGAGTACCGCTAGGCCGCCCCTCTTTAGCTCAGTGGTAGAGCACTGGTCTAATAAACCAGCGGTCGTAAGTTCCATCCTCACAGGAGAAAGATGAATTTTGGAAATCAGTAGCGCGTCGTGGCCGTATAGCAAACAGTATCTGTGATGACGAACAATTAGCGACAGGCGTTTTTTTAAGAATTACTCTCAGATGCGATTAAGGCGAATGGCGCAGATAAAGCATTTACCAAAGCGGTACAGCATAAGGTGGGACGAGGCAGTCTGAATTACATTTTATAGATGTATTTCCCACGTATCTCAGAGCCTCTCGCGATATTCGTCGTCGTCGTCGTCGTCGTCGTCGTCGTCGCCGCCGCCGCCGCTTCTGCAGAAGTAGCAAATGGCAATCGTAGCAAATGCGGCGAGGGACGCCCTGCCTTCGATTCCGAATGCACAAAGTGTGTGGTCTTGTTTCTCAGTCTATATTTGGTCGGTCTCGTCAGAGGTTGAATGTAACGAATGGGTGGGAAAGAGCAAGGGGCAGCGGCTGTGTAGAACGAAAACACAAATCCTCAGGGGTGTGAGCGTTTCGAGATGAGTCGTATGCATGTAAATGTTGGTCGTCAGTGACCGTGTGGCCTAATGGATAAGGCGTCGGACTTCGGATCTGAAGATTACAGGTTCGAATGCTGTCACCCTTCTGTTTTTCCAGTTCTGAAAAAGAAACATAACGTTTTAATGTAGCAATTGAGCAGTACGAAACCGTCTGAATGTTGCTGTTGACCATTTTTTGCTTGGAGATGCTCTTGAGCTTGAAACACACACAACAAGACCGGTGTTAACTAGCGAAATGGTCGGCAGAGTGCCGACACAGCGAGTTTTGACTATCACTTGCACATCTAAAACAACGTCGGGAAGTAACTCGTTCGGCTTTTGAGTCACATAAAGTATGTGTGTTAATTTTGACGCCACTAGCTCTGCATGTTGTCATGCAATTTCTTTACCTCTCAGAAATGATTATGACATAAAAGTGAAGTACGTGACGAGTGTGACGTTAGGAAAACATTAGGCATCATGGAGAGATTCTGTATGGGACCACCCAACCCAAACGAGTACTGTGTGACGTGCTACCCGGCAGGTATTCACCGAGGTAGCCGGCTAGCTCAGTCGGTAGAGTGTCAGACTCTTAATCCCAGGGTCGTGGGTTCGAGCCAGACGCTGGGCGGAACGGAATTTTGTTCCGCTGCAGGTGTAAATTACCGTTTTTCTGATTAACGAGATTTAATGGAAATAGCAACTTTAAACTTTGCCTACGTCTCTGTCAGTCGCAAGGAAACTGTATTTGAAGGTGAAGGTGATTTTGTAGACATGTGTGAAAGACATGTTCTGAAATGCAAGTGTTGTTGTTTGGAGAGCACATCGGTTACGTGTCAGATGTGTAGCCAAGCAGTAATTTGTCGCCATAGCTGCAAATATTAGCCGGTAATATGAAGTGTTGTCAGCTAAAGTCTGATGATGCAGACGACCGTAAGGACGAAGTACCCAAGAGTACCGCTAGGCCGCGCCTCTTTAGCTCAGTGGTAGAGCACTGGTCTAATAAACCAGGGGTCGTAAGTTCCATCCTCACAGGAGAAAGATGAATTTTGGAAATCAGTTGCGCGTCGTGGCCGTATAGCAAACAGTATCTGTGATGACGAACAATTAGCGACAGGCGTTTTTTTAAGAATTACTCTCAGATGCGATTAAGGCGAATGGCGCAGATAAAGCATTTGCCAAAGCGGTACAGCATAGGGTGGGACGAGGCAGTCTGAATTACATTTTATAGATGTATTTCCCACATATCTCAGAGCCTCTCGCGATATTCGTCGTCGTCGTCGTCGTCGTCGTCGTCGTCGTCGTCGCTTCTGCAGAAGTAGCAAATGGCAATCGTAGCAAATGCGGCGAGGGACGCCCTGCCTTCGATTCCGAATTCACAAAGTGTGTGGTCTTGTTTCTCAGTCTATATTTGGTCGGTCTCGCCAGAGGTTGAATGTAACGAATGGGTGGGAAAGAGCAAGGGGCAGCGGCTGTGTAGAACGAAAACACAAATCCTCAGGGGTGTGAGCGTTTCGAGATGAGTCGTGTGCATGTAAGTGTTGGTCGTCAGTGACCGTGTGGCCTAATGGATAAGGCGTCGGACTTCGGATCTGAAGATTACAGGTTCGAATGCTGTCACGCTTCTGTTTTTCCAGTTCTGAAAAAGAAACATAACGTTTTAATGTAGCAATTGAGCAGTACGAAACGGTCTGAATGTTGCTGTTGACCATTTTTTGCTTGGAGATGCTCTTGAGCTTGAAACACACACAACAAGACCAGTGTTAAATAGCGAAATGGTCGGCAGAGTGCCGACACAGCGAGTTTTGACTATCACTTGCACATCTAAAACAACGTCGGGAAGTGACTCGTTCGGCTTTTGAGTCACATAAAGTATGTGTGTTAATTTTGACGCCACTAGCTCTGCATGTTGTCATGCAATTTCTTTACCTCTCAGAAATGATTATGACATAAAAGTGAAGTACGTGACGAGTGTGACGTTAGGAAAACATTAGGCATCATGGAGAGATTCTGTATGGGACCACCCAACCCAAACGAGTACTGTGTGACGTGCTACCCGGCAGGTATTCACCGAGGTAGCCGGCTAGCTCAGTCGGTAGAGTGTCAGACTCTTAATCCCAGGGTCGTGGGTTCGAGCCAGACGCTGGGCGGAACGGAAATTTGTTCCGCTGCAAGTGTAAATTACCGTTTTTCTGATTAACGAGATTTAATGGAAATAGCAACTTTAAACTTTGCCTACGTCTCTGTCAGTCGCAAGGAAACTGTATTTAAAGGTGAAGGTGATTTTGTAGACATGTGTGAAAGACATGTTCTGAAATGCAAGTGTTGTTGTTTGGAGAGCACATCGGCTACGTGTCAGATGTGTAGCCAAGCAGTAATTTGTCGCCGTAGCTGCAAATATTTGCCGGTAATATGAAGTGTTGTCAGCTAAAGTCTGATGATGCAGACGACCGTAAGGACGAAGTATCCAAGAGTACCGCTAGGCCGCGCCTCTTTAGCTCAGTGGTAGAGCACTGGTCTAATAAACCAGGGGTCGTAAGTTCCATACTCACAGGAGAAAGGTGAATTTTGGAAATCAGTTGCGCGTCGTGGCCGTATAGCAAACAGTATCTGTGATGACGAACAATTAGCGACAGGCGTTTTTTTAAGAATTACTCTCAGATGCGATTAAGGCGAATGGCGCAGATAAAGCATTTGCCAAAGCGGTACAGCATAAGGTGGGACGAGGCAGTCTGAATTACATTTTATAGATGTATTTCCCACATATCTCAGAGCCTCTCGCGATATTCGTCGTCGTCGTCGTCGCCGCCGCCGCCGCCGCTTCTGCAGAAGTAGCAAATGGCAATCGTAGCAAATGCGGCGAGGGACGCCCTGCCTTCGATTCCGAATGCACAAAGTGTGTGGTCTTGTTTCTCAGTCTATATTTGGTCGGTCTCGTCAGAGGTTGAATGTAACGAATGGGTGGGAAAGAGCAAGGGGCAGCGGCTGTGTAGAACGAAAACACAAATCCTCAGGGGTGTGAGCGTTTCGAGATGAGTCGTATGCATGTAAATGTTGGTCGTCAGTGACCGCGTGGCCTAATGTATAAGGCGTCGGACTTCGGATCTGAAGATTACAGGTTCGAATGCTGTCACACTTCTGTTTTTCCAGTTCTGAAAAAGAAACATAACGTTTTAATGTAGCAATTGAGCAGTACGAAACCGTCTGAATGTTGCTGTTGACCATTTTTTGCTTGGAGATGCTCTTGAGCTTGAAACACACACAAAAAGACCAGTGTTAACTAGCGAAATGGTCGGCAGAGTGCCGACACAGCGAGTTTTGACTATCACTTGCACATCTAAAACAACGTCGGGAAGTGACTCGTTCGGTTTTTGAGTCACATAAAGTATGTGTGTTAATTTTGACGCCACTAGCTCTGCATGTTGTCATGCAATTTCTTTACCTCTCAGAAATGATTATGACATAAAAGTGAAGTACGTGACGAGTGTGACGTTAGGAAAACATTAGGCATCATGGAGAGATTCTGTATGGGACCACCCAACCCAAACGAGTACTGTGTGACGTGCTACCCGGCAGCTATTCTCAGAGGTAGCCGGCTAGCTCAGTCGGTAGAGTGTCAGACTCTTAATCCCAGGGTCGTGGGTTCGAGCCAGACGCTGGGCGGAACGGAATTTTGTTCCGCTGCAAGTGTAAATTACCGTTTTTCTGATTAACGAGATTTAATGGAAATAGCAACTTTAAACTTTGCCTACGTCTCTGTCAGTCGCAAGGAAACTGTATTTGAAGGTGAAGGTGATTTTGTAGACATGTGTGAAAGACATGTTCTGAAATGCAAGTGTTGTTGTTTGGAGAGCACATCGGCTACGTGTCAGATGTGTAGCCAAGCAGTAATTTGTCGCCATAGCTGCAAATATTAGCCGGTAATATGAAGTGTTGTCAGCTAAAGTCTGATGATGCAGACGACCGTAAGGACGAAGTACCCAAGAGTACCGCTAGGCCGCCCCTCTTTAGCTCAGTGGTAGAGCACTGGTCTAATAAACCAGCGGTCGTAAGTTCCATCCTCACAGGAGAAAGATGAATTTTGGAAATCAGTTGCGCGTCGTGGCCGTATAGCAAACAGTATCTGTGATGACGAACAATTAGCGACAGGCGTTTTTTTAAGAATTACTCTCAGATGCGATTAAGGCGAATGGCGCAGATAAAGCATTTGCCAAAGCGGTACAGCATAAGGTGGGACGAGGCAGTCTGAATTACATTTTATAGATGTATTTCCCACATATCTCAGAGCCTCTCGCGATATTCGTCGTCGTCGTCGTCGTCGTCGCCGCCGCCGCTTCTGCAGAAGTAGCAAATGGCAATCGTAGCAAATGCGGCGAGGGACGCCCTGCCTTCGATTCCGAATGCAAAAAGTGTGTGGTTTTTTTTCTCAGTCTATATTTGGTCGGTCTCGTCAGAGGTTGAATGTAACGAATGGGTGGGAAAGAGCAAGGGGCAGCGGCTGTGTAGAACGAAAACACAAATCCTCAGGGGTGTGAGCGTTTCGAGATGAGTCGTATGCATGTAAATGTTGGTCGTCAGTGACCGTGTGGCCTAATGGATAAGGCGTCGGACTTCGGATCTGAAGATTAGAGGTTCGAATGCTGTCACGCTTCTGTTTTTCAAGTTCTGAAAAAGAAACATAACGTTTTAATGTAGCAATTGAGCAGTACGAAACCGTCTGAATGTTGCTGTTGACCATTTTTTGCTTGAAGATGCTCTTGAGCTTGAAACACACACAAAAAGACCAGTGTTAACTAGCGAAAAGGTCGGCAGAGTGCCGACACAGCGAGTTTTGACTATCACTTGCACATCTAAAACAACGTCGGGAAGTGACTCGTTCGGCCTTTGAGTCACATAAAGTATGTGTGTTAATTTTGACGCCACTAGCTCTGCATGTTGTCATGCAATTTCTTTACCTCTCAGAAATGATTATGACATAAAAGTGAAGTACGTGACGAGTGTGACGTTAGGAAAACATTAGGCATCATGGAGAGATTCTGTATGGGACCACCCAACCCAAACGAGTACTGTGTGACGTGCTACCCGGCAGCTATTCTCAGAGGTAGCCGGCTAGCTCAGTCGGTAGAGTGTCAGACTCTTAATCCCAGGGTCGTGGGTTCGAGCCAGACGCTGGGCGGAACGGAATTTTGTTCCGCTGCATGCGTAAATTACCGTTTTTCTGATTAACGAGATTTAATGGAAATAGCAACTTTAAACTTTGCCTACGTCTCTGTCAGTCGCAAGGAAACTGTATTTGAAGGTGAAGGTGACTTTGTAGACATGTGTGAAAGACATGTTCTGAAATGCAAGTGTTGTTGTTTGGAGAGCACATCGGTTACGTGTCAGATGTGTAGCCAAGCAGTAATTTGTCGCCATAGCTGCAAATATTAGCCGGTAATATGAAGTGTTGTCAGCTAAAGTCTGATGATGCAGACGACCGTAAGGACGAAGTACCCAAGAGTACCGCTAGGCCGCGCCTCTTTAGCTCAGTGGTAGAGCACTGGTCTAATAAACCAGGGGTCGTAAGTTCCATCCTCACAGGAGAAAGATGAATTTTAGAAATCAGTTGCGCGTCGTGGCCGTATAGCAAACAGTATCTGTGATGACGAACAATTAGCGACAGGCGTTTTTTTAAGAATTACTCTCAGATGCGATTAAGGCGAATGGCGCAGATAAAGCATTTGCCAAATCGGTACAGCATAAGGTGGGACGAGGCAGTCTGAATTACATTTTATAGATGTATTTCCCACATATCTCAGAGCCTCTCGCGATATTCGTTGTCGTCGTCGTCGTCGTCGTCGTCGTCGCTTCTGCAGAAGTAGCAAATGGCAATCGTAGCAAATGCGGCGAGGGACGCCCTGCCTTCGATTCCGAATGCACAAAGTGTGTGGTCTTGTCTCTCAGTCTATATTTGGTCGGTCTCGTCAGAGGTTGAATGTAACAAATGGGTGGGAAAGAGCAAGGGGCAGCGGCTGTGTAGAACGAAAACACAAATCCTCAGGGGTGTGAGCGTTTCGAGATGAGTCGTATGCATGTAAATGTTGGTCGTCAGTGACCGTGTGGCCTAATGGATAAGGCGTCGGACTTCGGATCTGAAGATTACAGGTTCGAATGCTGTCACGCTTCTGTTTTTCCAGTTCTGAAAAAGAAACATAACGTTTTAATGTAGCAATTGAGCAGTACGAAACCGTCTGAATGTTGCTGTTGACCATTTTTTGCTTGGAGATGCTCTTGAGCTTGAAACACACACAAGAAGACCAGTGTTAACTAGCGAAATGGTCGGCAGAGTGCCGACACAGCATGTTTTGACTATCACTTGCACATCTAAAACAACGTCGGGAAGTGACTCGTTCGGCTTTTGAGTCACATAAAGTATGTGTGTTAATTTTGACGCCACTAGCTCTGCATGTTGTCATGCAATTTCTTTACCTCTCAGAAATGATTATGACATAAAAGTGAAGTACGTGACGAGTGTGACGTTAGGAAAACATTAGGCATCATGGAGAGATTCTGTATGGGACCACCCAACCCAAACGAGTACTGTGTGACGTGCTACCCGGTAGGTATTCACCGAGGTAGCCGGCTAGCTCAGTCGGTAGAGTGTCAGACTCTTAATCCCAGGGTCGTGGGTTCGAGCCAGACGCTGGGCGGAACGGAATTTTGTTCCGCTGCAAGTGTAAATTACCGTTTATCTGATTAACGAGATTTAATGGAAATAGCAACTTTAAACTTTGCCTACGTCTCTGTCAGTCGCAAGGAAACTGTATTTGAAGGTGAAGGTGATTTTGTAGACATGTGTGAAAGACATGTTCTGAAATGCAAGTGTTGTTGTTTGGAGAGCACATCGGCTACGTGTCAGATGTGTAGCCAAGCAGTAATTTGTCGCCATAGCTGCAAATATTAGCCGGTAATATGAAGTGTTGTCAGCTAAAGTCTGATGATGCAGACGACCGTAAGGACGAAGTACCCAAGAGTACCGCTAGGCCGCCCCTCTTTAGCTCAGTGGTAGAGCACTGGTCTAATAAACCAGCGGTCGTAAGTTCCATCCTCACAGGAGAAAGATGAATTTTGGAAATCAGTTGCGCGTCGTGGCCGTATAGCAAACAGTATCTGTGATGACGAACAATTAGCGACAGGCGTTTTTTTAAGAATTACTCTCAGATGCGATTAAGGCGAATGGCGCAGATAAAGCATTTGCCAAAGCGGTACAGCATAAGGTGGGACGAGGCAGTCTGAATTACATTTTATAGATGTATTTCCCACATATCTCAGAGCCTCTCGCGATATTCGTCGTCGTCGTCGTCGTCGTCGTCGCCGCCGCCGCTTCTGCAGAAGTAGCAAATGGCAATCGTAGCAAATGCGGCGAGGGACGCCCTGCCTTCGATTCCGAATGCACAAAGTGTGTGGTCTTGTTTCTCAGTCTATATTTGGTCGGTCTTGTCAGAGGTTGAATGTAACGAATGGGTGGGAAAGAGCAAGGGGCAGCGGCTGTGTAGAACGAAAACACAAATCCTCAGGGGTGTGAGCGTTTCGAGATGAGTCGTATGCATGTAAATGTTGGTCGTCAGTGACCGTGTGGCCTAATGGATAAGGCGTCGGACTTCGGATCTGAAGATTACAGGTTCGAATGCTGTCACGCTTCTGTTTTTCCAGTTCTGAAAAAGAAACATAACGTTTTAATGTAGCAATTGAGCAGTACGAAACCGTCTGAATGTTGCTGTTGACCATTTTTTGCTTGGAGATGCTCTTGAGCTTGAAACACACACAAAAAGACCAGTGTTAACTAGCGAAATGGTCGGCAGAGTGCCGACAGAGCGAGTTTTGACTATCACTTGCACATCTAAAACAACGTCGGGAAGTGACTCGTTCGGCTTCTGAGTCACATAAAGTATGTGTGTTAATTTTGACGCCACTAGCTCTGCATGTTGTCATGCAATTTCTTTACCTCACAGAAATGATTATGACATAAAAGTGAAGTACGTGACGAGTGTGACGTTAGGAAAACATTAGGCATCATGGAGAGATTCTGTATGGGACCACCCAACCCAAACGAGTACTGTGTGACGTGCTACCCGGCAGGTATTCACCGAGGTAGCCGGCTAGCTCAGTCGGTAGAGTGTCAGACTCTTAAACCCAGGGTCGTGGGTTCGAGCCAGACGCTGGGCGGAACGGAATTTTGTTCCGCTGCAAGTGTAAATTACCGTTTTTCTGATTAACGAGATTTAATGGAAATAGCAACTTTAAACTTTGCCTACGTCTCTGTCAGTCGCAAGGAAACTGTATTTGAAGGTGAAGGTGATTTTGTAGACATGTGTGAAAGACATGTTCTGAAATGCAAGTGTTGTTGTTTGGAGAGCACATCGGCTACGTGTCAGATGTGTAGCCAAGCAGTAATTTGTCGCCATAGCTGCAAATATTAGCCGGTAATATGAAGTGTTGTCAGCTAAAGTCTGATGATGCAGACGACCGTAAGGACAAAGTACCCAAGAGTACCGCTAGGCCGCGCCTCTTTAGCTCAGTGGTAGAGCACTGGTCTAATAAACCAGCGGTCGTAAGTTCCATCCTCACAGGAGAAAGATGAATTTTGGAAATCAGTTGCGTGTCGTGGCCGTATAGCAAACAGTATCTGTGATGACGAACAATTAGCGACAGGCGGTTTTTTAAGAATTACTCTCAGATGCGATTAAGGCGAATGGCGCAGATAAAGCATTTGCCAAAGCGGTACAGCATAAGGTGGGACGAGGCAGTCTGAATTACATTTTATAGATGTATTTCCCACATATCTCAGAGCCTCTCGCGATATTCGTCGTCGTCGTCGTCGTCGCCGCCGCCGCTTCTGCAGAAGTAGCAAATGGCAACCGTAGCAAATGCGGCGAGGGACGCCCTGCCCTCGATTCCGAATGCACAAAGAGTGTGGTCTTGTTTCTCAGTCTATATTTGGTCGGTCTCGTCAGAGGTTGAATGTACAAATGGGTGTGAAAGAGCAAGGGGCAGCGGCTGTGTAGAACGAAAACACAAATCCTCAGGGGTGTGAGCGTTTCGAGATGAGTCGTATGCATGTAAATGTTGGTCGTCAGTGACCGTGTGGCCTAATGGATAAGGCGTCGGACTTCGGATCTGAAGATTACAGGTTCGAATGCTGTCACGCTTCTGTTTTTCCAGTTCTGAAAAAGAAACATAACGTTTTAATGTAGCAATTGAGCAGTACGAAACCGTCTGAATGTTGCTGTTGACCATTTTTTGCTTGGAGATGCTCTTGAGCTTGAAACACACACAACAAGACCAGTGTTAACTAGCGAAATGGTCGGCAGAGTGCCGACACAGCGAGTTTTGACTATCACTTGCACATCTAAAACAACGTTGGGAAGTGACTCGTTCGGCTTTTGAGTCACATAAAGTATATGTGTTAATTTTGACGCCACTAGCTCTGCATGTTGTCATGCAATTTCTTTACCTCTCAGAAATGATTATGACATAAAAGTGAAGTACGTGACGAGTGTGACGTTAGGAAAACATTAGGCATCATGGAGAGATTCTGTATGGGACCACCCAACCCAAACGAGTACTGTGTGACGTGCTACCCGGCAGGTATACACCGAGGTAGCCGGCTAGCTCAGTCGGTAGAGTGTCAGACTCTTAATCCCAGGGTCGTGGGTTCGAGCCAGACGCTGGGCGGAACGGAATTTTGTTCCGCTGCAAGTGTAATTTACCGTTTTTCTGATTAACGAGATTTAATGGAAATAGCAACTTTAAACTTTGCCTACGTCTCTGTCAGTCGCAAGGAAACTGTATTTGAAGGTGAAGGTGATTTTGTAGACATGTGTGAAAGACATGTTCTGAAATGCAAGTGTTGTTGTTTGGAGAGCACATCGGTTACGTGTCAGATGTGTAGCCAAGCAGTAATTTGTCGCCATAGCTGCAAATATTAGCCGGTAATATGAAGTGTTGTCAGCTAAAGTCTGATGATGCAGACGACCGTAAGGACGAAGTACCCAAGAGTACCGCTAGGCCGCGCCTCTTTAGCTCAGTGGTAGAGCACTGGTCTAATAAACCAGGGGTCGTAAGTTCCATGCTCACAGGAGAATGATGAATTTTGGAAATCAGTTGCGCGTCGTGGCCGTATAGCAAACAGTATCTGTGATGACGAACAATTAGCGACAGGCGTTTTTTTTAAGAATTACTCTCAGATGCGATTAAGGCGAATGGCGCAGATAAAGCATTTGCCAAAGCGGTACAGCATAAGGTGGGACGAGGCAGTCTGAATTACATTTTATAGATGTATTTCCCACATATCTCAGAGCCTCTCGCGATATTCGTCGTCGTCGTCGTCGTCGTCGTCGTCGCCGCCGCCGCCGCCGCCGCCGCTTCTGCAGAAGTAGCAAATGGCAATCGTAGCAAATGCGGCGAGGGACGCCCTGCCTTCGATTCCGAATGCACAAAGTGTGTGGTCTTGTTTCTCAGTCTATATTTGGTCGGTCTCGTCAGAGGTTGAATGTAACGAATGGGTGGGAAAGAGCAAGGAGCAGCGGCTGTGTAGAACGAAAACACAAATCCTCAGGGGTGTGAGCGTTTTGAGATGAGTCGTATACATGTAAATGTTGGTCGTCAGTGATCGTGTGGCCTAATGGATAAGGCGTCGGACTTCGGATCTGAAGATTACAGGTTCGAATGCTGTCACGCTTGTGTTTTTCCAGTTCTGAAAAAGAAACATAACGTTTTAATCTAGCAATTGAGCAGTACGAAACCGTCTGAATGTTGCTGTTGACCATTTTTTGCTTGGAGATGCTCTTGAGCTTGAAACACACACAACAAGACCAGTGTTAACTAGCGAAATGGTCGGCAGAGTGCCGACACAGCGAGTTTTGACTATCACTTGCACATCTAAAACAACGTTGGGAAGTGACTCGTTCGGCTTTTGAGTCACATAAAGTATGTGTGTTAATTTTGACGCCACTAGCTCTGCATGTTGTCATGCAATTTCTTTACCTCTCAGAAATGATTATGACATAAAAGTGAAGTACGTGACGAGTGTGACGTTAGGAAAACATTAGGCATCATGGAGAGATTCTGTATGGGACCACCCAACCCAAACGAGTACTGTGTGACGTGCTACCCGGCAGGTATACACCGAGGTAGCCGGCTAGCTCAGTCGGTAGAGTGTCAGACTCTTAATCCCAGGGTCGTGGGTTCGAGCCAGACGCTGGGCGGAACGGAATTTTGTTCCGCTGCAAGTGTAATTTACCGTTTTTCTGATTAACGAGATTTAATGGAAATAGCAACTTTAAACTTTGCCTACGTCTCTGTCAGTCGCAAGGAAACTGTATTTGAAGGTGAAGGTGATTTTGTAGACATGTGTGAAAGACATGTTCTGAAATGCAAGTGTTGTTGTTTGGAGAGCACATCGGTTACGTGTCAGATGTGTAGCCAAGCAGTAATTTGTCGCCATAGCTGCAAATATTAGCCGGTAATATGAAGTGTTGTCAGCTAAAGTCTGATGATGCAGACGACCGTAAGGACGAAGTACCCAAGAGTACCGCTAGGCCGCGCCTCTTTAGCTCAGTGGTAGAGCACTGGTCTAATAAACCAGGGGTCGTAAGTTCCATGCTCACAGGAGAATGATGAATTTTGGAAATCAGTTGCGCGTCGTGGCCGTATAGCAAACAGTATCTGTGATGACGAACAATTAGCGACAGGCGTTTTTTTAAGAATTACTCTCAGATGCGATTAAGGCGAATGGCGCAGATAAAGCATTTGCCAAAGCGGTACAGCATAAGGTGGGACGAGGCAGTCTGAATTACATTTTATAGATGTATTTCCCACATATCTCAGAGCCTCTCGCGATATTCGTCGTCGTCGTCGTCGTCGTCGTCGTCGTCGTCGTCGTCGTCGCCGCCGCCGCTTCTGCAGAAGTAGCAAATGGCAATCGTAGCAAATGCGGCGAGGGACGCCCTGCCTTCGATTCCGAATGCACAAAGTGTGTGGCTTGTTTCTCAGTCTACATTTGGTCGGTCTCGTCAGAGGTTGAATGTAACGAATGGGTGGGAAAGAGCAAGGAGCAGCGGCTGTGTAGAACGAAAACACAAATCCTCAGGGGTGTGAGCGTTTTGAGATGAGTCGTATACATGTAAATGTTGGTCGTTAGTGATCGTGTGGCCTAATGGATAAGGCGTCGGACTTCGGATCTGAAGATTACAGGTTCGAATGCTGTCACGCTTGTGTTTTTCCAGTTCTGAAAAAGAAACATAACGTTTTAATGTAGCAATTGAGCAGTACGAAACCGTCTGAATGTTGCTGTTGACCATTTTTTGCTTGGAGATGCTCTTGAGCTTGAAACACACACAACAAGACCAGTGTTAACTAGCGAAATGGTCGGCAGAGTGCCGACACAGCGAGTTTTGACTATCACTTGCACATCTAAAACAACGTTGGGAAGTGACTCGTTCGGCTTTTGAGTCACATAAAGTATGTGTGTTAATTTTGACGCCACTAGCTCTGCATGTTGTCATGCAATTTCTTTACCTCACAGAAATGATTATGACATAAAAGTGAAGTACGTGACGAGTGTGACGTTAGGAAAACATTAGGCATCATGGAGAGATTCTGTATGGGACCACCCAACCCAAACGAGTACTGTGTGACGTGCTACCCGGCAGGTATACACAGAGGTAGCCGGCTAGCTCAGTCGGTAGAGTGTCAGACTCTTAATCCCAGGGTCGTGGGTTCGAGCCAGACGCTGGGCGGAACGGAATTTTGTTCCGCTGCAAGTGTAATTTACCGTTTTTCTGATTAACGAGATTTAATGGAAATAGCAACTTTAAACTTTGCCTACGTCTCTGTCAGTCGCAAGGAAACTGTATTTGAAGGTGAAGGTGATTTTGTAGACATGTGTGAAAGACATGTTCTGAAATGCAAGTGTTGTTGTTTGGAGAGCACATCGGTTACGTGTCAGATGTGTAGCCAAGCAGTAATTTGTCGCCATAGCTGCAAATATTAGCCGGTAATATGAAGTGTTGTCAGCTAAAGTCTGATGATGCAGACGACCGTAAGGACGAAGTACCCAAGAGTACCGCTAGGCCGCGCCTCTTTAGCTCAGTGGCTAGTCAGCCAGCGGCTGCGCTGGAGGTCGGACGTGCCGTGCTGTGTGCTGTGCTGCGTTAGCTCCGCGTGGTAAGTCTCTGCTCTTGCTGCAACGCGTCGCTGTCTATAGTATTTGTGTAGACATGAAAAAGAATTAAGAGATGTCGCAACCGCAACGAAAAGATACTTTGAAATTCACGTTTGATAGCAACTTTGTCCGACCGAGGTCATTTGATGTTGAACAGTGGTTAGAGGATAATGTTAAAATAGGACTTGATGATATTATCGGCATACATTTCTCGATTATGAACGGTGTGGTTTTCGTGAAACTTGCCAGTCCAGAATTGTGTGAAAGGATAGTTCGATCTTGTGGTGGCATTCTGAAATTTAAACATGCTGACGGAAATGTTGGGGAGGTTACCGTTGCCCATGCTGGTCTAGGTATTCGGACCGTGCGAGTCTTTGAACTTCCCTTTGAAATTACAAGTGACCAGATAAATGCTGTTATTGCTCCATACGGGAAAGTTTTGAGTAATATTGCCGAACGGTGGTCTGCTGCACACAAATTCCCTGTTTTGAATGGTGTGCGCCAATTAAAAGTCGAATTGCAGAAGCACATTCCGTCGTTTATAAACGTCTGCGGATATAGAGCTGTTGTGATGTATGATGACCAACCGAAAACGTGTGCTGTCTGCAATTTACCAGGCCACGTTCGTGCAGACTGTGTTCAAAGGCGAGTGGCGCAACTGCCTGCCGGCGATGCCGTCAGACCCCCTGCTATGTCAACGCTGCCCGTAACATATGTCGCCGTAGCGCGCGGTTTTGCAAGTGCCACTGCGCCCCCCGAAGTTACTACGAATACCGACCCACAAGCGACCGGCCAACCGACCGACTCAGGTGTAGCATCTGTAGACACTCAACCCTCCTGCGAAGACATATCTGCTCCTGCCCTTGTCGCCGTGGAATCGCCCAATGAGGCAATGGATACGGACGCGACCTCAGTCGCTTCGGGTAGTGCTCCTCTGCATCCTGGAGCTTCTTTAGGAGGTATCAAAAGCGTATCAGGTGCACAGAAAACGGACTCGCAACCAGCCGTTTCTAGTGGTGCTCTTCCGAATCCTGCAGCTGCCTTAGGCACTGACCACAGCCCGTCAAGTGCAATGAAATCAGACCTGGCGTCAGTCACTTCGAGTAGTGCTACTTTGCAACCTGAGGCTTCTTCAGGTACCGTCCAAAGTCCACCACGAGACGCATCTCCCAAGAAATCTAAAAAACGGAGGATCGCGCGTCAAGGTGCAGAGCAGACTGCACCACAACTGCGTGAACAGGCGAAGCAAATAGGGGGCAAAATACGTCAATCTGCATCTGAGAACTTGCAGTGCAATCAGCAGTCATCTAACGAAGACCCTGTGTCCTTGGATAGTACCTCCGGTTCTGCCAGTTTGCCCTCCGATGACGTAGCAATTACCCGAACCGCAGATAAAAATCACCAGCAAACACCTGAATATAGTGCACCACTTAATGACGAACCGATGACAGGGCTGTCGAATCCGTGGGCAGACGATGTCGACGACACTACAAAGGAGGACGAAATTATGGACACCACAGGAACCGTTACAGTCACCACGATGGCCACACCACGCGATGACGTCGTCTTGAATGTCATCGCCGCGACGGATACTGTCCCAGACACGGAGAAGCCGACTGATCCCTTCCCAAGTCATGAATATTTCTAGTCTGAACGGTTTTACTGACTTGTGTCCACATGTCTCTCGGGTCAGATTTCTTAATGTTTTTTCGAAATGATATGTTGCCAGAGTTTTTCCTAATTACACTCCCGTCTTGGCTAACGTAATTCCGTTGCAGGCCTATAAGATCGCTACGCTGAACATCAATAAAATTTTTAGCCCATTTAATTTACAAAATTTAAAAGATTTCCTGTATGCAGCTGATGTGGACATTTTGTTTTTACAAGAAGTAACAAACATCGAACTTGACTTCATACAGGGGTATAATGCTATAGTCAATCCTGGAATTGGATGTGATTTGGGTACCGCATTTCTTTTCAAAGAGGGCGTCGTCATTACAGACGTAACAAAACTGCCTAACGGCAGAGGCATTGCCGGCACGCTTTATAACACCAGGATTATTAATGTCTATGCCCCATCTAGTTCTACCAATCGGTGCCAACGAGCACAGTTTTTTAAGGAGGGAATTGTTCCTTTGTTTGGTGTACACTGCACCCATACCATCCTTGGAGGCGACTTTAACAGTGTCATACATGCCAAAGACCAAACTCCGAACTACAACAAATCGCCGGACCTGGAACGTATCGTCACCGACCTCCGTTTAACTGATTCGTGGGAGCAAAAGCACGGCGCGGCACCCGGCTTTACCCACCTCACTAATCATTCAGCGAGCCGGTTGGATCGAATATATGTCTCGCCCAATCTGAAACACCGCATCCTGCAGTCTGAAGTTTGGCCAACCGTTTTTTCGGACCACGCTGCATATATATGCACATTAAATTTGGAACGACAAGGAACCTGTCGATATAAAGGGCCATGGAAACTTAATGTTTCACACTTAAAAGATCCTGCCTGTCGAGAAGCCTTTCTCACCACTTGGAGAGCCTGCGAGACCAAACTCATCTCTTACCACTCGACTTTGGATTGGTGGCTCAAATGCGCCAAACCTCAGATCCGGAGATGTTTCATCAACTACTCCCGGGAGAAGAGCTTTTGGCGGAAAAGAACGATAGAATTTTACTTTCATTGTCTCCGAGAACTCTACCTGCAAGGTGCTACAGCTATTGGGAACCATGGGAGAATTAAAAAATTCCAGGCAAAAATACTGACATTAAGGCGACAACAGCTTGAAGGATACCAAATAAGGTCAAGAGCAGAGACTGTGGCGCAAAAAGAAGCCACTTCGGTATATCATGTGATTCGTGAAACTAAACGAGGATTCCACAAAATACTGACGGAGCTTAAAACTGATAATGGAACCACCTTGACAATGCACAACGACATAAAAGCAGAAATACTAACCCATTTCGACAACTTGTTTTCACATAAAGAGGTAGACGAAAAAGCACAGGACGATTTACTGACCCACCTGCAAGGACGCGTTGGTCACGCGTACGCGGAAGCTCTAATAGCGGAGGCGACCGAAGACGATGTACACTATGCTGTCTATCAAAGTGCAAAAAATAAATCCCCTGGAGCTGACGGCATACCAGCAGAATTTTATCAAGTCTTCTGGGAACATATAAAACATAGAATTACATGCATCTGTAATGAACTTCTGAACCTCAATAAGGAGATACCGAAAGATTTTCGCGAAGGTATGATAGTGTTAATCGCAAAAAAATCGGCTGGCAAGAAAATTGGAAATTTGAGACCAATCACTCTGCTGAACAGTGACTATAAAATTTTTTCGCGGCTCTTAGCCCACAGACTTAAAAATGTAATGGCCAGCGTCACCGGCCCATATCAGTCTAGCGTGGGCAAGGGTAGGAAAATTCAGCAGACGCTGTCCGACTACCGCGACATAATTTCAATAGCAGAAGTATGTCGACTAAAATGTGCCATCGTGTCGTTAGATTTCGATAAAGCCTTCGACAGGATCAGCCACTCCTACCTCCTGAAAACGATAGGCGCAATGGGTTTTCCGCCGAGATTCGTTGACCTCATACGACGTTTGGTAACGAATAACTCCTCCAGAATCATCATAAATGGACAGCCTAGCCGGCCAGTCGAGATCGCATGTTCCGTCAGGCAAGGTTGTCCGTTGTCCATGGCACTTTTTGCCATGGCCATCGAACCTTTGCTCGCTACCTTGACTCAGCGGTTACAAGGATTGCAAATACGAGGAAACAAAATAATATGTAAAGCTTATGCGGACGATGTTGGGTTTCTCGTTATGAATGTAGCGGAAGTCGAGACGGCAATGCACATAATAGAAAAATACGAACGAGCGTCAGCCGCGAGGTTAAACAACACCAAGTCCGGCATATTCAATATCGGACGTGGCATTGGCATGCGCACACACGGTCAGTTACGTGAGCTAACAGCCTTGAAGTGTCTCGGCATTGATTTCCGAAAAAATATACGTCAAACTATTGCGGCCAACTATAGACAAGTACTAACTACCATACGAGCTAGTGTACGGACACATAGTATTCGACAATTAAATGAAATTCAGAGAGTGTCTTTAGCGAACGTCTCTATTACTTCCAAAGTCAATTATGTCGCCCAGATCCTGCCAATACCCGCCGGCATCGCCAAACAAATTATGTCAGCAATAGGCTATTTTGTGAGCCGTGGCCACATATTTAAAATCCAGTATGACACTCTGACGCTCGCCACTAATAATGGCGGCTTAAACTTAACTAATGTTACTAAAAAGTCGCAGGCTCTGTACATCTCCAATACGTTTCAACAATGGAGACAATCCGGCAGCTGTATCGCCGCGCACTTGCTATCTGAAATAGCTCCAGATGACCTCTCTCCACCCATTAATGTGCAGCACATACCGAGCGGACTTTACCATTTACGATGGTTTTTAATAGAATATAGCTACCTACGTTCAAGAATTCCGGAAAAAGACATGACAAACGTAAAAGAAATATATGGCAAATTGATGGGAGAAAAGAAGAACAACAAAATAGAACAAAACTATCCATGTTCTAACTGGAAAGTGATATGGGCAAATATTCATAACCGTAACTTAGCTACTCATCTGAAAGCAACATGGTACTTTGTTGTAAATAGGAAAGTTGCAACAAACTCGAAACTTCATTCGAACCACTTAGCGGATTCGCCTTTGTGTGCAACGTGTAGTTTAATTGATAACGAAGAACATCGTTTCGTGTGTGAAAAGGTTAAACACGCGATCTAGTGTGTCCGACGAAAGCTGGCACTCATCCTTCGAACGTCACCTAACGCTATAACGCCTGCGGACTTTTTGACACCGGATGATGTACCCTTTCCTAACACGAAACGCAACGCAGTCAATTGGCTGAAAGCGGCAACGGTCCATTACCTCTTCACGAAGGAAGAGAAAAGCCAAGAGGATTTTTGGAACTCTCTGCTAACTGAGCATCACATGTTACTGAAGACTAGTAAATATAAAGAAACATACGCAAATTTTTTAATCAAGACCTTGATGTAAAAGAATTAACAAGAAATATCTGCGGACACAGAAGACAAACGTAAGAGAGTGTTTCACCACTACTAACTTACTTTACAATCGTGGAAAAAAAAAAAATTATTTTAGTTTTTACCGGAATTGCCGTTCTTTGAGTTCAACGTTTATTAATTTATTTTTCAAGAAGCCGTTATAAATAGTTGCTTCTCACCGAATATGGTTTTTTTTTTTTTAAGCATTTTCAGAGAGAAGAGGCAGTTTCGGAATGCCCTCTGACGTTTATTTGTCAAGGAAGCCTATTTGCTTTAAGTGTGACAACACAAAACAGCGATGAAGAAGGAAACAAACTGAACATAACTTCTGTTTCTACCTACTGAAGACTTCATTCTTTTTTCACATTATCAATAAGCCCAAAGAAGGGATACATTAGTTTCTCCACGATAAAGGGATTAACTTTGTCTCATCAGTTTATGGTTATGTACATGGCGTGAGAAGCCGACGCCGATGAAGGCGAATTATGGAGAGCGCAAGGATGGGCTAAAAGGGGTGATGGGAGGTCCACAAAATTAAAAAAAAAAAAAAAAAAAAAAAAAAAAAAGTGGTAGAGCACTGGTCTAATAAACCAGGGGTCGTAAGTTCCATGCTCACAGGAGAATGCTGAATTTTGGAAATCAGTTGCGCGTCGTGGCCGTATAGCAAACAGTATCTGTGATGACGAACAATTAGCGACAGGTGTTTTTTTAAGAATTACTCTCAGATGCGATTAAGGCGAATGGCGCAGATAAAGCATTTGCCAAAGCGGTACAGCATAAGGTGGGACGAGGCAGTCTGAATTACATTTTATAGATGTATTTCCCACATATCTCAGAGCCTCTCGCGATATTCGTCGTCGTCGTCGTCGTCGTCGTTGTCGTCGTCGCCGCCGCCGCCGCTTCTGCAGAAGTAGCAAATGGCAATCGTAGCAAATGCGGCGAGGGACGCCCTGCCTTCGATTCCGAATGCACAAAGTGTGTGGCTTGTTTCTCAGTCTACATTTGGTCGGTCTCGTCAGAGGTTGAATGTAACGAATGGGTGGGAAAGAGCAAGGAGCAGCGGCTGTGTAGAACGAAAACACAAATCCTCAGGGGTGTGAGCGTTTTGAGATGAGTCGTATACATGTAAATGTTGGTCGTCAGTGATCGTGTGGCCTAATGGATAAGGCGTCGGACTTCGGATCTGAAGATTACAGGTTCGAATGCTGTCACGCTTGTGTTTTTCCAGTTCTGAAAAAGAAACATAACGTTTTAATCTAGCAATTGAGCAGTACGAAACCGTCTGAATGTTGCTGTTGACCATTTTTTGCTTGGAGATGCTCTTGAGCTTGAAACACACACAACAAGACCGGTGTTAACTAGCGAAATGGTCGGCAGAGTGCCGACACAGCGAGTTTTGACTATCACTTGCACATCTAAATCAACGTCGGGAAGTGACTCGTTCGGCTTTTGAGTCACATAAAGTATGTGTGTTAATTTTGACGCCACTAGCTCTGCATGTTGTCATGCAATTTCTTTACCTCTCAGAAATGGTTATGACATAAAAGTGAAGTACGTGACGAGTGTGACGTTAGGAAAACATTAGGCATCATGGAGAGATTCTGTATGGGACCACCCAACCCAAACGAGTACTGTGTAACGTGCTACCCGGCAGGTATTCACCGAGGTAGCCGGCTAGCTCAGTCGGTAGAGTGTCAGACTCTTAATCCTGGGGTCGTGGGTTCGAGCCAGACGCTGGGCGGAACGGAATTTTGTTCCGCTGCAAGTGTAATTTACCGTTTTTCTGATTAACGAGATTTAATGGAAATAGCAACTTTAAACTTTGCCTACGTCTCTGTCAGTCGCAAGGAAACTGTATTTGAAGGTGAAGGTGATTTTGTAGACATGTGTGAAAGACATGTTCTGAAATGCAAGTGTTGTTGTTTGGAGAGCACATCGGTTACGTGTCAGATGTGTAGCCAAGCAGTAATTTGTCGCCATAGCTGCAAATATTAGCCGGTAATATGAAGTGTTGTCAGCTAAAGTCTGATGATGCAGACGACCGTAAGGACGAAGTACCCAAGAGTACCGCTAGGCCGCGCCTCTTTAGCTCAGTGGTAGAGCACTGGTCTAATAAACCAGGGGTCGTAAGTTCCATGCTCACAGGAGAATGATGAATTTTGGAAATCAGTTGCGCGTCGTGGCCGTATAGCAAACAGTATCTGTGATGACGAACAATTAGCGACAGGCGTTTTTTTAAGAATTACTCTCAGATGCGATTAAGGCGAATGGCGCAGATAAAGCATTTTTTTTTTAAAAAAAAAAAAAAAAAAAAAACTTTATTAATAATACAACAACATTAATTTAATTATACAACATCTTAATATATAACTAAGTATGATACAAAAAAGTCAAATACAAGAAACTATTCCCATACTATTAACCCACCACCTCAAATAATTAGTGGGTCCTTATTACAAACTACTAATTGGCAGTGTATTACTTGTGTGGCACTAACTACGGGCATGATTAATAAGTTACTTGTTAGACTACCTTACATGACTATTCTAGTGTGATCTGCAGTGTTACAGTATGTGCCAGAAGTTATGCATACAAACCTACTGTTATTTAGCCTGCCCACCGAGCTAACCCCAGTGGGCGTGCCCCTGGCACTGGGCTGGCTACGACTTTAACTTCACTGCAGTCCCTACCTTGTTAGTATGTTAGTATTTCTAGTTCTTACTTAAACTACTTTCTACTCAAAAAATAGTTGTGCGATAATTCCAAGTCCGGGTAGTGCACCTGCCATCCTTGTCCGAAGACGCGGCGGATTCCAGCCATGAAATGGCTGGCCAGATCCGCGCCTGGCGGTAGTGCAGGTGCAACTCGGTCAAGTTCGGTTTGGTACTTGATTAGTTCCTTGCCCTAATAAAGTCCCTCATGACTTTCATCGAGATCTCATTTGCCAGACTGTTGAGGACTCTGAAAGTGTCGGCACGCCGCAGCAAGGTATATGTATCTTGGCTAGGAAGTTGCGCTCTAAGTTCACTTGCCACTCCATCATACAACGTGCAGTTGTAGATGACGTGTTCGGGAGTTCCTTCCGGAGCACCACAGTCACACGCTGGTGTCGCCTGTTTACCAAATCGGCAAAGGTATGCCGGATATGGCCCATGTCCTGTCAGGAAGTGCAGCAGACCCCTACTTGGCTGAAAGTATCCCATTTTTAATCTTTCTGCAACATCTGGAAGTAGCTCAAAAACTCGTCTCCCAGTTCCTTCCCCTTCCCACTGACTCTGCCATAGTTCCTCCCCCCTTCTCTTGATTGCGTATTTGTCCCCTACTTGCACACCCATGATTTCCCTAGTCTTTTCAACTTTCCCCTTTGTTACCCAATACCACGCTGCCTGCTCCCTAATTTTTATATCAAGGGGACATAATCCCATAATAACTAGCAACGCCCCCCCAGGAGTAGTTCTGTATGCCCCAGCAGATCTTAGTAGCATACTTCGCTGCACCCTCCTCACGGCCATGGCAGGCGCCACCCTCGTGAGCCTGTGTGCCCAGACCCCGCTGGCATACCCTACTAAGGAAGTCAGAATACTATTATGATATAATTTTATTAGGTGGGGGGGTAAGTGAAATCTTTTATGTCCTATGTTTATTAAGTTATTAAGGATTTCTATCGCGCGCTGTGCAATCATTTCTATGTGCGTCGCATTTGCCAAAGCGGTACAGCATAAGGTGGGACGAGGCAGTCTGAATTACATTTTATAGATGTATTTCCCACATATCTCAGAGCCTCTCGCGATATTCGTCGTCGTCGTCGTCGTCGTCGCCGCCGCCGCTTCTGCAGAAGTAGCAAATGGCAATCGTAGCAAATGCGGCGAGGGACGCCCTGCCTTCGATTCCGAATGCACAAAGTGTGTGGCTTGTTTCTCAGTCTACATTTGGTCGGTCTCGTCAGAGGTTGAATGTAACGAATGGGTGGGAAAGAGCAAGGAGCAGCGGCTGTGTAGAACGAAAACACAAATCCTCAGGGGTGTGAGCGTTTTGAGATGAGTCGTATACATGTAAATGTTGGTCGTCAGTGATCGTGTGGCCTAATGGATTAGGCGTCGGACTTCGGATCTGAAGATTACAGGTTCGAATGCTGTCACGCTTGTGTTTTTCCAGTTCTGAAAAAAAAACATAACGTTTTAATCTAGCAATTGAGCAGTACGAAACCGTCTGAATGTTGCTGTTGACCATTTTTTGCTTGGAGATGCTCTTGAGCTTGAAACACACACAACAAGACCGGTGTTAACTAGCGAAATGGTCGGCAGAGTGCCGACACAGCGAGTTTTGACTATCACTTGCACATCTAAAACAACGTCGGGAAGTGACTCGTTCGGCTTTTGAGTCACATATAGTATGTGTGTTAATTTTGACGCCACTAGCTCTGCATGTTGTCATGCATTTTCTTTACCTCTCAGAAATGATTATGACATAAAAGTGAAGTACGTGACGAGTGTGACGTTAGGAAAACATTAGGCATCATGGAGAGATTCTGTATGGGACCACCCAACCCAAACGAGTACTGTGTAACGTGCTACCCGGCAGGTATTCACCGAGGTAGCCGGCTAGCTCCGTCGGTAGTGTGTCAGACTCTTAATCCTGGGGTCGTGGGTTCGAGCCAGACGCTATGCGGAATGGAATTTTGTTCCGCTGCAGGTGTAAATTACCGTTTTTCTGATTAACGAGATTTAATGGAAATAGCAACTTTAAAATTTGCCTACGTCTCTGTCAGTCGCAAGGAAACTGTATTTGAAGGTGAAGGTGATTTTGTAGACATGTGTGAAAGACATGTTCTGAAATGCAAGTGTTGTTGTTTGGAGAGCACATCGGCTACGTGTCAGATGTGTAGCCAAGCAGTAATTTGTCGCCATAGCTGCAAATATTAGCCGGTAATATGAAGTGTTGTCAGCTAAAGTCTGATGATGCAGACGACCGTAAGGACGAAGTACCCAAGAGTACCGCTAGGCCGCGCCTCTTTAGCTCAGTGGTAGACCACTGGTCTAATAAACCAGGGGTCGTAAGTTCCATCCCCACAGGAGAACGATGAATTTTGGAAATCAGTTGCGCGTCGTGGCCGTATAGCAAGCAGTATCTGTGATGACGAACAATTAGCGACAGGCGTTTTTTTAAGAATTACTCTCAGATGCGATTAAGGCGAATGGCGCAGATAAAGCATTTGCCAAAGCGGTACAGCATAAGGTTGGGCGAGGCAGTCTGAATTACATTTTATAGATGTATTTCCCACATATCTCAGAGCCTCTCGTGATATTCGTCGTCGTCGTCGTCGTCGTCGTCGTCGTCGTCGTCGTCGCCGCCGCCGCCGCTTCTGCAGAAGTAGCAAATGGCAATCGTAGCAAATGCGGCGAGGGACGCCCTGCCTTCGATTCCGAATGCACAAAGTGTGTGGCTTGTTTCTCAGTCTACATTTGGTCGGTCTCGTCAGAGGTTGAATGTAACGAATGGGTGGGAAAGAGCAAGGAGCAGCGGCTGTGTAGAACGAAAACACAAATCCTCAGGGGTGTGAGCGTTTTGAGATGAGTCGTATACATGTAAATGTTGGTCGTCAGTGATCGTGTGGCCTAATGGATAAGGCGTCGGACTTCGGATCTGAAGATTACAGGTTCGAATGCTGTCACGCTTGTGTTTTTCCAGTTCTGAAAAAGAAACATAACGTTTTAATCTAGCAATTGAGCAGTACGAAACCGTCTGAATGTTGCTGTTGACCATTTTTTGCTTGGAGATGCTCTTGAGCTTGAAACACACACAACAAGACCGGTGTTAACTAGCGAAATGGTCGGCAGAGTGCCGACACAGCGAGTTTTGACTATCACTTGCACATCTAAAACAACGTCGGGAAGTGACTCGTTCGGCTTTTGAGTCACATAAAGTATGTGTGTTAATTTTGACGCCACTAGCTCTGCATGTTGTCATGCAATTTCTTTACCTCTCAGAAATGATTATGACATAAAAGTGAAGTACGTGACGAGTGTGACGTTAGGAAAACATTAGGCATCATGGAGAGATTCTGTATGGGACCACCCAACCCAAACGAGTACTATGTAACGTGCTACCCGGCAGGTATTCACCGAGGTAGCCGGCTAGCTCCGTCGGCAGAGTGTCAGACTCTTAATCCTGGGGTCGTGGGTTCGAGCCAGACGCTGGGCGGAACGGAATTTTGTTCCGCTGCAGGTGTAAATTACCGTTTTTCTGATTAACGAGATTTAATGGAAATAGCAACTTTAAACTTTGCCTATGTCTCTGTCAGTCGCAAGGAAACTGTATTTGAAGGTGAAGGTGATTTTGTAGACATGTGTGAAAGACATGTTCTGAAATGCAAGTGTTGTTGTTTGGAGAGCACATCGGCTACGTGTCAGATGTGTAGCCAAGCAGTAATTTGTCGCCATAGCTGCAAATATTAGCCGGTAATATGAAGTGTTGTCAGCTAAAGTCTGATGATGCAGACGACCGTAAGGACGAAGTACCCAAGAGTACCGCTAGGCCGCGCCTCTTTAGCTCAGTGGTAGAGCACTGGTCTAATAAACCAGGGGTCGTAAGTTCCATACTCACAGGAGAAAGATGAATTTTGGAAATCAGTTGCGCGTCGTGGCTGTATAGCAAACAGTATCTGTGATGACGAACAATTAGCGACAGGCGTTTTTTTAAGAATTACTCTCAAATGCGATTAAGGCGAATGGCGCAGATAAAGCATTTGCCAAAGCGGTACAGCATAAGGTGGGACGAGGCAGTCTGAATTACATTTTATAGATGTATTTCCCACATATCTCAGAGCCTCTCGCGATATTCGTCGTCGTCGTCGTCGTCGTCGCCGCCGCCGCTTCTGCAGAAGTAGCAAATGGCAATCGTAGCAAATGCGGCGAGGGACGCCCTGCCTTCGATTCCGAATGCACAAAGTGTGTGGCTTGTTTCTCAGTCTACATTTGGTCGGTCTCGTCAGAGGTTGAATGTAACGAATGGGTGGGAAAGAGCAAGGAGCAGCGGCTGTGTAGAACGAAAGCACAAATCCTCAGGGGTGTGAGCGTTTTGAGATGAGTCGTATACATGTAAATGTTGGTCGTCAGTGATCGTGTGGCCTAATGGATAAGGCGTCGGACTTCGGATCTGAAGATTACAGGTTCGAATGCTGTCACGCTTGTGTTTTTCCAGTTCTGAAAAAGAAACATAACGTTTTAATTTAGCAATTGAGCAGTACGAAACCGTCTGAATGTTGCTGTTGACCATTTTTTGCTTGGAGATGCTCTTGAGCTTGAAACACACACAACAAGACCGGTGTTAACTAGCGAAATGGTCGGCAGAGTGCCGACACAGCGAGTTTTGACTATCACTTGCACATCTAAAACAACGTCGGGAAGTGACTCGTTCGGCTTTTGAGTCACATAAAGTATGTGTGTTAATTTTGACGCCACTAGCTCTGCATGTTGTCATGCAATTTCTTTACCTCTCAGAAATGATTATGACATAAAAGTGAAGTACGTGACGAGTGTGACGTTAGGAAAACATTAGGCATCATGGAGAGATTCTGTATGGGACCACCCAACCCAAACGAGTACTGTGTAACGTGCTACCCGGCAGGTATTCACCGAGGTAGCCGGCTAGCTCCGTCGGCAGAGTGTCAGACTCTTAATCCCAGGGTCGTGGGTTCGAGCCAGACGCTGGGCGGAACGGAATTTTGTTCCGCTGCAGGTGTAAATTACCGTTTTTCTGATTAACGAGATTTAATGGAAATAGCAACTTTAAACTTTGCCTATGTCTCTGTCAGTCGCAAGGAAACTGTATTTGAAGGTGAAGGTGATTTTGTAGACATGTGTGAAAGACATGTTCTGAAATGCAAGTGTTGTTGTTTGGAGAGCACATCGGCTACGTGTCAGATGTGTAGCCAAGCAGTAATTTGTCGCCATAGCTGCAAATATTATCCGGTAATATGAAGTGTTGTCAGCTAAAGTCTGATGATGCAGACGACCGTAAGGACGAAGTACCCAAGAGTACCGCTAGGCCGCGCCTCTTTAGCTCAGTGGTAGAGCACTGGTCTAATAAACCAGGGGTCGTAAGTTCCATACTCACAGGAGAAAGATGAATTTTGGAAATCAGTTGCGCGTCGTGGCTGTATAGCAAACAGTATCTGTGATGACGAACAATTAGCGACAGGCGTTTTTTTAAGAATTACTCTCAAATGCGATTAAGGCGAATGGCGCAGATAAAGCATTTGCCAAAGCGGTACAGCATAAGGTGGGACGAGGCAGTCTGAATTACATTTTATAGATGTATTTCCCACATATCTCAGAGCCTCTCGCGATATTCGTCGTCGTCGTCGTCGTCGTCGCCGCCGCCGCTTCTGCAGAAGTAGCAAATGGCAATCGTAGCAAATGCGGCGAGGGACGCCCTGCCTTCGATTCCGAATGCACAAAGTGTGTGGCTTGTTTCTCAGTCTACATTTGGTCGGTCTCGTCAGAGGTTGAATGTAACGAATGGGTGGGAAAGAGCAAGGAGCAGCGGCTGTGTAGAACGAAAGCACAAATCCTCAGGGGTGTGAGCGTTTTGAGATGAGTCGTATACATGTAAATGTTGGTCGTCAGTGATCGTGTGGCCTAATGGATAAGGCGTCGGACTTCGGATCTGAAGATTACAGGTTCGAATGCTGTCACGCTTGTGTATTTCCAGTTCTGAAAAAGAAACATAACGTTTTAATCTAGCAATTGAGCAGTACGAAACCGTCTGAATGTTGCTGTTGACCATTTTTTGCTTGGAGATGCTCTTGAGCTTGAAACACACACAACAAGACCGGTGTTAACTAGCGAAATGGTCGGCAGAGTGCCGACACAGCGAGTTTTGACTATCACTTGCACATCTAAAACAACGTCGGGAAGTGACTCGTTCGGCTTTTGAGTCACATAAAGTATGTGTGTTAATTTTGACGCCACTAGCTCTGCATGTTGTCATGCAATTTCTTTACCTCTCAGAAATGATTATGACATAAAAGTGAAGTACGTGACGAGTGTGACGTTAGGAAAACATTAGGCATCATGGAGAGATTCTGTATGGGACCACCCAACCCAAACGAGTACTGTGTAACGTGCTACCCGGCAGGTATTCACCGAGGTAGCCGGCTAGCTCCGTCGGCAGAGTGTCAGACTCTTAATCCCAGGGTCGTGGGTTCGAGCCAGACGCTGGGCGGAATGGAATTTTGTTCCGCTGCAAGTGTAAATTACCGTTTTTCTCATTAACGAGATTTAATGGAAATAGCAACTTTAAACTTTGCCTACGTCTCTGTCAGTCGCAAGGAAACTGTATTTGAAGGTGAAGGTGATTTTGTAGACATGTGTGAAAGACATAATCTGAAATGCAAGTGTTGTTGTTTGGAGAGCACATCGGCTACGTGTCAGATGTGTAGCCAAGCAGTAATTTGTCGCCATAGCTGCAAATATTAGCCGGTAATATGAAGTGTTGTCAGCTAAAGTCTGATGATGCAGACGACCGTAAGGACGAAGTACCCAAGAGTACCGCTAGGCCGCGCCTCTTTAGCTCAGTGGTAGAGCACTGGTCTAATAAACCAGGGGTCGTAAGTTCCATCCCCACAGGAGAATGATGAATTTTGGAAATCAGTTGCGCGTCGTGGCCGTATAGCAAACAGTATCTGTGATGACGAACAATTAGCGACAGGCGTTTTTTTAAGAATTACTCTCAGATGCGATTAAGGCGAATGGCGCAGATAAAGCATTTGCCAAAGCGGTACAGCATAAGGTGGGACGAGGCAGTCTGAATTACATTTTATGGATGTATTTCCCACATATCTCAGAGCCTCTCGCGATATTCGTCGTCGTCGTCGTTGTCGTCGTCGTCGTCGTCGTCGTCGCCGCCGCCGCCGCTGCTGCAGAAGTAGCAAATGGCAATCCTAGCAAATGCGGCGAGGGACGCCCTGCCTTCGATTCCGAATGCACAAAGTGTGTGGTCTTGTTTCTCAGTCTATATTTGGTCGGTCTCGTCAGAGGTTGAATGTAACGAATGGGTGGGAAAGAGCAAGGAGCAGCGGCTGTGTAGAACGAAAACACAAATCCTCAGGGGTGTGAGCGTTTTGAGATGAGTCGTATACATGTAAATGTTGGTCGTCAGTGATCGTGTGGCCTAGTGGATAAGGCGTCGGACTTCGGATCTGAAGATTACAGTTTCGAATGCTGTCACGCTTGTGTTTTTCCAGTTCTGAAAAAGAAACATAACGTTTTAATCTAGCAATTGAGCAGTACGAAACCGTCTGAATGTTGCTGTTGACCATTTTTTGCTTGGAGATGCTCTTGAGCTTGAAACACACACAACAAGACCGGTGTTAACTAGCGAAATGGTCGGCAGAGTGCCGACACAGCGAGTTTTGACTATCACTTGCACATCTAAAACAACGTCGGGAAGTGACTCGTTCGGCTTTTGAGTCACATAAAGTATGTGTGTTAATTTTGACGCCACTAGCTCTGCATGTTGTCATGCAATTTCTTTACCTCTCAGAAATGATTATGACATAAAAGTGAAGTACGTGACGAGTGTGACGTTAGGAAAATATTAGGCATCATGGAGAGATTCTGTATGGGACCACCCAACCCAAACGAGTACTGTGTAACGTGCTACCCGGCAGGTATTCACCGAGGTAGCCGGCTAGCTCCGTTGCTAGAGTGTCAGACTCTTAATCCTGGGGTCTTGGATTCGAGCCAGACGCTGGGCGGAACGGAATTTTGTTCCGCTGCAGGTGTAAATTACCGTTTTTCTGATTAACGAGATTTAATGGAAATAGCAACTTTAAACTTTGCCTACGTCTCTGTCAGTCGCAAGGAAACTGTATTTGAAGGTGAAGGTGATTTTGTAGACATGTGTGAAAGACATGTTCTGAAATGCAAGTGTTGTTGTTTGGAGAGCACATCGGCTACGTGTCAGATGTGTAGCCAAGCAGTAATTTGTCGCCATAGCTGCAAATATTAGCCGGTAATATGAAGTGTTGTCAGCTAAAGTCTGATGATGCAGACGACCGTAAGGACGAAGTACCCAAGAGTACCGCTAGGCCGCGCCTCTTTAGCTCAGTGGTAGAGCACTGGTCTAATAAACCAGGGGTCGTAAGTTCCATCCTCACAGGAGAATGATGAATTTTGGAAATCAGTTGCGCGTCGTGGCCGTATAGCAAGCAGTATCTGTGATGACGAACAATTAGCGACAGGCGTTTTTTTAAGAATTACTCTCAGATGCGATTAAGGCGAATGGCGCAGATAAAGCATTTGCCAAAGCGGTACAGTATAAGGTGGGGCGAGGCAGTCTGAATTACATTTTATAGATGTATTTCCCACATATCTCAGAGCCTCTCGCGATATTCGTCGTCGTCGTCGTCGTCGTCGTCGTCGTCGTCGTCGCCGCCGCCGCTTCTGCAGAAGTAGCAAATGGCAATCGTAGCAAATGCGGCGAGGGACGCCCTGCCTTCGATTCCGAATGCACAAAGTGTGTGGTCTTGTTTCTCAGTCTATATTTGGTCGGTCTCGTCAGAGGTTGAATGTAACGAATGGGTGGGAAAGAGCAAGGGGCAGCGGCTGTGTAGAACGATAACACAAATCCTCAAGGGTGTGAGCGTTTCGAGATGAGTCGTATGCATGTAAATGTTGGTCGTCAGTGACCGTGTGGCCTAATGGATAAAGCGTCGGACTTCGGATCTGAAGATTACAGATTCGAATGCTGTCACGCTTCTGTTTTCCCAGTTCTGAAAAAGAAACATAACGTTTTAATGTAGCAATTGAGCAGTACGAAACCGTCTGAATGTTGCTGTTGACCATTTTTTGCTTGGAGATGCTCTTGAGCTTGAAACACACACAACAAGACCGGTGTTAACTAGCGAAATGGTCGGCAGAGTGCCGACACAGCGAGTTTTGACTATCACTTGCACATCTAAAACAACGTCGGGAAGTGACTCGTTCGGCTTTTGAGTCACATAAAGTATGTGTGTTAATTTTGACGCCACTAGCTCTGCATGTTGTCATGCAATTTCTTTACCTCTCAGAAATGATTATGACATAAAAGTGAAGTACGTGACGAGTGTGACGTTAGGAAAACATTAGGCATCATGGAGAGATTCTGTATGGGACCACCCAACCCAAACGAGTACTGTGTAACGTGCTACCCGGCAGGTATTCACCGAGGTAGCCGGCTAGCTCCGTCGGTAGAGTGTCAGACTCTTAATCCCAGGGTCGTGGGTTCGAGCCAGACGCTGGGCGGAATGGAATTTTGTTCCGCTGCAAGTGTAAATTACCGTTTTTCTGATTAACGAGATTTAATGGAAATAGCAACTTTAAACTTTGCCTACGTCTCTGTCAGTCGCAAGGAAACTGTATTTGAAGGTGAAGGTGATTTTGTAGACATGTGTGAAAGACATATTCTGAAATGCAAGTGTTGTTGTTTGGAGAGCACATCGGTTACGTGTCAGATGTGTAGCCAAGCAGTAATTTGTCGCCATAGCTGCAAATATTAGCCGGTAATATGAAGTGTTGTCAGCTAAAGTCTGATGATGCAGACGACCGTAAGGACGAAGTACCCAAGAATACCGCTAGGCCGCGCCTCTTTAGCTCCGTGGTAGAGCACTGGTCTAATAAACCAGGGGTCGTAAGTTCCATCCTCACAGGAGAATGATGAATTTTGGAAATCTGTTGCGCGTCGTGGCCGTATAGCAAGCAGTATCTGTGATGACGAACAATTAGCGACAGGCGTTTTTTTAAGAATTACTCTCAGATGCGATTAAGGCGAATGGCGCAGATAAAGCATTTGCCAAAGCGGTACAGCATAAGGTGGGACGAGGCAGTCTGAATTACATTTTATAGATGTATTTCCCACATATCTCAGAGCCTCTCGCGATATTCGTCGTCGTCGTCGTCGTCGTCGCCGCCGCCGCTTCTGCAGAAGTAGCAAATGGCAATCGTAGCAAATGCGGCGAGGGACGCCCTGCCTTCGATTCCGAATGCACAAAGTGTGTGGTCTTGTTTCTCAGTCTATATTTGGTCGGTCTCGTCAGAGGTTGAATGTAACGAATGGGTGGGAAAGAGCAAGGGGCAGCGGCTGTGTAGAACGAAAACACAAATCCTCAGGGGTGTGAGCGTTTCGAGATGAGTCGTATGCATGTAAATGTTGGTCGTCAGTGACCGTGTGGCCTAATGGATAAGGCGTCGGACTTCGGATCTGAAGATTACAGGTTCGAATGCTGTCACGCTTCTGTTTTTCCAGTTCTGAAAAAGAAACATAACGTTTTAATGTAGCAATTGAGCAGTACGAAACCGTCTGAATGTTGCTGTTGACCATTTTTTGCTTGGAGATGCTCTTAAGCTTGAAACACACACAACAAGACCAGTGTTAACTAGCGAAATGGTCGGCAGAGTGCCGACACAGCGAGTTTTGACTATCACTTGCACATCTAAAACAACGTCGGGAAGTGACTCGTTCGGCTTTTGAGTCACATAAAGTATGTGTGTTAATTTTGACGCCACTAGCTCTGCATGTTGCCATGCAATTTCTTTACCTCTCAGAAATGATTATGACATAAAAGTGAAGTACGTGACGAGTGTGACGTTAGGAAAACATTAGGCATCATGGAGAGATTCTGTATGGGACCACCCAACCCAAACGAGTACTGTGTGACGTGCTACCCGGCAGGTATTCACCGAGGTAGCCGGCTAGCTCAGTCGGTAGAGTGTCAGACTCTTAATCCCAGGGTCGTGGGTTCGAGCCAGACGCTGGGCGGAACGGAATTTTGTTCCGCTGCAAGTGTAAATTACCGTTTTTCTGATTAACGAGATTTAATGGAAATAGCAACTTTAAACTTTGCCTACGTCTCTGTCAGTCGCAAGGAAACTGTATTTGAAAGTGAAGGTGATTTTGTAGACATGTGTGAAAGACATGTTCTGAAATGCAAGTGTTGTTGTTTGGAGAGCACATCGGTTACGTGTCAGATGTGTAGCCAAGCAGTAATTTGTCGCCATAGCTGCAAATATTAGCCGGTAATATGAAGTGTTGTCAGCTAAAGTCTGATGATGCAGACGACCGTAAGGACGAAGTACCCAAGAGTACCTCTAGGCCGCGCCTCTTTAGCTCAGTGGTAGAGCACTGGTCTAATAAACCAGCGGTCGTAAGTTCCATCCTCACAGGAGGAAAGATGAATTTTGGAAATCAGTTGCGCGTCGTGGCCGTATAGCAAACAGTATCTGTGATGACGAACAATTAGCGACAGGCGTTTTTTTAAGAATTACTCTCAGATGCGAATAAGGCGAATGGCGCAGATAAAGCATTTGCCAAAGCGGTACAGCATAAGGTGGGACGAGGCAGTCTGAATTACATTTTATAGATGTATTTCCCACATATCTCAGAGCCTCTCGCGATAGTCGTCGTCGTCGTCGTCGTCGTCGTCGTCGTCGTCGTCGTCGCCGCCGCCGCCTCTGCAGAAGTAGCAAATGGCAATCGTAGAAAATGCGGCGAGGGACGCCCTGCCTTCGATTCCGAATGCACAAAGTGTGTGGTCTTGTTTCTCAGTCTATATTTGGTCGGTCTCGTCAGAGGTTGAATGCAACGAATGGGTGGGAAAGAGCAAGGGGCAGCGGCTGTGTAGAACGAAAACACAAATCCTCAGGGGTGTGAGCGTTTCGAGATGAGTCGTATGCATGTAAATGTTGGTCGTCAGTGACCGTGTGGCCTAATGGATAAGGCGTCGGACTTCGGATCTGAAGATTACAGGTTCGAATGCTGTCACGCTTCTGTTTTTCCAGTTCTGAAAAAGAAACATAACGTTTTAATGTAGCAATTGAGCAGTTCGAAACCGTCTGAATGTTGCTGTTGACCATTTTTTGCTTGGAGATGCTCTTCAGCTTGAAACACACACAACAAGACCAGTGTTAACTAGCGAAATGGTCGGCAGAGTGCCGACACAGCGAGTTTTGACTATCACTTGCACATCTAAAACAACGTCGGGAAGTGACTCGTTCGGCTTTTGAGTCACATAAAGTATGTGTGTTAATTTTGACGCCACTAGCTCTGCATGTTGTCATGCAATTTCTTTACCTCTCAGAAATGATTATGACATAAAAGTGAAGTACGTGACGAGTGTGACGTTAGGAAAACATTAGGCATCATGGAGAGATTCTGTATGGGACCACCCAACCCAAACGAGTACTGTGTGACGTGCTACCCGGCAGGTATTCACCGAGGTAGCCGGCTAGCTCCGTCGGTAGAGTGTCAGACTCTTAATCCCAGGGTCGTGGGTTCGAGCCAGACGCTGGGCGGAAAGTAATTTTGTTCCGCTGCAAGTGTAAATTACCGTTTTTCTGATTAACGAGATTTAATGGAAATAGCAACTTTAAACTTTGCCTACGTCTCTGTCAGTCGCAAGGAAACTGTATTTGAAGGTGAAGGTGATTTTGTAGACATGTGTGAAAGACATGTTCTGAAATGCAAGTGTTGTTGTTTGGAGAGCACATCGGTTACGTGTCAGATGTGTAGCCAAGCAGTAATTTGTCGCCATAGCTGCAAATATTATCCGGTAATATGAAGTGTTGTCAGCTAAAGTCTGATGATGCAGACGACCGTAAGGACGAAGAACCCAAGAGTACCGCTAGGCCGCGCCTCTTTAGCTCAGTGGTAGAGCACTGGTGTAATAAACCAGCGGTCGTAAGTTCCATCCTCACAGGAGAAAGATGAATTTTGGAAATCAGTTGCGCGTCGTGGCCGTATAGCAAACAGTATCTGTGATGACGAACAATTAGCGACAGGCGTTTTTTTAAGAATTACTCTCAGATGCGAATAAGGCGAATGGCGCAGATAAAGCATTTGCCAAAGCGTTACAGCATAAGGTGGGACGAGGCAGTCTGAATTACATTTTATAGATGTATTTCCCACATATCTCAGAGCCTCTCGCGATATTCGTCGTCGTCGTCGTCGTCGTCGCCGCCGCCGCTTCTGCAGAAGTAGCAAATGGCAATCGTAGCAAATGCGGCGAGGGACGCCCTGCCTTCGATTCCGAATGCACAAAGTGTGTGGTCTTGTTTCTCAGTCTATATTTGGTCGGTCTCGTCAGAGGTTGAATGTAACGAATGGGTGGGAAAGAGCAAGGGGCAGCGGCTGTGTAGAACGAAAACACAAATCCTCAGGGGTGTGAGCGTTTCGAGATGAGTCGTATGCATGTAAATGTTGGTCGTCAGTGACCGTGTGGCCTAATGGATAAGGCGTCGGACTTCGGATCTGAAGATTACAGGTTCGAATGCTGTCACGCTTGTGTTTTTCCAGTTCTGAAAAAGAAACATAACGTTTTAATGTAGCAATTGAGCAGTACGAAACCGTCTGAATGTTGCTGTTGACCATTTTTTGCTTGGAGATGCTCTTGAGCTTGAAACACACACAACAAGACCGGTGTTAACTAGCGAAATGGTCGGCAGAGTGCCGACACAGCGAGTTTTGACTATCACTTGCACATCTAAAACAACGTCGGGAAGTAACTCGTTCGGCTTTTGAGTCAGATAAAGTATGTGTGTTAATTTTGACGCCACTAGCTCTGCATGTTGTCATGCAATTTCTTTACCTCTCAGAAATGATTATGACATAAAAGTGAAGTACGTGACGAGTGTGACGTTAGGAAAACATTAGGCATCATGGAGAGATTCTGTATGAGACCACCCAACCCAAACGAGTACTGTGTGACGTGCTACCCGGCAGGTATTCACCGAGGTAGCCGGCTAGCTCAGTCGGTAGAGTGTCAGACTCTTAATCCCAGGGTCGTGGGTTCGAGCCAGACGCTGGGCGGAACGGAATTTTGTTCCGCTGCAAGTGTAAATTACCGTTTTTCTGATTAACGAGATTTAATGGAAATAGCAACTTTAAACTTTGCCTACGTCTCTGTCAGTCGCAAGGAAACTGTATTTGAAGGTGAAGGTGATTTTGTAGACATGTGTGAAAGACATGTTCTGAAATGCAAGTGTTGTTGTTTGGAGAGCACATCGGTTACGTGTCAGATGTGTAGCCAAGCAGTAATTTGTCGCCATAGCTGCAAATATTAGCCGGTAATATGAAGTGTTGTCAGCTAAAGTCTGATGATGCAGACGACCGTAAGGACGAAGTACCCAAGAGTACCGCTAGGCCGCGCCTCTTTAGCTCAGTGGTAGAGCACTGGTCTAATAAACCAGCGATCGTAAGTTCCATCCTCACAGGAGGAAGATGAATTTTGGAAATCAGTTGCGCGTCGTGGCCGTATAGCAAACAGTATCTGTGATGACGAACAATTAGCGACAGGCGTTTTTTTAAGAATTACTCTCAGATGCGAATAAGGCGAATGGCGCAGATAAAGCATTTGCCAAAGCGGTACAGCATAAGGTGGGACGAGGCAGTCTGAATTACATTTTATAGATGTATTTCCCACATATCTCAGAGCCTCTCGCGATATTCGTCGTCGTCGTCGTCGTCGTCGTCGTCGTCGCCGCCGCTTCTGCAGAAGTAGCAAATGGCAATCGTAGCAAATGCGGCGAGGGACGCCCTGCCTTCGATTCCGAATGCACAAAGTGTGTGGTCTTGTTTCTCAGTCTATATTTGGTCGGTCTCGTCAGAGGTTGAATGTAACGAATGGGTGGGAAAGAGCAAGGGGCAGCGGCTGTGTAGAACGAAAACACAAATCCTCAGGGGTGTGAGCGTTTCGAGATGAGTCGTATGCATGTAAATGTTGGTCGTCAGTGACCGTGTGGCCTAATGGATAAGGCGTCGGACTTCGGATCTGAAGATTACAGGTTCGAATGCTGTCACGCTTGTGTTTTTCCAGTTCTGAAAAAGAAACATAACGTTTTAATGTAGCAATTGAGCAGTACGAAACCGTCTGAATGTTGCTGTTGACCATTTTTTGCTTGGAGATGCTCTTGAGCTTGAAACACACACAACAAGACCGGTGTTAACTAGCGAAATGGTCGGCAGAGTGCCGACACAGCGAGTTTTGACTATCACTTGCACATCTAAAACAACGTCGGGAAGTAACTCGTTCGGCTTTTGAGTCAGATAAAGTATGTGTGTTAATTTTGACGCCACTAGCTCTGCATGTTGTCATGCAATTTCTTTACCTCTCAGAAATGATTATGACATAAAAGTGAAGTACGTGACGAGTGTGACGTTAGGAAAACATTAGGCATCATGGAGAGATTCTGTATGAGACCACCCAACCCAAACGAGTACTGTGTGACGTGCTACCCGGCAGGTATTCACCGAGGTAGCCGGCTAGCTCAGTCGGTAGAGTGTCAGACTCTTAATCCCAGGGTCGTGGGTTCGAGCCAGACGCTGGGCGGATCGGAATTTTGTTCCGCTGCAAGTGTAAATTACCGTTTTTCTGATTAACGAGATTTAATGGAAATAGCAACTTTAAACTTTGCCTACGTCTCTGTCAGTCGCAAGGAAACTGTATTTGAAGGTGAAGGTGATTTTGTAGACATGTGTGAAAGACATGTTCTGAAATGCAAGTGTTGTTGTTTGGAGAGCACATCGGTTACGTGTCAGATGTGTAGCCAAGCAGTAATTTGTCGCCATAGCTGCAAATATTAGCCGGTAATATGAAGTGTTGTCAGCTAAAGTCTGATGATGCAGACGACCGTAAGGACGAAGTACCCAAGAGTACCGCTAGGCCGCGCCTCTTTAGCTCAGTGGTAGAGCACTGGTCTAATAAACCAGCGATCGTAAGTTCCATCCTCACAGGAGGAAGATGAATTTTGGAAATCAGTTGCGCGTCGTGGCCGTATAGCAAACAGTATCTGTGATGACGAACAATTAGCGACAGGCGTTTTTTTAAGAATTACTCTCAGATGCGAATAAGGCGAATGGCGCAGATAAAGCATTTGCCAAAGCGGTACAGCATAAGGTGGGACGAGGCAGTCTGAATTACATTTTATAGATGTATTTCCCACATATCTCAGAGCCTCTCGCGATATTCGTCGTCGTCGTCGTCGTCGTCGTCGTCGCCGCCGCCGCTTCTGCAGAAGTAGCAAATGGCAATCGTAGCAAATGCGGCGAGGGACGCCCTGCCTTCGATTCCGAATGCACAAAGTGTGTGGTCTTGTTTCTCAGTCTATATTTGGTCGGTCTCGTCAGAGGTTGAATGTAACGAATGGGTGGGAAAGAGCAAGGGGCAGCGGCTGTGTAGAACGAAAACACAAATCCTCAGGGGTGTGAGCGTTTCGAGATGAGTCGTATGCATGTAAATGTTGATCGTCAGTGACCGTGTGGCCTAATAGATAAGGCGTCGGACTTCGGATCTGAAGATTACTGGTTCGAATGCTGTCACGCTTGTGTTTTTCCAGTTCTGAAAAAGAAACATAACGTTTTAATGTAGCAATTGAGCAGTACGAAACCGTCTGAATGTTGCTGTTGACCATTTTTTGCTTGGAGATGCTCTTGAGCTTGAAACACACACAACAAGACCGGTGTTAACTAGCGAAATGGTCGGCAGAGTGCCGACACAGCGAGTTTTGACTATCACTTGCACATCTAAAACAACGTCGGGAAGTAACTCGTTCGGCTTTTGAGTCACATAAAGTATGTGTGTTAATTTTGACGCCACTAGCTCTGCATGTTGTCATGCAATTTCTTTACCTCTCGGAAATGATTATGACATAAAAGTGAAGTACGTGACGAGTGTGACGTTAGGAAAACATTAGGCATCATGGAGAGATTCTGTATGGGACCACCCAACCCAAACGAGTACTGTGTGACGTGCTACCCGGCAGGTATTCACCGAGGTAGCCGGCTAGCTCAGTCGGTAGTGTGTCAGACTCTTAATCCCAGGGTCGTGGGTTCGAGCCAGACGCTGGGCGGAACGGAATTTTGTTCCGCTGCAAGTGTAAATTACCGTTTTTCTGATTAACGAGATTTAATGGAAATAGCAACTTGAAACTTTGCCTACGTCTCTGTCAGTCGCAAGGAAACTGTATTTGAAGGTGAAGGTGATTTTGTAGACATGTGTGAAAGACATGTTCTGAAATGCAAGTGTTGTTGTTTGGAGAGCACATCGGTTACGTGTCAGATGTGTAGCCAAGCAGTAATTTGTCGCCATAGCTGCAAATATTAGCCGGTAATATGAAGTGTTGTCAGCTAAAGTCTGATGATGCAGACGACCGTAAGGACGAAGTACCCAAGAGTACCGCTAGGCCGCGCCTCTTTAGCTCAGTGGTAGAGCACTGGTCTAATAAACCAGCGATCGTAAGTTCCATCCTCACAGGAGAAAGATGAATTTTGGAAATCAGTTGCGCGTCGTGGCCGTATAGCAAACAGTATCTGTGATGACGAACAATTAGCGACAGGCGTTTTTTTAAGAATTACTCTCAGATGCGAATAAGGCGAATGGCGCAGATAAAGCATTTGCCAAAGCGGTACAGCATAAGGTGGGACGAGGCAGTCTGAATTACATTTTATAGATGTATTTCCCACATATCTCAGAGCCTCTCGCGATATTCGTCGTCGTCGTCGTCGTCGTCGTCGTCGTCGCCGCCGCCGCTTCTGCAGAAGTAGCAAATGGCAATCGTAGCAAATGCGGCGAGGGACGCCCTGCCTTCGATTCCGAATGCACAAAGTGTGTGGTCTTGTTTCTCAGTCTATATTTGGTCGGTCTCGTCAGAGGTTGAATGTAACGAATGGGTGGGAAAGAGCAAGGGGCAGCGGCTGTGTAGAACGAAAACACAAATCCTCAGGGGTGTGAGCGTTTCGAGATGAGTCGTATGCATGTAAATGTTGGTCGTCAGTGACCGTGTGGCCTAATGGATAAGGCGTCGGACTTCGGATCTGAAGATTACAGGTTCGAATGCTGTCACGCTTGTGTTTTTCCAGTTCTGAAAAAGAAACATAACGTTTTAATGTAGCAATTGAGCAGTACGAAACCGTCTGAATGTTGCTGTTGACCATTTTTTGCTTGGAGATGCTCTTGAGCTTGAAACACACACAACAAGACCGGTGTTAACTAGCGAAATGGTCGGCAGAGTGCCGACACAGCGAGTTTTGACTATCACTTGCACATCTAAAACAACGTCGGGAAGTAACTCGTTCGGCTTTTGAGTCAGATAAAGTATGTGTGTTAATTTTGACGCCACTAGCTCTGCATGTTGTCATGCAATTTCTTTACCTCTCAGAAATGATTATGACATAAAAGTGAAGTACGTGACGAGTGTGACGTTAGGAAAACATTAGGCATCATGGAGAGATTCTGTATGAGACCACCCAACCCAAACGAGTACTGTGTGACGTGCTACCCGGCAGGTATTCACCGAGGTAGCCGGCTAGCTCAGTCGGTAGAGTGTCAGACTCTTAATCCCAGGGTCGTGGGTTCGAGCCAGACGCTGGGCGGAACGGAATTTTGTTCCGCTGCAAGTGTAAATTACCGTTTTTCTGATTAACGAGATTTAATGGAAATAGCAACTTTAAACTTTGCCTACGTCTCTGTCAGTCGCAAGGAAACTGTATTTGAAGGTGAAGGTGATTTTGTAGACATGTGTGAAAGACATGTTCTGAAATGCAAGTGTTGTTGTTTGGAGAGCACATCGGTTACGTGTCAGATGTGTAGCCAAGCAGTAATTTGTCGCCATAGCTGCAAATATTAGCCGGTAATATGAAGTGTTGTCAGCTAAAGTCTGATGCTGCAGACGACCGTAAGAACGAAGTACCCAAGAGTACCGCTAGGCCGCGCCTCTTTAGCTCAGTGGTAGAGCACTGGTCTAATAAACCAGCGATCGTAAGTTCCATCCTCACAGGAGGAAGATGAATTTTGGAAATCAGTTGCGCGTCGTGGCCGTATAGCAAACAGTATCTGTGATGACGAACAATTAGCGACAGGCGTTTTTTTAAGAATTACTCTCAGATGCGAATAAGGCGAATGGCGCAGATAAAGCATTTGCCAAAGCGGTACAGCATAAGGTGGGACGAGGCAGTCTGAATTACATTTTATAGATGTATTTCCCACATATCTCAGAGCCTCTCGCGATATTCGTCGTCGTCGTCGTCGTCGTCGTCGTCGCCGCCGCCGCTTCTGCAGAAGTAGCAAATGGCAATCGTAGCAAATGCGGCGAGGGACGCCCTGCCTTCGATTCCGAATGCACAAAGTGTGTGGTCTTGTTTCTCAGTCTATATTTGGTCGGTCTCGTCAGAGGTTGAATGTAACGAATGGGTGGGAAAGAGCAAGGGGCAGCGGCTGTGTAGAACGAAAACACAAATCCTCAGGGGTGTGAGCGTTTCGAGATGAGTCGTATGCATGTAAATGTTGGTCGTCAGTGACCGTGTGGCCTAATGGATAAGGCGTCGGACTTCGGATCTGAAGATTACAGGTTCGAATGCTGTCACGCTTGTGTTTTTCCAGTTCTGAAAAAGAAACATAACGTTTTAATGTAGCAATTGAGCAGTACGAAACCGTCTGAATGTTGCTGTTGACCATTTTTTGCTTGGAGATGCTCTTGAGCTTGAAACACACACAACAAGACCGGTGTTAACTAGCGAAATGGTCGGCAGAGTGCCGACACAGCGAGTTTTGACTATCACTTGCACATCTAAAACAACGTCGGGAAGTAACTCGTTCGGCTTTTGAGTCAGATAAAGTATGTGTGTTAATTTTGACGCCACTAGCTCTGCATGTTGTCATGCAATTTCTTTACCTCTCAGAAATGATTATGACATAAAAGTGAAGTACGTGACGAGTGTGACGTTAGGAAAACATTAGGCATCATGGAGAGATTCTGTATGAGACCACCCAACCCAAACGAGTACTGTGTGACGTGCTACCCGGCAGGTATTCACCGAGGTAGCCGGCTAGCTCAGTCGGTAGAGTGTCAGACTCTTAATCCCAGGGTCGTGGGTTCGAGCCAGACGCTGGGCGAAACGGAATTTTGTTCCGCTGCAAGTGTAAATTACCGTTTTTCTGATTAACGAGATTTAATGGAAATAGCAACTTTAAACTTTGCCTACGTCTCTGTCAGTCGCAAGGAAACTGTATTTGAAGGTGAAGGTGATTTTGTAGACATGTGTGAAAGACATGTTCTGAAATGCAAGTGTTGTTGTTTGGAGAGCACATCGGTTACGTGTCAGATGTGTAGCCAAGCAGTAATTTGTCGCCATAGCTGCAAATATTAGCCGGTAATATGAAGTGTTGTCAGCTAAAGTCTGATGATGCAGACGACCGTAAGGACGAAGTACCCAAGAGTACCGCTAGGCCGCGCCTCTTTAGCTCAGTGGTAGAGCACTGGTCTAATAAACCAGCGATCGTAAGTTCCATCCTCACAGGAGGAAGATGAATTTTGGAAATCAGTTGCGCGTCGTGGCCGTATAGCAAACAGTATCTGTGATGACGAACAATTAGCGACAGGCGTTTTTTTAAGAATTACTCTCAGATGCGAATAAGGCGAATGGCGCAGATAAAGCATTTGCCAAAGCGGTACAGCATAAGGTGGGACGAGGCAGTCTGAATTACATTTTATAGATGTATTTCCCACATATCTCAGAGCCTCTCGCGATATTCGTCGTCGTCGTCGTCGTCGTCGTCGTCGCCGCCGCCGCTTCTGCAGAAGTAGCAAATGGCAATCGTAGCAAATGCGGCGAGGGACGCCCTGCCTTCGATTCCGAATGCACAAAGTGTGTGGTCTTGTTTCTCAGTCTATATTTGGTCGGTCTCGTCAGAGGTTGAATGTAACGAATGGGTGGGAAAGAGCAAGGGGCAGCGGCTGTGTAGAACGAAAACACAAATCCTCAGGGGTGTGAGCGTTTCGAGATGAGTCGTATGCATGTAAATGTTGGTCGTCAGTGACCGTGTGGCCTAATGGATAAGGCGTCGGACTTCGGATCTGAAGATTAGAGGTTCGAATGCTGTCACGCTTGTGTTTTTCCAGTTCTGAAAAAGAAACATAACGTTTTAATGTAGCAATTGAGCAGTACGATACCGTCTGAATGTTGCTGTTGACCATTTTTTGCTTGGAGATGCTCTTGAGCTTGAAACACACACAACAAGACCGGTGTTAACTAGCGAAATGGTCGGCAGAGTGCCGACACAGCGAGTTTTGACTATCACTTGCACATCTAAAACAACGTCGGGAAGTAACTCGTTCGGCTTTTGAGTCAGATAAAGTATGTGTGTTAATTTTGACGCCACTAGCTCTGCATGTTGTCATGCAATTTCTTTACCTCTCAGAAATGATTATGACATAAAAGTGAAGTACGTGACGAGTGTGACGTTAGGAAAACATTAGGCATCATGGAGAGATTCTGTATTAGACCACCCAACCCAAACGAGTACTGTGTGACGTGCTACCCGGCAGGTATTCACCGAGGTAGCCGGCTAGCTCTGTCGGTAGAGTGTCAGACTCTTAATCCCAGGGTCGTGGGTTCGAGCCAGACGCTGGGCGGAACGGAATTTTGTTCCGCTGCAAGTGTAAATTACCGTTTTTCTGATTAACGAGATTTAATGGAAATAGCAACTTTAAACTTTGCCTACGTCTCTGTCAGTCGCAAGGAAACTGTATTTGAAGGTGAAGGTGATTTTGTAGACATGTGTGAAAGACATGTTCTGAAATGCAAGTGTTGTTGTTTGGAGAGCACATCGGTTACGTGTCAGATGTGTAGCCAAGCAGTAATTTGTCGCCATAGCTGCAAATATTAGCCGGTAATATGAAGTGTTGTCAGCTAAAGTCTGATGATGCAGACGACCGTAAGGACGAAGTACCCAAGAGTACCGCTAGGCCGCGCCTCTTTAGCTCAGTGGTAGAGCACTGGTCTAATAAACCAGCGATCGTAAGTTCCATCCTCACAGGAGGAAGATGAATTTTGGAAATCAGTTGCGCGTCGTGGCCGTATAGCAAACAGTATCTGTGATGACGAACAATTAGCGACAGGCGTTTTTTTAAGAATTACTCTCAGATGCGAATAAGGCGAATGGCGCAGATAAAGCATTTGCCAAAGCGGTACAGCATAAGGTGGGACGAGGCAGTCTGAATTACATTTTATAGATGTATTTCCCACATATCTCAGAGCCTCTCGCGATATTCGTCGTCGTCGTCGTCGTCGTCGTCGTCGTCGCCGTCGTCGTCGCCGCCGCCGCTTCTGCAGAAGTAGCAAATGGCAATCGTAGCAAATGCGGCGAGGGACGCCCTGCCTTCGATTCCGAATGCACAAAGTGTGTGGTCTTGTTTCTCAGTCTATATTTGGTCGGTCTCGTCAGAGGTTGAATGTAACGAATGGGTGGGAAAGAGCAAGGGGCAGCGGCTGTGTAGAACGAAAACACAAATCCTCAGGGGTGTGAGCGTTTCGAGATGAGTCGTATGCATGTAAATGTTGGTCGTCAGTGACCGTGTGGCCTAATAGATAAGGCGTCGGACTTCGGATCTGAAGATTACTGGTTCGAATGCTGTCACGCTTGTGTTTTTCCAGTTCTGAAAAAGAAACATAACGTTTTAATGTAGCAATTGAGCAGTACGAAACCGTCTGAATGTTGCTGTTGACCATTTTTTGCTTGGAGATGCTCTTGAGCTTGAAACACACACAACAAGACCGGTGTTAACTAGCGAAATGGTCGGCAGAGTGCCGACACAGCGAGTTTTGACTATCACTTGCACATCTAAAACAACGTCGGGAAGTAACTCGTTCGGCTTTTGAGTCACATAAAGTATGTGTGTTAATTTTGACGCCACTAGCTCTGCATGTTGTCATGCAATTTCTTTACCTCTCAGAAATGATTATGACATAAAAGTGAAGTACGTGACGAGTGTGACGTTAGGAAAACATTAGGCATCATGGAGAGATTCTGTATGAGACCACCCAACCCAAACGAGTACTGTGTGACGTGCTACCCGGCAGGTATTCACCGAGGTAGCCGGCTAGCTCAGTCGGTAGAGTGTCAGACTCTTAATCCCAGGGTCGTGGGTTCGAGCCAGACGCTGGGCGGAACGGAATTTTGTTCCGCTGCAAGTGTAAATTACCGTTTTTCTGATTAACGAGATTTAATGGAAATAGCAACTTTAAACTTTGCCTACGTCTCTGTCAGTCGCAAGGAAACTGTATTTGAAGGTGAAGGTGATTTTGTAGACATGTGTGAAAGACATGTTCTGAAATGCAAGTGTTGTTGTTTGGAGAGCACATCGGTTACGTGTCAGATGTGTAGCCAAGCAGTAATTTGTCGCCATAGCTGCAAATATTAGCCGGTAATATGAAGTGTTGTCAGCTAAAGTCTGATGATGCAGACGACCGTAAGGACGAAGTACCCAAGAGTACCGCTAGGCCGCGCCTCTTTAGCTCAGTGGTAGAGCACTGGTCTAATAAACCAGCGATCGTAAGTTCCATCCTCACAGGAGGAAGATGAATTTTGGAAATCAGTTGCGCGTCGTGGCCGTATAGCAAACAGTATCTGTGATGACGAACAATTAGCGACAGGCGTTTTTTTAAGAATTACTCTCAGATGCGAATAAGGCGAATGGCGCAGATAAAGCATTTGCCAAAGCGGTACAGCATAAGGTGGGACGAGGCAGTCTGAATTACATTTTATAGATGTATTTCCCACATATCTCAGAGCCTCTCGCGATATTCGTCGTCGTCGTCGTCGTCGTCGTCGTCGTCGTCGCCGTCGTCGTCGCCGCCGCCGCTTCTGCAGAAGTAGCAAATGGCAATCGTAGCAAATGCGGCGAGGGACGCCCTGCCTTCGATTCCGAATGCACAAAGTGTGTGGTCTTGTTTCTCAGTCTATATTTGGTCGGTCTCGTCAGAGGTTGAATGTAACGAATGGGTGGGAAAGAGCAAGGGGCAGCGGCTGTGTAGAACGAAAACACAAATCCTCAGGGGTGTGAGCGTTTCGAGATGAGTCGTATGCATGTAAATGTTGGTCGTCAGTGACCGTGTGGCCTAATAGATAAGGCGTCGGACTTCGGATCTGAAGATTACTGGTTCGAATGCTGTCACGCTTGTGTTTTTCCAGTTCTGAAAAAGAAACATAACGTTTTAATGTAGCAATTGAGCAGTACGAAACCGTCTGAATGTTGCTGTTGACCATTTTTTGCTTGGAGATGCTCTTGAGCTTGAAACACACACAACAAGACCGGTGTTAACTAGCGAAATGGTCGGCAGAGTGCCGACACAGCGAGTTTTGACTATCACTTGCACATCTAAAACAACGTCGGGAAGTAACTCGTTCGGCTTTTGAGTCACATAAAGTATGTGTGTTAATTTTGACGCCACTAGCTCTGCATGTTGTCATGCAATTTCTTTACCTCTCAGAAATGATTATGACATAAAAGTGAAGTACGTGACGAGTGTGACGTTAGGAAAACATTAGGCATCATGGAGAGATTCTGTATGAGACCACCCAACCCAAACGAGTACTGTGTGACATGCTACCCGGCAGGTATTCACCGAGGTAGCCGGCTAGCTCAGTCGGTAGAGTGTCAGACTCTTAATCCCAGGGTCGTGGGTTCGAGCCAGACGCTGGGCGGAACGGAATTTTGTTCCGCTGCAAGTGTAAATTACCGTTTTTCTGATTAACGAGATTTAATGGAAATAGCAACTTTAAACTTTGCCTACGTCTCTGTCAGTCGCAAGGAAACTGTATTTGAAGGTGAAGGTGATTTTGTAGACATGTGTGAAAGACATGTTCTGAAATGAAAGTGTTGTTGTTTGGAGAGCACATCGGTTACGTGTCAGATGTGTAGCCAAGCAGTAATTTGTCGCCATAGCTGCAAATATTAGCCGGTAATATGAAGTGTTGTCAGCTAAAGTCTGATGATGCAGACGACTGTAAGGACGAAGTACCCAAGAGTACCGCTAGGCCGCGCCTCTTTAGCTCAGTGGTAGAGCACTGGTCTAATAAACCAGCGATCGTAAGTTCCATCCTCACAGGAGGAAGATGAATTTTGGAAATCAGTTGCGCGTCGTGGCCGTATAGCAAACAGTATCTGTGATGACGAACAATTAGCGACAGGCGTTTTTTTAAGAATTACTCTCAGATGCGAATAAGGCGAATGGCGCAGATAAAGCATTTGCCAAAGCGGTACAGCATAAGGTGGGACGAGGCAGTCTGAATTACATTTTATAGATGTATTTCCCACATATCTCAGAGCCTCTCGCGATATTCGTCGTCGTCGTCGTCGTCGTCGTCGTCGTCGTCGTCGCCGCCGCCGCTTCTGCAGAAGTAGCAAATGGCAATCGTAGCAAATGCGGCGAGGGACGCCCTGCCTTCGATTCCGAATGCACAAAGTGTGTGGTCTTGTTTCTCAGTCTATATTTGGTCGGTCTCGTCAGAGGTTGAATGTAACGAATGGGTGGGAAAGAGCAAGGGGCAGCGGCTGTGTAGAACGAAAACACAAATCCTCAGGGGTGTGAGCGTTTCGAGATGAGTCGTATGCATGTAAATGTTGGTCGTCAGTGACCGTGTGGCCTAATAGATAAGGTGTCGGACTTCGGATCTGAAGATTACTGGTTCGAATGCTGTCACGCTTGTGTTTTTCCAGTTCTGAAAAAGAAACATAACGTTTTAATGTAGCAATTGAGCAGTACGAAACCGTCTGAATGTTGCTGTTGACCATTTTTTGCTTGGAGATGCTCTTGAGCTTGAAACACACACAACAAGACCGGTGTTAACTAGCGAAATGGTCGGCAGAGTGCCGACACAGCGAGTTTTGACTATCACTTGCACATCTAAAACAACGTCGGGAAGTAACTCGTTCGGCTTTTGAGTCACATAAAGTATGTGTGTTAATTTTGACGCCACTAGCTCTGCATGTTGTCATGCAATTTCTTTACCTCTCAGAAATGATTATGACATAAAAGTGAAGTACGTGACGAGTGTGACGTTAGGAAAACATTAGGCATCATGGAGAGATTCTGTATGGGACCACCCAACCCAAACGAGTACTGTGTGACGTGCTACCCGGCAGGTATTCACCGAGGTAGCCGGCTAGCTCAGTCGGTAGAGTGTCAGACTCTTAATCCCTGGGTCGTGGGTTCCAGCCAGACGCTGGGCGGAACGGAATTTTGTTCCGCTGCAAGTGTAAATTACCGTTTTTCTGATTAACGAGATTTAATGGAAATAGCAACTTTAAACTTTGCCTACGTCTCTGTCAGTCGCAAGGAAACTGTATTTGAAGGTGAAGGTGATTTTGTAGACATGTGTGAAAGACATGTTCTGAAATGAAAGTGTTGTTGTTTGGAGAGCACATCGGTTACGTGTCAGATGTGTAGCCAAGCAGTAATTTGTCGCCATAGCTGCAAATATTAGCCGGTAATATGAAGTGTTGTCAGCTAAAGTCTGATGATGCAGACGACCGTAAGGACGAAGTACCCAAGAGTACCGCTAGGCCGCGCCTCTTTAGCTCAGTGGTAGAGCACTGGTCTAATAAACCAGCGATCGTAAGTTCCATCCTCACAGGAGGAAGATGAAGTTTGGAAATCAGTTGCGCGTCGTGGCCGTATAGCAAACAGTATCTGTGATGACGAACAATTAGCGACAGGCGTTTTTTTAAGAATTACTCTCAGATGCGAATAAGGCGAATGGCGCAGATAAAGCATTTGCCAAAGCGGTACAGCATAAGGTGGGACGAGACAGTCTGAATTACATTTTATAGATGTATTTCCCACATATCTCAGAGCCTCTCGCGATATTCGTCGTCGTCGTCGTCGTCGTCGCCGCCGCCGCTTCTGCAGAAGTAGCAAATGGCAATCGTAGCAAATGCGGCGAGGGACGCCCTGCCTTCGATTCCGAATGCACAAGGTGTGTGGTCTTGTTTCTCAGTCTATATTTGGTCGGTCTCGTCAGAGGTTGAATGTAACGAATGGGTGGGAAAGAGGAAGTTGCAGCGGCTGTGTAGAACGAAAACACAAATCCTCAGGGGTGTGAGCGTTTCGAGATGAGTCGTATGCATGTAAGTGTTGGTCGTCAGTGACCGTGTGGCCTAATAGATAAGGCGTCGGACTTCGGATCTGAAGATTACTGGTTCGAATGCTGTCACGCTTGTGTTTTTCCAGTTCTGAAAAAGAAACATAACGTTTTAATGTAGCAATTGAGCAGTACGAAACCGTCTGAATGTTGCTGTTGACCATTTTTTGCTTGGAGATGCTCTTGAGCTTGAAACACACACAACAAGTCCGGTGTTAACTAGCGAAATGGTCGGCAGAGTGCCGACACAGCGAGTTTTGACTATCACTTGCACATCTAAAACAACGTCGGGAAGTAACTCGTTCGGCTTTTGAGTCACATAAAGTATGTGTGTTAATTTTGACGCCACTAGCTCTGCATGTTGTCATGCAATTTCTTTACCTCTCAGAAATGATTATGACATAAAAGTGAAGTACGTGACGAGTGTGACGTTAGGAAAACATTAGGCATCATGGAGAGATTCTGTTTGGGACCACCCAACCCAAACGAGTACTTTGTGACGTGCTACCCGGCAGGTATTCACCGAGGTAGCCGGCTAGCTCAGTCGGTAGAGTGTCAGACTCTTAATCCCTGGGTCGTGGGTTCCAGCCAGACGCTGGGCGGAACGGAATTTTGTTCCGCTGCAAGTGTAAATTACCGTTTTTCTGATTAACGAGATTTAATGGAAATAGCAACTTTAAACTTTGCCTACGTCTCTGTCAGTCGCAAGGAAACTGTATTTGAAGGTGAAGGTGATTTTGTAGACATGTGTGAAAGACATGTTCTGAAATGAAAGTGTTGTTGTTTGGAGAGCACATCGGTTACGTGTCAGATGTGTAGCCAAGCAGTAATTTGTCGCCATAGCTGCAAATATTAGCCGGTAATATGAAGTGTTGTCAGCTAAAGTCTGATGATGCAGACGACCGTAAGGACGAAGTACCCAAGAGTACCGCTAGGCCGCGCCTCTTTAGCTCAGTGGTAGAGCACTGGTCTAATAAACCAGCGATCGTAAGTTCCATCCTCACAGGAGGAAGATGAATTTTGGAAATCAGTTGCGCGTCGTGGCCGTATAGCAAACAGTATCTGTGATGACGAACAATTAGCGACAGGCGTTTTTTTAAGAATTACTCTCAGATGCGATTAAGGCGAATGGCGCAGATAAAGCATTTGCCAAAGCGGTACAGCATAAGGTGGGACGAGGCAGTCTGAATTACATTTTATAGATGTATTTCCCACATATCTCAGAGCCTCTCGCGATATTCGTCGTCGTCGTCGTCGTCGTCGCCGCCGCCGCTTCTGCAGAAGTAGCAAATGGCAATCGTAGCAAATGCGGCGAGGGACGCCCTGCCTTCGATTCCGAATGCACAAAGTGTGTGGTCTTGTTTCTCAGTCTATATTTGGTCGGTCTCGTCAGAGGTTGAATGTAACGAATGGGTGGGAAAGAGCAAGGGGCAGCGGCTGTGTAGAACGAAAACACAAATCCTCAGGGGTGTGAGCGTTTCGAGATGAGTCGTATGCATGTAAATGTTGGTCGTCAGTGACCGTGTGGCCTAATAGATAAGGCGTCGGACTTCGGATCTGAAGATTACTGGATCGAATGCTGTCACGCTTGTGTTTTTCCAGTTCTGAAAAAGAAACATAACGTTTTAATGTAGCAATTGAGCAGTACGAAACCGTCTGAATGTTGCTGTTGACCATTTTTTGCTTGGAGATGCTCTTCAGCTTGAAACACACACAACAAGACCGGTGTTAACTAGCGAAATGGTCGGCAGAGTGCCGACACAGCGAGTTTTGACTATCACTTGCACATCTAAAACAACGTCGGGAAGTAACTCGTTCGGCTTTTGAGTCACATAAAGTATGTGTGTTAATTTTGACGCCACTAGCTCTGCATGTTGTCATGCAATTTCTTTACCTCTCAGAAATGATTATGACATAAAAGTGAAGTACGTGACGAGTGTGACGTTAGGAAAACATTAGGCATCATGGAGAGATTCTGTATGGGACCACCCAACCCAAACGAGTACTGTGTGACGTGCTACCCGGCAGGTATTCACCGAGGTAGCCGGCTAGCTCAGTCGGTAGAGTGTCAGATTCTTAATCCCTGGGTCGTGGGTTCCAGCCAGACGCTGGGCGGATCGGAATTTTGTTCCGCTGCAAGTGTAAATTACCGTTTTTCTGATTAACGAGATTTAATGGAAATAGCAACTTTAAACTTTGCCTACGTCTCTGTCAGTCGCAAGGAAACTGTATTTGAAGGTGAAGGTGATTTTGTAGACATGTGTGAAAGACATGTTCTGAAATGCAAGTGTTGTTGTTTGGAGAGCACATCGGCTACGTGTCAGATGTGTAGCCAAGCAGTAATTTGTCGCCATAGCTGCAAATATTAGCCGGTAATATGAAGTGTTGTCAGCTAAAGTCTGATGATGCAGACGACCGTAAGGACGAAGTAACCAAGAGCACCGCTAGGCCGCGCCTCTTTAGCTCAGTGGTAGAGCACTGGTCTAATAAACCAGCGGTCGTAAGTTCCATCCTCACAGGAGAAAGACGAATTTTGGAAATCAGTTGCGCGTCGTGGCCGTATAGCAAACAGTATCTGTGATGACGAACAATTAGCGACAGGCGTTTTTTTAAGAATTACTCTCAGATGCGATTAATTCGAATGGCCCAGATAAAGCATTTGCCAAAGCGGTACAGCATAAGGTGGGACGAGGCAGTCTGAATTACATTTTATAGATGTATTTCCCACATATCTCAGAGCCTCTCGCGATATTCGTCGTCGTCGTCGTCGTCGTCGTCGCCGCCGCCGCTTCTGCAGAAGTAGCAAATGGCAATCGTAGCAAATGCGGCGAGGGACGCCCTGCCTTCGATTCCGAATGCACAAAGTGTGTGGTCTTGTTTCTCAGTCTATATTTGGTCGGTCTCGTCAGAGGTTGAATGTAACGAATGGGTGGGAAAGAGCAAGGGGCAGCGGCTGTGTAGAACGAAAACACAAATCCTCAGGGGGGTGAGCGTTTCGAGATGAGTCGTATGCATGTAAATGTTGGTCGTCAGTGACCGTGTGGCCTAATGGATAAGGCGTCGGACTTCGGATCTGAAGATTACAGGTTCGAATGCTGTCACGCTTGTGTTTTTCCAGTTCTGAAAAAGAAACATAACGTTTTAATGTAGCAATTGAGCAGTACGAAACCGTCTGAATGTTGCTGTTGACCATTTTTTGCTTGGAGATGCTCTTGAGCTTGAAACACACACAACAAGACCGGTGTTAACTAGCGAAATGGTCGGCAGAGTGCCGACACAGCGAGTTTTGACTATCACTTGCACATCTAAAACAACGTCGGGAAGTAACTCGTTCGGCTTTTGAGTCACATAAAGTATGTGTGTTAATTTTGACGCCACTAGCTCTGCATGTTGTCATGCAATTTCTTTACCTCTCAGAAATGATTATGACATAAAAGTGAAGTACGTGACGAGTGTGACGTTAGGAAAACATTAGGCATCATGGAGAGATTCTGTATGGGACCACCCAACCCAAACGAGTACTGTGTGACGTGCTACCCGGCAGGTATTCACCGAGGTAGCCGGCTAGCTCAGTCGGTAGAGTGTCAGATTCTTAATCGCTGGGCGGATAGGAATTTTGTTCCGCTGCAAGTGTAAATTACCGTTTTTCTGATTAACGAGATTTAATGGAAATAGCAACTTTAAACTTTGCCTACGTCTCTGTCAGTCGCAAGGAAACTGTATTTGAAGGTGAAGGTGATTTTGTAGACATGTGTGAAAGACATGTTCTGAAATGCAAGTGTTGTTGTTTGGAGAGCACATCGGCTACGTGTCAGATGTGTAGCCAAGCAGTAATTTGTCGCCATAGCTGCAAATATTAGCCGGTAATATGAAGTGTTGTCAGCTAAAGTCTGATGATGCAGACGACCGTAAGGACGAAGTACCCAAGAGTACCGCTAGGCCGCGCCTCTTTAGCTCAGTGGTAGAGCACTGGTCTAATAAACCAGCGGTCGTAAGTTCCATCCTCACAGGAGAAAGATGAATTTTGGAAATCAGTTGCGCGTCGTGGCCGTATACAAACAGTATCTGTGATGACGAACAATTAGCGACAGGCGTTTTTTTAAGAATTACTCTCAGATGCGATTAAGGCGAATGGCGCAGATAAAGCATTTGCCAAAGCGGTACAGCATAAGGTGGGACGAGGCAGTCTGAATTACATTTTATAGATGTATTTCCCACATATCTCAGAGCCTCTCGCGATATTCGTCGTCGTCGTCGTCGTCGTCGCCGCCGCCGCTTCTGCAGAAGTAGCAAATGGCAATCGTAGCAAATGCGGCGAGGGACGCCCTGCCTTCGATTCCGAATGCACAAAGTGTGTGGTCTTGTTTCTCAGTCTATATTTGGTCGGTCTCGTCAGAGGTTGAATGTAACGAATGGGTGGGAAAGAGCAAGGGGCAGCGGCTGTGTAGAACGAAAACACAAATCCTCAGGGGTGTGAGCGTTTCGAGATGAGTCGTATGCATGTAAATGTTGGTCGTCAGTGACCGTGTGGCCTAATAGATAAGGCGTCGGACTTCGGATCTGAAGATTACTGGATCGAATGCTCTCACGCTTGTGTTTTTCCAGTTCTGAAAAAGAAACATAACGTTTTAATGTAGCAATTGAGCAGTACGAAACCGTCTGAATGTTGCTGTTGACCATTTTTTGCTTGGAGATGCTCTTCAGCTTGAAACACACACAACAAGACCGGTGTTAACTAGCGAAATGGTCGGCAGAGTGCCGACACAGCGAGTTTTGACTATCACTTGCACATCTAAAACAACGTCGGGAAGTAACTCGTTCGGCTTTTGAGTCACATAAAGTATGTGTGTTAATTTTGACGCCACTAGCTCTGCATGTTGTCATGCAATTTCTTTACCTCTCAGAAATGATTATGACATAAAAGTGAAGTACGTGACGAGTGTGACGTTAGGAAAACATTAGGCATCATGGAGAGATTCTGTATGGGACCACCCAACCCAAACGAGTACTGTGTGACGTGCTACCCGGCAGGTATTCACCGAGGTAGCCGGCTAGCTCAGTCGGTAGAGTGTCAGACTCTTAATCCCTGGGTCGTGGGTTCCAGCCAGACGCTGGGCGGAACGGAATTTTGTTCCGCTGCAAGTGTAAATTACCGTTTTTCTGATTAACGAGATTTAATGGAAATAGCAACTTTAAACTTTGCCTACGTCTCTGTCAGTCGCAAGGAAACTGTATTTGAAGGTGAAGGTGATTTTGTAGACATGTGTGAAAGACATGTTCTGAAATGAAAGTGTTGTTGTTTGGAGAGCACATCGGTTACGTGTCAGATGTGTAGCCAAGCAGTAATTTGTCGCCATAGCTGCAAATATTAGCCGGTAATATGAAGTGTTGTCAGCTAAAGTCTGATGATGCAGACGACCGTAAGGACGAAGTACCCAAGAGTACCGATAGGACGCGCCTATTTAGCTCAGTGGTAGAGCACTGGTCTAATAAACCAGCGGTCGTAAGTTCCATCCTCACAGGAGGAAGATGAATTTTGGAAATCAGTTGCGCGTCGTGGCCGTATAGCAAACAGTATCTGTGATGACGAACAATTAGCGACAGGCGTTTTTTTAAGAATTACTCTCAGATGCGAATAAGGCGAATGGCGCAGATAAAGCATTTGCCAAAGCGGTACAGCATAAGGTGGGACGAGGCAGTCTGAATTACATTTTATAGATGTATTTCCCACATATCTCAGAGCCTCTCGCGATATTCGTCGTCGTCGTCGTCGTCGTCGTCGTCGCCGCCGCCGCTTCTGCAGAAGTAGCAAATGGCAATCGTAGCAAATGCGGCGAGGGACGCCCTGCCTTCGATTCCGAATGCACAAAGTGTGTGGTCTTGTTTCTCAGTCTATATTTGGTCGGTCTCGTCAGAGGTTGAATGTAACGAATGGGTGGGAAAGAGCAAGGGGCAGCGGCTGTGTAGAACGAAAACACAAATCCTCAGGGGTGTGAGCGTTTCGAGATGAGTCGTATGCATGTAAATGTTGGTCGTCAGTGACCGTGTGGCCTAATGGATAAGGCGTCGGACTTCGGATCTGAAGATTACTGGATCGAATGCTGTCACGCTTCTGTTTTTCCAGTTCTGAAAAAGAAACATAACGTTTTAATGTAGCAATTGAGCAGTACGAAACCGTCTGAATGTTGCTGTTGACCATTTTTTGCTTGGAGATGCTCTTGAGCTTGAAACACACACAACAAGACCGGTGTTAACTAGCGAAATGGTCGGCAGACTGCCGACACAGCGAGTTTTGACTATCACTTGCACATCTAAAACAACGTCGGGAAGTAACTCGTTCGGCTTTTGAGTCACGTAAAGTATGTGTGTTAATTTTGACGCCACTAGCTCTGCATGTTGTCATGCAATTTCTTTACCTCTCAGAAATGATTATGACATAAAAGTGAAGTACGTGACGAGTGTGACGTTAGGAAAACATTATGCATCATGGAGAGATTCTGTATGGGACCACCCAACCCAAACGAGTACTGTGCGACGTGCTACCCGGCAGGTATTCACCGAGGTAGCCGGCTAGCTCAGTCGGTAGAGTGTCAGATTCTTAATCCCTGGGTTGTGGGTTCCAGCCAGACGCTGGGCGGATCGGAATTTTGTTCCGCTGTAAGTGTAAATTACCGTTTTTCTGATTAACGAGATTTAATGGAAATAGCAACTTTAAACTTTGCCTACATCTCTGTCAGTCGCAAGGAAACTGTATTTGAAGGTGAAGGTGATTTTGTAGACATGTGTGAAAGACATGTTCTGAAATGCAAGTGTTGTTGTTTGGAGAGCACATCGGCTACGTGTCAGATGTGTAGCCAAGCAGTAATTTGTCGCCATAGCTGCAAATATTATCCGGTAATATGAAGTGTTGTCAGCTAAAGTCTGATGATGCAGACGACCGTAAGGACGAAGTACCCAAGAGTACCGATAGGCCGCGCCTCTTTAGCTCAGTGGTAGAGCACTGGTCTAATAAACCAGCGATCGTAAGTTCCATCCTCACAGGAGGAAGATGAATTTTGGAAATCAGTTGCGCGTCGTGGCCGTATAGCAAACAGTATCTGTGATGACGAACAATTAGCGACAGGCGTTTTTTTAAGAATTACTCTCAGATGCGAATAAGGCGAATGGCGCAGATAAAGCATTTGCCAAAGCGGTACAGCATAAGGTGGGACGAGGCAGTCTGAATTACATTTTATAGATGTATTTCCCACATATCTCAGAGCCTCTCGCGATATTCGTCGTCGTCGTCGTCGTCGTCGTCGTCGCCGCCGCCGCTTCTGCAGAAGTAGCAAATGGCAATCGTAGCAAATGCGGCGAGGGACGCCCTGCCTTCGATTCCGAATGCACAAAGTGTGTGGTCTTGTTTCTCAGTCTATATTTGGTCGGTCTCGTCAGAGGTTGTATGTAACGAATGGGTGGGAAAGAGCAAGGGGCAGCGGCTGTGTAGAACGAAAACACAAATCCTCAGGGGTGTGAGCGTTTCGAGATGAGTCGTATGCATGTAAATGTTGGTCGTCAGTGACCGTGTGGCCTAATGGATAAGGCGTCGGACTTCGGATCTGAAGCTTACTGGTTCGAATGCTGTCACGCTTGTGTTTTTCCAGTTCTGAAAAAGAAACATAACGTTTTAATGTAGCAATTGAGCAGTACGAAACCGTCTGAATGTTGCTGTTGACCATTTTTTGCTTGGAGATGCTCTTGAGCTTGAAACACACACAACAAGACCGGTGTTAACTAGCGAAATGGTCGGCAGAGTGCCGACACAGCGAGTTTTGACTATCACTTGCACATCTAAAACAACGTCGGGAAGTAACTCGTTCGGCTTTTGAGTCACATAAAGTATGTGTGTTAATTTTGACGCCACTAGCTCTGCATGTTGTCATGCAATTTCTTTACCTCTCAGAAATGATTATGACATAAAAGTGAAGTACGTGACGAGTGTGACGTTAGGAAAACATTAGGCATCATGGAGAGATTCTGTATGGGACCACCCAACCCAAACGAGTACTGTGTGACGTGCTACCCGGCAGGTATTCACCGAGGTAGCCGGCTAGCTCAGTCGGTAGAGTGTCAGATTCTTAATCCCTGGGTCGTGGGTTCCAGCCAGACGCTGGGCGGATCGGAATTTTGTTCCGCTGCAAGTGTAAATTACCGTTTTTCTGATTAACGAGATTTAATGGAAATAGCAACTTTAAACTTTGCCTACGTCTCTGTCAGTCGCAAGGAAACTGTATTTGAAGGTGAAGGTGATTTTGTAGACATGTGTGAAAGACATGTTCTGAAATGCAAGTGTTGTTGTTTGGAGAGCACATCGGCTACGTGTCAGATGTGTAGCCAAGCAGTAATTTGTCGCCATAGCTGCAAATATTAGCTGGTAATATGAAGTGTTGTCAGCTAAAGTCTGATGATGCAGACGACCGTAAGGACGAAGTACCCAAGAGTACCGCTAGGCCGCGCCTCTTTAGCTCAGTGGTAGAGCACTGGTCTAATAAACCAGCGGTCGTAAGTTCCATCCTCACAGGAGAAAGATGAATTTTGGAAATCAGTTGCGCGTCGTGGCCGTATAGCAAACAGTATCTGTGATGACGAACAATTAGCGACAGGCGTTTTTTTAAGAATTACTCTCAGATGCGATTAAGGCGAATGGCGCAGATAAAGCATTTGCCAAAGCGGTACAGTATAAGGTGGGACGAGGCAGTCTGAATTACATTTTATAGATGTATTTCCCACATATCTCAGAGCCTCTCGCGATATTCGTCGTCGTCGTTGTCGTCGTCGCCGCCGCCGCTTCTGCAGAAGTAGCAAATGGCAATCGTAGCAAATGCGGCGAGGGACGCCCTGCCTTCGATTCCGAATGCACAAAGTGTGTGGTCTTGTTTCTCAGTCTATATTTGGTCGGCCTCGTCAGAGGTTGAATGTAACGAATGGGTGGGAAAGAGCAAGGGGCAGCGGCTGTGTAGAACGAAAACACAAATCCTCAGGGGTGTGAGCGTTTCGAGATGAGTCGTATGCATGTAAATGTTGGTCGTCAGTGACCGTGTGGCCTAATGGATAAGGCGTCGGACTTCGGATCTGAAGATTACTGGTTCGAATGCTGTCACGATTGTGTTTTTCCAGTTCTGAAAAAGAAACATAACGTTTTAATGTAGCAATTGAGCAGTACGAAACCGTCTGAATGTTGCTGTTGACCATTTTTTGCTTGGAGATGCTCATGAGCTTGAAACACACACAACAAGACCGGTGTTAACTAGCGAAATGGTCGGCAGAGTGCCGACACAGCGAGTTTTGACTATCACTTGCACATCTAAAACAACGTCGGGAAGTAACTCGTTCGGCTTTTGAGTCACATAAAGTATGTGTGTTAATTTTGACGCCACTAGCTCTGCATGTTGTCATGCAATTTCTTTACCTCTCAGAAATGATTATGACATAAAAGTGAAGTACGTGACGAGTGTGACGTTAGGAAAACTTTAGGCATCATGGAGAGATTCTGTATGGGACCACCCAACCCAAACGAGTACTGTGTGACGTGCTACCCGGCAGATATTCACCGAGGTAGCCGGCTAGCTCAGTCGGTAGAGTGTCAGACTCTTAATCCCTGGGTCGTGGGTTCCAGCCAGACGCTGGGCGGAACGGAATTTTGTTCCGCTGCAAGTGTAAATTACCGTTTTTCTGATTAACGAGATTTAATGGAAATAGCAACTTTAAACTTTGCCTACGTCTCTGTCAGTCGCAAGGAAACTGTATTTGAAGGTGAAGGTGATTTTGTAGACATGTGTGAAAGACATGTTCTGAAATGCAAGTGTTGTTGTTTGGAGAGCACATCGGCTACGTGTCAGATGTGTAGCCAAGCAGTAATTTGTCGCCATAGCTGCAAATATTATCCGGTAATATGAAGTGTTGTCAGCTAAAGTCTGATGATGCAGACGACCGTAAGGACGAAGTACACAAGAGTACCGCTAGGCCGCGCCTCTTTAGCTCAGTGGTAGAGCACTGGTCTAATAAACAAGCGGTCGTAAGTTCCATCCTCACAGGAGGAAGATGAATTTTGGAAATCAGTTGCGCGTCGTGGCCGTATAGCAAACAGTATCTGTGATGACGAACAATTAGCGACAGGCGTTTTTTTAAGAATTACTCTCAGATGCGATTAAGGCGAATGGCGCAGATAAAGCATTTGCCAAAGCGGTACAGCATAAGGTGGGACGACGCAGTCTGAATTACATTTTATAGATGTATTTCCCACATATCTCAGAGCCTCTCGCGATATTCGTCGTCGTCGTCGTCGTCGTCGTCGCCGCCGCCGCTTCTGCAGAAGTAGCAAATGGCAATCGTAGCAAATGCGGCGAGGGACGCCCTGCCTTCGATTCCGAATGCACAAAGTGTGTGGTCTTGTTTCTCAGTCTATATTTGGTCGGTCTCGTCAGAGGTTGAATGTAACGAATGGGTGGGAAAGAGCAAGGGGCAGCGGCTGTGTAGAACGAAAACACAAATCCTCAGGGGTGTGAGCGTTTCGAGATGAGTCGTATGCATGTAAATGTTGGTCGTCAGTGACCGTGTGGCCTAATGGATAAGGCGTCGGACTTCGGATATGAAGATTACAGGTTCGAATGCTGTCACGCTTGTGTTTTTCCAGTTCTGAAAAAGAAACATAACGTTTTAATGTAGCAATTGAGCAGTACGAAACCGTCTGAATGTTGCTGTTGACCATTTTTTGCTTGGAGATGCTCTTGAGCTTGAAACACACAAAACAAGACCGGTGTTAACTAGCGAAATGGTCGGCAGAGTGCCGACACAGCGAGTTTTGACTATCACTTGCACATCTAAAACAACGTCGGGAAGTGACTCGTTCGGCTTTTGAGTCACATAAAGTATGTGTGTTAATTTTGACGCCACTAGCTCTGCATGTTGTCATGCAATTTCTTTACCTCTCAGAAATGATTATGACATAAAAGTGAAGTACGTGACGAGTGTGACGTTAGGAAAACATTAGGCATCATGGAGAGATTCTGTATGGGACCACCCAACCCAAACGAGTACTGTGTGACGTGCTACCCGGCAGGTATTCACCGAGGTAGCCGGCTAGCTCAGTCGGTAGAGTGTCAGACTCTTAATCCCTGGGTCGTGGGTTCCAGCCAGACGCTGGGCGGAACGGAATTTTGTTCCGCTGCAAGTGTAAATTACCGTTTTTCTGATTAACGAGATTTAATGGAAATAGCAACTTTAAACTTTGCCTACGTCTCTGTCAGTCGCAAGGAAACTGTATTTGAAGGTGAAGGTGATTTTGTAGATATGTGTGAAAGACATGTTCTGAAATGCAAGTGTTGTTGTTTGGAGAGCACATCGGTTACGTGTCAGATGTGTAGCCAAGCAGTAATTTGTCGCCATAGCTGCAAATATTAGCCGGTAATATGAAGTGTTGTCAGCTAAAGTCTGATGATGCAGACGACCGTAAGGACGAAGTACCCAAGAGTACCGCTAGGCCGCGCCTCTTTAGCTCAGTGGTAGAGCACTGGTCTAATAAACCAGCGGTCGTAAGTTCCATCCTCACAGGAGAAAGATGAATTTTGGAAATCAGTTGCGCGTCGTGGCCGTATAGCAAACAGTATCTGTGATGACGAACAATTAGCGACAGGCGTTTTTTTAAGAATTACTCTCAGATGCGATTAAGGCGAATGGCGCAGATAAAGCATTTGCCAAAGCGGTACAGCATAAGGTGGGACGAGGCAGTCTGAATTACATTTTATAGATGTAATTCCCACATATCTCAGAGCCTCTCGCGATATTCGTCGTCGTCGTCGTCGTCGCCGCCGCCGCTTCTGCAGAAGTAGCAAATGGCAATCGTAGCAAATGCGGCGAGGGACGCCCTGCCTTCGATTCCGAATGCACAAAGTGTGTGGTCTTGTTTCTCAGTCTATATTTGGTCGGTCTCGTCAGAGGTTGAATGTAACGAATGGGTGGGAAAGAGCAAGGGGCAGCGGCTGTGTAGAACGAAAACACAAATCCCCAGGGGTGTGAGCGTTTCGAGATGAGTCGTATGCATGTAAATGTTGGTCGTCAGTGACCGTGTGGCCTAATGGATAAGGCGTCGGACTTCGGATCTGAAGATTACAGGTTCGAATGCTGTCACGCTTGTGTTTTTCCAGTTCTGAAAAAGAAACATAACTTTTTAATGTAGCAATTGAGCAGTACGAAACCGTCTGAATGTTGCTGTTGACCATTTTTTGCTTGGAGATGCTCATGAGCTTGAAACACACACAACAAGACCGGTGTTAACTAGCGAAATGGTCGGCAGAGTGCCGACACAGCGAGTTTTGACTATCACTTGCACATCTAAAACAACGTCGGGAAGTAACTCGTTCGGCTTTTGAGTCACATAAAGTATGTGTGTTAATTTTGACGCCACTAGCTCTGCATGTTGTCATGCAATTTCTTTACCTCTCAGAAAAGATTATGACATAAAAGTGAAGTACGTGACGAGTGTGACGTTAGGAAAACATTAGGCATCATGGAGAGATTCTGTATGGGACCACCCAACCCAAACGAGTACTGTGTGACGTGCTACCCGGCAGATATTCACCGAGGTAGCCGGCTAGCTCAGTCGGTAGAGTGTCAGACTCTTAATGCCAGGGTCGTGGGTTCGAGCCGGACGCTGGGCGGAACGGAATTTTGTTCCGCTGCAAGTGTAAATTACCGTTAACGAGATTTAATGGAAATAGCAACTTTAAACTTTGCCTACGTCTCTGTCAGTCGCAAGGAAACTGTATTTGAAGGTGAAGGTGATTTTGTAGACATGTGTGAAAGACATGTTCTGAAATGCAAGTGTTGTTGTTAGGAGAGCACATCGGTTACGTGTCAGATGTGTAGCAAAGCAGTAGTTTGTCGCCATAGCTGCAAATATTAGCTGGTAATATGAAGTGTTGTCAGCTAAAGTCTGATGATGTAGACGACCGTAAGGACGAAGTACCCAAGAGTACCGCTAGGCCGCGCCTCTTTAGCTCAGTGGTAGAGCACTGGTCTAATAAACCAGGGGTCGTAAGTTCCATACTCACAGGAGAAAGATGAATTTTGGAAATCAGTTGTGCGTCGTGGCCGTATAGCAAACAGTATCTGTGATGACGAACAATTAGCGACAGGCGTTTTTTTAAGAATTACTCTCAGATGCGATTAAGGCGAATGGCGCAGATAAAGCATTTGCCAAAGCGGTACAGCATAAGGTGGGACGAGGCAGTCTGAATTACATTTTATAGATGTATTTCCCACATATCTCAGAGCCTCTCGCGATAGTCGTCGTCGTCGTCGTCGTCGTCGTCGTCGTCGCCGCCGCCGCTTCTGCAGAAGTAGCAAATGGCAATCGTAGCAAATGCGGCGAGGGACGCCCTGCCTTCGATTCCGAATGCACAAAGTGTGTGGTCTTGTTTCTCAGTCTATATTTGGTCGGTCTCGTCAGAGGTTGAATGTAACGAATGGGTGGGAAAGAGCAAGGGGCAGCGGCTGTGTAGAACGAAAACACAAATCCTCAGGGGTGTGAGCGTTTCGAGATGAGTCGTATGCATGTAAATGTTGGTCGTCAGTGACCGTGTGGCCTAATGGATAAGGCGTCGGACTTCGGATCTGAAGATTACAGATTCGAATGCTGTCACGCTTGTGTTTTTCCAGTTCTGAAAAAGAAACATAACGTTTTAATGTAGCAATTGAGCAGTACGAAACCGTCTGAATGTTGCTGTTGACCATTTTTTGCTTGGAGATGCTCTTGAGCTTGAAACACACACAACAAGACCGGTGTTAACTAGCGAAATGGTCGGCAGAGTGCCGACACAGCGAGTTTTGACTATCACTTGCACATCTAAAACAACGTCGGGAAGTAACTCGTTCGGCTTTTGAGTCACATAAAGTATGTGTGTTAATTTTGACGCCACTAGCTCTGCAAGGTGTCATGCAATTTCTTTACCTCTCAGAAATGATTATGACATAAAAGTGAAGTACGTGACGAGTGTGACGTTAGGAAAACATTAGGCATCATGGAGAGATTCTGTATGGGACCACCCAACCCAAACGAGTACTGTGTGACGTGCTACCCGGCAGGTATTCACCGAGGTAGCCGGCTAGCTCAGTCGGTAGAGTGTCAGACTCATAATGCCAGGGTCGTGGGTTCGAGCCGGACGCTGGGCGGACCGGAATTTTGTTCCGCTGCAAGTGTAAATTACCGTTAACGAGATTTAATGGAAATAGCAACTTTAAACTTTGCCTACGTCTCTGTCAGTCGCAAGGAAACTGTATTTGAAGGTGAAGGTGATTTTGTAGACATGTGTGAAAGACATGTTCTGAAATGCAAGTGTTGTTGTTTGGAGAGCACATCGGCTACGTGTCAGATGTGTAGCCAAGCAGTAATTTGTCGCCATAGCTGCAAATATTAGCCGGTAATATGAAGTGTTGTCAGCTAAAGTCTGATGATGCAGACGACCGTAAGGACGAAGTACCCAAGAGTACCGCTAGGCCGCGCCTCTTTAGCTCAGTGGTAGAGCACTGGTCTAATAAACCAGCGGTCGTAAGTTCCATCCTCACAGGAGAAAGATGAATTTTGGAAATCAGTTGCGCGTCGTGGCCGTATAGCAAACAGTATCTGTGATGACGAACAATTAGCGACAGGCGTTTTTTTAAGAATTACTCTCAGATGCGATTAAGGCGAATGGCGCAGATAAATCATTTGCCAAAGCGGTACAGCATAAGGTAGGACGAGGCAGTCTGAATTACATTTTATAGATGTATTTCCCACATATCTCAGAGCCTCTCGCGATATTCGTCGTCGTCGTCGTCGTCGTCGTCGTCGCCGCCGCCGCTTCTGCAGAAGTAGCAAATGGCAATCGTAGCAAATGCGGCGAGGGACGCCCTGCCTTCGATTCCGAATGCACAAAGTGTGTGGTCTTGTTTCTCAGTCTATATTTGGTCGGTCTCGTCAGAGGTTGAATGTAACGAATGGGTGGGAAAGAGCAAGGGGCAGCGGCTGTGTAGAACGAAAACACAAATCCTCAGGGGTGTGAGCGTTTCGAGATGAGTCGTATGCATGTAAATGTTGGTCGTCAGTGACCGTGTGGCCTAATGGATAAGGCGTCGGATTTCGGATCTGAAGATTAGAGGTTCGAATGCTGTCACGCTTGTGTTTTTCCAGTTCTGAAAAAGAAACATAACGTTTTAATGTAGCAATTGAGCAGTACGAAACCGTCTGAATGTTGCTGTTGACCATTTTTTGCTTGGAGATGCTCTTGAGCTTGAAACACACACAACAAGACCGGTGTTAACTAGCGAAATGGTCGGCAGAGTGCCGACACAGCGAGTTTTGACTATCACTTGCACATCTAAAACAACGTCGGGAAGTAACTCGTTCGGCTTTTGAGTCACATAAAGTATGTGTGTTAATTTTGACGCCACTAGCTCTGCAAGGTGTCATGCAATTTCTTTACCTCTCAGAAATGATTATGACATAAAAGTGAAGTACGTGACGAGTGTGACGTTAGGAAAACATTAGGCATCATGGAGAGATTCTGTATGGGACCACCCAACCCAAACGAGTACTGTGTGACGTGCTACCCGGCAGGTATTCACCGAGGTAGCCGGCTAGCTCAGTCGGTAGAGTGTCAGAATCTTAATGCCAGGGTCGTGGGTTCGAGCCGGACGCTGGGCGGAACGGAATTTTGTTCCGCTGCAAGTGTAAATTACCGTTAACGAGATTTAATGGAAATAGCAACTTTAAACTTTGCCTACGTCTCTGTCAGTCGCAAGGAAACTGTATTTGAAGGTGAAGGTGATTTTGTAGACATGTGTGAAAGACATGTTCTGAAATGCAAGTGTTGTTGTTAGGAGAGCACATCGGTTACGTGTCAGATGTGTAGCAAAGCAATAGTTTGTCGCCATAGCTGCAAATATTAGCTGGTAATATGAAGTGTTGTCAGCTAAAGTCTGATGATGTAGACGACCGTAAGGACGAAGTACCCAAGAGTACCGCTAGGCCGCGCCTCTTTAGCTCAGTGGTAGAGCACTGGTCTAATAAACCAGCGGTCGTAAGTTCCATCCTCACAGGAGAAAGATGAATTTTGGAAATCAGTTGCGCGTCGTGGCCGTATAGCAAACAGTATCTGTGATGACGAACAATTAGCGACAGGCGTTTTTTTAAGAATTACACTCAGATGCGAATAAGGCGAATGGCGCAGATAAAGCATTTGCCAAAGCGGTACAGCATAAGGTGGGACGAGGCAGTCTGAATTACATTTTATAGATGTATTTCCCACATATCTCAGAGCCTCTCGCGATATTCGTCGTCGTCGTCGTCGTCGTCGTCGTCGTCGTCGGCGCCGCCGCTTCTGCAGAAGTAGCAAATGGCAATCGTAGCAAATGCGGCGAGGGACGCCCTGCCTTCGATTCCGAATGCACAAAGTGTGTGGTCTTGTTTCTCAGTCTATATTTGGTCGGTCTCGTCAGAGGTTGAATGTAACGAATGGGTGGGAAAGAGCAAGGGGCAGCGGCTGTGTAGAACGAAAACACAAATCCTCAGGGGTGTGAGCGTTTCGAGATGAGTCGTATGCATGTAAATGTTGGTCGTCAGTGACCGTGTGGCCTAATGGATAAGGCGTCGGACTTCGGATCTGAAGATTACAGGTTCGAATGCTGTCACACTTGTGTTTTTCCAGTTCTGAAAAAGAAACATAACGTTTTAATGTAGCAATTGAGCAGTACGAAACCGTCTGAATGTTGCTGTTGACCATTTTTTGCTTGGAGATGCTCTTGAGCTTGAAACACACACAACAAGACCGGTGTTAACTAGCGAAATGGTCGGCAGAGTGCCGACACAGCGAGTTTTGACTATCACTTGCACATCTAAAACAACGTCGGAAAGTAACTCGTTCGGCTTTTGAGTCACATAAAGTATGTGTGTTAATTTTGACGCCACCAGCTCTGCATGGTGTCATGCAATTTCTTTACCTCTCAGAAATGATTATGACATAAAAGTGAAGTACGTGACGAGTGTGACGTTAGGAAAACATTAGGCATCATGGAGAGATTCTGTATGGGACCACCCAACCCAAACGAGTACTGTGTGACGTGCTACCCGGCTGGTATTCACCGAGGTAGCCGGCTAGCTCAGTCGGTAGAGTGTCAGACTCTTAATGCCAGGGTCGTGGGTTCGAGCCAGACGCTGGGCGGAACGGAATTTTGTTCCGCTGCAAGTGTAATTTACCGTTTTTCTGATTAACGAGATTTAATGGAAATAGCAACTTTAAACTTTGCCTACGTCTCTGTCAGTCGCAAGGAAACTGTATTTGAAGGTGAAGGTGATTTTGTAGACATGTGTGAAAGACATGTTCTGAAATGCAAGTGTTGTTGTTTGGAGAGCACATCGGTTACGTGTCAGATGTGTAGCCAAGCAGTAATTTGTCGCCATAGCTGCAAATATTAGCCGGTAATATGAAGTGTTGTCAGCTAAAGTCTGATGATGCAGACGACCGTAAGGACGAAGTACCCAAGAGTACCGCTAGGCCGCGCCTCTTTAGCTCAGTGGTAGAGCACTGGTCTAATAAACCAGCGGTCGTAAGTTCCATCCTCACAGGAGAAAGATGAATTTTGGAAATCAGTTGCGCGTCGTGGCCGTATACAAACAGTATCTGTGATGACGAACAATTAGCGACAGGCGTTTTTTTAAGAATTACTCTCAGATGCGATTAAGGCGAATGGCGCAGATAAAGCATTTGCCAAAGCGGTACAGCATAAGGTGGGACGAGGCAGTCTGAATTACATTTTATAGATGTATTTCCCACATATCTCAGAGCCTCTCGCGATATTCGTCGTCGTCGTCGTCGTCGTCGTCGTCGTCGCCGCCGCCGCTTCTGCAGAAGTAGCAAATGGCAATCGTAGCAAATGCGGCGAGGGACGCCCTGCCTTCGATTCCGAATGCACAAAGTGTGTGGTCTTGTTTCTCAGTCTATATTTGGTCGGTCTCGTCAGAGGTTGAATGTAACGAATGGGTGGGAAAGAGCAAGGGGCAGCGGCTGTGTAGAACGAAAACACAAATCCTCAGGGGTGTGAGCGTTTCGAGATGAGTCGTATGCATGTAAATGTTGGTCGTCAGTGACCGTGTGGCCTAATGGATAAGGCGTCGTACTTCGGATCTGAAGATTACAGGTTCGAATGCTGTCACGCTTGTGTTTTTCCAGTTCTGAAAAAGAAACATAACTTTTTAATGTAGCAATTGAGCAGTACGAAACCGTCTGAATGTTGCTGTTGACCATTTTTTGCTTGGAGATGCTCTTGAGCTTGAAACACACACAACAAGACCGGTGTTAACTAGCGAAATGGTCGGCAGAGTGCCGACACAGCGAGTTTTGACTATCACTTGCACATCTAAAGCAACGTCGGGAAGTAACTCGTTCGGCTTTTGAGTCACATAAAGTATGTGTGTTAATTTTGACGCCACTAGCTCTGCATGTTGTCATGCAATTTCTTTACCCTCCGCCACACACCGTCAGGTGGCTTGCGGAGTACGGATGTAGATGTAGATGTTGATGTACCTCTCAGAAATGATTATGACATAAAAGTGAAGTACGTGACGAGTGTGACGTTAGGATAACATTAGGCACCATGGAGAGATTCTGTATGGGACCACCCAACCCAAACGAGTACTGTGTGACGTGCTACCTGGCAGGTATTCACCGAGGTAGCCGGCTAGCTCAGTCGGTAGAGTGTCAGACTCTTAATCCCAGGGTTGTGGGTTCGAGCCAGACGCTGGGCGGAATGGAATTTTGTTCCGCTGCAAGTGTAAATTACCGTTTTTCTGATTAACGAGATTTAATGGAAATAGCAACTTTAAACTTTGCCTACGTCTCTGTCAGTCGCAAGGAAACTGTATTTGAAGGTGAAGGTGATTTTGTAGACATGTGTGAAAGACATGTTCTGAAATGCAAGTGTTGTTGTTTGGAGAGCACATCGGTTACGTGTCAGATGTGTAGCCAAGCAGTAATTTGTCGCCATAGCTGCAAATATTAGCCGGTAATATGAAGTGTTGTCAGCTAAAGTCTGATGATGCAGACGACCGTAAGGACGAAGTACCCAAGAGTACCGCTAGGCCGCGCCTCTTTAGCTCAGTGGTAGAGCACTGGTCTAATAAACCAGCGGTCGTAAGTTCCATCCTCACAGGAGAAAGATGAATTTTGGAAATCAGTTGCGCGTCGTGGCCGTATACAAACAGTATCTGTGATGACGAACAATTAGCGACAGGCGTTTTTTTAAGAATTACTCTCAGATGCGATTAAGGCGAATGGCGCAGATAAAGCATTTGCCAAAGCGGTACAGCATAAGGTGGGACGAGGCAGTCTGAATTACATTTTATAGATGTATTTCCCACATATCTCAGAGCCTCTCGCGATATTCGTCGTCGTCGTCGTCGTCGTCATCGTCGCCGCCGCCGCTTCTGCAGAAGTAGCAAATGGCAATCGTAGCAAATGCGGCGAGGGACGCCCTGCCTTCGATTCCGAATGCACAAAGTGTGTGGTCTTGTTTCTCAGTCTATATTTGGTCGGTCTCGTCAGAGGTTGAATGTAACGAATGGGTGGGAAAGAGCAAGGGGCAGCGGCTGTGTAGAACGAAAACACAAATCCTCAGGGGTGTGAGCGTTTCGAGATGAGTCGTATGCATGTAAATGTTGGTCGTCAGTGACCGTGTGGCGTAATGGATAAGGCGTCGGACTTCGGATCTGAAGATTACAGGTTCGAATGCTGTCACGCTTGTGTTTTTCCAGTTCTGAAAAAGAAACATAACGTTTTAATGTAGCAATTGAGCAGTGCGAAACCGTCTGAATGTTGCTGTTGACCATTTTTTGCTTGGAGATGCTCTTGAGCTTGAAACACACACAACAAGACCGGTGTTAACTAGCGAAATGGTCGGCAGAGTGCCGACACAGCGAGTTTTGACTATCACTTGCACATCTAAAACAACGTCGGGAAGTAACTCGTTCGGCTTTTGAGTCACATAAAGTATGTGTGTTAATTTTGACGCCACTAGCTCTGCATGTTGTCATGCAATTTCTTTACCCTCCGCCACACACCGTCAGGTGGCTTGCGGAGTACGGATGTAGATGTAGATGTTGATGTACCTCTCAGAAATGATTATGACATAAAAGTGAAGTACGTGACGAGTGTGACGTTAGGATAACATTAGGCACCATGGAGAGATTCTGTATGGGACCACCCAACCCAAACGAGTACTGTGTGACGTGCTACCTGGCATGTATTCACCGAGGTAGCCGGCTAGCTCAGTCGGTAGAGTGTCAGACTCTTAATCCCAGGGTTGTGGGTTCGAGCCAGACGCTGGGCGGAATGGAATTTTGTTCCGCTGCAAGTGTAAATTACCGTTTTTCTGATTAACGAGATTTAATGGAAATAGCAACTTTAAACTTTGCCTACGTCTCTGTCAGTCGCAAGGAAACTGTATTTGAAGGTGAAGGTGATTTTGTAGACATGTGTGAAAGACATGTTCTGAAATGCAAGTGTTGTTGTTTGGAGAGCACATCGGTTACGTGTCAGATGTGTAGCCAAGCAGTAATTTGTCGCCATAGCTGCAAATATTAGCCGGTAATATGAAGTGTTGTCAGCTAAAGTCTGATGATGCAGACGACCGTAAGGACGAAGTACCCATGAGTACCGCTAGGCCGCGCCTCTTTAGCTCAGTGGTAGAGCACTGGTCTAACAAACCAGCGGTCGTAAGTTCCATCCTCACAGGAGAAAGATGAATTTTGGAAATCAGTTGCGCGTCGTGGCCGTATACAAACAGTATCTGTGATGACGAACAATTAGCGACAGGCGTTTTTTTAAGAATTACTCTCAGATGCGATTAAGGCGAATGGCGCAGATAAAGCATTTGCCAAAGCGGTACAGCATAAGGTGGGACGAGGCAGTCTGAATTACATTTTATAGATGTATTTCCCACATATCTCAGAGCCTCTCGCGATATTCGTCGTCGTCGTCGTCGTCGTCGTCGTCGTCGTCGCCGCCGCCGCTTCTGCAGAAGTAGCAAATGGCAATCGTAGCAAATGCGGCGAGGGACGCCCTGCCTTCGATTCCGAATGCACAAAGTGTGTGGTCTTGTTTCTCAATCTATATTTGGTCGGTCTCGTCAGAGGTTGAATGTAACGAATGGGTGGGAAAGAGCAAGGGGCAGCGGCTGTGTAGAACGAAAACACAAATCCTCAGGGGTGTGAGCGTTTCGAGATGAGTCGTATGCATGTAAATGTTGGTCGTCAGTGACCGTGTGGCCTAATGGATAAGGCGTCGGACTTCGGATCTGAAGATTACAGGTTCGAATGCTGTCACGCTTGTGTTTTTCCAGTTCTGAAAAAGAAACATAACGTTTTAATGTAGCAATTGAGCAGTACGAAACCGTCTGAATGTTGCTGTTGACCATTTTTTGCTTGGAGATGCTCTTGAGCTTGAAACACACACAACAAGACCGGTGTTAACTAGCGAAATGGTCGGCAGAGTGCCGACACAGCGAGTTTTGACTATCACTTGCACATCTAAAACAACGTCGGGAAGTAACTCGTTCGGCTTTTGAGTCACATAAAGTATGTGTGTTAATTTTGACGCCACTAGCTCTGCATGTTGTCATGCAATTTCTTTACCTCTCAGAAATGATTATGACATAAAAGTGAAGTACGTGACGAGTGTGACGTTAGGAAAACATTAGGCATCATGGAGAGATTCTGTATTAGACCACCCAACCCAAACGAGTACTGTGTGACGTGCTACCTGGCAGGTATTCACCGAGGTAGCCGGCTAGCTCAGTCGGTAGAGTGTCAGACTCTTAATCCCAGGGTTGTGGGTTCGAGCCAGACGCTGGGCGGAATGGAATTTTGTTCCGCTGCAAGTGTAAATTACCGTTTTTCTGATTAACGAGATTTAATGGAAATAGCAACTTTAAACTTTGCCTACGTCTCTGTCAGTCGCAAGGAAACTGTATTTGAAGGTGAAGGTGATTTTGTAGACATGTGTGAAAGACATGTTCTGAAATGCAAGTGTTGTTGTTTGGAGAGCACATCGGTTACGTGTCAGATGTGTAGCCAAGCAGTAATTTGTCGCCATAGCTGCAAATATTAGCCGGTAATATGAAGTGTTGTCAGCTAAAGTCTGATGATGCAGACGACCGTAAGGACGAAGTACCCAAGAGTACCGCTAGGCCGCGCCTCTTTAGCTCAGTGGTGGAGCACTGGTCTAATAAACCAGCGGTCGTAAGTTCCATCCTCACAGGAGAAAGATGAATTTTGGAAATCAGTTGCGCGTCGTGGCCGTATACAAACAGTATCTGTGATGACGAACAATTAGCGACAGGCGTTTTTTTAAGAATTACTCTCAGATGCGATTAAGGCGAATGGCGCAGATAAAGCATTTGCCAAAGCGGTACAGCATAAGGTGGGACGAGGCAGTCTGAATTACATTTTATAGATGTATTTCCCACATATCTCAGAGCCTCTCGCGATATTCGTCGTCGTCGTCGTCGTCGTCGTCGTCGTCGTCGTCGTCGTCGTCGTCGTCGCCGCCGCCGCTTCTGCAGAAGTAGCAAATGGCAATCGTAGCAAATGCGGCGAGGGACGCCCTGCCTTCGATTCCGAATGCACAAAGTGTGTGGTCTTGTTTCTCAGTCTATATTTGGTCGGTCTCGTCAGAGGTTGAATGTAACGAATGGGTGGGAAAGAGCAAGGGGCAGCGGCTGTGTAGAACGAAAACACAAATCCTCAGGGGTGTGAGCGTTTCGAGATGAGTCGTATGCATGTAAATGTTGGTCGTCAGTGACCGTGTGGCCTAATGGATAAGGCGTCGGACTTCGGATCTGAAGATTACAGGTTCGAATGCTGTCACGCTTGTGTTTTTCCAGTTCTGAAAAAGAAACATAACGTTTTAATGTAGCAATTGAGCAGTACGAAACCGTCTGAATGTTGCTGTTGACCATTTTTTGCTTGGAGATGCTCTTGAGCTTGAAACACACACAACAAGACCGGTGTTAACTAGCGAAATGGTCGGCAGAGTGCCGACACAGCGAGTTTTGACTATCACTTGCACATCTAAAACAACGTCGGGAAGTAACTCGTTCGGCTTTTGAGTCACATAAAGTATGTGTGTTAATTTTGACGCCACTAGCTCTGCATGTTGTCATGCAATTTCTTTACCTCTCAGAAATGATTATGACATAAAAGTGAAGTACGTGACGAGTGTGACGTTAGGAAAACATTAGGCATCATGGAGAGATTCTGTATGGGACCACCCAACCCAAACGAGTACTGTGTGACGTGCTACCCGGCAGGTATTCACCGAGGTAGCTGGCTAGCTCAGTCGGTAGAGTGTCAGACTCTTAATCCCAGGGTCGTGGGTTCGAGCCAGACGCTGGGCGGAACGGAATTTTGTTCCGCTGCAAGTGTAAATTACCGTTTTTCTGATTAACGAGATTTAATGGAAATAGCAACTTTAAACTTTGCCTACGTCTCTGTCAGTCGCAAGGAAACTGTATTTGAAGGTGAAGGTGATTTTGTAGACATGTGTGAAAGACATGTTCTGAAATGCAAGTGTTGTTGTTTGGAGAGCACATCGGTTACGTGTCAGATGTGTAGCCAAGCTGCAAATATTAGCCGGTAATATGAAGTGTTGTCAGGTAAAGTCTGATGATGTAGACGACCGTAAGGACGAAGTACCCAAGAGTACCGCTAGGCCGCGCCTCTTTAGCTCAGTGGTAGAGCACTGGTCTAATAAACCAGCGGTCGTAAGTTCCATCCTCACAGGAGAAAGATGAATTTTGGAAATCAGTTGCGCGTCGTGGCCGTATAGCAAACAGTATCTGTGATGACGAACAATTAGCGACAGGCGTTTTTTTAAGAATTACACTCAGATGCGAATAAGGCGAATGGCGCAGATAAAGCATTTGCCAAAGCGGTACAGCATAAGGTGGGACGAGGCAGTCTGAATTACATTTTATAGATGTATTTCCCACATATCTCAGAGCCTCTCGCGATATTCGTCGTCGTCGTCGTCGTCGTCGTCGTCGTCGTCGTCGTCGTCGGCGGCGCCGCCGCTTCTGCAGAAGTAGCAAATGGCAATCGTAGCAAATGCGGCGAGGGACGCCCTGCCTTCGATTCCGAATGCACAAAGTGTGTGGTCTTGTTTCTCAGTCTATATTTGGTCGGTCTCGTCAGAGGTTGAATGTAACGAATGGGTGGGAAAGAGCAAGGGGCAGCGGCTGTGTAGAACGAAAACACAAATCCTCAGGGGTGTGAGCGTTTCGAGATGAGTCGTATGCATGTAAATGTTGGTCGTCAGTGACCGTGTGGCCTAATGGATAAGGCGTCGGACTTCGGATCTGAAGATTACAGGTTCGAATGCTGTCACGCTTGTGTTTTTCCAGTTCTGAAAAAGAAACATAACGTTTTAATGTAGCAATTGAGCAGTACGAAACCGTCTGAATGTTGCTGTTGACCATTTTTTGCTTGGAGATGCTCTTGAGCTTGAAACACACACAACAAGACCAGTGTTAACTAGCGAAATGGTCGGCAGAGTGCCGACACAGCGAGTTTTTACTATCACTTGCACATCTAAAACAACGTCGGGAAGTGACTCGTTCGGCTTTTGAGTCACATAAAGTATGTGTGTTAATTTTGACGCCACTAGCTCTGCATGTTGTCATGCAATTTCTTTACCTCTCAGAAATGATTATGACATAAAAGTGAAGTACGTGACGAGTGTGACGTTAGGAAAACATTAGGCATCATGGAGAGATTCTGTATGGGACCACCCAACCCAAACGAGTACTGTGTGACGTGCTACCCGGCAGGTATTCACCGAGGTAGCCGGCTAGCTCAGTCGGTAGAGTGTCAGACTCTTAATCCCAGGGTCGTGGGTTCGAGCCAGACGCTGGGCGGAACGGAATTTCGTTCCGCTGCAAGTGTAAATTACCGTTTTTCTGATTAACGAGATTTAATGGAAATAGCAACTTTAAACTTTGCCTACGTCTCTGTCAGTCGCAAGGAAACTGTATTTGAAGGTGAAGGTGATTTTGTAGACATGTGTGAAAGACATGTTCTGAAATGCAAGTGTTGTTGTTTGGAGAGCACATCGGTTACGTGTCAGATGTGTAGCCAAGCAGTAATTTGTCGCCATAGCTGCAAATATTAGCCGGTAATATGAAGTGTTGTCAGCTAAAGTCTGATGATGCAGACGACCGTAAGGACGAAGTACCCAAGAGTATCGCTAGGCCGCGCCTCTTTAGCTCAGTGGTAGAGCACTGGTCTAATAAACCAGCGGTCGTAAGTTCCATCCTCACAGGAGAAAGATGAATTTTGGAAATCAGTTGCGCGTCGTGGCCGTATAGCAAACAGTATCTGTGATGACGAACAATTAGCGACAGGCGTTTTTTTTAAGAATTACTCTCAGATGCGATTAAGGCGAATGGCGCAGATAAATCATTTGCCAAAGCGGTACAGCATAAGGTGGGACGAGGCAGTCTGAATTACATTTTATAGATGTATTTCCCACATATCTCAGAGCCTCTCGCGATATTCGTCGTCGTCGTCGTCGTCGTCGCCGCCGCCGCTTCTGCAGAAGTAGCAAATGGCAATCGTAGCAAATGCGGCGAGGGACGCCCTGCCTTCGATTCCGAATGCACAAAGTGTGTGGTCTTGTTTGTCAGTCTATATTTGGTCGGTCTCGTCAGAGGTTGAATGTAACGAATGGGTCGGAAAGAGCAAGGGGCAGCGGCTGTGTAGAACGAAAACACAAATCCTCAGGGGTGTGAGCGTTTCGAGATGAGTCGTATGCATGTAAATGTTGGTCGTTAGTGACCGTGTGGCCTAATGGATAAGGCGTCGGACTTCGGATCTGAAGATTACATGTTCGAATGCTGTCACGCTTGTGTTCTTCCAGTTCTGAAAAAGAAACATAACGTTTTAATGTAGCAATTGAGCAGTACGAAACCGTCTGAATGTTGCTGTTGACCATTTTTTGCTTGGAGATGCTCTTGAGCTTGAAACACACACAACAAGACCGGTGTTAACTAGCGAAATGGTCGGCAGAGTGCCGACACAGCGAGTTTTGACTATCACTTGCACATCTAAAACAACGTCGGGAAGTAACTCGTTCGGCTTTTGAGTCACATAAAGTATGTGTGTTAATTTTGACGCCACCAGCTCTGCATGGTGTCATGCAATTTCTTTACCTCTCAGAAATGATTATGACATAAAAGTGAAGTACGTGACGAGTGTGACGTTAGGAAAACATTAGGCATCATGGAGAGATTCTGTATGGGACCACCCAACCCAAACGAGTACTGTGTGACGTGCTACCCGGCAGGTATTCACCGAGGTAGCCGGCTAGCTCAGTCGGTAGAGTGTCAGAATCTTAATGCCCGGGTCGTGGGTTGGAGCCAGACGCTGGGCGGAACGGAATTTTGTTCCGCTGCAAGTGTAAATTACCGTTTTTCTGATTAACGAGATTTAATGGAAATAGCAACTTTAAACTTTGCCTACGTCTCTGTCAGTCGCAAGGAAACTGTATTTGAAGGTGAAGGTGATTTTGTAGACATGTGTGAAAGACATGTTCTGAAATGCAAGTGTTGTTGTTTGGAGAGCACATCGGTTACGTGTCAGATGTGTAGCCAAGCAGTAATTTGTCGCCATAGCTGCAAATATTAGCCGGTAATATGAAGTGTTGTCAGCTAAAGTCTGATGATGCAGACGACCGTAAGGACGAAGTACCCAAGAGTACCGCTAGGCCGCGCCTCTTTAGCTCAGTGGTAGAGCACTGCTCTAATAAACTAGCGGTCGTAAGTTCCATCCTCACAGGAGAAAGATGAATTTTGGAAATCAGTTGCGCGTCGTGGCCGTATAGCAAACAGTATCTGTGATGACGAACAATTAGCGACAGGCGTTTTTTTAAGAATTACTCTCAGATGCGATTAAGGCGAATGGCGCAGATAAAGCATTTGCCAAAGCGGTACAGCATAAGGTGGGACGAGGCAGTCTGAATTACCTTTTATAGATGTATTTCCCACATATCTCAGAGCCTCTCGCGATATTCGTCGTCGTCGTCGTCGTCGTCGTCGTCGTCGTCGCCGCCGCCGCTTCTGCAGAAGTAGCAAATGGCAATCGTAGCAAATGCGGCGAGGGACGCCCTGCCTTCGAATCCGAATGCACAAAGTGTGTGGTCTTGTTTCTCAGTCTATATTTGGTCGGTCTCGTCAGAGGTTGAATGTAACGAATGGGTGGGAAAGAGCAAGGGGCAGCGGCTGTGTAGAACGAAAACACAAATCCTCAGGGGTGTGAGCGTTTCGAGATGAGTCGTATGCATGTAAATGTTGGTCGTCAGTGACCGTGTGGCCTAATGGATAAGGCGTCGGACTTCGGATCTGAAGATTACAGGTTCGAATGCTGTCACGCTTATGTTTTTCCAGTTCTGAAAAAGAAACATAACGTTTTAATGTAGCAATTGAGCAGTACGAAACCGTCTGAACGTTGCTGTTGACCATTTTCTGCTTGGAGATGCTCTTGAGCTTGAAACACACACAACAAGACCGGTGTTAACTAGCGAAATGGTCGGCAGAGTGCCGACACAGCGAGTTTTGACTATCACTTGCACATCTAAAACAACGTCGGGAAGTGACTCGTTCGGCTTTTGAGTCACATAAAGTATGTGTGTTAATTTTGACGCCACTAGCTCTGCATGTTGTCACGCAATTTCTTTACCTCTCAGAAATGATTATGACATAAAAGTGAAGTACGTGACGAGTGTGACGTTAGGAAAACATTAGGCATCATGGAGAGATTCTGTATGGGACCACCCAACCCAAACGAGTACTGTGTGACGTGCTACCCGGCAGGTATTCACCGAGGTAGCCGGCTAGCTCAGTCGGTAGAGTGTCAGACTCTTCATCCCAGGGTCGTGGGTTCGAGCCAGACGCTGGCGGAACGGAATTTTGTTCCGCTGCAAGTGTAAATTACCGTTTTTCTGATTAACGAGATTTAATGGAAATAGCAACTTTAAACTTTGCCTACGTCTCTGTCAGTCGCAAGGAAACTGTATTTGAAGGTGAAGGTGATTGTGTAGACATGTGTGAAAGACATGTTCTGAAATGCAAGTGTTGTTGTTTGGAGAGCACATCGATTACGTGTCAGATGTGTAGCCAAGCAGTAATTTGTCGCCATAGCTGCAAATATTAGCCGGTAATATGAAGTGTTGTCAGCTAAAGTCTGATGATGCAGACGACCGTAAGGACGAAGTACCCAAGAGTACTGCTAGGCCGCGCCTCTTTAGCTCAGTGGTAGAGCACTGGTCTACTAAACCAGCGGTCGTAAGTTCCATCCTCACAGGAGAAAGATGAATTTTGGAAATAAGTTGCGCGTCATGGCCGTATAGCAAACAGTATCTGTGATGACGAACAAATAGCGACAGGCGTTTTTTTAAGAATTAATCTCAGATGCGATTAAGGCAAATGGCGCAGATAAAGCATTTGCCAAAGAGGTACAGCATAAGGTGGGACGAGGCAGTCTGAATTACATTTTATAGATGTATTTCCCACATATCTCAGAGCCTCTCGCGATATTCGTCGTCGTCGTCGTCGTCGTCGTCGTCGCCGCCGCCGCCGCCGCCGCCGCTTCTGCAGAAGTAGCAAATGGCAATCGTAGCAAATGCGGCGAGGGACGCCCTGCCTTCGATTCCGAATGCACAAAGTGTGTGGTCTTGTTTCTCAGTCTATATTTGGTCGGTCTCGTCAGAGTTTGAATGTAACGAATGGGTAGGAAAGAGCAAGGAGCAGCGGCTGTGTACAACGAAAACACAAATCCTCAGGGGTGTGAGCGTTTTGAGATGAGTCGTATACATGTAAATGTTGGTCGTCAGTGATCGTGTGCCCTAATGGATAAGGCGTCGGACTTCGGATCTGAAGATTACAGGTTCGAATGCTGTCACGCTTGTGTTTTTCCAGTTCTGAAAAAGAAACATAACGTTTTAATGTAGCAATTGAGCAGTACGAAACCGTCTGAATGTTGCTGTTGACCATTTTTTGCTTGGAGATGCTCTTGAGCTTGAAACACACACAACAAGACCGGTGTTAACTAGCGAAATGGTCGGCAGAGTGCCGACACAGCGAGTTTTGACTATCACTTGCACATCTAAAACAACGTCGGAAAGTAACTCGTTCGGCTTTTGAGTCACATAAAGTATGTGTGTTAATTTTGACGCCACTATCTCTGCATGTTGTCATGCAATTTCTTTACCTCTCAGAAATGATTATGACATAAAAGTGAAGTACGTGACGATTGTGACGTTAGGAAAACATTAGGCATCATGGAGAGATTCTGTATGGGACCACCCAACCCAAATGAGTACTGTGTAACGTGCTACCCGGCAGGTATTCACCGAGGTAGCCGGCTAGCTCAGTCGGTAGAGTGTCAGACTCTTAATCCTGGGGTCGTGCGTTCGAGCCAGACGCTGGGCGGAACGGAAATTTGTTCCGCTGCAGGTGTAAATTACCGTTTTTCTGATTAACGAGATTTAATGGAAATAGCAACTTTAAACTTTGCCTACGTCTCTGTCAGTCGCAAGGAAACTGTATTTGAAGGTGAAGGTGATTTTGTAGACATGTGTGAAAGACATGTTCTGAAATGCAAGTGTTGTTGTTTGGAGAGCACATCGGTTACGTGTCAGATGTGTAGCCAAGCAGTAATTTGTCGCCATAGCTGCAAATATTAGCCGGTAATATGAAGTGTTGTCAGCTAAAGTCTGATGATGCAGACGACCGTAAGGACGAAGTACCCAAGAGAACCGCTAGGCCGCGCCTCTTTAGCTCAGTGGTAGAGCACTGGTCTAATAAACCAGGGGTCGTAAGTTCCATCTTCACAGGAGAAAGATGAATTTTGGAAATCACTTGCGCGTCGTGGCCGTATAGCAAACAGTATCTGTGATGACGAACAATTAGCGACAGGCGTTTTTTTAAGAATTACTCTCAGATGCGATAAAGGCGAATGGCGCAGATAAAGCATTTGCCAAAGCGGTACAGCATAAGGTGGGACGAGGCAGTCTGAATTACATTTTATAGATGTATTTCCCACATATCTCAGAGCCTCTCGCGATATTCGTCGTCGTCGTCGTCGTCGTCGTCGTCGTCGTCGTCGTCGTCGCCGCCGCCGCTTCTGCAGAAGTAGCAAATGGCAATCGTAGCAAATGCGGCGAGGGACGCCCTGCCTTCGAATCCGAATGCACAAAGTGTGTGGTCTTGTTTCTCAGTCTATATTTGGTCGGTCTCGTCAGAGGTTGAATGTAACGAATGGGTGGGAAAGAGCAAGGGGCAGCGGCTGTGTAGAACGAAAACACAAATCCTCAGGGGTGTGAGCGTTTCGAGATGAGTCGTATGCATGTAAATGTTGGTCGTCAGTGACCGTGTGGCCTAATGGATAAGGCGTCGGACTTCGGATCTGAAGATTACAGGTTCGAATGCTGTCACGCTTATGTTTTTCCAGTTCTGAAAAAGAAACATAACGTTTTAATGTAGCAATTGAGCAGTACGAAACCGTCTGAACGTTGCTGTTGACCATTTTCTGCTTGGAGATGCTCTTGAGCTTGAAACACACACAACAAGACCGGTGTTAACTAGCGAAATGGTCGGCAGAGTGCCGACACAGCGAGTTTTGACTATCACTTGCACATCTAAAACAACGTCGGGAAGTGACTCGTTCGGCTTTTGAGTCACATAAAGTATGTGTGTTAATTTTGACGCCACTAGCTCTGCATGTTGTCACGCAATTTCTTTACCTCTCAGAAATGATTATGACATAAAAGTGAAGTACGTGACGAGTGTGACGTTAGGAAAACATTAGGCATCATGGAGAGATTCTGTATGGGACCACCCAACCCAAACGAGTACTGTGTGACGTGCTACCCGGCAGGTATTCACCGAGGTAGCCGGCTAGCTCAGTCGGTAGAGTGTCAGACTCTTCATCCCAGGGTCGTGGGTTCGAGCCAGACGCTGGCGGAACGGAATTTTGTTCCGCTGCAAGTGTAAATTACCGTTTTTCTGATTAACGAGATTTAATGGAAATAGCAACTTTAAACTTTGCCTACGTCTCTGTCAGTCGCAAGGAAACTGTATTTGAAGGTGAAGGTGATTGTGTAGACATGTGTGAAAGACATGTTCTGAAATGCAAGTGTTGTTGTTTGGAGAGCACATCGATTACGTGTCAGATGTGTAGCCAAGCAGTAATTTGTCGCCATAGCTGCAAATATTAGCCGGTAATATGAAGTGTTGTCAGCTAAAGTCTGATGATGCAGACGACCGTAAGGACGAAGTACCCAAGAGTACTGCTAGGCCGCGCCTCTTTAGCTCAGTGGTAGAGCACTGGTCTACTAAACCAGCGGTCGTAAGTTCCATCCTCACAGGAGAAAGATGAATTTTGGAAATAAGTTGCGCGTCATGGCCGTATAGCAAACAGTATCTGTGATGACGAACAAATAGCGACAGGCGTTTTTTTAAGAATTAATCTCAGATGCGATTAAGGCAAATGGCGCAGATAAAGCATTTTTTTTTTTTTTTTTTTTTTAAAAAAAAAAAAAAAAAATCTTTATTAACCAATGTTATATTATGATACAGAATAACCCACCACCTGAAGCATTAGTGGGTCTTTTCTTACATACAATAATACAATTACTACAGCATTCATTACTTAATATTATTACCTACTTTTTAGTGTTAGTTTTTTGTTTTCACTATGGGCATTTCTACTTCTAATATTAACCTACTTAATCTAACTGCAACGTTACACACGTGCCAGCGTGAGTATAAACCTACTGTTTGTGGCCGGGCCCACTGAGCTGATCCCAGTGGGCATGCCCCTGGCACCGGGCTGGCCTAAGACGTTTGAACCGCTGCAGTTTATGCTAAGGTATTATCCTAACTTATCCTACTTCTTATCCTATTCCTACGCTACTGTCAATTTCGGTGTGTTGGTCAAATCCGGTAGAAATGTGCACCCTCCTCCTGGTCCAGGAGCGTGGCGGATCCCAGCCGTGAAACGGCTGGCCAATTCCACGTCCGGCGGAAAGGGACGGGTGCACTTAGGTCTGGTCAGGTGTTTGTCAGTTTCGGGTTAATTTGGATTGTTCCTAAGAAAGTCCTTTAATATTTTGCCCGAGATCTCATTCGCAAGATTATTTAAAGTTTGAAAGTGATCCTCGCGCCTGAGTAAGTGGTACGTGTCTTGATTTGGTAGTTGGAGTCTGAGTTGTGATGCTACTTCGTCAAAGAGATGGCACTCATACACCACATGGTCTGGGGTGCCCTGTGGGGCCCCACAGTCGCACGCTGGTGTAGCCCGTTTCCCAAATCTGCATAAGTATGCTGGATAGGGTCCATGTCCAGTGAGGAAGTGCAGAAGTCCTCTTGATGGCTTGAAATATCTGAGCTGTAAGCGCTCCTTAATATTTGGCAGCAGTTCATGTGTTCTCCGACCTGCGTCGTCCGCATCCCATTGCTCTTGCCAAAGTTCTTCCCCCCTATTTCTAATTTCCGATTTAGAGCCCGTGTAGATCCCCATTATATCTATCATTTTATCCCTGTTGCCTTTCTTGGCCCAGTACCATGCCGCCTGTTCTCTTATTTTAATGTCCAGAGGACACAGCCCCATGAGTACTAATAGCGCCCCCCCTGGTGTTGTTCTATATGCTCCTACAGAGCGCAGGAGCATATTCCGCTGCACTCTCCTCACGGCCATGGCAGGCATGACCCTCGTGAGCCTGTGAGCCCAGACTCCTGACGCGTATCCCACAATGGAGGTCAGTATGCTATTATGATATAGTTTGATTAGGTCTGGTGGTAAGTGAAACCGCTTGTGTCCTATGCCAATGAGTTTATTCAGTGTTTCTAAGGATCTCTGTGTTATTGTGTCAACATGCGATGTATAGTTCCATCTCTCATCGACGATTACGCCCAAGTACCGGGCCTCACGTCGCCGAAGCACTGGCGAGCCGTCTATTCTCACCGTCGGGTTCCTAACTAGTTGTCCCTTAAGCAACAGATATGTAGACTTACTGGGTGATATAGTCATTTTTGTTCTGTGACACCATGTGGTCAAGATAGAAATTGCTCTCTCAATTTTCGGTTCCAGTTCTTCGCGGCTACGGCCGCCAACCAGCAGAAGGAGGTCGTCTGCGTAGGCTATGCCCTCTAGCACATCCTCGCTATTCTGCAGATCTTCTAAGAGTGGTTCCATTGTTATGTCCCAAAAGAGTGGCCCAAGGACAGAGCCCTGTGGACACCCCTTTGTAATCTTCTTTCTAACCCTCCCGCTAGGGGACGATAGCCAGACCTCCCTTCCCTCACAGTAGCTCCTAAAACAACCATATAGCGGCCCTGGACACTCTTTCTCTCGCAAGCGAGAGAAGAGCGAGGGCCACCACAGATTGTCGAAGGCGCCGCTGATATCCACCATGATGCCAACAATGTATTTGTGCGGGGCTGAGCCACAGACCTCCGCGGCAAGGGCGATAGCGTCAGACGCTGATCTCCCCGACCGGAAACCGAATTGCCTGTCGCACATCCCACACAACACACGATGTGCAGCCAGTCTGTCTGCCAGCAACCTCTCAAAAAGTTTCCCCAGTATGTCTAGTAGGCAGATGGGCCTGTATGATTTGGCTTCTTTTGGGTCCTTATCTGGGCCTTTCTTAAGTATTACAGCATTTGCCTTCTTCCAGGTGTTAGGGAATTTTCTGAGTCTCAAGCACTCATTGTACAACTTGGTGAGAGGTGCCACCAGCTGGGGAGCCAGGAACTGCACTACTTCCGTTGTGATACCGTCTGGTCCAGGAGCCTTCCCCTTTTTGAGGGCTTTTATCTGGGCTTCGACCTCCTCTTCTGAGAAGGGATAGACCATACTGTTGTTTTCATAATCTTGTCGGTCTTCCTCCCTGATCAGCCTTTGTACTTCTGTATCCTCTTCTTCCACATCATCAGGCAGCAGGATCCGGAGAAGGACCTCGGCAGTTTCCTGCCAGGTCTCTGTCATCCGGTCCCCGCTCCTGACGGTGGACAGCACCATGGGCGATCTTATTTTCTCCCGTACTAGTTTGTAAGGGGTACCCCATGGGTCTGTGGCGAGTTGATTTAAAACAAATTTTTCCCAGCTTGCAAGTCGGACTGCCCTGAGCTCCTGTTGAAAATGGTCCTTCGCCTCTCTGTAAATTTGTAGCCATCGTTGTTTTTCCCTCCAGACGGCACACCGCTGGTAGTACCTCCTAGCCCTCCTTACAGACTGGCGCATCTGTTCTAGTTCTGTCGACCATGGTGTTGGGGAGGCCGCGACGGCTCTCCTCCTGGTTGGTACAGCTGCTTTCACCGCTCTGTTGACTGCACTCACCAGTTCTTCGGCGTATAGCTCCACGTTTACGTCACCCTCCGGCCATGTCGGAATGTCACACTCTCTCGCCAGGCGATCCCAGTCGGCCTTATTGTAGTTGAATTGCAGCTCCCACCCCATGTCCCAGCGGCACTCCTTGTCTCCCAGTGAAAAGGTAATCAGATTGTGGTCACTTGTTGTCATGTGTTCCCATACTTTCCAATCAATTACCTTGGTTGCGGCGTTGGGCGTTACCAGGGTAATATCAATATTGGTACCTTCTCCCCCGCCACCTGCATAGGTAGGGGGGTGCCCTTGCTTGTTGGCGACCATGAGTTGTAGGGCCATGATGGTCTCTTCAGCCTTTTCTCCACGTTCATCTCTTGTGCCGCTGAACCACAGGGGGGACTTTGCATTTATGTCTGCTGTGACTATTATTCTCCGCCCCTGCAGTGCCGTGGTTATCTGAGTTAGTTTATCTAAGAACTCGTCAATCTCCCTTCCGTACTGGAAGTACATATTAATGATGTACAGTACCCCGATGGGTGATTGCAACTCCACGACATTGCAGTGGTCATCAGAAAGCTGTGTAAGCACTGTAACTCTCAGTGCCTTGTTGATAATTATGATTGCAGCTTTTGGCTCACCTGTGCTATGAGTTATTTGCCAGTTGGCAGCTGTAAAGGGGATCCGTCCAGCTTGAGAGTATGGCTCCTGTAGACAGAGTATGTCAAGTCTCCTCTCCTCCACCACCTTCCGGAGTTCCTGCGTGACTAGTCTGCTGTTATGACAGTTAATCTGCCCTACGTTTATAAGGCTCAGTGGAAAAGTATGTTCTAATATGCGATTCTGGCCAGGTCTTATTCCAGTCGTGTGCAAGCCTTCCATTTGTAATTACAGACTGGTGATATAGTTCTTCCAGATCAAATTTTTCGTTTCGCCTTTCGAATACTTTTTTCACCAAGTCACGTAGGGCTCCAAAGTCAGTGGGGAGATTCATTGTCTTGAGCTGTATTCTATCTACAGCCTCCATTACCGAAAAGGTGACGTCTCTACCATATTCATGGCCAACACGCACCACATGCCTTAAAGCGGTGGTGAGGACAGCCGGCTCCTCCAGGCGCGATAGCTGCAATGCCTGTTCCAAATTTGGGTAAATCCTCCTTGGATCCACGCCCATGCCTCCAAAGGAGGGTGGATCTTTCAACGTACTCGTACTGCTCACATCATTGATTTGTATTTTCCCTTCATCAGCTGTGTTGTCTTTGATTGTTGGGAAAGTCAAACTCCCTACCACAGGATGCCCTTTTGGTCGCTCATGATCTGTAATCGACCTTCTTCCCCAGCTTGGAGGAGAGGGTGCGTCCTTCTGCCCACTAGGGTCTGTTTGAATCCCTATGTCTACCATTTGCACTTTTCCAGTAGTTGCATTGTTGAACTTCCGCAGAAGTTCTCTAAATCTGCTTGCTCTCAATGCATCCCTTAACCTCTTACTGGGCGACTTCCTTTTGGGCTTCCTGGATGCAGGAACAGACTCAGCCATAGTCTATTCTTGCTATAAGCCGTTGCTCGAGCATCCTGTATGTAGGGCAGTTCCTTCCAGTAGCATTGCAACTTTTCTTTCCTCTTCTCACACAGGGGATACATATCCCTGTTTTACAACAGGTTTTCCTTGTATGGTTTTCTGCCCCACACCTGGAGCAGGCCGGCTTCCTCACGCAATGCTTGTGGACATGGTCCAGATCACCGCAGTTATGACATCTGGGAACCACCAGGTAGTCCCTCACATTAATTGCGTGAAACCCCATATAGATTCTGCCCATAGCGGTCAGTTTGCGCCACATACTCCCCGAGACTTCCGCGACGTGATGGACAACATCACGATCGCGGGGTCCCGTTCTGAAGCGCAACTTAAACTCATTTTTGAAGGCTTCCATATTCATTTCCTCGAAGTTCTGTTCTTTTATGGCTTCGTATATCTCATTTTCCTCTATTGTCACAGGTACATCATATAATATCACCAGCGGATTCCGCTTTTTAGGCGGTTCGCATTTCACTACCTTATTAAGCTTCGTGTGATTAAGTATTTTTTCCCTGTCTTCTTCTGTAGCAACATTTACAATAACCACATTTTTGGTTGCCTTAACTTTGTTTATTTTAATTTTTTCTTTTGCAGGGTTCACCGTTGTGGTGAATATTTCTTGTACTTTCTTAGTATCATGTCCGGACAGGGGTCTCAAGAAGACCGCCGTGTCCGGCCTTTTCGACACCTTGGCGATTGTCTCTTTTGTGGTTTGCGTTTTCGGAGCCGCTTGCGCAGCTACACCAGCCCATGTTTTTGTCGGCTGTTTACGTAGACGCTCGTTTTCTTTTTCTAGTTCTTCAAGCCGCCCCTCGAGCTTTGCGCTAGCGATCGCCCAGGCGGCAAGCTCCTTTTTGATCGACAGGACAGCAGTATTGCTTATTTTGCCGTTCTTTATACTAGAGTCCAATAATTGATTTATTCTGTTATGCCAGTCAGTTACATTCTCCACGTTTTGCCCCAGGCCCTCTTCTGGGACAGGAACAATAGGCATCGAACACCTCGAATGCACACTCGAGTCACTCGTCTCTTGTTCAGCCATGATGATGTAGACGAGTGAAAAAAGTTGGGAGCCCGTCTCTTACCCCGGACCGGCTCCTCTGGCATGGGGGGGGACTTCTTGCAGCTCGCCCACCGACCTCGCCCCAAGGTCAAGGGCCTTCTCGAACTGCTGGGTTCAGCGCGCCGTCGCCAGCGCACTGGTCCCCATCGATGGCTTCATCATCGGCGATTTCACGCGACGCTCCTCGGCAACTGCACCCCGCACTCCGGAGAGGCGGATGCACCTCTCGTCCTTCGCCGCCTACTAGCCCGAGTTTCCACCTTTCGGCCAAGGACCCACTCCTACTCAGGTGGCGGGCCGGTCCCCCAGACGTTCGGCGGTCTGGACCCAGTTAACCTAGCCCAGGCGATGTCACCACCTCCTGGGTTTGGCAGAACACGCCCCGGTTACCCAGGGGCGCGGCGAGGCACCCTTGCCGACTCGCGCCGCGATCCCACGCCGACAAACGAAGTCGCCGGCATGCAGAGCTCCTGCTGGTCTGGGCCCTGCGAACAGAAGGGACAGATGTTCGTCCCTCGACACAGCTCCCCCTGTGCCATGCACCCTTCGCTTTCGCATCGGGTTGGGTCGCAGCTCTCCCTTTTGTCGCAAGGCAAAACGCCAAGCTTAACGTCTGGCACCACGGGAAGGCGGAAAGAGCCACTTGGGAAGGAGAGGCTATAGGAGACGCGTCACTTCCCCTGTGAGGACTGCCGCGGCACGCCCGTCTGGAAGCGATACGCCCCAGTGCGAGCCTCCGTGCCTTACGGCGCGCCGGCTACGGGTGGGCCCGCGCCGAACGCGCCGTCGAGCGACCGACCTCACGCCAGCATTTGCCAAAGAGGTACAGCATAAGGTGGGACGAGGCAGTCTGAATTACATTTTATAGATGTATTTCCCACATATCTCAGAGCCTCTCGCGATATTCGTCGTCGTCGTCGTCGTCGTCGTCGTCGCCGCCGCCGCCGCCGCCGCCGCTTCTGCAGAAGTAGCAAATGGCAATCGTAGCAAATGCGGCGAGGGACGCCCTGCCTTCGATTCCGAATGCACAAAGTGTGTGGTCTTGTTTCTCAGTCTATATTTGGTCGGTCTCGTCAGAGGTTGAATGTAACGAATGGGTGGGAAAGAGCAAGGAGCAGCGGCTGTGTAGAACGAAAACACAAATCCTCAGGGGTGTGAGCGTTTTGAGATGAGTCGTATACATGTAAATGTTTGTCGTCAGTGATCGTGTGGCCTAATGGATAAGGCGTCGGACTTCGGATCTGAAGATTACAGGTTCGAATGCTGTCACGCTTGTGTTTTTCCAGTTCTGAAAAAGAAACATAACGTTTTAATCTAGCAATTGAGCAGTACGAAACCGTCTGAATGTTGCTGTTGACCATTTTTTGCTTGGAGATGCTCTTGAGCTTGAAACACACACAACAAGACCGGTGTTAACTAGCGAAATGGTCGGCAGAGTGCCGACACAGCGAGTTTTGACTATCACTTGCACATCTAAAACAACGTCGGAAAGTAACTCGTTCGGCTTTTGAGTCACATAAAGTATGTGTGTTAATTTTGACGCCACTATCTCTGCATGTTGTCATGCAATTTCTTTACCTCTCAGAAATGATTATGACATAAAAGTGAAGTACGTGACGATTGTGACGTTAGGAAAACATTAGGCATCATGGAGAGATTCTGTATGGGACCACCCAACCCAAACGAGTACTGTGTAACGTGCTACCCGGCAGGTATTCACCGAGGTAGCCGGCTAGCTCAGTCGGTAGAGTGTCAGACTCTTAATCCTGGGGTCGTGCGTTCGAGCCAGACGCTGGGCGGAACGGAAATTTGTTCCGCTGCAGGTGTAAATTACCGTTTTTCTGATTAACGAGATTTAATGGAAATAGCAACTTTAAACTTTGCCTACGTCTCTGTCAGTCGCAAGGAAACTGTATTTGAAGGTGAAGGTGATTTTGTAGACATGTGTGAAAGACATGTTCTGAAATGCAAGTGTTGTTGTTTGGAGAGCACATCGGTTACGTGTCAGATGTGTAGCCAAGCAGTAATTTGTCGCCATAGCTGCAAATACTAGCCGGTAATATGAAGTGTTGTCAGCTAAAGTCTGATGATGCAGACGACCGTAAGGACGAAGTACCCAAGAGAACCGCTAGGCCGCGCCTCTTTAGCTCAGTGGTAGAGCACTGGTCTAATAAACCAGGGGTCGTAAGTTCCATCTTCACAGGAGAAAGATGAATTTTGGAAATCACTTGCGCGTCGTGGCCGTATAGCAAACAGTATCTGTGATGACGAACAATTAGCGACAGGCGTTTTTTTAAGAATTACTCTCAGATGCGATTAAGGCGAATGGCGCAGATAAAGCATTTGCCAAAGCGGTACAGCATAAGGTGGGACGAGGCAGTCTGAATTACATTTTATAGATGTATTTCCCACATATCTCAGAGCCTCTCGCGATATTCGTCGTCGTCGTCGTCGTCGTCGTCGTCGTCGTCGTCGTCGTCGCCGCCGCCGCCGCTTCTGCAGAAGTAGCAAATGGCAATCGTAGCAAATGCGGCGAGGGACGCCCTGCCTTCGAATCCGAATGCACAAAGTGTGTGGTCTTGTTTCTCAGTCTATATTTGGTCGGTCTCGTCAGAGGTTGAATGTAACGAATGGGTGGGAAAGAGCAAGGGGCAGCGGCTGTGTAGAACGAAAACACAAATCCTCAGGGGTGTGAGCGTTTCGAGATGAGTCGTATGCATGTAAATGTTGGTCGTCAGTGACCGTGTGGCCTAATGGATAAGGCGTCGGACTTCGGATCTGAAGATTACAGGTTCGAATGCTGTCACGCTTATGTTTTTCCAGTTCTGAAAAAGAAACATAACGTTTTAATGTAGCAATTGAGCAGTACGAAACCGTCTGAACGTTGCTGTTGACCATTTTCTGCTTGGAGATGCTCTTGAGCTTGAAACACACACAACAAGACCGGTGTTAACTAGCGAAATGGTCGGCAGAGTGCCGACACAGCGAGTTTTGACTATCACTTGCACATCTAAAACAACGTCGGGAAGTGACTCGTTCGGCTTTTGAGTCACATAAAGTATGTGTGTTAATTTTGACGCCACTAGCTCTGCATGTTGTCACGCAATTTCTTTACCTCTCAGAAATGATTATGACATAAAAGTGAAGTACGTGACGAGTGTGACGTTAGGAAAACATTAGGCATCATGGAGAGATTCTGTATGGGACCACCCAACCCAAACGAGTACTGTGTGACGTGCTACCCGGCAGGTATTCACCGAGGTAGCCGGCTAGCTCAGTCGGTAGAGTGTCAGACTCTTCATCCCAGGGTCGTGGGTTCGAGCCAGACGCTGGCGGAACGGAATTTTGTTCCGCTGCAAGTGTAAATTACCGTTTTTCTGATTAACGAGATTTAATGGAAATAGCAACTTTAAACTTTGCCTACGTCTCTGTCAGTCGCAAGGAAACTGTATTTGAAGGTGAAGGTGATTGTGTAGACATGTGTGAAAGACATGTTCTGAAATGCAAGTGTTGTTGTTTGGAGAGCACATCGATTACGTGTCAGATGTGTAGCCAAGCAGTAATTTGTCGCCATAGCTGCAAATATTAGCCGGTAATATGAAGTGTTGTCAGCTAAAGTCTGATGATGCAGACGACCGTAAGGACGAAGTACCCAAGAGTACTGCTAGGCCGCGCCTCTTTAGCTCAGTGGTAGAGCACTGGTCTACTAAACCAGCGGTCGTAAGTTCCATCCTCACAGGAGAAAGATGAATTTTGGAAATAAGTTGCGCGTCATGGCCGTATAGCAAACAGTATCTGTGATGACGAACAAATAGCGACAGGCGTTTTTTTAAGAATTAATCTCAGATGCGATTAAGGCAAATGGCGCAGATAAAGCATTTTTTTTTTTTTTTTTTTTTAAAAAAAAAAAAAAAAAAATCTTTATTAACCAATGTTATATTATGATACAGAATAACCCACCACCTGAAGCATTAGTGGGTCTTTTCTTACATACAATAATACAATTACTACAGCATTCATTACTTAATATTATTACCTACTTTTTAGTGTTAGTTTTTTGTTTTCACTATGGGCATTTCTACTTCTAATATTAACCTACTTAATCTAACTGCAACGTTACACACGTGCCAGCGTGAGTATAAACCTACTGTTTGTGGCCGGGCCCACTGAGCTGATCCCAGTGGGCATGCCCCTGGCACCGGGCTGGCCTAAGACGTTTGAACCGCTGCAGTTTATGCTAAGGTATTATCCTAACTTATCCTACTTCTTATCCTATTCCTACGCTACTGTCAATTTCGGTGTGTTGGTCAAATCCGGTAGAAATGTGCACCCTCCTCCTGGTCCAGGAGCGTGGCGGATCCCAGCCGTGAAACGGCTGGCCAATTCCACGTCCGGCGGAAAGGGACGGGTGCACTTAGGTCTGGTCAGGTGTTTGTCAGTTTCGGGTTAATTTGGATTGTTCCTAAGAAAGTCCTTTAATATTTTGCCCGAGATCTCATTCGCAAGATTATTTAAAGTTTGAAAGTGATCCTCGCGCCTGAGTAAGTGGTACGTGTCTTGATTTGGTAGTTGGAGTCTGAGTTGTGATGCTACTTCGTCAAAGAGATGGCACTCATACACCACATGGTCTGGGGTGCCCTGTGGGGCCCCACAGTCGCACGCTGGTGTAGCCCGTTTCCCAAATCTGCATAAGTATGCTGGATAGGGTCCATGTCCAGTGAGGAAGTGCAGAAGTCCTCTTGATGGCTTGAAATATCTGAGCTGTAAGCGCTCCTTAATATTTGGCAGCAGTTCATGTGTTCTCCGACCTGCGTCGTCCGCATCCCATTGCTCTTGCCAAAGTTCTTCCCCCCTATTTCTAATTTCCGATTTAGAGCCCGTGTAGATCCCCATTATATCTATCATTTTATCCCTGTTGCCTTTCTTGGCCCAGTACCATGCCGCCTGTTCTCTTATTTTAATGTCCAGAGGACACAGCCCCATGAGTACTAATAGCGCCCCCCCTGGTGTTGTTCTATATGCTCCTACAGAGCGCAGGAGCATATTCCGCTGCACTCTCCTCACGGCCATGGCAGGCATGACCCTCGTGAGCCTGTGAGCCCAGACTCCTGACGCGTATCCCACAATGGAGGTCAGTATGCTATTATGATATAGTTTGATTAGGTCTGGTGGTAAGTGAAACCGCTTGTGTCCTATGCCAATGAGTTTATTCAGTGTTTCTAAGGATCTCTGTGTTATTGTGTCAACATGCGATGTATAGTTCCATCTCTCATCGACGATTACGCCCAAGTACCGGGCCTCACGTCGCCGAAGCACTGGCGAGCCGTCTATTCTCACCGTCGGGTTCCTAACTAGTTGTCCCTTAAGCAACAGATATGTAGACTTACTGGGTGATATAGTCATTTTTGTTCTGTGACACCATGTGGTCAAGATAGAAATTGCTCTCTCAATTTTCGGTTCCAGTTCTTCGCGGCTACGGCCGCCAACCAGCAGAAGGAGGTCGTCTGCGTAGGCTATGCCCTCTAGCACATCCTCGCTATTCTGCAGATCTTCTAAGAGTGGTTCCATTGTTATGTCCCAAAAGAGTGGCCCAAGGACAGAGCCCTGTGGACACCCCTTTGTAATCTTCTTTCTAACCCTCCCGCTAGGGGACGATAGCCAGACCTCCCTTCCCTCACAGTAGCTCCTAAAACAACCATATAGCGGCCCTGGACACTCTTTCTCTCGCAAGCGAGAGAAGAGCGAGGGCCACCACAGATTGTCGAAGGCGCCGCTGATATCCACCATGATGCCAACAATGTATTTGTGCGGGGCTGAGCCACAGACCTCCGCGGCAAGGGCGATAGCGTCAGACGCTGATCTCCCCGACCGGAAACCGAATTGCCTGTCGCACATCCCACACAACACACGATGTGCAGCCAGTCTGTCTGCCAGCAACCTCTCAAAAAGTTTCCCCAGTATGTCTAGTAGGCAGATGGGCCTGTATGATTTGGCTTCTTTTGGGTCCTTATCTGGGCCTTTCTTAAGTATTACAGCATTTGCCTTCTTCCAGGTGTTAGGGAATTTTCTGAGTCTCAAGCACTCATTGTACAACTTGGTGAGAGGTGCCACCAGCTGGGGAGCCAGGAACTGCACTACTTCCGTTGTGATACCGTCTGGTCCAGGAGCCTTCCCCTTTTTGAGGGCTTTTATCTGGGCTTCGACCTCCTCTTCTGAGAAGGGATAGACCATACTGTTGTTTTCATAATCTTGTCGGTCTTCCTCCCTGATCAGCCTTTGTACTTCTGTATCCTCTTCTTCCACATCATCAGGCAGCAGGATCCGGAGAAGGACCTCGGCAGTTTCCTGCCAGGTCTCTGTCATCCGGTCCCCGCTCCTGACGGTGGACAGCACCATGGGCGATCTTATTTTCTCCCGTACTAGTTTGTAAGGGGTACCCCATGGGTCTGTGGCGAGTTGATTTAAAACAAATTTTTCCCAGCTTGCAAGTCGGACTGCCCTGAGCTCCTGTTGAAAATGGTCCTTCGCCTCTCTGTAAATTTGTAGCCATCGTTGTTTTTCCCTCCAGACGGCACACCGCTGGTAGTACCTCCTAGCCCTCCTTACAGACTGGCGCATCTGTTCTAGTTCTGTCGACCATGGTGTTGGGGAGGCCGCGACGGCTCTCCTCCTGGTTGGTACAGCTGCTTTCACCGCTCTGTTGACTGCACTCACCAGTTCTTCGGCGTATAGCTCCACGTTTACGTCACCCTCCGGCCATGTCGGAATGTCACACTCTCTCGCCAGGCGATCCCAGTCGGCCTTATTGTAGTTGAATTGCAGCTCCCACCCCATGTCCCAGCGGCACTCCTTGTCTCCCAGTGAAAAGGTAATCAGATTGTGGTCACTTGTTGTCATGTGTTCCCATACTTTCCAATCAATTACCTTGGTTGCGGCGTTGGGCGTTACCAGGGTAATATCAATATTGGTACCTTCTCCCCCGCCACCTGCATAGGTAGGGGGGTGCCCTTGCTTGTTGGCGACCATGAGTTGTAGGGCCATGATGGTCTCTTCAGCCTTTTCTCCACGTTCATCTCTTGTGCCGCTGAACCACAGGGGGGACTTTGCATTTATGTCTGCTGTGACTATTATTCTCCGCCCCTGCAGTGCCGTGGTTATCTGAGTTAGTTTATCTAAGAACTCGTCAATCTCCCTTCCGTACTGGAAGTACATATTAATGATGTACAGTACCCCGATGGGTGATTGCAACTCCACGACATTGCAGTGGTCATCAGAAAGCTGTGTAAGCACTGTAACTCTCAGTGCCTTGTTGATAATTATGATTGCAGCTTTTGGCTCACCTGTGCTATGAGTTATTTGCCAGTTGGCAGCTGTAAAGGGGATCCGTCCAGCTTGAGAGTATGGCTCCTGTAGACAGAGTATGTCAAGTCTCCTCTCCTCCACCACCTTCCGGAGTTCCTGCGTGACTAGTCTGCTGTTATGACAGTTAATCTGCCCTACGTTTATAAGGCTCAGTGGAAAAGTATGTTCTAATATGCGATTCTGGCCAGGTCTTATTCCAGTCGTGTGCAAGCCTTCCATTTGTAATTACAGACTGGTGATATAGTTCTTCCAGATCAAATTTTTCGTTTCGCCTTTCGAATACTTTTTTCACCAAGTCACGTAGGGCTCCAAAGTCAGTGGGGAGATTCATTGTCTTGAGCTGTATTCTATCTACAGCCTCCATTACCGAAAAGGTGACGTCTCTACCATATTCATGGCCAACACGCACCACATGCCTTAAAGCGGTGGTGAGGACAGCCGGCTCCTCCAGGCGCGATAGCTGCAATGCCTGTTCCAAATTTGGGTAAATCCTCCTTGGATCCACGCCCATGCCTCCAAAGGAGGGTGGATCTTTCAACGTACTCGTACTGCTCACATCATTGATTTGTATTTTCCCTTCATCAGCTGTGTTGTCTTTGATTGTTGGGAAAGTCAAACTCCCTACCACAGGATGCCCTTTTGGTCGCTCATGATCTGTAATCGACCTTCTTCCCCAGCTTGGAGGAGAGGGTGCGTCCTTCTGCCCACTAGGGTCTGTTTGAATCCCTATGTCTACCATTTGCACTTTTCCAGTAGTTGCATTGTTGAACTTCCGCAGAAGTTCTCTAAATCTGCTTGCTCTCAATGCATCCCTTAACCTCTTACTGGGCGACTTCCTTTTGGGCTTCCTGGATGCAGGAACAGACTCAGCCATAGTCTATTCTTGCTATAAGCCGTTGCTCGAGCATCCTGTATGTAGGGCAGTTCCTTCCAGTAGCATTGCAACTTTTCTTTCCTCTTCTCACACAGGGGATACATATCCCTGTTTTACAACAGGTTTTCCTTGTATGGTTTTCTGCCCCACACCTGGAGCAGGCCGGCTTCCTCACGCAATGCTTGTGGACATGGTCCAGATCACCGCAGTTATGACATCTGGGAACCACCAGGTAGTCCCTCACATTAATTGCGTGAAACCCCATATAGATTCTGCCCATAGCGGTCAGTTTGCGCCACATACTCCCCGAGACTTCCGCGACGTGATGGACAACATCACGATCGCGGGGTCCCGTTCTGAAGCGCAACTTAAACTCATTTTTGAAGGCTTCCATATTCATTTCCTCGAAGTTCTGTTCTTTTATGGCTTCGTATATCTCATTTTCCTCTATTGTCACAGGTACATCATATAATATCACCAGCGGATTCCGCTTTTTAGGCGGTTCGCATTTCACTACCTTATTAAGCTTCGTGTGATTAAGTATTTTTTCCCTGTCTTCTTCTGTAGCAACATTTACAATAACCACATTTTTGGTTGCCTTAACTTTGTTTATTTTAATTTTTTCTTTTGCAGGGTTCACCGTTGTGGTGAATATTTCTTGTACTTTCTTAGTATCATGTCCGGACAGGGGTCTCAAGAAGACCGCCGTGTCCGGCCTTTTCGACACCTTGGCGATTGTCTCTTTTGTGGTTTGCGTTTTCGGAGCCGCTTGCGCAGCTACACCAGCCCATGTTTTTGTCGGCTGTTTACGTAGACGCTCGTTTTCTTTTTCTAGTTCTTCAAGCCGCCCCTCGAGCTTTGCGCTAGCGATCGCCCAGGCGGCAAGCTCCTTTTTGATCGACAGGACAGCAGTATTGCTTATTTTGCCGTTCTTTATACTAGAGTCCAATAATTGATTTATTCTGTTATGCCAGTCAGTTACATTCTCCACGTTTTGCCCCAGGCCCTCTTCTGGGACAGGAACAATAGGCATCGAACACCTCGAATGCACACTCGAGTCACTCGTCTCTTGTTCAGCCATGATGATGTAGACGAGTGAAAAAAGTTGGGAGCCCGTCTCTTACCCCGGACCGGCTCCTCTGGCATGGGGGGGGACTTCTTGCAGCTCGCCCACCGACCTCGCCCCAAGGTCAAGGGCCTTCTCGAACTGCTGGGTTCAGCGCGCCGTCGCCAGCGCACTGGTCCCCATCGATGGCTTCATCATCGGCGATTTCACGCGACGCTCCTCGGCAACTGCACCCCGCACTCCGGAGAGGCGGATGCACCTCTCGTCCTTCGCCGCCTACTAGCCCGAGTTTCCACCTTTCGGCCAAGGACCCACTCCTACTCAGGTGGCGGGCCGGTCCCCCAGACGTTCGGCGGTCTGGACCCAGTTAACCTAGCCCAGGCGATGTCACCACCTCCTGGGTTTGGCAGAACACGCCCCGGTTACCCAGGGGCGCGGCGAGGCACCCTTGCCGACTCGCGCCGCGATCCCACGCCGACAAACGAAGTCGCCGGCATGCAGAGCTCCTGCTGGTCTGGGCCCTGCGAACAGAAGGGACAGATGTTCGTCCCTCGACACAGCTCCCCCTGTGCCATGCACCCTTCGCTTTCGCATCGGGTTGGGTCGCAGCTCTCCCTTTTGTCGCAAGGCAAAACGCCAAGCTTAACGTCTGGCACCACGGGAAGGCGGAAAGAGCCACTTGGGAAGGAGAGGCTATAGGAGACGCGTCACTTCCCCTGTGAGGACTGCCGCGGCACGCCCGTCTGGAAGCGATACGCCCCAGTGCGAGCCTCCGTGCCTTACGGCGCGCCGGCTACGGGTGGGCCCGCGCCGAACGCGCCGTCGAGCGACCGACCTCACGCCAGCATTTGCCAAAGAGGTACAGCATAAGGTGGGACGAGGCAGTCTGAATTACATTTTATAGATGTATTTCCCACATATCTCAGAGCCTCTCGCGATATTCGTCGTCGTCGTCGTCGTCGTCGTCGTCGCCGCCGCCGCCGCCGCCGCCGCTTCTGCAGAAGTAGCAAATGGCAATCGTAGCAAATGCGGCGAGGGACGCCCTGCCTTCGATTCCGAATGCACAAAGTGTGTGGTCTTGTTTCTCAGTCTATATTTGGTCGGTCTCGTCAGAGTTTGAATGTAACGAATGGGTAGGAAAGAGCAAGGAGCAGCGGCTGTGTACAACGAAAACACAAATCCTCAGGGGTGTGAGCGTTTTGAGATGAGTCGTATACATGTAAATGTTGGTCGTCAGTGATCGTGTGCCCTAATGGATAAGGCGTCGGACTTCGGATCTGAAGATTACAGGTTCGAATGCTGTCACGCTTGTGTTTTTCCAGTTCTGAAAAAGAAACATAACGTTTTAATGTAGCAATTGAGCAGTACGAAACCGTCTGAATGTTGCTGTTGACCATTTTTTGCTTGGAGATGCTCTTGAGCTTGAAACACACACAACAAGACCGGTGTTAACTAGCGAAATGGTTGGCAGAGTGCCGACACAGCGAGTTTTGACTATCACTTGCACATCTAAAACAACGTCGGAAAGTAACTCGTTCGGCTTTTGAGTCACATAAAGTATGTGTGTTAATTTTGACGCCACTATCTCTGCATGTTGTCATGCAATTTCTTTACCTCTCAGAAATGATTATGACATAAAAGTGAAGTACGTGACGATTGTGACGTTAGGAAAACATTAGGCATCATGGAGAGATTCTGTATGGGACCACCCAACCCAAACGAGTACTGTGTAACGTGCTACCCGGCAGGTATTCACCGAGGTAGCCGGCTAGCTCAGTCGGTAGAGTGTCAGACTCTTAATCCTGGGGTCGTGCGTTCGAGCCAGACGCTGGGCGGAACGGAAATTTGTTCCGCTGCAGGTGTAAATTACCGTTTTTCTGATTAACGAGATTTAATGGAAATAGCAACTTTAAACTTTGCCTACGTCTCTGTCAGTCGCAAGGAAACTGTATTTGAAGGTGAAGGTGATTTTGTAGACATGTGTGAAAGACATGTTCTGAAATGCAAGTGTTGTTGTTTGGAGAGCACATCGGTTACGTGTCAGATGTGTAGCCAAGCAGTAATTTGTCGCCATAGCTGCAAATATTAGCCGGTAATATGAAGTGTTGTCAGCTAAAGTCTGATGATGCAGACGACCGTAAGGACGAAGTACCCAAGAGAACCGCTAGGCCGCGCCTCTTTAGCTCAGTGGTAGAGCACTGGTCTAATAAACCAGGGGTCGTAAGTTCCATCTTCACAGGAGAAAGATGAATTTTGGAAATCACTTGCGCGTCGTGGCCGTATAGCAAACAGTATCTGTGATGACGAACAATTAGCGACAGGCGTTTTTTTAAGAATTACTCTCAGATGCGATTAAGGCAAATGGCGCAGATAAAGCATTTGCCAAAGCGGTACAGCATAAGGTGGGACGAGGCAGTCTGAATTACATTTTATAGATGTATTTCCCACATATCTCAGAGCCTCTCGCGATATTCGTCGTCGTCGTCGTCGTCGTCGCCGCCGCCGCCGCTTCTGCAGAAGTAGCAAATGGCAATCGTAGCAAATGCGGCGAGGGACGCCCTGCCTTCGATTCCGAATGCACAAAGTGTGTGGTCTTGTTTCTCAGTCTATATTTGGTCGGTCTCGTCAGAGGTTGAATGTAACGAATGGGTGGGAAAGAGCAAGGAGCAGCGGCTGTGTAGAACGAAAACACAAATCCTCAGGGGTGTGAGCGTTTTGAGATGAGTCGTATACATGTAAATGTTTGTCGTCAGTGATCGTGTGGCCTAATGGATAAGGCGTCGGACTTCGGATCTGAAGATTACAGGTTCGAATGCTGTCACGCTTGTGTTTTTCCAGTTCTGAAAAAGAAACATAACGTTTTAATCTAGCAATTGAGCAGTACGAAACCGTCTGAATGTTGCTGTTGACCATTTTTTGCTTGGAGATGCTCTTGAGCTTGAAACACACACAACAAGACCGGTGTTAACTAGCGAAATGGTCGGCAGAGTGCCGACACAGCGAGTTTTGACTATCACTTGCACATCTAAAACAACGTCGGAAAGTAACTCGTTCGGCTTTTGAGTCACATAAAGTATGTGTGTTAATTTTGACGCCACTATCTCTGCATGTTGTCATGCAATTTCTTTACCTCTCAGAAATGATTATGACATAAAAGTGAAGTACGTGACGATTGTGACGTTAGGAAAACATTAGGCATCATGGAGAGATTCTGTATGGGACCACCCAACCCAAACGAGTACTGTGTAACGTGCTACCCGGCAGGTATTCACCGAGGTAGCCGGCTAGCTCAGTCGGTAGAGTGTCAGACTCTTAATCCTGGGGTCGTGCGTTCGAGCCAGACGCTGGGCGGAACGGAAATTTGTTCCGCTGCAGGTGTGAATTACCGTTTTTCTGATTAACGAGATTTAATGGAAATAGCAACTTTAAACTTTGCCTACGTCTCTGTCAGTCGCAAGGAAACTGTATTTGAAGGTGAAGGTGATTTTGTAGACATGTGTGAAAGACATGTTCTGAAATGCAAGTGTTGTTGTTTGGAGAGCACATCGGTTACGTGTCAGATGTGTAGCCAAGCAGTAATTTGTCGCCATAGCTGCAAATATTAGCCGGTAATATGAAGTGTTGTCAGCTAAAGTCTGATGATGCAGACGACCGTAAGGACGAAGTACCCAAGAGAACCGCTAGGCCGCGCCTCTTTAGCTCAGTGGTAGAGCACTGGTCTAATAAACCAGGGGTCGTAAGTTCCATCTTCACAGGAGAAAGATGAATTTTGGAAATCACTTGCGCGTCGTGGCCGTATAGCAAACAGTATCTGTGATGACGAACAATTAGCGACAGGCGTTTTTTTAAGAATTACTCTCAGATGCGATTAAGGCAAATGGCGCAGATAAAGCATTTGCCAAAGCGGTACAGCATAAGGTGGGACGAGGCAGTCTGAATTACATTTTATAGATGTATTTCCCACATATCTCAGAGCCTCTCGCGATATTCGTCGTCGTCGTCGTCGTCGCCGCCGCCGCCGCTTCTGCAGAAGTAGCAAATGGCAATCGTAGCAAATGCGGCGAGGGACGCCCTGCCTTCGATTCCGAATGCACAAAGTGTGTGGTCTTGTTTCTCAGTCTATATTTGGTCGGTCTCGTCAGAGGTTGAATGTAACGAATGGGTGGGAAAGAGCAAGGAGCAGCGGCTGTGTAGAACGAAAACACAAATCCTCAGGGGTGTGAGCGTTTTGAGATGAGTCGTATACATGTAAATGTTGGTCGTCAGTGACCGTGTGGCCTAATGGATAAGGCGTCGGACTTCGGATCTGAAGATTACAGGTTCGAATGCTGTCACGCTTGTGTTTTTCCAGTTCTGAAAAAGAAACATAACGTTTTAATGTAGCAATTGAGCAGTACGAAACCGTCTGAATGTTGCTGTTGACCATTTTTTGCTTGGAGATGCTCTTGAGCTTGAAACACACACAACAAGACCAGTGTTAACTAGCGAAATGGTCGGCAGAGTGCCGACACAGCGAGTTTTGACTATCACTTGCACATCTAAAACAACGTCGGGAAGTGACTCGTTCGGCTTTTGAGTCACATAAAGTATGTGTGTTAATTTTGACGCCACTAGCTCTGCATGTTGTCTTGCAATTTCTTTACCTCTCAGAAATGATTATGACATAAAAATGAAGTACGTGACGAGTGTGACGTTAGGAAAACATTAGGCATCATGGAGAGATTCTGTATGGGACCACCCAACCCAAACGAGTACTGTGTAACGTGCTACCCGGCAGGTATTCACCGACGTAGCCGGCTAGCTCAGTCGGTAGAGTGTCAGACTCTTAATCCCAGGGTCGTGGGTTCGAGCCAGACGCTGGGCGGAACGGAATTTTGTTCCGCTGCAAGTGTAAATTACCGTTCTTCTGATTAACGAGATTTAATGGAAATAGCAACTTTAAGCTTTGCCTACGTCTCTGTCAGTCGCAAGGAAACTGTATTTGAAGGTGAAGGTGATTTTGTAGACATGTGTGAAAGACATGTTCTGAAATGCAAGTGTTGTTGTTTGGAGAGCACATCGGTTACGTGTCAGATGTGTAGCCAAGCAGTAATTTGTCGCCATAGCTGCAAATATTAGCCGGTAATATGAAGTGTTGTCAGCTAAAGTCTGATGATGTAGACGACCGTAAGGACGAAGTACCCAAGAGTACCGCTAGGCCACGCCTCTTTATCTCAGTGGTAGAGCACTGGTCTAATAAACCAGGGGTCGTAAGTTCCATCCTCACAGGAGAAAGATGAATTTTGGAAATCAGTTGCGCGTCGTGGCTGTATAGCAAACAGTATCTGTGATGACGAACAATTAGCGACAGGCGTTTTTTTAAGAATTACTCTCAGATGCGATTAAGGCGAATGGCGCAGATAAAGCATTTGCCAAAGCGGTACAGCATAAGGTGGGACGAGGCAGTCTGAATTACATTTTATAGATGTATTTCCCACATATCTCAGAGCCTCTCGCGATATTCGTCGTCGTCGTCGTCGTCGTCGTCGTCGCCGCCGCCGCTTCTGCAGAAGTAGCAAATGGCAATCGTAGCAAATGCGGCGAGGGACGCCCTGCCTTCGAATCCGAATGCACAAAGTGTGTGGTCTTGTTTCTCAGTCTATATTTGGTCGGTCTCGTCAGAGGTTCAATGTAACAAATGGGTGGGAAAGAGCAAGGGGCAGCGGCTGTGTAGAACGAAAACACAAATCCTCAGGGGTGTGAGCGTTTCGAGATGAGTCGTATGCATGTAAATGTTGGTCGTCAGTGACCGTGTGGCCTAATGGATAAGGCGTCGGACTTCGGATCTGAAGATTACAGGTTCGAATGCTGTCACGCTTGTGTTCTTCCAGTTCTGAAAAAGAAACATAACGTTTTAATGTAGCAATTGAGCAGTACGAAACCGTCTGAATGTTGCTGTTGACCATTTTTTGCTTGGAGATGCTCTTGAGCTTGAAACACACACAACAAGACCAGTGTTAACTAGCGAAATGGTCGGCAGAGTGCCGACACAGCGAGTTTTGACTATCACTTGCACATCTAAAACAACGTCGGGAAGTGACTCGTTCGGCTTTTGAGTCACATAAAGTATGTGTGTTAATTTTGACGCCACTAGCTCTGCATGTTGTCATGCAATTTCTTTACCTCTCAGAAATGATTATGACATAAAAATGAAGTACGTGACGAGTGTGACGTTAGGAAAACATTAGGCATCATGGAGAGATTCTGTATGGGACCACCCAACCCAAACGAGTACTGTGTGACGTGCTACCCGGCAGGTATTCACCGAGGTAGCCGGCTAGCTCAGTCGGTAGAGTGTCAGACTCTTAATCCCAGGGTCGTGGGTTCGAGCCAGACGCTGGGCGGAACGGAATTTTGTTCCGCTGCAAGTGTAAATTACCGTTTTTCTGATTAACGAGATTTAATGGAAATAGCAACTTTAAACTTTGCCTACGTCTCTGTCAGTCGCAAGGAAACTGTATTTGAAGGTGAAGGTGATTTTGTAGACATGTGTGAAAGACATGTTCTGAAATGCAAGTGTTGTTGTTTGGAGAGCACATCGGTTACGTGTCAGATGTGTAGCCAAGCAGTAATTTGTCGCCATAGCTGCAAATATTAGCCGGTAATATGAAGTGTTGTCAGCTAAAGTCTGATGATGCAGACGATCGTAAGGACGAAGTACCCAAGAGTACCGCTAGGCCGCGCCTCTTTAGCTCAGTGGTAGAGCACTGATCTAATAAACCAGGGGTCGTAAGTTCCATCCTCACAGGGGAAAGATGAATTTTGGAAATCAGTTGCGCGTCGTGGCCGTATAGCAAACAGTATCTGTGATGACGAACAATTAGCGACAGGCGTTTTTTTAAGAATTACTCTCAGATGCGATTAAGGCAAATGGCGCAGATAAAGCATTTTTTTTTAAAAAAAAGAAAAAAAAACCTTTATTAATAATACGACACAACATTAATTTAATTATACAACATCTTAATATATAAATAAGTATGATACAAAAGTCAAATACAAGAAACTATTCCCATACTATTAACCCACCACCTCAAATAATTAGTGGGTCCTTAATACAAACTACTAATTGGCAGTGTATTACTTGTACGGCACTAACTACGGGCATGATTTACAAGCTACTTGTTAGACTACCCTACATGACTAACTAGTGTGATCTGCAGTGTTACAGTATGTGCCAGAAGTTATGCATACAAACCTCTTGTTATTTAGCCTGCCCACCGAGCTAACCCCAGTGGGCGTGCCCCTGGCACTGGGCTGGCTACGACTCTTACTTCACTGCAGTCCCTACCTTGTTTGTATGTTAGTATTTCTAGTTCTTACTTAAGCTACTTTCTACTCAAAAAATAGTTGTGCGATAATTCCAAGTCCGGGTAATGCACCTGCCGTCCTTGTCCGAAGACGCGGCGGATTCCAGCCATGAAATGGCTGGCCAGATCCGCGCCTGGCGGTAGTGCAGGTGCAGCTTGGTCAAGTTCGGTTTGGTACTTGATTAATTTCTTGCCCTAATAAAGTCCCTCATGACTTTCATCGAGATCTCATTTGCCAGACTGTTGAGGACTTTGAATGTGTCGGCACGCCGCAGCAAGGTATATGTATCTTGGCTAGAAAGTTGCGCTCTAAGTTCACTTGCCACTCCATCATACAACGTGCAGTTGTAGATGACGTGTTCGGGAGTTCCTTCCGGAGCACCACAGTCACACGCTGGTGTCGCCTGTTTACCAAATCGGCAAAGGTATGCCGGATATGGCCCATGTCCTGTCAGGAAGTGCAGCAGACCCCTACTTGGCTGAAAGTATTCCATTTTTAACCTTTCTGCAACATCTGGAAGTAACTCAAAAACTCGTCTCCCTGTTCCTTCCCCTTCCCACTGACTTTGCCATAGTTCCTCCCCCCTTCTCTTGATTGCGTATTTGTCCCCTACTTGCACACCCATGATTTCCCTAGTCTTTTCAATTTTCCCCTTTGTTACCCAATACCACGCTGCCTGCTCCCTAATTTTTATATCAAGGGGACATAATCCCATAATAACTAGCAACGCCCCCCAGGAGTAGTTCTATATGCCCCAGCAGACCTTAGTAGCATACTTCGCTGCACCCTCCTCACGGCCATGGCAGGCGCCACCCTCGTGAGCCTGTGTGCCCAGACCCCGCTGGCATACCCTACTAAGGAAGTCAGAATACTATTGTGATATAATTTTATAAGGTGGGGGGGTAAGTGAAATCTTTTATGTCCTATGTTTATTAAGTTATTAAGGATTTCTATCGCGCGCTGTGCAATCATTTCTATGTGCGCTGCGTAATTCCATTTTTCGTCTATTACTACTCCAAGATACCTAGCTTCGCGTCGCCGGAGAACTGGGGCTCCCGCAATCCTGACAGTTGGATTTCTTATCAGACTGCCTTTTAGTAGAAGATATGTTGATTTGTGTGGTGCAATTTTCATTTTTGCCTCTCGGCACCATTCCTGGAGAATTTGCATTGACCTTTCCACTTTTGGCTCTAAGTCTTCTCGGCTACGGCCACCTACCAGCAGGAGGAGGTCGTCAGCGTAGGCTATCACGTCTAGCACATCTCTACATTGTTGTAATCTGACTAACAGGGGCTCTATGTTTACGTCCCAAAAGAGTGGCCCCAGGACCGATCCCTGGGGGCACCCCTTCGTACAGGTCTTACTTACTCTCCCGCTAGGCGATGATAGCCAGACCTCCCTGTCCATGCAATAGCTCCTCAGACAGCCATACAGGGGCGCTGGACACTCCATCTCACGCAAACGCGAGAAGAGCGAGGGCCACCAGAGGTTGTCAAAGGCGCCACTGATGTCCACCATGATGCCTACGACATACTTGTGCGTGGATGAGCCACAGACCTCAGCCGCCAGGGCGATTGCGTCAGACGCTGATCGCCCCGGCCTAAAGCCGAACTGCCTGTCACTCATTCCACGCAGCATCCTATGTGCGGTCAGTCTGTCCGCCAGCAGCCTCTCCAGCAGCTTCCCCATGATGTCTAACAGGCATATAGGTCTATAGGATTTGGGATCCATGGGGTCCTTGTCCTTTCCTTTTTGTATGATTACTACATTTGCTGTCTTCCATACTCTCGGAAATTTCCCAGCTGTGAGACACTCATTGAAGAGCCGCGTTAGAGGAGCCACCAGCTGTGGGGCGAGGAACTGTACCACCTCCGCTACAATGCCGTCCGGTCCTGACGCCTTCCCCTTCTTTAATGATTTGATATGTGCTGCGACTTCTGCTTCAGAGAAAGGGTACACTCTAGTATCATTGGTATATTCTAGAGAATCCTCCCTGCGGATTTGCCTTTGAGAGTCATCATCATCATGTTCGTCATCGTCCGGTAGCAGAGTGCGCAGGAGAACTTCAGCAGTTTCCTTCCACGACTCTGTCACTCGGTCTCCATCTCGGATGGTCGAGAGAACCGCGGGGGATTTAACCTTTTCCCTTACGAGTTTGTAGGGTATTCCCCAGGGATCGGTATCGAGCTGATTTAGCACATACTTCTCCCAACTCCTTGTTCTTACTTCCTTTAATTCCCTTTGAAAATTTTCTTTCTCGTCTCTGTAACGCTGCAGCCAGTATTGCTTCTCTTGCCAGACGGCACTTCGCTGGTAATACCTCCTCGCCCGTCTAACAGACCGACGCATACCTTCCAGTTCGGCAGTCCATGGTGATGGTGAGGCCGCCACGGCCCTCCTCCTGGTTGGCACGGCGACCTTTACCGCCCTAACGATGGAGCCTACCAGTTCTTCGGCGTACCTGTCGACATCCAGGCCACCCTCAGGCAACGGAGGAACGTCACACTCCTGAGCCAGGCATTCCCAATTTGTCTTGTGAAAGTTGTATTGAATCTCCCACCCCAGGTCCCAGCGGCACTCTTCATCTCCTATGCAAAAAGTAATCAAGTTGTGATCGCTTGTGGTAGCGTGCTCTATCACATTCCAGCTGTGGATGAGGTTTATAGCATTCGGTGTTGCTAACGTCACATCGATATTGGTGCCTTGTCCCCCTCCTCCCGCATAGGTGGGGGGGTTCCCTGCTTTATTTACTACCACCAGCTGTGACGCCATTATTGCTTCCTCTGCCCTTTCACCATTTTCGTCCCTGGTGCCGCTGTACCATAGGGGGGATTTCGCGTTCATGTCTGCTGTGACTATTACCTTACACCCACGTAACGCCATCATTACCCTAGAGAGATGTTCTATGAAATGTTCGAAATTTCCCCCGTACTGAAAGTACATATTAACAATATATAATATCCCGGCGGGTGACTGCAACTCGATGACGTTACAGTGGCAATCAGAGAGTTGCGCTATTTTTGTGGCTCTAAGGGCCTTATTTGTTATTACTATTAACGCCCTTGGCTCCTCTCCTGTAAAGATGGTTTGCCATGTTTTCGACATGAATGATATTTGCCCGGCCCAGTAGTATGGCTCCTGTAGACAGACTACATCTAGTCTCCTCTCCTCCACTACTTTTCGGAGTTCCTGCATGACCAGCCGACTATTATGAGTGTTTAGCTGCCCTACCGTGATTGAATTTAGGGTTGTCATTAAGGAAAATAAGTGTGAAAGTAACATTCAGGCCATGATTTGTTAAAGTCGAATGCAACTCTACCATTAGCTAGGACAGCCTGTGCGTAAATTTCGTCCAGCTTGAACTCTTCACCTCTTCTCTCAAATACTTTCTTCAGCAGGTCACGCAGGGCTCCGAAATCAGTGGGAAGATTCACTGACTTCAGCTGTATTCTATCTACAGCCTCCATCGCCGTGAAGGTGACCATTCTGCCATGTTCATGACCTACGCGTACGACGTGCCTCAACGCTGTAGTGAGGATCGCTGGTTGCTCCAGACGCGATAGCTGCATCGCGAACTCCAAGTTGGGATAGACCCGTCTTGGGTCCGCTCCTACAGCTGGTTTATCGTCTTGCAGCTGTGCCATACTTGTGCTCGTAGTGGTGCTTGTGACTGTGCTGTCTTGCAGGGTAAAAGTTGGAAGACTCCCTGGGACAGGAGCAGAACTGTTCCTTCCGGGTAATGATTGAGGCTGTGAGCTTGGGTTAACTGCTTTTTCGTCATGCTCCTCATTTTCTTCTTCAGGTTCTGTTTGAATACAAAGATCAACCATTTTTACTTCCTGTGTCCCTTTTAATTCAAGCTTTGAGACGAACGTTTCAGCTTCAGGGTTTAATTTTGAGTGAGGAGCTGGAGATGTTGAGGGTGGAGACTCACTTGCAGCCCAGAAGTCGTCTACAATTACCTCAATTTCTTTTATTTCTTGCATTATTTCTCTTATCTCTTTGAATCTCGGATCAGAGTCAGTTTGTGTACTGAAGTCAGTCATCGTTGCTTTTCGTTCTTGCATTTGTTTTAGAGACTTCAAAAATTTATTAAATCTTTCTGCCCTTTCAGCGTCCCTTTTTCTTTTGCTGGGAGACTTCCTTTTGATGTTCGACCTTCTTATGTTACCAGCATCAGCCATAGTCAATTCGAGATATGAGTCTCTGCTCTAGCAGTTTGTAGGTCGGGCAGTTTCTTCCTGCCATACCACAGGTTTTCTTTCCTCTCCGTGTGCATGGAATGCACACCACGGACTTTTTACATTCCTTCCTCATATGTTCCTCCTCTCCGCATCTGGAGCAAGCAGGTTTCCTACTACAGTATTTGTGTATGTGATCAATATCCCCACAGTTCTGACACCGGGGGACAACAAGGTAGTCCTTGACATTAACGGAGTGAAAACCTATGTATACCCTGCCCATAGCTGTCAATTTCCTCCATAGGGATCCTGTAACTTCTGCTACGTGGTGGACTGTATCTTTATCCTTAGGCCCAGTTTTAAACCTAAGTTTAAAGTCTTTTAGGAAAGTTTCCATGTTGCCTTCTGAGTCAAAGTTTTGCTCATAGATTGTCTTACACAGGTCCTTGTCCGTTATGGACTTTGGCACATCATAAAGAATGACCAAGGGGTTCTTCTTATGGGGGGGTTCACATCTGACTGCCTTACATAGCTGTTGATTCGCCAAAAGCTTGTTTTTGTCCTCCTCAGTGGCAACATCGACAATCACTACATTCTTTGTTGCCTTAATCCTATTAATTTTAATTTTTTCCTTAACTGGGTTGACTGAAGTCGCGAATACTTCTTGGACCTTCTTTATGTTCTGGCCAGGCATTGGTCTCAAAAAGACCGCTGTTTCCGGCCGCTTGGACACCTTGACGATAGTTTCCCTAGTTGTGGGGGGCTTGGATGCAGCTTGCGCCGCGACCCCGGCCCATGTCCTAGCAGGCTGTTTCCGGAGCCTTTCATTCTCTCTTTCAAGCTCCTCTATTCGTCCTTCGAGTTTGGCGTTGGCTATTGCCCATGCCGCCAACTCGTTTTTCAGTGCCTGTACCGCAGTTTGGCTAATTTTAACGTTCTTTACGTTATGGTCCAAGAACTGGCTTAATCTGAGATGCCTTTCCATGCTGCATTCTTCCATTGCCTGACCCAGGCCTTCCTGTGGCGAGGGATCAGCTAGCGTCGAAAGCCTCGCAGGCGCACTCAATTCGCTTGTCTCGTTTGTAGCCATCATCATTATTTGACAAGCGAAAAAAAAGGGGTTGGGAACCCGTCTCTTTCCCCGGACCGGTTCCTCTGGCATGGGGGGGGACTAAAACTGCAGCTCGCTCACCAAACTCGCCCCTAGGTCAAGAGCATTCCTGAGCTGTCAGGTTCAGCGCACCGTTTCCAACGCACTGGTCCTCTTCAGCGGCCTCCTCATCGACGATTTCACCCAGCGATCACCGGCAAGTGCACCCCGCACTCCGGAGAAGCGGATGCACTTCTCGCCCTTCGCCGCCTACTCGCCCGAGCTTCCACCTTTCGGCCAAGGACCCGCTCCTACTCAGGTGGCGGGCCGGTCACCCAGTCTTTCGGCGGTCTGGACCCAGCTAACCTGGCCCAGACGATGTCACCACCATCTGGGTTTGGCAGACCACGCCTCGGTTACTCAGAGGCGCGGCGAAGCACCCTTGCCGAATCGCGCCGAGGTCCCACGCCGACAAAAGAGGTCGTCAGCATGCAGAGCACCTGATGGTCTGTGCCCTGCGTAAAAATAGGAGAGGGGAGGGGAGCAGAAGCTACCCAGTGGTGGGGAGTCGCCAAGGCGACATCACCCACCCCCGAGCAGCCCCACTCGACCCTCCCCTCCCCAGGGACAGATGTTGTGTCCCTATTGCGCAGCTTCCCCTGCGCCATGCACCCCTTGCTTTCGCCTTGGGTTGGGAGACTTTTAACGTCGTCCAGGACGTGAGGAACGTCGGCAGCCGGACTGCAGGGCCCCAGGAAAGCCGTGAGGCTCACCCTCATACCCTCGCCCGACCACCGGGCTCAACTCAAGGGAGACAGGTGGAGTGTCTCCCGTAACGCAGCTACCCCTGCGCCATGCACCCTTTGCTTTCGCCTGGGTTGGGGGCGTTTTACGTCCTACCATGACGGGAGTTTAACGTCCTTCCTTGACACACGACAACCCTCACGAATCCACAGCCCAAAGATAGACATGACTGGGTCTTATATTGTGGAGTTCGACATCATCGAGACGGTGCGGCACTCAAGCCCGAGTTACGTTGCCCATGGGGGTCTCCACACGTCCCGGGGGATCATGACCGACCACGTCTCACCCACCGCTTTTGCTAGTTCACGGTGGGCCAGTGCAGACTGTGAGGATTGCACCCAGTTAAGGGCTAGCCTTTTAACGTCATGCATGGACGGCCCTTCCCGTGTTAGCTTCACTCCTTTCGACGGAGCTACTGAGCGCCAGGGCCACGTCAAGGCCACGGGATAGGACATTGCAGGTTCCTCTGAGCCAAGAGCACTTCAGACGTGTCTGAGGATTTCCAGGAATCAGAGGGTCTCCTGGCGGTTTTAACCCAGTTTCGGAAGGCAACACACCTCCCCCAGGTGACGCCACGCAGACCGCTTTCCCAGCGAGATAAAGCATTTGCCAAAGCGGTACAGCATAAGGTGGGACGAGGCAGTCTGAATTACATTTTATAGATGTATTTCCCACATATCTCAGAGCCTCTCGCGATATTCGTCGTCGTCGTCGTCGTCGTCGTCGTCGCCGCCGCCGCTTCTGCAGAAGTAGCAAATGGCAATCGTAGCAAATGCGGCGAGGGACGCCCTGCCTTCGATTCCGAATGCACAAAGTGTGTGGTCTTGTTTCTCAGTCTATATTTGGTCGGTCTCGTCAGAGGTTGAATGTAACGAATGGGTGGGAAAGAGCAAGGGGCAGCGGCTGTGTAGAACGAAAACACAAATCCTCAGGGGTGTGAGCGTTTCGAGATGAGTCGTATGCATGTAAATGTTGGTCGTCAGTGACTGTGTGGCCTAATGGATAAGGCGTCGGACTTCGGACCTGAAGATTACAGGTTCGAATGCTGTCACGCTTGTGTTTTTCCAGTTCTGAAAAAGAAACATAACGTTTTAATATAGCAATTGAACAGTACGAAACCGTCTGAATGTTGCTGTTGACCATTTTTTGCTTGGAGATGCTCTTGAGCTTGAAACACACACAACAAGACCAGTGTTAACTAGCGAAATGGTCGGCAGAGTGCCGACACAGCGAGTTTTGACTATCACTTGCACATCTAAAACAACGTCGGGAAGTGACTCGTTCAGCTTTTGAGTCACATAAAGTATGTGTGTTAATTTTGACGCCACTAGCTCTGCATGTTGTCATGCAATTTCTTTACCTCTCAGAAATGATTATGACATAAAAGTGAAGTACGTGACGATTGTGACGTTAGGAAAACATTAGGCATCATGGAGAGATTCTGTATGGGACCACCCAACCCAAACGAGTACTGTGTGACGTGCTACCCGGCAGGTATTCACCGAGGTAGCCGGCTAGCTCAGTCGGTAGAGTGTCAGACTCTTAATCCCAGGGTCGTGGGTTCGAGCCAGACGCTGGGCGGAACGGAATTTTGTTCCGCTGCAAGTGTAAATTACCGTTTTTCTGATTAACGAGATTTAATGGAAATAGCAACTTTAAACTTTGCCTACGTCTCTGTCAGTCGCAAGGAAACTGTATTTGAAGGTGAAGGTGATTTTGTAGACATGTGTGAAAGACATGTTCTGAAATGCAAGTGTTGTTGTTTGGAGAGCACATCGGTTACGTGTCAGATGTGTAGCAAAGCAGTAATTTGTCGCCATAGCTGCAAATATTAGCCGGTAATATGAAGTGTTGTCAGCTAAAGTCTGATGATGCAGACGACCGTAAGGACGAAGTACCCAAGAGTACCGCTAGGCCGCGCCTCTTTAGCTCAGTGGTAGAGCACTGGTCTAATAAACCAGGGGTCGTAAGTTCCATCCTCACAGGAGAAAGATGAATTTTGGAAATCAGTTGCGCGTCGTGGCCGTATAGCAAACAATATCTGTGATGACGAACAATTAGCGACAGGCGTTTTTTTAAGAATTACTCTCAGATGCGATTAAGGCGAATGGCGCAGATAAAGCATTTGCCAAAGGGGTACAGCATAAAGTGGGACGAGGCAGTCTGAATTACGTTTTATAGATGTATTTCCCACATATCTCAGAGCCTCTCGCGATATTCGTCGTCGTCGTCGTCGTCGTCGTCGTCGTCGTCGTCGCCGCCGCCGCTTCTGCAGAAGTAGCAAATGGCAATCGTAGCAAATGCGGCGAGGGACGCCCTGCCTTCGATTCCGAATGCACAAAGTGTGTGGTCTTGTTTCTCAGTCTATATTTGGTCGGTCTCGTCAGAGGTTGGATGTAACGAATGGGTGGGAAAGAGCAAGGGGCAGCGGCTGTGTAGAACGAAAACACAAATCCTCAGGGGTGTGAGCGTTTCGAGATGAGTCGTATGCATGTAAATGTTGGTCGTTAGTGACCGTGTGGCCTAATGGATAAGGCGTCGGACTTCGGATCTGAAGATTACAGGTTCGAATGCTGTCACGCTTGTGTTTTTCCAGTTCTGAAAAAGAAACATAACGTTTTAATGTAGCAATTGAGCAGTACGAAACCGTCTGAATGTTGCTGTTGACCATTTTTTGCTTGGAGATGCTCTTGAGCTTGAAACACACACAACAAGACCGGTGTTAACTAGCGAAATGGTCGGCAGAGTGCCGACACAGCGAGTTTTGACTATCACTTGCACATCTAAAACAACGTCGGGAAGTAACTCGTTCGGCTTTTGAGTCACATAAAGTATGTGTGTTAATTTTGACGCCACTAGCTCTGCATGTTGTCATGCAATTTCTTTACCTCTCAGAAATGATTATGACATAAAAGTGAAGTACGTGACGAGTGTGACGTTAGGAAAACATTAGGCATCATGGAGAGATTCTGTATGGGACCACCCAACCCAAACGAGTACTGTGTGACGTGCTACCCGGCAGGTATTCACCGAGGTAGCCGGCTAGCTCGGTCGGTAGAGTGTCAGACTCTTAATCCTGGGGTCGTGGGTTCGAGCCAGACGCTGGGCGGAACGGAATTTTGTTCCGCTGCAAGTGTAAATTACCGTTTTTCTGATTAACGAGATTTAATGGAAATAGCAACTTTAAACTTTGCCTACGTCTATGTCAGTCGCAAGGAAACTGTATTTGAAGGTGAAGGTGATTTTGTAGACATGTGTGAAAGACATGTTCTGAAATGCAAGTGTTGTTGTTTGGAGAGCACATCGGCTACGTGTCAGATGTGTAGCCAAGCAGTAATTTGTCGCCATAGCTGCAAATATTAGCCGGTAATATGAAGTGTTGTCAGCTAAAGTCTGATGATGCAGACGACCGTAAGGACGAAGCACCTAAGAGTACCGCTAGGCCGCGCCTCTTTAGCTCAGTGGTAGAGCATTGGTCTAATAAACCAGCGGTCGTAAGTTCCATCCTCACAGGAAAAAGATCAATTTTGGAAATCAGTTGCGCGTCGTGGCCGTATAGCAAACAGTATCTGTGATGACGAACAATTAGCGACAGGCGTTTTTTTAAGAATTCCTCTCAGATGCGAATAAGGCGAATGGCGCAGATAAAGCATTTGCCAAAGCGGTACAGCATAAGGTGGGACGAGGCAGTCTGAATTACATTTTATAGATGTATTTCCCACATATCTCAGAGCCTCTCGCGATATTCGTCGTCGTCGTCGTCGTCGTCGTCGCCGCCGCCGCTTCTGCAGAAGTAGCAAATGGCAATCGTAGCAAATGCGGCGAGGGACGCCCTGCCTTCGAATCCGAATGCACAAAGTGTGTGGTCTTGTTTCTCAGTCTATATTTGGTCGGTCTCGTCAGAGGTTGAATGTAACGAATGGGTGGGAAAGAGCAAGGGGCAGCGGCTGTGTAGAACGAAAACACAAATCCTCAGGGGTGTGAGCGTTTCGAGATGAGTCGTATGCATGTAAATGTTGGTCGTCAGTGACCGTGTGGCCCAATGGATAAGGCGTCGGACTTCGGATCTGAAGATTACAGGTTCGAATGCTGTCACGCTTGTGTTTTTCCAGTTCTGAAAAAGAAACATAACGTTTTAATGTAGCAATTGAGCAGTACGAAACCGTCTGAATGTTGCTGTTGACCATTTTTTGCTTGGAGATGCTCTTGAGCTTGAAACACACACAACAAGACCGGTGTTAACTAGCGAAATGGTCGGCAGAGTGCCGACACAGCGAGTTTTGACTATCACTTGCACATCTAAAACAACGTCGGGAAGTAACTCGTTCGGCTTTTGAGTCACATAAAGTATGTGTGTTAATTTTGACGCCACTAGCTCTGCATGTTGTCATGCAATTTCTTTACCTCTCAGAAATGATTATGACATAAAAGTGAAGTACGTGACGAGTGTGACGTTAGGAAAACATTAGGCATCATGGAGAGATTCTGTATGGGACCACCCAACCCAAACGAGTACTGTGTGACGTGCTACCCGGCAGGTATTCACCGAGGTAGCCGGCTAGTTCAGTCGGTAGAGTGTCAGACTCTTAATCCCAGGGTCGTGGGTTCGAGCCAGACGCTAGGCGGAACGGAATTTTGTTCCGCTGCAAGTGTAAATTACCGTTTTTCTGATTAACGAGATTTAATGGAAATAGCAACTTTAAACTTTGCCTACGTCTCTGTCAGTCGCAAGGAAACTGTATTTGAAGGTGAAGGTGATTTTGTAGACATGTGTGAAAGACATGTTCTGAAATGTAGGTGTTGTTGTTTGGAGAGCACATCGGCTACGTGTCAGATGTGTAGCAAAGCAGTAATTTGTCGCCATAGCTGCAAATATTAGCCGGTAATATGAAGTGTTGTCAGCTAAAGTCTGATGATGCAGACGAAAGTAAGGACGAAGTACCTAAGAGTACCGCTAGGCCGCGCCTCTTTAGCTCAGTGGTAGAGCATTGGTCTAATAAACCAGCGGTCGTAAGTTCCATCCTCACAGGAGAAAGATGAATTTTGGAAATCAGTTGCGCGTCGTGGCCGTATAGCAAACAGTATCTGTGATGACGAACAATTAGCGACAGGCGTTTTTTTAAGAATTACTCTCAGATGCGAATAAGGCGAATGGCGCAGATAAAGCATTTGCCAAAGCGGTACAGCATAAGGTGGGACGAGGCAGTCTGAATTACATTTTATAGATGTATTTCCCACATATCTCAGAGCCTCTCGCGATATTCGTCGTCGTCGTCGTCGTCGTCGTCGTCGTCGTCGTCGTCGTCGTCGTCGTCGTCGTCGCCGCCGCCGCTTCTGCAGAAGTAGCAAATGGCAATCGTAGCAAATGCGGCGAGGGACGCCCTGCCTTCGATTCCGAATGCACAAAGTGTGTGGTCTTGTTTCTCAGTCTATATTTGGTCGGTCTCGTCAGAGGTTGAATGTAACGAATGGGTGGGAAAGAGCAAGGGGCAGCGGCTGTGTAGAACGAAAACACAAATCCTCAGGGGTGTGAGCGTTTCGAGATGAGTCGTATGCATGTAAATGTTGGTCGTCAGTGACCGTGTGGCCTAATGGATAAGGCGTTGGACTTCGGATCTGAAGATTACAGGTTCGAATGCTGTCACGCTTGTGTTTTTCCAGTTCTGAAAAAGAAACATAACGTTTTAATCTAGCAATTGAGCAGTACGAAACCGTCTGAATGTTGCTGTTGACCATTTTTTGCTTGGAGATGCTCTTGAGCTTGAAACACACACAACAAGACCGGTGTTAACTAGCGAAATGGTCGGCAGAGTGCCGACACAGCGAGTTTTGACTATCACTTGCACATCTAAAACAACGTCGGGAAGTAACTCGTTCGGCTTTTGAGTCACATAAAGTATGTGTGTTAATTTTGACGCCACTAGCTCTGCATGTTGTCATGCAATTTCTTTACCTCTCAGAAATGATTATGACATAAAAGTGAAGTACGTGACGAGTGTGACGTTAGGAAAACATTAGGCATCATGGAGAGATTCTGTATGGGACCACCCAACCCAAACGAGTACTGTGTGACGTGCTACCCGGCAGGTATTCACCGAGGTAGCCGGCTAGTTCAGTCGGTAGAGTGTCAGACTCTTAATCCCAGGGTCGTGGGTTCGAGCCAGACGCTAGGCGGAACGGAATTTTGTTCCGCTGCAAGTGTAAATTACCGTTTTTCTGATTAACGAGATTTAATGGAAATAGCAACTTTAAACTTTGCCTACGTCTCTGTCAGTCGCAAGGAAACTGTATTTGAAGGTGAAGGTGATTTTGTAGACATGTGTGAAAGACATGTTCTGAAATGCAAGTGTTGTTGTTTGGAGAGCACATCGGCTACGTGTCAGATGTGTAGCCAAGCAGTAATTTGTCGCCATAGCTGCAAATATTAGCCGGTAATATGAAGTGTTGTCAGCTAAAGTCTGATGATGCAGACGACCGTAAGGACGAAGTACCTAAGAGTACCGCTAGGCCGCGCCTCTTTAGCTCAGTGGTAGAGCATTGGTCTAATAAACCAGCGGTCGTAAGTTCCATCCTCACAGGAGAAAGATGAATTTTGGAAATCATTTGCGCGTCGTGGCCGTATAGCAAACAGTATCTGTGATGACGAACAATTAGCGACAGGCGTTTTTTTAAGAATTACTCTCAGATGCGAATAAGGCGAATGGCGCAGATAAAGCATTTGCCAAAGCGGTACAGCATAAGGTGGGACGAGGCAGTCTGAATTACATTTTATAGATGTATTTCCCACATATCTCAGAGCCTCTCGCGATATTCGTCGTCGTCGTCGTCGTCGTCGTCGTCGTCGTCGTCGTCGCCGCCGCCGCTTCTGCAGAAGTAGCAAATGGCAATCGTAGCAAATGCGGCGAGGGACGCCCTGCCTTCGATTCCGAATGCACAAAGTGTGTGGTCTTGTTTCTCAGTCTATATTTGGTCGGTCTCGTCAGAGGTTGAATGTAACGAATGGGTGGGAAAGAGCAAGGGGCAGCGGCTGTGTAGAACGAAAACACAAATCCTCAGGGGTGTGAGCGTTTCGAGATGAGTCGTATGCATGTAAATGTTGGTCGTCAGTGACCGTGTGGCCTAATGGATAAGGCGTTGGACTTCGGATCTGAAGATTACAGGTTCGAATGCTGTCACGCTTGTGTTTTTCCAGTTCTGAAAAAGAAACATAACGTTTTAATCTAGCAATTGAGCAGTACGAAACCGTCTGAATGTTGCTGTTGACCATTTTTTGCTTGGAGATGCTCTTGAGCTTGAAACACACACAACAAGACCGGTGTTAACTAGCGAAATGGTCGGCAGAGTGCCGACACAGCGAGTTTTGACTATCACTTGCACATCTAAAACAACGTCGGGAAGTAACTCGTTCGGCTTTTGAGTCACATAAAGTATGTGTGTTAATTTTGACGCCACTAGCTCTGCATGTTGTCATGCAATTTCTTTACCTCTCAGAAATGATTATGACATAAAAGTGAAGTACGTGACGAGTGTGACGTTAGGAAAACATTAGGCATCATGGAGAGATTCTGTATGGGACCACCCAACCCAAACGAGTACTGTGTGACGTGCTACCCGGCAGGTATTCACCGAGGTAGCCGGCTAGTTCAGTCGGTAGAGTGTCAGACTCTTAATCCCAGGGTCGTGGGTTCGAGCCAGACGCTAGGCGGAACGGAATTTTGTTCCGCTGCAAGTGTAAATTACCGTTTTTCTGATTAACGAGATTTAATGGAAATAGCAACTTTAAACTTTGCCTACGTCTCTGTCAGTCGCAAGGAAACTGTATTTGAAGGTGAAGGTGATTTTGTAGACATGTGTGAAAGACATGTTCTGAAATGCAAGTGTTGTTGTTTGGAGAGCACATCGGCTACGTGTCAGATGTGTAGCCAAGCAGTAATTTGTCGCCATAGCTGCAAATATTAGCCGGTAATATGAAGTGTTGTCAGCTAAAGTCTGATGATGCAGACGACCGTAAGGACGAAGTACCTAAGAGTACCGCTAGGCCGCGCCTCTTTAGCTCAGTGGTAGAGCATTGGTCTAATAAACCAGCGGTCGTAAGTTCCATCCTCACAGGAGAAAGATGAATTTTGGAAATCATTTGCGCGTCGTGGCCGTATAGCAAACAGTATCTGTGATGACGAACAATTAGCGACAGGCGTTTTTTTAAGAATTACTCTCAGATGCGAATAAGGCGAATGGCGCAGATAAAGCATTTGCCAAAGCGGTACAGCATAAGGTGGGACGAGGCAGTCTGAATTACATTTTATAGATGTATTTCCCACATATCTCAGAGCCTCTCGCGATATTCGTCGTCGTCGTCGTCGTCGTCGTCGTCGTCGTCGTCGTCGTCGTCGTCGCCGCCGCCGCTTCTGCAGAAGTAGCAAATGGCAATCGTAGCAAATGCGGCGAGGGACGCCCTGCCTTCGATTCCGAATGCACAAAGTGTGTGGTCTTGTTTCTCAGTCTATATTTGGTCGGTCTCGTCAGAGGTTGAATGTAACGAATGGGTGGGAAAGAGCAAGGGGCAGCGGCTGTGTAGAACGAAAACACAAATCCTCAGGGGTGTGAGCGTTTCGAGATGAGTCGTATGCATGTAAATGTTGGTCGTCAGTGACCGTGTGGCCTAATGGATAAGGCGTTGGACTTCGGATCTGAAGATTACAGGTTCGAATGCTGTCACGCTTGTGTTTTTCCAGTTCTGAAAAAGAAACATAACGTTTTAATCTAGCAATTGAGCAGTACGAAACCGTCTGAATGTTGCTGTTGACCATTTTTTGCTTGGAGATGCTCTTGAGCTTGAAACACACACAACAAGACCGGTGTTAACTAGCGAAATGGTCGGCAGAGTGCCGACACAGCGAGTTTTGACTATCACTTGCACATCTAAAACAACGTCGGGAAGTAACTCGTTCGGCTTTTGAGTCACATAAAGTATGTGTGTTAATTTTGACGCCACTAGCTCTGCATGTTGTCATGCAATTTCTTTACCTCTCAGAAATGATTATGACATAAAAGTGAAGTACGTGACGAGTGTGACGTTAGGAAAACATTAGGCATCATGGAGAGATTCTGTATGGGACCACCCAACCCAAACGAGTACTGTGTGACGTGCTACCCGGCAGGTATTCACCGAGGTAGCCGGCTAGTTCAGTCGGTAGAGTGTCAGACTCTTAATCCCAGGGTCGTGGGTTCGAGCCAGACGCTAGGCGGAACGGAATTTTGTTCCGCTGCAAGTGTAAATTACCGTTTTTCTGATTAACGAGATTTAATGGAAATAGCAACTTTAAACTTTGCCTACGTCTCTGTCAGTCGCAAGGAAACTGTATTTGAAGGTGAAGGTGATTTTGTAGACATGTGTGAAAGACATGTTCTGAAATGCAAGTGTTGTTGTTTGGAGAGCACATCGGCTACGTGTCAGATGTGTAGCCAAGCAGTAATTTGTCGCCATAGCTGCAAATATTAGCCGGTAATATGAAGTGTTGTCAGCTAAAGTCTGATGATGCAGACGACCGTAAGGACGAAGTACCTAAGAGTACCGCTAGGCCGCGCCTCTTTAGCTCAGTGGTAGAGCATTGGTCTAATAAACCAGCGGTCGTAAGTTCCATCCTCACAGGAGAAAGATGAATTTTGGAAATCATTTGCGCGTCGTGGCCGTATAGCAAACAGTATCTGTGATGACGAACAATTAGCGACAGGCGTTTTTTTAAGAATTACTCTCAGATGCGAATAAGGCGAATGGCGCAGATAAAGCATTTGCCAAAGCGGTACAGCATAAGGTGGGACGAGGCAGTCTGAATTACATTTTATAGATGTATTTCCCACATATCTCAGAGCCTCTCGCGATATTCGTCGTCGTCGTCGTCGTCGTCGTCGTCGTCGTCGTCGTCGTCGCCGCCGCCGCTTCTGCAGAAGTAGCAAATGGCAATCGTAGCAAATGCGGCGAGGGACGCCCTGCCTTCGATTCCGAATGCACAAAGTGTGTGGTCTTGTTTCTCAGTCTATATTTGGTCGGTCTCGTCAGAGGTTGAATGTAACGAATGGGTGGGAAAGAGCAAGGGGCAGCGGCTGTGTAGAACGAAAACACAAATCCTCAGGGGTGTGAGCGTTTCGAGATGAGTCGTATGCATGTAAATGTTGGTCGTCAGTGACCGTGTGGCCTAATGGATAAGGCGTTGGACTTCGGATCTGAAGATTACAGGTTCGAATGCTGTCACGCTTGTGTTTTTCCAGTTCTGAAAAAGAAACATAACGTTTTAATCTAGCAATTGAGCAGTACGAAACCGTCTGAATGTTGCTGTTGACCATTTTTTGCTTGGAGATGCTCTTGAGCTTGAAACACACACAACAAGACCGGTGTTAACTAGCGAAATGGTCGGCAGAGTGCCGACACAGCGAGTTTTGACTATCACTTGCACATCTAAAACAACGTCGGGAAGTAACTCGTTCGGCTTTTGAGTCACATAAAGTATGTGTGTTAATTTTGACGCCACTAGCTCTGCATGTTGTCATGCAATTTCTTTACCTCTCAGAAATGATTATGACATAAAAGTGAAGTACGTGACGAGTGTGACGTTAGGAAAACATTAGGCATCATGGAGAGATTCTGTATGGGACCACCCAACCCAAACGAGTACTGTGTGACGTGCTACCCGGCAGGTATTCACCGAGGTAGCCGGCTAGCTCAGTCGTTGGGCACAGTCAGCCAGCGGCTGCGCTGGAGGTCGGACGTGCCGTGCTGTGTGCTGTGCTGCGTTAGCTCCGCGTGGTAAGTCTCTGCTCTTGCTGCAACGCGTCGCTGTCTATAGTATTTGTGTAGACATGAAAAAGAATTAAGAGATGTCGCAACCGCAACGAAAAGATACTTTGAAATTCACGTTTGATCGCAACTTTGTCCGACCGAGGTCATTTGATGTTGAACAGTGGTTAGAGGATGATGTTAAAATAGGACTTGATGATATTATCGGCATACATTTCTCGATTATGAACAGTGTGGTTTTCGTGAAACTTGCCAGTCCAGAATTGTGTGAAAGGATAGTTCGATCTTGTGGTGGCATTCTGAAATTTAAACATGCTGACGGAAATGTTGGGGAGGTTACCGTTGCCCATGCTGGTCTAGGTATTCGGACCGTGCGAGTCTTTGAACTTCCCTTTGAAATTACAAGTGACCAGATAAATGCTGTTATTGCTCCATACGGGAAAGTTTTGAGTAATATTGCCGAACGGTGGTCTGCTGCACACAAATTCCCTGTTTTGAATGGTGTGCGCCAATTAAAAGTCGAATTGCAGAAGCACATTCCGTCGTTTATAAACGTCTGCGGATATAGAGCTGTTGTGATGTATGATGACCAACCGAAAACGTGTGCTGTCTGCAATTTACCAGGCCACGTTCGTGCAGACTGTGTTCAAAGGCGAGTGGCGCAACTGCCTGCCGGCGATGCCGTCAGGCCCCCTGCTATGTCAACGCTGCCCGTGACGTATGTCGCCGTAGCGCGCGGTTTTGCAAGTGCCACTGCGCCCCCCGAAGTTACTACGAATACCGACCCACAAGCGACCGACCAACCGACCGACTCAGGTGTAGCATCTGTAGACACTCAACCCTCCTGCGAAGTCATATCTGCTCCTGCCCTTGTCGCCGTGGAATCGCCCAATGAGGCAATGGATACGGACGCGACCTCAGTCGCTTCGGGTAGTGCTCCTCTGCATCCTGGAGCTTCTTTAGGAGGTATCAAAAGCGTATCAGGTGCACAGAAAACGGACTCGCAACCAGCCGTTTCTAGTGGTGCTCTTCCGAATCCTGCAGCTGCCTTAGGCACTGACCACAGCCCGTCAAGTGCAATGAAATCAGACCTGGCGTCAGTCACTTCGAGTAGTGCTACTTTGCAACCTGAGGCTTCTTCAGGTACCGTCCAAAGTCCACCACGAGACGCATCTCCCAAGAAATCTAAAAAACGGAGGATCGCGCGTCAAGGTGCAGAGCAGACTGCACCACAACTGCGTGAACAGGCGAAGCAAATAGGGGGCAAAATACGTCAATCTGCATCTGAGAACTTGCAGTGCAATCAGCAGTCATCTAACGAAGACCCTGTGTCCTTGGATAGTACCTCCGGTTCTGCCAGTTTGCCCTCCGATGACGTAGCAATTACCCGAACCGAAGATAAAAATCACCAGCAAACACCTGAATATAGTGCACCACTTAATGACGAACCGATGACAGGGCTGTCGAATCCGTGGGCAGACGATGTCGACGACACTACAAAGGAGGACGAAATTATGGACACCACAGGAACCGTTACAGTCACCACGATGGCCACACCACGCGGTGACGTCGTCTTGAATGTCATCGCCGCGACGGATACTGTCCCAGACACGGAGAAGCCGACTGATCCCTTCCCAAGTCATGAATATTTCTAGTCTGAACGGTTTTACTGACTTGTGTCCACATGTCTCTCGGGTCAGATTTCTTAATGTTTTTTCGAAATGATATGTTGCCAGAGTTTTTCCTAATTACACTCCCGTCTTGGCTAACGTAGTTCCGTTGCAGGCCTATAAGATCGCTACGCTGAACATCAATAAAATTTGTAGCCCATTTAATTTACAAAATTTAAAAGATTTCCTGTATGCAGCTGATGTGGACATTTTGTTTTTACAAGAAGTAACAAACATCGAACTTGACTTCATACAGGGGTATAATGCTATAGTCAATCCTGGAATTGGATGTGATTTGGGTACCGCATTTCTTTTCAAAGAGGGCGTCGTCATTACAGACGTAACAAAACTGCCTAACGGCAGAGGCATTGCCGGCACGCTTTATAACACCAGGATTATTAATGTCTATGCCCCATCTGGTTCTACCAATCGGTGCCAACGAGCACAGTTTTTTAAGGAGGGAATTGTTCCTTTGTTTGGTGTACACTGCACCCATACCGTCCTTGGAGGCGACTTTAACAGTGTCATACATGCCAAAGACCAAACTCCGAACTACAACAAATCGCCGGACCTGGAACGTATCGTCACCGACCTCCGTTTAACTGATTCGTGGGAGCAAAAGCACGGCGCGGCACCCGGCTTTACCCACCTCACTAATCATTCAGCGAGCCGGTTGGATCGAATATATGTCTCGCCCAATCTGAAACACCGCATCCTGCAGTCTGAAGTTTGGCCAACCGTTTTTTCGGACCACGCTGCATATATATGCACATTAAATTTGGAACGACAAGGAACCTGTCGATATAAAGGGCCATGGAAACTTAATGTTTCACACTTAAAAGATCCTGCCTGTCGAGAAGCCTTTCTCACCACTTGGAGAGCCTGCGAGACCAAACTCAGCTCTTACCACTCGACCTTGGATTGGTGGCTCAAATGCGCCAAACCTCAGATCCGGAGATGTTTCATCAACTACTCCCGGGAGAAGAGCTTTTGGCGGAAAAGAACGATAGAATTTTACTTTCATTGTCTCCGAGAACTCTACCTGCAAGGTGCTACAGCTATTGGGAACCATGGGAGAATTAAAAAATTCCAGGCAAAAATACTGACATTAAGGCGACAACAGCTTGAAGGATACCAAATAAGGTCAAGAGCAGAGACTGTGGCGCAAAAAGAAGCCACTTCGATATATCATGTGATTCGTGAAACTAAACGAGGATTCCGCAAAATACTGACGGAGCTTAAAACTGATAATGGAACCACCTTGACAATGCACAACGACATAAAAGCAGAAATACTAACCCATTTCGACAACTTGTTTTCACATAAAGAGGTAGACGAAAAAGCACAGGACGATTTACTGACCCACCTGCAAGGACGCGTTGGTAACGCGTACGCGGAAGCTCTAATAGCGGAGGCGACCGAAGACGATGTACACTATGCTGTCTATCAAAGTGCAAAAAATAAATCCCCTGGAGCTGACGGCATACCAGCAGAATTTTATCAAGTCTTCTGGGAACATATAAAACATAGAATTACATGCATCTGTAATGAACTTCTGAACCTCAATAAGGAGATACCGAAAGATTTTCGTGAAGGTATGATAGTGTTAATCGCAAAAAAACGGCTGGCAAGAAAATTGGAAATTTGAGACCAATCACTCTGCTGAACAGTGACTATAAAATTTTTTCGCGGCTCTTAGCCCACAGACTTAAAAATGTAATGGCCAGCGTCACCGGCCCATATCAGTCTAGCGTGGGCAAAGATAGGAAAATTCAGCAGACGCTGTCCGACTACCGCGACATAATTTCAATAGCAGAAGTATGTCGACTAAAATGTGCCATCGTGTCGTTAGATTTCGATAAAGCCTTCGACAGGATCAGCCACTCCTACCTCCTGAAAACGATGGGCGCAATGGGTTTTCCGCCGAGATTCGTCGACCTCATACGACGTTTGGTAACGAATAACTCCTCCAGAATCATCATAAATGGACAGCCTAGCCGGCCAGTCGAGATCGCATGTTCCGTCAGGCAAGGTTGTCCGTTGTCTATGGCACTTTTTGCCATGGCCATCGAACCTTTGCTCGCTACCTTGACTCAGCGGTTACAAGGATTGCAAATACGAGGAAACAAAATAATATGTAAAGCTTATGCGGACGATGTTGGGTTTCTCGTTATGAATGTAGCGGAAGTCGAGACGGCAATGCACATAATAGAAAAATACGAACGAGCGTCAGCCGCGAGGTTAAACAAAACCAAGTCCGGCATATTCAATATCGGATGTGGCATTGGCATGAGCACACACGGTCAGTTACGTGAGCTAACAGCCTTGAAGTGTCTCGGCATTGATTTCCGAAAAAATATACGTCAAACTATTGCGGCCAACTATAGACAAGTACTAACTACCATACGAGCTAGTGTACGGACACATAGTATTCGACAATTAAATGAAATTCAGAGAGTGTCTTTAGCGAACGTCTCTCTTACTTCCAAAGTCAATTATGTCGCCCAGATACTGCCAATACCCGCCGGCATCGCCAAACAAATTATGTCAGCAATAGGCTATTTTGTGAGCCGTGGCCACATATTTAAAATCCAGTATGACACTCTGACGCTCGCCACTAATAATGGCGGCTTAAACTTAACGAATGTTACTAAAAAGTCGCAGGCTCTGTACATCTCCAATACATTTCAACAATGGAGACAATCCGGCAGCTGTATCGCCGCGGACTTGCTATCTGAAATAGCTCCAGATGACCTCTCTCCACCCATTAATGTGCAGCACATACCGAGCGGACTTTACCATTTACGATGGTTTTTAATAGAATATAGCTACCTACGTTCAAGAATTCCGGAAAAAGACATGACAAACGTAAAAGAAATATATGGCAAATTGATGGGAGAAAAGAAGAACAACAAAATAGAACAAAACTATCCATGTTCTAACTGGAAAGTGATATGGGCAAATATTCATAACCGTAACTTAGCTACTCATCTGAAAGCAACATGGTACTTTGTTGTAAATAGGAAAGTTGCAACAAACTCGAAACTTCATTCGATCCACTTAGCGGATTCGCCTTTGTGTGCAACGTGTAGTTTAATTGATAACGAAGAACATCGTTTCGTGTGCGATAAGGTTAAAGATATCTGGCTGAATGTCCGACGAAAGCTGGCACTCATCCTTCGAACGTCACCTAACGCTATAACGCCTGCGGACTTTTTGACACCGGATGATGTACCCTTTCCTAACACGAAACGCAACGCAGTCAATTGGCTGAAAGCGGCAACGGTCCATTACCTCTTCACGAAGGAAGAGAAAAGCCAAGAGGATTTTTGGATCTCTCTGCTAACTGAGCATCACATGTTACTGAAGACTAGTAAATATAAAGAAACATACGCAAATTTTTTAATCAAGACCTTGATGTAAAAGAATTAACAAGAAATATCTGCGGACGCAGAAGACAAACGTAAAAGAGTGTTTACCACTACTAACTTACTTAACAATCGTGAAAAAAAAAAAAAAAAAAAAAAAAATTATTTTAGTTTTTACCGGAATTGCCGTTCTTTGAGTTCAACGTTTATTAATTTATTTTTCAAGAAGCCATTATAAATAGTTGCTTCTCACCGAATATGGTTTGTTTTTTAAGCATTTTCAGAGAGAAGAGGCAGTTTCGAAATGCCCTCTGACGTTTCTTTGTCAAGGAAGACTATTTGCTTTAAGTGTGACAACAAAAAACAGCGATGAAGAAGGAAACAAACTGAACATAACTTCTGTTTCTACCTACTGAAGACTTCATTCTTTTTTCACATTATCAATAAGCCCAAAGAAGGGGTACATTAGTTTCTCCACGATAAAGGGATTAACTTCGTCTCATCAGTTTATGGTAATGTACATGGCGTGAGAAGCCGACGCCGATGAAGGCGAATTATGGAGAGCGCAAGGATGGGCTAAAAGGGGTGATGGGAGGCCCAAAAAAAAAAAAAAAAAAAAAAAAAAAAAAAAAAAAAAAAAAGTCGGTAGAGTGTCAGACTCTTAATCCCAGGGTCGTGGGTTCTAGCCAGACGCTGGGCGGAATGGAATTTAGTTCCGCTTCAAGTGTATATTACTGTTTTTCTGATTAACGAGATTTAATGGAAATAGCAACTTTAAACTTTGCCTACGTCTCTGTCAGTCGCAAGGAAACTGTATTTGAAGGTGAAGGTGATTTTGTAGACATGTGTGAAAGACATGTTCTGAAATGCAAGTGTTGTTGTTTGGAGAGCACATCGGTTACGTGTCAGATGTGTAGCCAAGCAGTAATTTGTCGCCATAGCTGCAAATATTAGCCGGTAATATGAAGTGTTGTCAGCTAAAGTCTGATGATGCAGACGACCGTAAGGACGAAGTACCTAAGAGTACCGCTAGGCCGCGCCTCTTTAGCTCAGTGGTAGAGCATTGGTCTAATAAACCAGCGGTCGTAAGTTCCATCCTCACAGGAGAAAGATGAATTTTGGAAATCAGTTGCGCGTCGTGGCCGTATAGCAAACAGTATCTGTGATGACGAACAATTAGCGACAGGCGTTTTTTTAAGAATTACTCTCAGATGCGAATAAGGCGAATGGCGCAGATAAAGCATTTGCCAAAGCGGTACAGCATAAGGTGGGACGAGGCAGTCTGAATTACATTTTATAGATGTATTTCCCACATATCTCAGAGCCTCTCGCGATATTCGTCGTCGTCGTCGTCGTCGTCGTCGCCGCCGCCGCTTCTGCAGAAGTAGCAAATGGCAATCGTAGCAAATGCGGCGAGGGACGCCCTGCCTTCGATTCCGAATGCACAAAGTGTGTGGTCTTGTTTCTCAGTCTATATTTGGTCGGTCTCGTCAGAGGTTGAATGTAACGAATGGGTGGGAAAGAGCAAGGGGCAGCGGCTGTGTAGAACGAAAACACAAATCCTCAGGGGTGTGAGCGTTTCGAGATGAGTCGTCTGCATGTAAATGTTGGTCGTCAGTGACCGTGTGGCCTAATGGATAAGGCGTCGGACTTCGGATCTGAAGATTACAGGTTCGAATGCTGTCACGCTTGTGTTTTTCCAGTTCTGAAAAAGAAACATAACGTTTTAATGTAGCAATTGAGCAGTACGAAACCGTCTGAATGTTGCTGTTGACCATTTTTTGCTTGGAGATGCTCTTGAGCTAGAAACACACACAACAAGACCGGTGTTAACTAGCGAAATGGTCGGCAGAGTGCCGACACAGCGAGTTTTGACTATCACTTGCACATCTAAAACAACGTCGGGAAGTAACTCGTTCGGCTTTTGAGTCACATAAAGTATGTGTGTTAATTTTGACGCCACTAGCTCTGCATGTTGTCATGCAATTTCTTTACCTCTCAGAAATGATTGTGACATAAAAGTGAAGTACGTGACGAGTGTGACGTTAGGAAAACATTAGGCATCATGGAGAGATTCTGTATGGGACCACCCAACCCAAACGAGTACTGTGTGACGTGCTACCCGGCATGTAGTCACCGAGGTAGCCGGCTAGCTCAGTCGGTAGAGTGTCAGACTCTTAATCCCAGGGTCGTGGGTTTGAGCCAGACGCTGGGCGGAACGGAATTTTGTTCCGCTGCAAGTGTAAATTACCGTTTTTCTGATTAACGTGATTTAATGGAAATAGCAACTTTAAACTTTGCCTACGTCTCTGTCAGTCGCAAGGAAACTGTATTTGAAGGTGAAGGTGATTTTGTAGATATGTGTGAAAGACATGTTCTGAAATGCAAGTGTTGTTGTTTGGAGAGCACGTCGGTTACGTGTCAGATGTGTAGCCAAGCAGTAATTTGTCGCCATAGCTGCAAATATTAGCCGGTAATATGAAGTGTTGTCAGCTAAAGTCTGATGATGGAGACGACCGTAAGGACGAAGTACCTAAGAGTACCGCTAGGCCGCGCCTCTTTAGCTCAGTGGTAGAGCATTGGTCTAATAAACCAGCGGTCGTAAGTTCCATCCTCAGAGGAGAAAGATGAATTTTGGAAATCAGTTGCGCGTCGTGGCCGTATAGCAAACAGTATCTGTGATGACGAACAATTAGCGACAGGCGTTTTTTTAAGAATTACTCTCAGATGCGAATAAGGCGAATGGCGCAGATAAAGCATTGGCCAAAGCGGTACAGCATAAGGTGGGACGAGGCAGTCTGAATTACATTTTATAGATGTATTTCCCACATATCTCAGAGCCTCTCGCGATATTCGTCGTCGTCGTCGTCGTCGTCGTCGCCGCCGCCGCTTCTGCAGAAGTAGCAAATGGCAATCGTAGCAAATGCGGCGAGGGACGCCCTGCCTTCGATTCCGAATGCACAAAGTGTGTGGTCTTGTTTCTCAGTCTATATTTGGTCGGTCTCGTCAGAGGTTGAATGTAACGAATGGGTGGGAAAGAGCAAGGGGCAGCGGCTGTGTAGAACGAAAACACAAATCCTCAGGGGTGTGAGCGTTTCGAGATGAGTCGTATGCATGTAAATGTTGGTCGTCAGTGACCGTGTGGCCTAATGGATAAGGCGTTGGACTTCGGATCTGAAGATTACAGGTTCGAATGCCGTCACGCTTGTGTTTTTCCAGTTCTGAAAAAGAAACATAACGTTTTAATGTAGCAATTGAGCAGTACGAAACCGTCTGAATGTTGCTGTTGACCATTTTTTGCTTGGAGATGCTCTTGAGCTTGAAACACACACAACAAGACCGGTGTTAACTAGCGAAATGGTCGGCAGAGTGCCGACACAGCGAGTTTTGACTATCACTTGCACATCTAAAACAACGTCGGGAAGTAACTCGTTCGGCTTTTGAGTCACATAAAGTATGTGTGTTAATTTTGACGCCACTAGCTCTGCATGTTGTCATGCAATTTCTTTACCTCTCAGAAATGATTATGACATAAAAGTGAAGTACGTGACGAGTGTGACGTTAGGAAAACATTAGGCATCATGGAGAGATTCTGTATGGGACCACCCAACCCAAACGAGTACTGTGTGACGTGCTACCCGGCAGGTATTCACCGAGGTAGCCGGCTAGCTCAGTCGGTAGAGTGTCAGACTCTTAATCCCAGGGTCGTGGGTTCGAGCCAGACGCTGGGCGGAATGGAATTTAGTTCCGCTTCAAGTGTATATTACCGTTTTTCTGATTAACGAGATTTAATGGAAATAGCAACTTTAAACTTTGCCTACGTCTCTGTCAGTCGCAAGGAAACTGTATTTGAAGGTGAAGGTGATTTTGTAGACATGTGTGAAAGACATGTTCTGAAATGCAAGTGTTGTTGTTTGGAGAGCACATCGGTTACGTGTCAGATGTGTAGCCAAGCAGTAATTTGTCGCCATAGCTGCAAATATTAGCCGGTAATATGAAGTGTTGTCAGCTAAAGTCTGATGATGCAGACGACCGTAAGGACGAAGTACCTAAGAGTACCGCTAGGCCGCGCCTCTTTAGCTCAGTGGTAGAGCATTGGTCTAATAAACCAGCGGTCGTAAGTTCCATCCTCACAGGAGAAAGATGAATTTTGGAAATCAGTTGCGCGTCGTGGCCGTATAGCAAACAGTATCTGTGATGACGAACAATTAGCGACAGGCGTTTTTTTAAGAATTACTCTCAGATGCGAATAAGGCGAATGGCGCAGATAAAGCATTTGCCAAAGCGGTACAGCATAAGGTGGGACGAGGCAGTCTGAATTACATTTTATAGATGTATTTCCCACATATCTCAGAGCCTCTCGCGATATTCGTCGTCGTCGTCGTCGTCGTCGTCGTCGCCGCCGCCGCTTCTGCAGAAGTAGCAAATGGCAATCGTAGCAAATGCGGCGAGGGACGCCCTGCCTTCGATTCCGAATGCACAAAGTGTGTGGTCTTGTTTCTCAGTCTATATTTGGTCGGTCTCGTCAGAGGTTGAATGTAACGAATGGGTGGGAAAGAGCAAGGGGCAGCGGCTGTGTAGAACGAAAACACAAATCCTCAGGGGTGTGAGCGTTTCGAGATGAGTCGTATGCATGTAAATGTTGGTCGTCAGTGACCGTGTGGCCTAATGGATAAGGCGTCGGACTTCGGATCTGAAGATTACAGGTTCGAATGCTGTCACGCTTGTGTTTTTCCAGTTCTGAAAAAGAAACATAACGTTTTAATGTAGCAATTGAGCAGTACGAAACCGTCTGAATGTTGCTGTTGACCATTTTTTGCTTGGAGATGCTCTTGAGCTTGAAACACACACAACAAGACCGGTGTTAACTAGCGAAATGGTCGGCAGAGTGCCGACACAGCGAGTTTTGACTATCACTTGCACATCTAAAACAACGTCGGGAAGTAACTCGTTCGGCTTTTGAGTCACATAAAGTATGTGTGTTAATTTTGACGCCACTAGCTCTGCATGTTGTCATGCAATTTCTTTACCTCTCAGAAATGATTATGACATAAAAGTGAAGTACGTGACGAGTGTGACGTTAGGAAAACATTAGGCATCATGGAGAGATTCTGTATGGGACCACCCAACCCAAACGAGTACTGTGTGACGTGCTACCCGGCAGGTATTCACCGAGGTAGCCGGCTAGTTCAGTCGGTAGAGTGTCAGACTCTTAATCCCAGGGTCGTGGGTTCGAGCCAGACGCTGGGCGGAACAGAATTTTGTTCCGCTGCAAGTGTAAATTACCGTTTTTATGATTAACGAGATTTAATGGAAATAGCAACTTTAAACTTTGCCTACGTCTCTGTCAGTCGCAAGGAAACTGTATTTGAAGGTGAAGGTGATTTTGTAGACATGTGTGAAAGACATGTTCTGAAATGCAAGTGTTGTTGTTTGGAGAGCACATCGGTTACGTGTCAGATGTGTAGCCAAGCAGTAATTTGTCGCCATAGCTGCAAATATTAGCCGGTAATATGAAGTGTTGTCAGCTAAAGTCTGATGATGCAGACGACCGTAAGGACGAAGTACCCAAGAGTACCGCTAGGCCGCGCCTCTTTAGCTCAGTGGTAGAGCATTGGTCTAATAAACCAGCGGTCGTAAGTTCCATCCTCACAGGAGAAAGATGAATTTTGGAAATCAGTTGCGCGTCGTGGCCGTATAGCAAACAGTATCTGTAATGACGAACAATTAGCGACAGGCGTTTTTTTAAGAATTACTCTCAGATGCGAATAAGGCGAATGGCGCAGATAAAGCATTTGCCAAAGCGGTACAGCATAAGGTGGGACGAGGCAGTCTGAATTACATTTTATAGATGTATTTCCCACATATCTCAGAGCCTCTCGCGATATTCGTCGTCGTCGTCGTCGTCGTCGTCGTCGTCGTCGCCGCCGCCGCTTCTGCAGAAGTAGCAAATGGCAATCGTAGCAAATGCGGCGAGGGACGCCCTGCCTTCGATTCCGAATGCACAAAGTGTGTGGTCTTGTTTCTCAGTCTATATTTGGTCGGTCTCGTCAGAGGTTGAATGTAACGAATGGGTGGGAAAGAGCAAGGGGCAGCGGCTGTGTAGAACGAAAACACAAATCCTCAGGGGTGTGAGCGTTTCGAGATGAGTCGTATGCATGTAAATGTTGGTCGTCAGTGACCGTGTGGCCTAATGGATAAGGCGTCGGACTTCGGATCTGAAGATTACAGGTTCGAATGCTGTCACGCTTGTGTTTCTCCAGTTCTGAAAAAGAAACATAACGTTTTAATGTAGCAATTGAGCAGTACGAAACCGTCTGAATGTTGCTGTTGACCATTTTTTGCTTGGAGATGCTCTTGAGCTTGAAACACACACAACAAGACCGGTGTTAACTAGCGAAATGGTCGGCAGAGTGCCGACACAGCGAGTTTTGACTATCACTTGCACATCTAAAACAACGTCGGGAAGTAACTCGTTCGGCTTTTGAGTCACATAAAGTATGTGTGTTAATTTTGACGCCACTAGCTCTGCATGTTGTCATGCAATTTCTTTACCTCTCAGAAATGATTATGACATAAAAGTGAAGTACGTGACGAGTGTGACGTTAGGAAAACATTAGGCATCATGGAGAGATTCTGTATGGGACCACCCAACCCAAACGAGTACTGTGTGACGTGCTACCCGGCAGGTATTCACCGAGGTAGCCGGCTAGTTCAGTCGGTAGAGTGTCAGACTCTTAATCCCAGGGTCGTGGGTTCGAGCCAGACGCTGGGCGGAACAGAATTTTGTTCCGCTGCAAGTGTAAATTACCGTTTTTATGATTAACGAGATTTAATGGAAATAGCAACTTTAAACTTTGCCTACGTCTCTGTCAGTCGCAAGGAAACTGTATTTGAAGGTGAAGGTGATTTTGTAGACATGTGTGAAAGACATGTTCTGAAATGCAAGTGTTGTTGTTTGGAGAGCACATCGGTTACGTGTCAGATGTGTAGCCAAGCAGTAATTTGTCGCCATAGCTGCAAATATTAGCCGGTAATATGAAGTGTTGTCAGCTAAAGTCTGATGATGCAGACGACCGTAAGGACGAAGTACCCAAGAGTACCGCTAGGCCGCGCCTCTTTAGCTCAGTGGTAGAGCATTGGTCTAATAAACCAGCGGTCGTAAGTTCCATCCTCACAGGAGAAAGATGAATTTTGGAAATCAGTTGCGCGTCGTGGCCGTATAGCAAACAGTATCTGTAATGACGAACAATTAGCGACAGGCGTTTTTTTAAGAATTACTCTCAGATGCGAATAAGGCGAATGGCGCAGATAAAGCATTTGCCAAAGCGGTACAGCATAAGGTGGGACGAGGCAGTCTGAATTACATTTTATAGATGTATTTCCCACATATCTCAGAGCCTCTCGCGATATTCGTCGTCGTCGTCGTCGTCGTCGTCGTCGTCGTCGTCGTCGCCGCCGCTTCTGCAGAAGTAGCAAATGGCAATCGTAGCAAATGCGGCGAGGGACGCCCTGCCTTCGATTCCGAATGCACAAAGTGTGTGGTCTTGTTTCTCAGTCTATATTTGGTCGGTCTCGTCAGAGGTTGAATGTAACGAATGGGTGGGAAAGAGCAAGGGGCAGCGGCTGTGTAGAACGAAAACACAAATCCTCAGGGGTGTGAGCGTTTCGAGATGAGTCGTATGCATGTAAATGTTGGTCGTCAGTGACCGTGTGGCCTAATGGATAAGGCGTCGGACTTCGGATCTGAAGATTACAGGTTCGAATGCTGTCACGCTTGTGTTTCTCCAGTTCTGAAAAAGAAACATAACGTTTTAATGTAGCAATTGAGCAGTACGAAACCGTCTGAATGTTGCTGTTGACCATTTTTTGCTTGGAGATGCTCTTGAGCTTGAAACACACACAACAAGACCGGTGTTAACTAGCGAAATGGTCGGCAGAGTGCCGACACAGCGAGTTTTGACTATCACTTGCACATCTAAAACAACGTCGGGAAGTAACTCGTTCGGCTTTTGAGTCACATAAAGTATGTGTGTTAATTTTGACGCCACTAGCTCTGCATGTTGTCATGCAATTTCTTTACCTCTCAGAAATGATTATGACATAAAAGTGAAGTACGTGACGAGTGTGACGTTAGGAAAACATTAGGCATCATGGAGAGATTCTGTATGGGACCACCCAACCCAAACGAGTACTGTGTGACGTGCTACCCGGCAGGTATTCACCGAGGTAGCCGGCTAGTTCAGTCGGTAGAGTGTCAGACTCTTAATCCCAGGGTCGTGGGTTCGAGCCAGACGCTGGGCGGAACAGAATTTTGTTCCGCTGCAAGTGTAAATTACCGTTTTTATGATTAACGAGATTTAATGGAAATAGCAACTTTAAACTTTGCCTACGTCTCTGTCAGTCGCAAGGAAACTGTATTTGAAGGTGAAGGTGATTTTGTAGACATGTGTGAAAGACATGTTCTGAAATGCAAGTGTTGTTGTTTGGAGAGCACATCGGTTACGTGTCAGATGTGTAGCCAAGCAGTAATTTGTCGCCATAGCTGCAAATATTAGCCGGTAATATGAAGTGTTGTCAGCTAAAGTCTGATGATGCAGACGACCGTAAGGACGAAGTACCTAAGAGTACCGCTAGGCCGCGCCTCTTTAGCTCAGTGGTAGAGCATTGGTCTAATAAACCAGCGGTCGTAAGTTCCATCCTCACAGGAGAAAGATGAATTTTGGAAATCAGTTGCGCGTCGTGGCCGTATAGCAAACAGTATCTGTAATGACGAACAATTAGCGACAGGCGTTTTTTTAAGAATTACTCTCAGATGCGAATAAGGCGAATGGCGCAGATAAAGCATTTGCCAAAGCGGTACAGCATAAGGTGGGACGAGGCAGTCTGAATTACATTTTATAGATGTATTTCCCACATATCTCAGAGCCTCTCGCGATATTCGTCGTCGTCGTCGTCGTCGTCGTCGTCGCCGCCGCCGCTTCTGCAGAAGTAGCAAATGGCAATCGTAGCAAATGCGGCGAGGGACGCCCTGCCTTCGATTCCGAATGCACAAAGTGTGTGGTCTTGTTTCTCAGTCTATATTTGGTCGGTCTCGTCAGAGGTTGAATGTAACGAATGGGTGGGAAAGAGCAAGGGGCAGCGGCTGTGTAGAACGAAAACACAAATCCTCAGGGGTGTGAGCGTTTCGAGATGAGTCGTATGCATGTAAATGTTGGTCGTCAGTGACCGTGTGGCCTAATGGATAAGGCGTCGGACTTCGGATCTGAAGATTACAGGTTCGAATGCTGTCACGCTTGTGTTTTTCCAGTTCTGAAAAAGAAACATAACGTTTTAATGTAGCAATTGAGCAGTACGAAACCGTCTGAATGTTGCTGTTGACCATTTTTTGCTTGGAGATGCTCTTGAGCTTGAAACACACACAACAAGACCGGTGTTAACTAGCGAAATGGTCGGCAGAGTGCCGACACAGCGAGTTTTGACTATCACTTGCACATCTAAAACAACGTCGGGAAGTAACTCGTTCGGCTTTTGAGTCACATAAAGTATGTGTGTTAATTTTGACGCCACTAGCTCTGCATGTTGTCATGCAATTTCTTTACCTCTCAGAAATGATTATGACATAAAAGTGAAGTACGTGACGAGTGTGACGTTAGGAAAACATTAGGCATCATGGAGAGATTCTGTATGGGACCACCCAACCCAAACGAGTACTGTGTGACGTGCTACCCGGCAGGTATTCACCGAGGTAGCCGGCTAGTTCAGTCGGTAGAGTGTCAGACTCTTAATCCCAGGGTCGTGGGTTCGAGCCAGACGCTGGGCGGAACAGAATTTTGTTCCGCTGCAAGTGTAAATTACCGTTTTTCTGATTAACGAGATTTAATGGAAATAGCAACTTTAAACTTTGCCTACGTCTCTGTCAGTCGCAAGGAAACTGTATTTGAAGGTGAAGGTGATTTTGTAGACATGTGTGAAAGACATGTTCTGAAATGCAAGTGTTGTTGTTTGGAGAGCACATCGGTTACGTGTCAGATGTGTAGCCAAGCAGTAATTTGTCGCCATAGCTGCAAATATTAGCCGGTAATATGAAGTGTTGTCAGCTAAAGTCTGATGATGCAGACGACCGTAAGGACGAAGTACCTAAGAGTACCGCTAGGCCGCGCCTCTTTAGCTCAGTGGTAGAGCATTGGTCTAATAAACCAGCGGTCGTAAGTTCCATCCTCACAGGAGAAAGATGAATTTTGGAAATCAGTTGCGCGTCGTGGCCGTATAGCAAACAGTATCTGTGATGACGAACAATTAGCGACAGGCGTTTTTTTAAGAATTACTCTCAGATGCGAATAAGGCGAATGGCGCAGATAAAGCATTTGCCAAAGCGGTACAGCATAAGGTGGGACGAGGCAGTCTGAATTACATTTTATAGATGTATTTCCCACATATCTCAGAGCCTCTCGCGATATTCGTCGTCGTCGTCGTCGTCGTCGTCGTCGTCGTCGTCGTCGTCGCCGCCGCCGCTTCTGCAGAAGTAGCAAATGGCAATCGTAGCAAATGCGGCGAGGGACGCCCTGCCTTCGATTCCGAATGCACAAAGTGTGTGGTCTTGTTTCTCAGTCTATATTTGGTCGGTCTCGTCAGAGGTTGAATGTAACGAATGGGTGGGAAAGAGCAAGGGGCAGCGGCTGTGTAGAACGAAAACACAAATCCTCAGGGGTGTGAGCGTTTCGAGATGAGTCGTATGCATGTAAATGTTGGTCGTCAGTGACCGTGTGGCCTAATGGATAAGGCGTCGGACTTCGGATCTGAAGATTACAGGTTCGAATGCTGTCACGCTTGTGTTTTTCCAGTTCTGAAAAAGAAACATAACGTTTTAATGTAGCAATTGAGCAGTACGAAACCGTCTGAATGTTGCTGTTGACCATTTTTTGCTTGGAGATGCTCTTGAGCTTGAAACACACACAACAAGACCGGTGTTAACTAGCGAAATGGTCGGCAGAGTGCCGACACAGCGAGTTTTGACTATCACTTGCACATCTAAAACAACGTCGGGAAGTAACTCGTTCGGCTTTTGAGTCACATAAAGTATGTGTGTTAATTTTGACGCCACTAGCTCTGCATGTTGTCATGCAATTTCTTTACCTCTCAGAAATGATTATGACATAAAAGTGAAGTACGTGACGAGTGTGACGTTAGGAAAACATTAGGCATCATGGAGAGATTCTGTATGGGACCACCCAACCCAAACGAGTACTGTGTGACGTGCTACCCGGCACGTATTCACCGAGGTAGCCGGCTAGCTCAGTCGGTAGAGTGTCAGACTCTTAATCCCAGGGTCGTGGGTTCGAGCCAGACGCTGGGCGGAACGGAATTTTGTTCCGCTGCAAGTGTAAATTACCGTTTTTCTGATTAACGAGATTTAATGGAAATAGCAACTTTAAACTTTGCCTACGTCTCTGTCAGTCGCAAGGAAACTGTATTTGAAGGTGAAGGTGATTTTGTAGACATGTGTGAAAGACATGTTCTGAAATGCAAGTGTTGTTGTTTGGAGAGCACGTCGGTTGCGTGTCAGATGTGTAGCCAAGCAGTAATTTGTCGCCATAGCTGCAAATATTAGCCGGTAATATGAAGTGTTGTCAGCTAAAGTCTGATGATGCAGACGACCGTAAGGACGAAGTACCTAAGAGTACCGCTAGGCCGCGCCTCTTTAGCTCAGTGGTAGAGCATTGGTCTAATAAACCAGCGGTCGTAAGTTCCATCCTCACAGGAGAAAGATGAATTTTGGAAATCAGTTGCGCGTCGTGGCCGTATAGCAAACAGTATCTGTGATGACGAACAATTAGCGACAGGCGTTTTTTTAAGAATTACTCTCAGATGCGAATAAGGCGAATGGCGCAGATAAAGCATTTGCCAAAGCGGTACAGCATAAGGTGGGACGAGGCAGTCTGAATTACATTTTATAGATGTATTTCCCACATATCTCAGAGCCTCTCGCGATATTCGTCGTCGTCGTCGTCGTCGTCGTCGTCGTCGTCGTCGTCGTCGTCGCCGCCGCCGCTTCTGCAGAAGTAGCAAATGGCAATCGTAGCAAATGCGGCGAGGGACGCCCTGCCTTCGATTCCGAATGCACAAAGTGTGTGGTCTTGTTTCTCAGTCTATATTTGGTCGGTCTCGTCAGAGGTTGAATGTAACGAATGGGTGGGAAAGAGCAAGGGGCAGCGGCTGTGTAGAACGAAAACACAAATCCTCAGGGGTGTGAGCGTTTCGAGATGAGTCGTATGCATGTAAATGTTGGTCGTCAGTGACCGTGTGGCCTAATGGATAAGGCGTCGGACTTCGGATCTGAAGATTACAGGTTCGAATGCTGTCACGCTTGTGTTTTTCCAGTTCTGAAAAAGAAACATAACGTTTTAATGTAGCAATTGAGCAGTACGAAACCGTCTGAATGTTGCTGTTGACCATTTTTTGCTTGGAGATGCTCTTGAGCTTGAAACACACACAACAAGACCGGTGTTAACTAGCGAAATGGTCGGCAGAGTGCCGACACAGCGAGTTTTGACTATCACTTGCACATCTAAAACAACGTCGGGAAGTAACTCGTTCGGCTTTTGAGTCACATAAAGTATGTGTGTTAATTTTGACGCCACTAGCTCTGCATGTTGTCATGCAATTTCTTTACCTCTCAGAAATGATTATGACATAAAAGTGAAGTACGTGACGAGTGTGACGTTAGGAAAACATTAGGCATCATGGAGAGATTCTGTATGGGACCACCCAACCCAAACGAGTACTGTGTGACGTGCTACCCGGCACGTATTCACCGAGGTAGCCGGCTAGCTCAGTCGGTAGAGTGTCAGACTCTTAATCCCAGGGTCGTGGGTTCGAGCCAGACGCTGGGCGGAACGGAATTTTGTTCCGCTGCAAGTGTAAATTACCGTTTTTCTGATTAACGAGATTTAATGGAAATAGCAACTTTAAACTTTGCCTACGTCTCTGTCAGTCGCAAGGAAACTGTATTTGAAGGTGAAGGTGATTTTGTAGACATGTGTGAAAGACATGTTCTGAAATGCAAGTGTTGTTGTTTGGAGAGCACGTCGGTTGCGTGTCAGATGTGTAGCCAAGCAGTAATTTGTCGCCATAGCTGCAAATATTAGCCGGTAATATGAAGTGTTGTCAGCTAAAGTCTGATGATGCAGACGACCGTAAGGACGAAGTACCTAAGAGTACCGCTAGGCCGCGCCTCTTTAGCTCAGTGGTAGAGCATTGGTCTAATAAACCAGCGGTCGTAAGTTCCATCCTCACAGGAGAAAGATGAATTTTGGAAATCAGTTGCGCGTCGTGGCCGTATAGCAAACAGTATCTGTGATGACGAACAATTAGCGACAGGCGTTTTTTTAAGAATTACTCTCAGATGCGAATAAGGCGAATGGCGCAGATAAAGCATTTGCCAAAGCGGTACAGCATTAGGTGGGACGAGGCAGTCTGAATTACATTTTATAGATGTATTTCCCACATATCTCAGAGCCTCTCGCGATATTCGTCGTCGTCGTCGTCGTCGTCGTCGTCGCCGCCGCCGCTTCTGCAGAAGTAGCAAATGGCAATCGTAGCAAATGCGGCGAGGGACGCCCTGCCTTCGATTCCGAATGCACAAAGTGTGTGGTCTTGTTTCTCAGTCTATATTTGGTCGGTCTCGTCAGAGGTTGAATGTAACGAATGGGTGGGAAAGAGCAAGGGGCAGCGGCTGTGTAGAACGAAAACACAAATCCTCAGGGGTGTGAGCGTTTCGAGATGAGTCGTATGCATGTAAATGTTGGTCGTCAGTGACCGTGTGGCCTAATGGATAAGGCGTCGGACTTCGGATCTGAAGATTACAGGTTCGAATGCTGTCACGCTTGTGTTTTTCCAGTTCTGAAAAAGAAACATAACGTTTTAATGTAGCAATTGAGCAGTACGAAACCGTCTGAATGTTGCTGTTGACCATTTTTTGCTTGGAGATGCTCTTGAGCTTGAAACACACACAACAAGACCGGTGTTAACTAGCGAAATGGTCGGCAGAGTGCCGACACAGCGAGTTTTGACTATCACTTGCACATCTAAAACAACGTCGGGAAGTAACTCGTTCGGCTTTTGAGTCACATAAAGTATGTGTGTTAATTTTGACGCCACTAGCTCTGCATGTTGTCATGCAATTTCTTTACCTCTCAGAAATGATTATGACATAAAAGTGAAGTACGTGACGAGTGTGACGTTAGGAAAACATTAGGCATCATGGAGAGATTCTGTATGGGACCACCCAACCCAAACGAGTACTGTGTGACGTGCTACCCGGCAGGTATTCACCGAGGTAGCCGGCTAGTTCAGTCGGTAGAGTGTCAGACTCTTAATCCCAGGGTCGTGGGTTCGAGCCAGACGCTGGGCGGAACGGAATTTTGTTCCGCTGCAAGTGTAAATTACCGTTTTTCTGATTAACGAGATTTAATGGAAATAGCAACTTTAAACTTTGCCTACGTCTCTGTCAGTCGCAAGGAAACTGTATTTGAAGGTGAAGGTGATTTTGTAGACATGTGTGAAAGACATGTTCTGAAATGCAAGTGTTGTTGTTTGGAGAGCACATCGGTTACGTGTCAGATGTGTAGCCAAGCAGTAATTTGTCGCCATAGCTGCAAATATTAGCCGGTAATATGAAGTGTTGTCAGCTAAAGTCTGATGATGCAGACGACCGTAAGGACGAAGTACCTAAGAGTACCGCTAGGCCGCGCCTCTTTAGCTCAGTGGTAGAGCATTGGTCTAATAAACCAGCGGTCGTAAGTTCCATCCTCACAGGAGAAAGATGAATTTTGGAAATCAGTTGCGCGTCGTGGCCGTATAGCAAACAGTATCTGTGATGACGAACAATTAGCGACAGGCGTTTTTTTAAGAATTACTCTCAGATGCGAATAAGGCGAATGGCGCAGATAAAGCATTTGCCAAAGCGGTACAGCATAAGGTGGGACGAGGCAGTCTGAATTACATTTTATAGATGTATTTCCCACATATCTCAGAGCCTCTCGCGATATTCGTCGTCGTCGTCGTCGTCGTCGTCGTCGTCGTCGTCGCCGCCGCCGCTTCTGCAGAAGTAGCAAATGGCAATCGTAGCAAATGCGGCGAGGGACGCCCTGCCTTCGATTCCGAATGCACAAAGTGTGTGGTCTTGTTTCTCAGTCTATATTTGGTCGGTCTCGTCAGAGGTTGAATGTAACGAATGGGTGGGAAAGAGCAAGGGGCAGCGGCTGTGTAGAACGAAAACACAAATCCTCAGGGGTGTGAGCGTTTCGAGATGAGTCGTATGCATGTAAATGTTGGTCGTCAGTGACCGTGTGGCCTAATGGATAAGGCGTCGGACTTCGGATCTGAAGATTACAGGTTCGAATGCTGTCACGCTTGTGTTTTTCCAGTTCTGAAAAAGAAACATAACGTTTTAATGTAGCAATTGAGCAGTACGAAACCGTCTGAATGTTGCTGTTGACCATTTTTTGCTTGGAGATGCTCTTGAGCTTGAAACACACACAACAAGACCGGTGTTAACTAGCGAAATGGTCGGCAGAGTGCCGACACAGCGAGTTTTGACTATCACTTGCACATCTAAAACAACGTCGGGAAGTAACTCGTTCGGCTTTTGAGTCACATAAAGTATGTGTTAATTTTGACGCCACTAGCTCTGCATATTGTCATGCAATTTCTTTACCTCTCAGAAATGATTATGACATAAAAGTGAAGTACGTGACGAGTGTGACGTTAGGAAAACATTAGGCATCATGGAGAGATTCTGTATGGGACCACCCAACCCAAACGAGTACTGTGTGACGTGCTACCCGGCAGGTATTCACCGAGGTAGCCGGCTAGTTCAGTCGGTAGAGTGTCAGACTATTAATCCCAGGGTCGTGGGTTCGAGCCAGACGCTGGGCGGAACGGAATTTTGTTCCGCTGCAAGTGTAAATTACCGTTTTTCTGATTAACGAGATTTAATGGAAATAGCAACTTTAAACTTTGCCTACGTCTCTGTCAGTCGCAAGGAAACTGTATTTGAAGGTGAAGGTGATTTTGTAGACATGTGTGAAAGACATGTTCTGAAATGCAAGTGTTGTTGTTTGGAGAGCACATCGGTTACGTGTCAGATGTGTAGCCAAGCAGTAATTTGTCGCCATAGCTGCAAATATTAGCCGGTAATATGAAGTGTTGTCAGCTAAAGTCTGATGATGCAGACGACCGTAAGGACGAAGTACCTAAGAGTACCGCTAGGCCGCGCCTCTTTAGCTCAGTGGTAGAGCATTGGTCTAATAAACCAGCGGTCGTAAGTTCCATCCTCACAGGAGAAAGATGAATTTTGGAAATCAGTTGCGCGTCGTGGCCGTATAGCAAACAGTATCTGTGATGACGAACAATTAGCGACAGGCGTTTTTTTAAGAATTACTCTCAGATGCGAATAAGGCGAATGGCGCAGATAAAGCATTTGCCAAAGCGGTACAGCATAAGGTGGGACGAGGCAGTCTGAATTACATTTTATAGATGTATTTCCCACATATCTCAGAGCCTCTCGCGATATTCGTCGTCGTCGTCGTCGTCGTCGTCGTCGTCGTCGTCGTCGTCGTCGCCGCCGCCGCTTCTGCAGAAGTAGCAAATGGCAATCGTAGCAAATGCGGCGAGGGACGCCCTGCCTTCGATTCCGAATGCACAAAGTGTGTGGTCTTGTTTCTCAGTCTATATTTGGTCGGTCTCGTCAGAGGTTGAATGTAACGAATGGGTGGGAAAGAGCAAGGGGCAGCGGCTGTGTAGAACGAAAACACAAATCCTCAGGGGTGTGAGCGTTTCGAGATGAGTCGTATGCATGTAAATGTTGGTCGTCAGTGACCGTGTGGCCTAATGGATAAGGCGTCGGACTTCGGATCTGAAGATTACAGGTTCGAATGCTGTCACGCTTGTGTTTTTCCAGTTCTGAAAAAGAAACATAACGTTTCAATGTAGCAATTGAGCAGTACGAAACCGTCTGAATGTTGCTGTTGACCATTTTTTGCTTGGAGATGCTCTTGAGCTTGAAACACACACAACAAGACCGGTGTTAACTAGCGAAATGGTCGGCAGAGTGCCGACACAGCGAGTTTTGACTATCACTTGCACATCTAAAACAACGTCGGGAAGTAACTCGTTCGGCTTTTGAGTCACATAAAGTATGTGTGTTAATTTTGACGCCACTAGCTCTGCATGTTGTCATGCAATTTCTTTACCTCTCAGAAATGATTATGACATAAAAGTGAAGTACGTGACGAGTGTGACGTTAGGAAAACATTAGGCATCATGGAGAGATTCTGTATGGGACCACCCAACCCAAACGAGTACTGTGTGACGTGCTACCCGGCACGTATTCACCGAGGTAGCCGGCTAGCTCAGTCGGTAGAGTGTCAGACTCTTAATCCCAGGGTCGTGGGTTCGAGCCAGACGCTGGGCGGAACGGAATTTTGTTCCGCTGCAAGTGTAAATTACCGTTTTTCTGATTAACGAGATTTAATGGAAATAGCAACTTTAAACTTTGCCTACGTCTCTGTCAGTCGCAAGGAAACTGTATTTGAAGGTGAAGGTGATTTTGTAGACATGTGTGAAAGACATGTTCTGAAATGCAAGTGTTGTTGTTTGGAGAGCACGTCGGTTACGTGTCAGATGTGTAGCCAAGCAGTAATTTGTCGCCATAGCTGCAAATATTAGCCGGTAATATGAAGTGTTGTCAGCTAAAGTCTGATGATGCAGACGACCGTAAGGACGAAGTACCTAAGAGTACCGCTAGGCCGCGCCTCTTTAGCTCAGTGGTAGAGCATTGGTCTAATAAACCAGCGGTCGTAAGTTCCATCCTCACAGGAGAAAGATGAATTTTGGAAATCAGTTGCGCGTCGTGGCCGTATAGCAAACAGTATCTGTGATGACGAACAATTAGCGACAGGCGTTTTTTTAAGAATTACTCTCAGATGCGAATAAGGCGAATGGCGCAGATAAAGCATTTGCCAAAGCGGTACAGCATAAGGTGGGACGAGGCAGTCTGAATTACATTTTATAGATGTATTTCCCACATATCTCAGAGCCTCTCGCGATATTCGTCGTCGTCGTCGTCGTCGTCGTCGTCGTCGCCGCCGCCGCTTCTGCAGAAGTAGCAAATGGCAATCGTAGCAAATGCGGCGAGGGACGCCCTGCCTTCGATTCCGAATGCACAAAGTGTGTGGTCTTGTTTCTCAGTCTATATTTGGTCGGTCTCGTCAGAGGTTGAATGTAACGAATGGGTGGGAAAGAGCAAGGGGCAGCGGCTGTGTAGAACGAAAACACAAATCCTCAGGGGTGTGAGCGTTTCGAGATGAGTCGTATGCATGTAAATGTTGGTCGTCAGTGACCGTGTGGCCTAATGGATAAGGCGTCGGACTTCGGATCTGAAGATTACAGGTTCGAATGCTGTCACGCTTGTGTTTTTCCAGTTCTGAAAAAGAAACATAACGTTTTAATGTAGCAATTGAGCAGTACGAAACCGTCTGAATGTTGCTGTTGACCATTTTTTGCTTGGAGATGCTCTTGAGCTTGAAACACACACAACAAGACCGGTGTTAACTAGCGAAATGGTCGGCAGAGTGCCGACACAGCGAGTTTTGACTATCACTTGCACATCTAAAACAACGTCGGGAAGTAACTCGTTCGGCTTTTGAGTCACATAAAGTATGTGTGTTAATTTTGACGCCACTAGCTCTGCATGTTGTCATGCAATTTCTTTACCTCTCAGAAATGATTATGACATAAAAGTGAAGTACGTGACGAGTGTGACGTTAGGAAAACATTAGGCATCATGGAGAGATTCTGTATGGGACCACCCAACCCAAACGAGTACTGTGTGACGTGCTACCCGGCAGGTATTCACCGAGGTAGCCGGCTAGTTCAGTCGGTAGAGTGTCAGACTCTTAATCCCAGGGTCGTGGGTTCGAGCCAGACGCTGGGCGGAACGGAATTTTGTTCCGCTGCAAGTGTAAATTACCGTTTTTCTGATTAACGAGATTTAATGGAAATAGCAACTTTAAACTTTGCCTACGTCTCTGTCAGTCGCAAGGAAACTGTATTTGAAGGTGAAGGTGATTTTGTAGACATGTGTGAAAGACATGTTCTGAAATGCAAGTGTTGTTGTTTGGAGAGCACATCGGTTACGTGTCAGATGTGTAGCCAAGCAGTAATTTGTCGCCATAGCTGCAAATATTAGCCGGTAATATGAAGTGTTGTCAGCTAAAGTCTGATGATGCAGACGACCGTAAGGACGAAGTACCTAAGAGTACCGCTAGGCCGCGCCTCTTTAGCTCAGTGGTAGAGCATTGGTCTAATAAACCAGCGGTCGTAAGTTCCATCCTCACAGGAGAAAGATGAATTTTGGAAATCAGTTGCGCGTCGTGGCCGTATAGCAAACAGTATCTGTGATGACGAACAATTAGCGACAGGCGTTTTTTTAAGAATTACTCTCAGATGCGAATAAGGCGAATGGCGCAGATAAAGCATTTGCCAAAGCGGTACAGCATAAGGTGGGACGAGGCAGTCTGAATTACATTCTATAGATGTATTTCCCACATATCGCAGAGCCTCTCGCGATATTCGTCGTCGTCGTCGTCGTCGTCGTCGTCGTCGTCGCCGCTTCTGCAGAAGTAGCAAATGGCAATCGTAGCAAATGCGGCGAGGGACGCCCTGCCTTCGATTCCGAATGCACAAAGTGTGTGGTCTTGTTTCTCAGTCTATATTTGGTCGGTCTCGTCAGAGGTTGAATGTAACGAATGGGTGGGAAAGAGCAAGGGGCAGCGGCTGTGTAGAACGAAAACACAAATCCTCAGGGGTGTGAGCGTTTCGAGATGAGTCGTATGCATGTAAATGTTGGTCGTCAGTGACCGTGTGGCCTAATGGATAAGGCGTCGGACTTCGGATCTGAAGATTACAGGTTCGAATGCTGTCACACTTGTGTTTTTCCAGTTCTGAAAAAGAAACATAACGTTTTAATGTAGCAATTGAGCAGTACGAAACCGTCTGAATGTTGCTGTTGACCATTTTTTGCTTGGAGATGCTCTTGAGCTTGAAACACACACAACAAGACCGGTGTTAACTAGCGAAATGGTCGGCAGAGTGCCGACACAGCGAGTTTTGACTATCACTTGCACATCTAAAACAACGTCGGGAAGTAACTCGTTCGGCTTTTGAGTCACATAAAGTATGTGTGTTAATTTTGACGCCACTAGCTCTGCATGTTGTCATGCAATTTCTTTACCTCTCAGAAATGATTATGACATAAAAGTGAAGTACGTGACGAGTGTGACGTTAGGAAAACATTAGGCATCATGGAGAGATTCTGTATGGGACCACCCAACCCAAACGAGTACTGTGTGACGTGCTACCCGGCAGGTATTCACCGAGGTAGCCGGCTAGTTCAGTCGGTAGAGTGTCAGACTATTAATCCCAGGGTCGTGGGTTCGAGCCAGACGCTGGGCGGAACGGAATTTTGTTCCGCTGCAAGTGTAAATTACCGTTTTTCTGATTAACGAGATTTAATGGAAATAGCAACTTTAAACTTTGCCTACGTCTCTGTCAGTCGCAAGGAAACTGTATTTGAAGGTGAAGGTGATTTTGTAGACATGTGTGAAAGACATGTTCTGAAATGCAAGTGTTGTTGTTTGGAGAGCACATCGGTTACGTGTCAGATGTGTAGCCAAGCAGTAATTTGTCGCCATAGCTGCAAATATTAGCCGGTAATATGAAGTGTTGTCAGCTAAAGTCTGATGATGCAGACGACCGTAAGGACGAAGTACCTAAGAGTACCGCTAGGCCGCGCCTCTTTAGCTCAGTGGTAGAGCATTGGTCTAATAAACCAGCGGTCGTAAGTTCCATCCTCACAGGAGAAAGATGAATTTTGGAAATCAGTTGCGCGTCGTGGCCGTATAGCAAACAGTATCTGTGATGACGAACAATTAGCGACAGGCGTTTTTTTAAGAATTACTCTCAGATGCGAATAAGGCGAATGGCGCAGATAAAGCATTTGCCAAAGCGGTACAGCATAAGGTGGGACGAGGCAGTCTGAATTACATTTTATAGATGTATTTCCCACATATCTCAGAGCCTCTCGCGATATTCGTCGTCGTCGTCGTCGTCGTCGTCGTCGTCGTCGCCGCCGCCGCTTCTGCAGAAGTAGCAAATGGCAATCGTAGCAAATGCGGCGAGGGACGCCCTGCCTTCGATTCCGAATGCACAAAGTGTGTGGTCTTGTTTCTCAGTCTATATTTGGTCGGTCTCGTCAGAGGTTGAATGTAACGAATGGGTGGGAAAGAGCAAGGGGCAGCGGCTGTGTAGAACGAAAACACAAATCCTCAGGGGTGTGAGCGTTTCGAGATGAGTCGTATGCATGTAAATGTTGGTCGTCAGTGACCGTGTGGCCTAATGGATAAGGCGTCGGACTTCGGATCTGAAGATTACAGGTTCGAATGCTGTCACGCTTGTGTTTCTCCAGTTCTGAAAAAGAAACATAACGTTTTAATGTAGCAATTGAGCAGTACGAAACCGTCTGAATGTTGCTGTTGACCATTTTTTGCTTGGAGATGCTCTTGAGCTTGAAACACACACAACAAGACCGGTGTTAACTAGCGAAATGGTCGGCAGAGTGCCGACACAGCGAGTTTTGACTATCACTTGCACATCTAAAACAACGTCGGGAAGTAACTCGTTCGGCTTTTGAGTCACATAAAGTATGTGTGTTAATTTTGACGCCACTAGCTCTGCATGTTGTCATGCAATTTCTTTACCTCTCAGAAATGATTATGACATAAAAGTGAAGTACGTGACGAGTGTGACGTTAGGAAAACATTAGGCATCATGGAGAGATTCTGTATGGGACCACCCAACCCAAACGAGTACTGTGTGACGTGCTACCCGGCAGGTATTCACCGAGGTAGCCGGCTAGTTCAGTCGGAAGAGTGTCAGACTCTTAATCCCAGGGTCGTGGGTTCGAGCCAGACGCTGGGCGGAACGGAATTTTGTTCCGCTGCAAGTGTAAATTACCGTTTTTCTGATTAACGAGATTTAATGGAAATAGCAACTTTAAACTTTGCCTACGTCTCTGTCAGTCGCAAGGAAACTGTATTTGAAGGTGAAGGTGATTTTGTAGACATGTGTGAAAGACATGTTCTGAAATGCAAGTGTTGTTGTTTGGAGAGCACATCGGCTACGTGTCAGATGTGTAGCCAAGCAGTAATTTGTCGCCATAGCTGCAAATATTAGCCGGTAATATGAAGTGTTGTCAGCTAAAGTCTGATGATGCAGACGACCGTAAGGACGAAGTACCTAAGAGTACCGCTAGGCCGCGCCTCTTTAGCTCAGTGGTAGAGCATTGGTCTAATAAACCAGCGGTCGTAAGTTCCATCCTCACAGGAGAAAGATGAATTTTGGAAATCAGTTGCGCGTCGTGGCCGTATAGCAAACAGTATCTGTGATGACGAACAATTAGCGACAGGCGTTTTTTTAAGAATTACTCTCAGATGCGAATAAGGCGAATGGCGCAGATAAAGCATTTGCCAAAGCGGTACAGCATAAGGTGGGACGAGGCAGTCTGAATTACATTTTATAGATGTATTTCCCACATATCTCAGAGCCTCTCGCGATATTCGTCGTCGTCGTCGTCGTCGTCGTCGTCGCCGCCGCCGCTTCTGCAGAAGTAGCAAATGGCAATCGTAGCAAATGCGGCGAGGGACGCCCTGCCTTCGATTCCGAATGCACAAAGTGTGTGGTCTTGTTTCTCAGTCTATATTTGGTCGGTCTCGTCAGAGGTTGAATGTAACGAATGGGTGGGAAAGAGCAAGGGGCAGCGGCTGTGTAGAACGAAAACACAAATCCTCAGGGGTGTGAGCGTTTCGAGATGAGTCGTATGCATGTAAATGTTGGTCGTCAGTGACCGTGTGGCCTAATGGATAAGGCGTTGGACTTCGGATCTGAAGATTACAGGTTCGAATGCTGTCACGCTTGTGTTTTTCCAGTTCTGAAAAAGAAACATAACGTTTTAATCTAGCAATTGAGCAGTACGAAACCGTCTGAATGTTGCTGTTGACCATTTTTTGCTTGGAGATGCTCTTGAGCTTGAAACACACACAACAAGACCGGTGTTAACTAGCGAAATGGTCGGCAGAGTGCCGACACAGCGAGTTTTGACTATCACTTGCACATCTAAAACAACGTCGGGAAGTAACTCGTTCGGCTTTTGAGTCACATAAAGTATGTGTGTTAATTTTGACGCCACTAGCTCTGCATGTTGTCATGCAATTTCTTTACCTCTCAGAAATGATTATGACATAAAAGTGAAGTACGTGACGAGTGTGACGTTAGGAAAACATTAGGCATCATGGAGAGATTCTGTATGGGACCACCCAACCCAAACGAGTACTGTGTGACGTGCTACCCGGCAGGTATTCACCGAGGTAGCCGGCTAGCTCAGTCGGTAGAGTGTCAGACTCTTAATCCCAGGGTAGTGGGTTCTAGCCAGACGCTGGGCGGAATGGAATTTAGTTCCGCTTCAAGTGTATATTACCGTTTTTCTGATTAACGAGATTTAATGGAAATAGCAACTTTAAACTTTGCCTACGTCTCTGTCAGTCGCAAGGAAACTGTATTTGAAGGTGAAGGTGATTTTGTAGACATGTGTGAAAGACATGTTCTGAAATGCAAGTGTTGTTGTTTGGAGAGCACATCGGTTACGTGTCAGATGTGTAGCCAAGCAGTAATTTGTCGCCATAGCTGCAAATATTAGCCGGTAATATGAAGTGTTGTCAGCTAAAGTCTGATGATGCAGACGACCGTAAGGACGAAGTACCTAAGAGTACCGCTAGGCCGCGCCTCTTTAGCTCAGTGGTAGAGCATTGGTCTAATAAACCAGCGGTCGTAAGTTCCATCCTCACAGGAGAAAGATGAATTTTGGAAATCAGTTGCGCGTCGTGGCCGTATAGCAAACAGTATCTGTGATGACGAACAATTAGCGACAGGCGTTTTTTTAAGAATTACTCTCAGATGCGAATAAGGCGAATGGCGCAGATAAAGCATTTGCCAAAGCGGTACAGCATAAGGTGGGACGAGGCAGTCTGAATTACATTTTATAGATGTATTTCCCACATATCTCAGAGCCTCTCGCGATATTCGTCGTCGTCGTCGTCGTCGTCGTCGTCGTCGCCGCCGCCGCTTCTGCAGAAGTAGCAAATGGCAATCGTAGCAAATGCGGCGAGGGACGCCCTGCCTTCGATTCCGAATGCACAAAGTGTGTGGTCTTGTTTCTCAGTCTATATTTGGTCGGTCTCGTCAGAGGTTGAATGTAACGAATGGGTGGGAAAGAGCAAGGGGCAGCGGCTGTGTAGAACGAAAACACAAATCCTCAGGGGTGTGAGCGTTTCGAGATGAGTCGTATGCATGTAAATGTTGGTCGTCAGTGACCGTGTGGCCTAATGGATAAGGCGTCGGACTTCGGATCTGAAGATTACAGGTTCGAATGCTGTCACACTTGTGTTTTTCCAGTTCTGAAAAAGAAACATAACGTTTTAATGTAGCAATTGAGCAGTACGAAACCGTCTGAATGTTGCTGTTGACCATTTTTTGCTTGGAGATGCTCTTGAGCTTGAAACACACACAACAAGACCGGTGTTAACTAGCGAAATGGTCGGCAGAGTGCCGACACAGCGAGTTTTGACTATCACTTGCACATCTAAAACAACGTCGGGAAGTAACTCGTTCGGCTTTTGAGTCACATAAAGTATGTGTGTTAATTTTGACGCCACTAGCTCTGCATGTTGTCATGCAATTTCTTTACCTCTCAGAAATGATTATGACATAAAAGTGAAGTACGTGACGAGTGTGACGTTAGGAAAACATTAGGCATCATGGAGAGATTCTGTATGGGACCACCCAACCCAAACGAGTACTGTGTGACGTGCTACCCGGCAGGTATTCACCGAGGTAGCCGGCTAGTTCAGTCGGTAGAGTGTCAGACTATTAATCCCAGGGTCGTGGGTTCGAGCCAGACGCTGGGCGGAACGGAATTTTGTTCCGCTGCAAGTGTAAATTACCGTTTTTCTGATTAACGAGATTTAATGGAAATAGCAACTTTAAACTTTGCCTACGTCTCTGTCAGTCGCAAGGAAACTGTATTTGAAGGTGAAGGTGATTTTGTAGACATGTGTGAAAGACATGTTCTGAAATGCAAGTGTTGTTGTTTGGAGAGCACATCGGTTACGTGTCAGATGTGTAGCCAAGCAGTAATTTGTCGCCATAGCTGCAAATATTAGCCGGTAATATGAAGTGTTGTCAGCTAAAGTCTGATGATGCAGACGACCGTAAGGACGAAGTACCTAAGAGTACCGCTAGGCCGCGCCTCTTTAGCTCAGTGGTAGAGCATTGGTCTAATAAACCAGCGGTCGTAAGTTCCATCCTCACAGGAGAAAGATGAATTTTGGAAATCAGTTGCGCGTCGTGGCCGTATAGCAAACAGTATCTGTGATGACGAACAATTAGCGACAGGCGTTTTTTTAAGAATTACTCTCAGATGCGAATAAGGCGAATGGCGCAGATAAAGCATTTGCCAAAGCGGTACAGCATAAGGTGGGACGAGGCAGTCTGAATTACATTTTATAGATGTATTTCCCACATATCTCAGAGCCTCTCGCGATATTCGTCGTCGTCGTCGTCGTCGTCGTCGTCGTCGTCGTCGTCGTCGTCGCCGCCGCCGCTTCTGCAGAAGTAGCAAATGGCAATCGTAGCAAATGCGGCGAGGGACGCCCTGCCTTCGATTCCGAATGCACAAAGTGTGTGGTCTTGTTTCTCAGTCTATATTTGGTCGGTCTCGTCAGAGGTTGAATGTAACGAATGGGTGGGAAAGAGCAAGGGGCAGCGGCTGTGTAGAACGAAAACACAAATCCTCAGGGGTGTGAGCGTTTCGAGATGAGTCGTATGCATGTAAATGTTGGTCGTCAGTGACCGTGTGGCCTAATGGATAAGGCGTCGGACTTCGGATCTGAAGATTACAGGTTCGAATGCTGTCACGCTTGTGTTTCTCCAGTTCTGAAAAAGAAACATAACGTTTTAATGTAGCAATTGAGCAGTACGAAACCGTCTGAATGTTGCTGTTGACCATTTTTTGCTTGGAGATGCTCTTGAGCTTGAAACACACACAACAAGACCGGTGTTAACTAGCGAAATGGTCGGCAGAGTGCCGACACAGCGAGTTTTGACTATCACTTGCACATCTAAAACAACGTCGGGAAGTAACTCGTTCGGCTTTTGAGTCACATAAAGTATGTGTGTTAATTTTGACGCCACTAGCTCTGCATGTTGTCATGCAATTTCTTTACCTCTCAGAAATGATTATGACATAAAAGTGAAGTACGTGACGAGTGTGACGTTAGGAAAACATTAGGCATCATGGAGAGATTCTGTATGGGACCACCCAACCCAAACGAGTACTGTGTGACGTGCTACCCGGCAGGTATTCACCGAGGTAGCCGGCTAGTTCAGTCGGTAGAGTGTCAGACTCTTAATCCCAGGGTCGTGGGTTCGAGCCAGACGCTGGGCGGAACGGAATTTTGTTCCGCTGCAAGTGTAAATTACCGTTTTTCTGATTAACGAGATTTAATGGAAATAGCAACTTTAAACTTTGCCTACGTCTCTGTCAGTCGCAAGGAAACTGTATTTGAAGGTGAAGGTGATTTTGTAGACATGTGTGAAAGACATGTTCTGAAATGCAAGTGTTGTTGTTTGGAGAGCACATCGGCTACGTGTCAGATGTGTAGCCAAGCAGTAATTTGTCGCCATAGCTGCAAATATTAGCCGGTAATATGAAGTGTTGTCAGCTAAAGTCTGATGATGCAGACGACCGTAAGGACGAAGTACCTAAGGGTACCGCTAGGCCGCGCCTCTTTAGCTCAGTGGTAGAGCATTGGTCTAATAAACCAGCGGTCGTAAGTTCCATCCTCACAGGAGAAAGATGAATTTTGGAAATCAGTTGCGCGTCGTGGCCGTATAGCAAACAGTATCTGTGATGACGAACAATTAGCGACAGGCGTTTTTTTAAGAATTACTCTCAGATGCGAATAAGGCGAATGGCGCAGATAAAGCATTTGCCAAAGCGGTACAGCATAAGGTGGGACGAGGCAGTCTGAATTACATTTTATAGATGTATTTCCCACATATCTCAGAGCCTCTCGCGATATTCGTCGTCGTCGTCGTCGTCGTCGTCGTCGTCGTCGTCGCCGCCGCCGCTTCTGCAGAAGTAGCAAATGGTAATCGTAGCAAATGCGGCGAGGGACGCCCTGCCTTCGATTCCGAATGCACAAAGTGTGTGGTCTTGTTTCTCAGTCTATATTTGGTCGGTCTCGTCAGAGGTTGAATGTAACGAATGGGTGGGAAAGAGCAAGGGGCAGCGGCTGTGTAGAACGAAAACACAAATCCTCAGGGGTGTGAGCGTTTCGAGATGAGTCGTATGCATGTAAATGTTGGTCGTCAGTGACCGTGTGGCCTAATGGATAAGGCGTTGGACTTCGGATCTGAAGATTACAGGTTCGAATGCTGTCACGCTTGTGTTTTTCCAGTTCTGAAAAAGAAACATAACGTTTTAATCTAGCAATTGAGCAGTACGAAACCGTCTGAATGTTGCTGTTGACCATTTTTTGCTTGGAGATGCTCTTGAGCTTGAAACACACACAACAAGACCGGTGTTAACTAGCGAAATGGTCGGCAGAGTGCCGACACAGCGAGTTTTGACTATCACTTGCACATCTAAAACAACGTCGGGAAGTAACTCGTTCGGCTTTTGAGTCACATAAAGTATGTGTGTTAATTTTGACGCCACTAGCTCTGCATGTTGTCATGCAATTTCTTTACCTCTCAGAAATGATTATGACATAAAAGTGAAGTACGTGACGAGTGTGACGTTAGGAAAACATTAGGCATCATGGAGAGATTCTGTATGGGACCACCCAACCCAAACGAGTACTGTGTGACGTGCTACCCGGCAGGTATTCACCGAGGTAGCCGGCTAGCTCAGTCGGTAGAGTGTCAGACTCTTAATCCCAGGGTAGTGGGTTCTAGCCAGACGCTGGGCGGAATGGAATTTAGTTCCGCTTCAAGTGTATATTACCGTTTTTCTGATTAACGAGATTTAATGGAAATAGCAACTTTAAACTTTGCCTACGTCTCTGTCAGTCGCAAGGAAACTGTATTTGAAGGTGAAGGTGATTTTGTAGACATGTGTGAAAGACATGTTCTGAAATGCAAGTGTTGTTGTTTGGAGAGCACATCGGTTACGTGTCAGATGTGTAGCCAAGCAGTAATTTGTCGCCATAGCTGCAAATATTAGCCGGTAATATGAAGTGTTGTCAGCTAAAGTCTGATGATGCAGACGACCGTAAGGACGAAGTACCTAAGAGTACCGCTAGGCCGCGCCTCTTTAGCTCAGTGGTAGAGCATTGGTCTAATAAACCAGCGGTCGTAAGTTCCATCCTCACAGGAGAAAGATGAATTTTGGAAATCAGTTGCGCGTCGTGGCCGTATAGCAAACAGTATCTGTGATGACGAACAATTAGCGACAGGCGTTTTTTTAAGAATTACTCTCAGATGCGAATAAGGCGAATGGCGCAGATAAAGCATTTGCCAAAGCGGTACAGCATAAGGTGGGACGAGGCAGTCTGAATTACATTTTATAGATGTATTTCCCACATATCTCAGAGCCTCTCGCGATATTCGTCGTCGTCGTCGTCGTCGTCGTCGTCGTCGCCGCCGCCGCTTCTGCAGAAGTAGCAAATGGCAATCGTAGCAAATGCGGCGAGGGACGCCCTGCCTTCGATTCCGAATGCACAAAGTGTGTGGTCTTGTTTCTCAGTCTATATTTGGTCGGTCTCGTCAGAGGTTGAATGTAACGAATGGGTGGGAAAGAGCAAGGGGCAGCGGCTGTGTAGAACGAAAACACAAATCCTCAGGGGTGTGAGCGTTTCGAGATGAGTCGTATGCATGTAAATGTTGGTCGTCAGTGACCGTGTGGCCTAATGGATAAGGCGTCGGACTTCGGATCTGAAGATTACAGGTTCGAATGCTGTCACGCTTGTGTTTTTCCAGTTCTGAAAAAGAAACATAACGTTTTAATGTAGCAATTGAGCAGTACGAAACCGTCTGAATGTTGCTGTTGACCATTTTTTGCTTGGAGATGCTCTTGAGCTTGAAACACACACAACAAGACCGGTGTTAACTAGCGAAATGGTCGGCAGAGTGCCGACACAGCGAGTTTTGACTATCACTTGCACATCTAAAACAACGTCGGGAAGTAACTCGTTCGGCTCTTGAGTCACATAAAGTATGTGTGTTAATTTTGACGCCACTAGCTCTGCATGTTGTCATGCAATTTCTTTACCTCTCAGAAATGATTATGACATAAAAGTGAAGTACGTGACGAGTGTGACGTTAGGAAAACATTAGGCATCATGGAGAGATTCTGTATGGGACCACCCAACCCAAACGAGTACTGTGTGACGTGCTACCCGGCACGTATTCACCGAGGTAGCCGGCTAGCTCAGTCGGTAGAGTGTCAGACTCTTAATCCCAGGGTCGTGGGTTCGAGCCAGACGCTGGGCGGAACGGAATTTTGTTCCGCTGCAAGTGTAAATTACCGTTTTTCTGATTAACGAGATTTAATGGAAATAGCAACTTTAAACTTTGCCTACGTCTCTGTCAGTCGCAAGGAAACTGTATTTGAAGGTGAAGGTGATTTTGTAGACATGTGTGAAAGACATGTTCTGAAATGCAAGTGTTGTTGTTTGGAGAGCACATCGGTTACGTGTCAGATGTGTAGCCAAGCAGTAATTTGTCGCCATAGCTGCAAATATAAGCCGGTAATATGAAGTGTTGTCAGGTAAAGTCTGATGATGCAGACGACCGTAACGACGAAGTACCTAAGAGTACCGCTAGGCCGCGCCTCTTTAGCTCAGTGGTAGAGCATTGGTCTAATAAACCAGCGGTCGTAAGTTCCATCCTCACAGGAGAAAGATGAATTTTGGAAATCAGTTGCGCGTCGTGGCCGTATAGCAAACAGTATCTGTGATGACGAACAATTAGCGACAGGCGTTTTTTTAAGAATTACTCTCAGATGCGAATAAGGCGAATGGCGCAGATAAAGCATTTGCCAAAGCGGTACAGCATAAGGTGGGACGAGGCAGTCTGAATTACATTTTATAGATGTATTTCCCACATATCTCAGAGCCTCTCGCGATATTCGTCGTCGTCGTCGTCGTCGTCGTCGTCGTCGTCGCCGCCGCCGCTTCCGCAGAAGTAGCAAATGGCAATCGTAGCAAATGCGGCGAGGGACGCCCTGCCTTCGATTCCGAATGCACAAAGTGTGTGGTCTTGTTTCTCAGTCTATATTTGGTCGGTCTCGTCAGAGGTTGAATGTAACGAATGGGTGGGAAAGAGCAAGGGGCAGCGGCTGTGTAGAACGAAAACACAAATCCTCAGGGGTGTGAGCGTTTCGAGATGAGTCGTATGCATGTAAATGTTGGTCGTCAGTGACCGTGTGGCCTAATGGATAAGGCGTCGGACTTCGGATCTGAAGATTACACGTTCGAATGCTGTCACGCTTGTGTTTTTCCAGTTCTGAAAAAGAAACATAACGTTTTAATGTAGCAATTGAGCAGTACGAAACCGTCTGAATGTTGCTGTTGACCATTTTTTGCTTGGAGATGGTCTTGAGCTTGAAACACACACAACAAGACCGGTGTTAACTAGCGAAATGGTCGGCAGAGTGCCGACACAGCGAGTTTTGACTATCACTTGCACATCTAAAACAACGTCGGGAAGTAACTCGTTCGGCTTTTGAGTCACATAAAGTATGTGTGTTAATTTTGACGCCACTAGCTCTGCATGTTGTCATGCAATTTCTTTACCTCTCAGAAATGATTGTGACATAAAAGTGAAGTACGTGACGAGTGTGACGTTAGGAAAACATTAGGCATCATGGAGAGATTCTGTATGGGACCACCCAACCCAAACGAGTACTGTGTGACGTGCTACTCGGCATGTATGCACCGAGGTAGCCGGCTAGCTCAGTCGGTAGAGTGTCAGACTCTTAATCCCAGGGTCGTGGGTTCGAGCCAGACGCTGGGCGGAACGGAATTTTGTTCCGCTGCAAGTGTAAATTACCGTTTTTCTGATTAACGAGATTTAATGGAAATAGCAACTTTAAACTTTGCCTACGTCTCTGTCAGTCGCAAGGAAACTGTATTTGAAGGTGAAGGTGATTTTGTAGACATGTGTGAAAGACATGTTCTGAAATGAAAGTGTTGTTGTTTGGAGAGCACATCGGTTACGTGTCAGATGTGTAGCCAAGCAGTAATTTGTCGCCATAGCTGCAAATATTAGCCGGTAATATGAAGTGTTGTCAGCTAAAGTCTGATGATGCAGACGACCGTAAGGACGAAGTACCTAAGAGTACCGCTAGGCCGCGCCTCTTTAGCTCAGTGGTAGAGCATTGGTCTAATAAACCAGCGGTCGTAAGTTCCATCCTCACAGGAGAAAGATGAATTTTGGAAATCAGTTGCGCGTCGTGGCCGTATAGCAAACAGTATCTGTGATGACGAACAATTAGCGACAGGCGTTTTTTTAAGAATTACTCTCAGATGCGAATAAGGCGAATGGCGCAGATAAAGCATTTGCCAAAGCGGTACAGCATAAGGTGGGACGAGGCAGTCTGAATTACATTTTATAGATGTATTTCCCACATATCTCAGAGCCTCTCGCGATATTCGTCGTCGTCGTCGTCGTCGTCGTCGTCGTCGTCGTCGTCGTCGTCGCCGCCGCCGCTTCTGCAGAAGTAGCAAATGGCAATCGTAGCAAATGCGGCGAGGGACGCCCTGCCTTCGATTCCGAATGCACAAAGTGTGTGGTCTTGTTTCTCAGTCTATATTTGGTCGGTCTCGTCAGAGGTTGAATGTAACGAATGGGTGGGAAAGAGCAAGGGGCAGCGGCTGTGTAGAACGAAAACACAAATCCTCAGGGGTGTGAGCGTTTCGAGATGAGTCGTATGCATGTAAATGTTGGTCGTCAGTGACCGTGTGGCCTAATGGATAAGGCGTCGGACTTCGGATCTGAAGATTACAGGTTCGAATGCTGTCACGCTTGTGTTTTTCCAGTTCTGAAAAAGAAACATAACGTTTTAATGTAGCAATTGAGCAGTACGAAACCGTCTGAATGTTGCTGTTGACCATTTTTTGCTTGGAGATGCTCTTGAGCTTGAAACACACACAACAAGACCGGTGTTAACTAGCGAAATGGTCGGCAGAGTGCCGACACAGCGAGTTTTGACTATCACTTGCACATCTAAAACAACGTCGGGAAGTAACTCGTTCGGCTTTTGAGTCACATAAAGTATGTGTGTTAATTTTGACGCCACTAGCTCTGCATGTTGTCATGCAATTTCTTTACCTCTCAGAAATGATTGTGACATAAAAGTGAAGTACGTGACGAGTGTGACGTTAGGAAAACATTAGGCATCATGGAGAGATTCTGTATGGGACCACCCAACCCAAACGAGTACTGTGTGACGTGCTACTCGGCATGTATTCTCCGAGGTAGCCGGCTAGCTCAGTCGGTAGAGTGTCAGACTCTTAATCCCAGGGTCGTGGGTTCGAGCCAGACGCTGGGCGGAGCGGAATTTTGTTCCGCTGCAAGTGTAAATTACCGTTTTTCTGATTAACGAGATTTAATGGAAATAGCAACTTTAAACTTTGCCTACGTCTCTGTCAGTCGCAAGGAAACTGTATTTGAAGGTGAAGGTGATTTTGTAGACATGTGTGAAAGACATGTTCTGAAATGCAAGTGTTGTTGTTTGGAGAGCACATCGGTTACGTGTCAGATGTGTAGCCAAGCAGTAATTTGTCGCCATAGCTGCAAATATTAGCCGGTAATATGAAGTGTTGTCAGCTAAAGTCTGATGATGCAGACGACCGTAAGGACGAAGTACCTAAGAGTACCGCTAGGCCGCGCCTCTTTAGCTCAGTGGTAGAGCATTGGTCTAATAAACCAGCGGTCGTAAGTTCCATCCTCACAGGAGAAAGATGAATTTTGGAAATCAGTTGCGCGTCGTGGCCGTATAGCAAACAGTATCTGTGATGACGAACAATTAGCGACAGGCGTTTTTTTAAGAATTACTCTCAGATGCGAATAAGGCGAATGGCGCAGATAAAGCATTTGCCAAAGCGGTACAGCATAAGGTGGGACGAGGCAGTCTGAATTACATTTTATAGATGTATTTCCCACATATCTCAGAGCCTCTCGCGATATTCGTCGTCGTCGTCGTCGTCGTCGTCGTCGCCGCCGCCGCTTCTGCAGAAGTAGCAAATGGCAATCGTAGCAAATGCGGCGAGGGACGCCCTGCCTTCGATTCCGAATGCACAAAGTGTGTGGTCTTGTTTCTCAGTCTATATTTGGTCGGTCTCGTCAGAGGTTGAATGTAACGAATGGGTGGGAAAGAGCAAGGGGCAGCGGCTGTGTAGAACGAAAACACAAATCCTCAGGGGTGTGAGCGTTTCGAGATGAGTCGTATGCATGTAAATGTTGGTCGTCAGTGACCGTGTGGCCTAATGGATAAGGCGTCGGACTTCGGATCTGAAGATTACAGGTTCGAATGCTGTCACGCTTGTGTTTTTCCAGTTCTGAAAAAGAAACATAACGTTTTAATGTAGCAATTGAGCAGTACGAAACCGTCTGAATGTTGCTGTTGACCATTTTTTGCTTGGAGATGCTCTTGAGCTTGAAACACACACAACAAGACCGGTGTTAACTAGCGAAATGGTCGGCAGAGTGCCGACACAGCGAGTTTTGACTATCACTTGCACATCTAAAACAACGTCGGGAAGTAACTCGTTCGGCTTTTGAGTCACATAAAGTATGTGTGTTAATTTTGACGCCACTAGCTCTGCATGTTGTCATGCAATTTCTTTACCTCTCAGAAATGATTATGACATAAAAGTGAAGTACGTGACGAGTGTGACGTTAGGAAAACATTAGGCATCATGGAGAGATTCTGTATGGGACCACCCAACCCAAACGAGTACTGTGTGACGTGCTACCCGGCAGGTATTCACCGAGGTAGCCGGCTAGCTCAGTCGGTAGAGTGTCAGACTCTTAATGCCAGGGTCGTGGGTTCGAGCCAGACGCTGGGCGGAACGGAATTTTGTTCCGCTGCAAGTGTAAATTACCGTTTTTCTGATTAACGAGATTTAATGGAAATAGCAACTTTAAACTTTGCCTACGTCTCTGTCAGTCGCAAGGAAACTGTATTTGAAGGTGAAGGTGATTTTGTAGACATGTGTGAAAGACATGTTCTGAAATGCAAGTGTTGTTGTTTGGAGAGCACATCGGCTACGTGTCAGATGTGTAGCCAAGCAGTAATTTGTCGCCATAGCTGCAAATATTAGCCGGTAATATGAAGTGTTGTCAGCTAAAGTCTGATGATGCAGACGACCGTAAGGACGAAGTACCTAAGAGTACCGCTAGGCCGCGCCTCTTTAGCTCAGTGGTAGAGCATTGGTCTAATAAACCAGCGGTCGTAAGTTCCATCCTCACAGGAGAAAGATGAATTTTGGAAATCAGTTGCGCGTCGTGGCCGTATAGCAAACAGTATCTGTGATGACGAACAATTAGCGACAGGCGTTTTTTTAAGAATTACTCTCAGATGCGAATAAGGCGAATGGCGCAGATAAAGCATTTGCCAAAGCGGTACAGCATAAGGTGGGACGAGGCAGTATGAATTACATTTTATAGATGTATTTCCCACATATCTCAGAGCCTCTCGCGATATTCGTCGTCGTCGTCGTCGTCGTCGTCGTCGTCGTCGCCGCCGCTTCTGCAGAAGTAGCAAATGGCAATCGTAGCAAATGCGGCGAGGGACGCCCTGCCTTCGATTCCGAATGCACAAAGTGTGTGGTCTTGTTTCTCAGTCTATATTTGGTCGGTCTCGTCAGAGGTTGAATGTAACGAATGGGTGGGAAAGAGCAAGGGGCAGCGGCTGTGTAGAACGAAAACACAAATCCTCAGGGGCGTGAGCGTTTCGAGATGAGTCGTATGCATGTAAACGTTGGTCGTCAGTGACCGTGTGGCCTAATGGATAAGGCGTCGGACTTCAGATGTGAAGATTACAGGTTCGAATGCTGTCACGCTTCTGTTATTCCAGTTCTGAAAAAGAAACATAACGTTTTAATGTAGCAATTGAGCAGTACGAAACCGTCTGAATGTTGCTGTTGACCATTTTTTGCTTGGAGATGCTCTTGAGCTTGAAACACACACAACAAGACCGGTGTTAACTAGCGAAATGGTCGGCAGAGTGCCGAAACAGCGAGTTTTGACTATCACTTGCACATCTAAAACAACGTCGGGAAGTAACCCGTTCGGCTTTTGAGTCACATAAAGTATGTGTGTTAATTTTGACGCCACTAGCTCTGCATGTTGTCATGCAATTTCTTTACCTCTCAGAAATGATTATGACATAAAAGTGAAGTACGTGAAGAGTGTGACGTTAGGAAAACATTAGGCATCATGGAGAGATTCTGTATGGGACCACCCAACCCAAACGAGTACTGTGTGACGTGCTACCCGGCAAGTATTCACCGAGGTAGCCGGCTAGCTCAGTCGGTAGAGTGTCAGACTCTTAATCCCAGGGTCGTGGGTTCGAGCCAGACGCTGGGCGGAACGGAATTTTGTTCCGCGGCAAGTGTAAATTACCGTTTTTATGATTAACGAGATTTAATGGAAATAGCAACTTTAAACTTTGCCTACGTCTCTGTCAGTCGCAAGGAAACTGTATTTGAAGGTGAAGGTGATTTTGTAGACATGTGTGAAAGACATGTTCTGAAATGCAAGTGTTGTTGTTTGGAGAGCACATCGGTTACGTGTCAGATGTGTAGCCAAGCAGTAATTTGTCGCCATAGCTGCAAATATTAGCCGGTAATATGAAGTGTTGTCAGCTAAAGTCTGATGATGCAGACGACCGTAAGGACGAAGTACCTAAGAGTACCGCTAGGCCGCGCCTCTTTAGCTCAGTGGTAGAGCATTGGTCTAATAAACCAGCGGTCGAAAGTTCCATCCTCACAGGAGAAGATGAATTTTGGAAATCAGTTGCGCGTCGTGGCCGTATAGCAAACAGTATCTGTGATGACGAACAATTAGCGACAGGCGTTTTTTTAAGAATTACTCTCAGATGCGAATAAGGCGAATGGCGCAGATAAAGCATTTGCCAAAGCGGTACAGCATAAGGTGGGACGAGGCAGTCTGAATTACATTTTATAGATGTATTTCCCACATATCTCAGAGCCTCTCGCGATATTCGTCGTCGTCGTCGTCGTCGTCGTCGCCGCCGCCGCCGCTTCTGCAGAAGTAGCAAATGGCAATCGTAGCAAATGCGGCGAGGGACGCCCTGCCTTCGATTCCGAATGCACAAAGTGTGTGGTCTTGTTTCTCAGTCTATATTTGGTCGGTCTCGTCAGAGGTTGAATGTAACGAATGGGTGGGAAAGAGCAAGGGGCAGCGGCTGTGTAGAACGAAAACGCAAATCCTCAGGGGTGTGAGCGTTTCGAGATGAGTCGTATGCATGTAAATGTTGGTCGTCAGTGACCGTGTGGCCTAATGGATAAGGCGTCGGACTTCGGATCTGAAGATTACAGGTTCGAATGCTGTCACGCTTGTGTTTCTCCAGTTCTGAAAAAGAAACATAACGTTTTAATGTAGCAATTGAGCAGTACGAAACCGTCTGAATGATGCTGTTGACCATTTTTTGCTTGGAGATGCTCTTGAGCTTGAAACACACACAACAAGACCGGTGTTAACTAGCGAAATGGTCGGCAGAGTGCCGACACAGCGAGTTTTGACTATCACTTGCACATCTAAAACAACGTCGGGAAGTAACTCGTTCGGCTTTTGAGTCACATAAAGTATGTGTGTTAATTTTGACGCCACTAGCTCTGCATGTTGTCATGCAATTTCTTTACCTCTCAGAAATGATTATGACATAAAAGTGAAGTACGTGACGAGTGTGACGTTAGGAAAACATTAGGCATCATGGAGAGATTCTGTATGGGACCACCCAACCCAAACGAGTACTGTGTGACGTTCTACCCGGCACGTATACACCGAGGTAGCCGGCTAGCTCAGTCGGTAGAGTGTCAGACTCTTAATCCCAGGGTCGTGGGTTCGAGCCAGACGCTGGGCGGAACGGAATTTTGTTCCGCTGCAAGTGTAAATTACCGTTTTTCTGATTAACGAGATTTAATGGAAATAGCAACTTTAAACTTTGCCTACGTCTCTGTCAGTCGCAAGGAAACTGTATTTGAAGGTGAAGGTGATTTTGTAGACATGTGTGAAAGACATGTTCTGAAATGCAAGTGTTGTTGTTTGGAGAGCACATCGGTTACGTGTCAGATGTGTAGCCAAGCAGTAATTTGTCGCCATAGCTGCAAATATAAGCCGGTAATATGAAGTGTTGTCAGCTAAAGTCTGATGATGCAGACGACCGTAAGGACGAAGTACCTAAGAGTACGGCTAGGCCGCGCCTCTTTAGCTCAGTGGTAGAGCATTGGTCTAATAAACCAGCGGTCGTAAGTTCCATCCTCACAGGAGAAAGATGAATTTTGGAAATCAGTTGCGCGTCGTGGCCGTATAGCAAACAGTATCTGTGATGACGAACAATTAGCGACAGGCGTTTTTTTAAGAATTACTCTCAGATGCGAATAAGGCGAATGGCGCAGATAAAGCATTTGCCAAAGCGGTACAGCATAAGGTGGGACGAGGCAGTCTGAATTACATTTTATAGATGTATTTCCCACATATCTCAGAGCCTCTCGCGATATTCGTCGTCGTCGTCGTCGTCGTCGTCGTCGTCGTCGCCGCCGCCGCTTCTGCAGAAGTAGCAAATGGCAATCATAGCAAATGCGGCGAGGGACGCCCTGCCTTCGATTCCGAATGCACAAAGTGTGTGGTCTTGTTTCTCAGTCTATATTTGGTCGGTCTCGTCAGAGGTTGAATGTAACGAATGGGTGGGAAAGAGCAAGGGGCAGCGGCTGTGTAGAACGAAAACACAAATCCTCAGGGGTGTGAGCGTTTCGAGATGAGTCGTATGCATGTAAATGTTGGTCGTCAGTGACCGTGTGGCCTAATGGATAAGGCGTCGGACTTCGGATCTGAAGATTACAGGTTCGAATGCTGTCACGCTTGTGTTTTTCCAGTTCTGAAAAAGAAACATAACGTTTTAATGTAGCAATTGAGCAGTACGAAACCGTCTGAATGTTGCTGTTGACCATTTTTTGCTTGGAGATGCTCTTGAGCTTGAAACACACACAACAAGACCGGTGTTAACTAGCGAAATGGTCGGCAGAGTGCCGACACAGCGAGTTTTGACTATCACTTGCACATCTAAAACAACGTCGGGAAGTAACTCGTTCGGCTTTTGAGTCAGATAAAGTATGTGTGTTAATTTTGACGCCACTAGCTCTGCATGTTGTCATGCAATTTCTTTACCTCTCAGAAATGATTATGACATAAAAGTGAAGTACGTGACGAGTGTGACGTTAGGAAAACATTAGGCATCATGGAGAGATTCTGTATGGGACCACCCAACCCAAACGAGTACTGTTTGACGTGCTACCCAGCATGTATTCACCGAGGTAGCCGGCTAGCTCAGTCGGTAGAGTGTCAGACTCTTAATGCCAGGGTCGTGGGTTCGAGCCAGACGCTGGGCGGAACGGAATTTTGTTCCGCTGCAAGTGTAAATTACCGTTTTTCTGATTAACGAGATTTAATGGAAATAGCAACTTTAAACTTTGCCTACGTCTCTGTCAGTCGCAAGGAAACTGTATTTGAAGGTGAAGGTGATTTTGTAGACATGTGTGAAAGACATGTTCTGAAATGCAAGTGTTGTTGTTTGGAGAGCACATCGGTTACGTGTCAGATGTGTAGCCAAGCAGTAATTTGTCGCCATAGCTGCAAATATTAGCCGGTAATATGAAGTGTTGTCAGCTAAAGTCTGATGATGCAGACGACCGTAAGGACGAAGTACCTAAGAGTACGGCTACGCCGCGCCTCTTTAGCTCAGTGGTAGAGCATTGGTCTAATAAACCAGCGGTCGTAAGTTCCATCCTCACAGGAGAAAGATGAATTTTGGAAATCAGTTGCGCGTCGTGGCCGTATAGCAAACAGTATCTGTGATGACGGACAATTAGCGACAGGCGTTTTTTTAAGAATTACTCTCAGATGCGAATAAGGCGAATGGCGCAGATAAAGCATTTGCCAAAGCGGTACAGCATAAGGTGGGACGAGGCAGTCTGAATTACATTTTATAGATGTATTTCCCACATATCTCAGAGCCTCTCGCGATATTCGTCGTCGTCGTCGTCGTCGTCGTCGCCGCCGCCGCTTCTGCAGAAGTAGCAAATGGCAATCGTAGCAAATGCGGCGAGGGACGCCCTGCCTTCGATTCCGAATGCACAAAGTGTGTGGTCTTGTTTCTCAGTCTATATTTGGTCGGTCTCGTCAGAGGTTGAATGTAACGAATGGGTGGGAAAGAGCAAGGGGCAGCGGCTGTGTAGAACGAAAACACAAATCCTCAGGGGTGTGAGCGTTTCGAGATGAGTCGTATGCATGTAAATGTTGGTCGTCAGTGACCGTGTGGCCTAATGGATAAGGCGTCGGACTTCGGATCTGAATATTACAGGTTCGAAAGCTGTCACGCTTGTGTTTTTCCAGTTCTGAAAAAGAAACATAACGTTTTAATGTAGCAATTGAGCAGTACGAAACCGTCTGAATGTTGCTGTTGACCATTTTTTGCTTGGAGATGCTCTTGAGCTTGAAACACACACAACAAGACCGGTGTTAACTAGCGAAATGGTCGGCAGAGTGCCGACACAGCGAGTTTTGACTATCACTTGCACATCTAAAACAACGTCGGGAAGTAACTCGTTCGGCTTTTGAGTCACATAAAGTATGTGTGTTAATTTTGACGCCACTAGCTCTGCATGTTGTCATGCAATTTCTTTACCTCTCAGAAATGATTATGACATAAAAGTGAAGTACGTGACGAGTGTGACGTTAGGAAAACATTAGGCATCATGGAGAGATTCTGTATGGGACCACCCAACCCAAACGAGTACTGTGTGACGTGCTACTCGGCAGGTATTCACCGAGGTAGCCGGCTAGCTCAGTCGGTAGAGTGTCAGACTCTTAATCCCAGGGTCGTGGGTTCGAGCCAGACGCTGGGCGGAACGGAATTTTGTTCCGCGGCAAGTGTAAATTACCGTTTTTCTGATTAACGAGATTTAATGGAAATAGCAACTTTAAACTTTGCCAACGTCTCTGTCAGTCGCAAGGAAACTGTATTTGAAGGTGAAGGTGATTTTGTAGACATGTGTGAAAGACATGTTCTGAAATGCAAGTGTTGTTGTTTGGAGAGCACATCGGTTACGTGTCAGATGTGTAGCCAAGCAGTAATTTGTCGCCATAGCTGCAAATATTAGCCGGTAATATGAAGTGTTGTCAGCTAAAGTCTGATGATGCAGACGACCGTAAGGACGAAGTACCTAAGAGTACCGCAAGGCCGCGCCTCTTTAGCTCAGTGGTAGAGCATTGGTCTAATAAACCAGCGGTCGTAAGTTCCATCCTCACAGGAGAAAGATGAATTTTGGAAATCAGTTGCGCGTCGTGGCCGTATAGCAAACAGTATCCGTGATGACGAACAATTAGCGACAGGCGTTTTTTTAAGAATTACTCTCAGATGCGAATAAGGCGAATGGCGCAGATAAAGCATTTGCCAAAGCGGTACAGCATAAGGTGGGACGAGGCAGTCTGAATTACATTTTATAGATGTATTTCCCACATATCTCAGAGCCTCTCGCGATATTCGTCGTCGTCGTCGTCGTCGTCGTCGCCGCCGCCGCTTCTGCAGAAGTAGCAAATGGCAATCGTAGCAAATGCGGCGAGGGACGCCCTGCCTTCGATTCCGAATGCACAAAGTGTGTGGTCTTGTTTCTCAGTCTATATTTGGTCGGTCTCGTCAGAGGTTGAATGTAACGAATGGGTGGGAAAGAGCAAGGGGCAGCGGCTGTGTAGATCGAAAACACAAATCCTCAGGGGTGTGAGCGTTTCGAGATGAGTCGTATGCATGTAAATGTTGGTCGTCAGTGACCGTGTGGCCTAATGGATAAGGCGTCGGACTTCGGATCAGAAGATTACAGGTTCGAATGCTGTCACGCTTCTGTTTTTCCAGTTCTGAAAAAGAAACATAACGTTTTAATGTAGCAATTGAGCAGTACGAAACCGTCTGAATGTTGCTGTTGACCATTTTTTGCTTGGAGATGCTCTTGAGCTTGAAACACACACAACAAGACCGGTGTTAACTAGCGAAATGGTCGGCAGAGTGCCGACACAGCGAGTTTTGATTATCAGTTGCACATCTAAAACAACGTCGGGAAGTAACTCGTTCGGCTTTTGAGTCACATAAAGTATGTGTGTTAATTTTGACGCCACTAGCTCTGCATGTTGTCATGCAATTTCTTTACCTCTCAGAAATGATTATGACATAAAAGTGAAGTACGTGACGAGTGTGACGTTAGGAAAACATTAGGCATCATGGAGAGATTCTGTATGGGACCACCCAACCCAAACGAGTACTGTGTAACGTGCTACCCGGCAGGTATTCACCGAGGTAGCCGGCTAGCTCCGTTGCTAGAGTGTCAGACTCTTAATCCTGGGGTCTTGGATTCGAGCCAGACGCTGGGCGGAACGGAATTTTGTTCCGCTGCAGGTGTAAATTACCGTTTTTCTGATTAACGAGATTTAATGGAAATAGCAACTTTAAACTTTGCCTACGTCTCTGTCAGTCGCAAGGAAACTGTATTTGAAGGTGAAGGTGATTTTGTAGACATGTGTGAAAGACATGTTCTGAAATGCAAGTGTTGTTGTTTGGAGAGCACATCGGTTACGTGTCAGATGTGTAGCCAAGCAGTAATTTGTCGCCATAGCTGCAAATATTAGCCGGTAATATGAAGTGTTGTCAGCTAAAGTCTGATGATGTAGACGACCGTAAGGACGAAGTACCCAAGAGTACCGCTAGGCCGCGCCTCTTTATCTCAGTGGTAGAGCACTGGTCTAATAAACCAGGGGTCGTAAGTTCCATCCTCACAGGAGAAAGATGAATTTTGGAAATCAGTTGCGCGTCGTGGCCGTATAGCAAACAGTATCTGTGATGACGAACAATTAGCGACAGGCGTTTTTTTAAGAATTACTCTCAGATGCGATTAAGGCGAATGGCGCAGATAAAGCATTTGCCAAAGCGGTACAGCATAAGGTGGGACGAGGCAGTCTGAATTACATTTTATAGATGTATTTCCCACATATCTCAGAGCCTCTCGCGATATTCGTCGTCGTCGTCGTCGTCGTCGTCGTCGTCGTCGTCGTCGTCGTCGCCGCCGCTTCTGCAGAAGTAGCAAATGGCAATCGTAGCAAATGCGGCGAGGGACGCCCTGCCTTCGATTCCGAATGCACAAAGTGTGTGGTCTTGTTTCTCAGTCTATATTTGGTCGGTCTCGCCAGAGGTTGAATGTAACGAATGGGTGGGAAAGAGCAAGGGGCAGCGGCTGTGTAGAACGAAAACACAAATCCTCAGGGGTGTGAGCGTTTCGAGATTAGTCGTATGCATGTAAGTGTTGGTCGTCAGTGACCGTGTGGCCTAATGGATAAGGCGTCGGACTTCGGATCTGAAGATTACAGGTTCGAATGCTGTCACGCTTCTGTTTTTCCAGTTCTGAAAAAGAAACATAACGTTTTAATGTAGCAATTGAGCAGTACGAAACGGTCTGAATGTTGCTGTTGACCATTTTTTGCTTGGAGATGCTCTTGAGCTTGAAACACACACAACAAGACCAGTGTTAAATAGCGAAATGGTCGGCAGAGTGCCGACACAGCGAGTTTTGACTATCACTTGCACATCTAAAACAACGTCGGGAAGTGACTCGTTCGGCTTTTGAGTCACATAAAGTATGTGTGTTAATTTTGACGCCACTAGCTCTGCATGTTGTCATGCAATTTCTTTACCTCTCAGAAATGATTATGACATAAAAGTGAAGTACGTGACGAGTGTGACGTTAGGAAAACATTAGGCATCATGGAGAGATTCTGTATGGGACCACCCAACCCAAACGAGTACTGTGTGACGTGCTACCCGGCAGGTATTCACCGAGGTAGCCGGCTAGCTCAGTCGGTAGAGTGTCAGACTCTTAATCCCAGGGTCGTGGGTTCGAGCCAGACGCTGGGCGGAACGGAAATTTGTTCCGCTGCAAGTGTAAATTACCGTTTTTCTGATTAACGAGATTTAATGGAAATAGCAACTTTAAACTTTGCCTACGTCTCTGTCAGTCGCAAGGAAACTGTATTTAAAGGTGAAGGTGATTTTGTAGACATGTGTGAAAGACATGTTCTGAAATGCAAGTGTTGTTGTTTGGAGAGCACATCGGCTACGTGTCAGATGTGTAGCCAAGCAGTAATTTGTCGCCGTAGCTGCAAATATTTGCCGGTAATATGAAGTGTTGTCAGCTAAAGTCTGATGATGCAGACGACCGTAAGGACGAAGTATCCAAGAGTACCGCTAGGCCGCGCCTCTTTAGCTCAGTGGTAGAGCACTGGTCTAATAAACCAGTGGTCGTAAGTTCCATCCTCACAGGAGAAAGATGAATTTTGGAAATCAGTTGCGCGTCGTGGCCGTATAGCAAACAGTATCTGTGATGACGAACAATTAGCGACAGGCGTTTTTTTAAGAATTACTCTCAGATGCGATTAAGGCGAATGGCGCAGATAAAGCATTTGCCAAAGCGGTACAGCATAAGGTGGGACGAGGCAGTCTGAATTACATTTTATAGATGTATTTCCCACATATCTCAGAGCCTCTCGCGATATTCGTCATCGTCGTCGTCGTCGTCGCCGCCGCCGCTTCTGCAGAAGTAGCAAATGGCAATCGTAGCAAATGCGGCGAGGGACGCCCTGCCTTCGATTCCGAATGCACAAAGTGTGTGGTCTTGTTTCTCAGTCTATATTTGGTCGGTCTCGTCAGAGGTTGAATGTAACGAATGGGTGGGAAAGAGCAAGGGGCAGCGGCTGTGTAGAACGAAAACACAAATCCTCAGGGGTGTGAGCGTTTCGAGATGAGTCGTATGCATGTAAATGTTGGTCGTCAGTGACCGTGTGGCCTAATGGATAAATCGTCGGACTTCGGATCTGAAGATTACAGGTTCGAATGCTGTCACGCTTCTGTTTTTCCAGTTCTGAAAAAGACACATAACGTTTTAATGTAGCAATTGAGCAGTACGAAACCGTCTGAATGTTGCTGTTGACCATTTTTTGCTTGGAGATGCTCTTGAGCTTGAAACACACACAACAAGACCGGTGATAACTAGCGAAATGGTCGGCAGAGTGCCGACACAGCGAGTTTTGACTATCACTTGCACATCTAAAACAACGTCGGGAAGTGACTCGTTCGGCTTTTGAGTCACATAAAGTATGTGTGTTAATTTTGACGCCACTAGCTCTGCATGTTGTCATGCAATTTCTTTACCTCTCAGAAATGATTATGACATAAAAGTGAAGTACGTGACTTGTGTGACGTTAGGAAAACATTAGGCATCAAGGAGAGATTCTGTATGGGACCACCCAACCCAAACGAGTACTGTGTGACGTGCTACCCTGCAGGTATTCACCGAGGTAGCCGGCTAGCTCAGTCGGTAGAGTGTCAGACTCTTAATCCCAGGGTCGTGGGTTCGAGCCAGACGCTGGGCGGAACGGAATTTTGTTCCGCTGCAAGTGTAAATTACCGTTTTTCTGATTAACGAGATTTAATGGAAATAGCAACTTTAAACTTTGCCTACGTCTCTGTCAGTCGCAATGAAACTGTATTTGAAGGTGAAGGTGATTTTGTATACATGTGTGAAAGACATGTTCTGAAATGCAAGTGTTTTTTTTGGAGAGCACATCGGCTACGTGTCAGATGTGTAGCCAAGCAGTAATTTGTCGCCGTAGCTGCAAATATTTGCCGGTAATTTGAAGTGTTGTCAGCTAAAGTCTGATGATGCAGACGACCGTAAGGACGAAGTACCCAAGAGTACCGCTAGGCCGCCCCTCTTTAGCTCAGTGGTAGAGCACTGGTCTAATAAACCAGCGGTCGTAAGTTCCATCCTCACAGGAGAAAGATGAATTTTGGAAATCAGTAGCGCGTCGTGGCCGTATAGCAAACAGTATCTGTGATGACGAACAATTAGCGACAGGCGTTTTTTTAAGAATTACTCTCAGATGCGATTAAGGCGAATGGCGCAGATAAAGCATTTACCAAAGCGGTACAGCATAAGGTGGGACGAGGCAGTCTGAATTACATTTTATAGATGTATTTCCCACGTATCTCAGAGCCTCTCGCGATATTCGTCGTCGTCGTCGTCGTCGTCGTCGTCGTCGTCGTCGTCGTCGCCGCCGCCGCTTCTGCAGAAGTAGCAAATGGCAATCGTAGCAAATGCGGCGAGGGACGCCCTGCCTTCGATTCCGAATGCACAAAGTGTGTGGTCTTGTTTCTCAGTCTATATTTGGTCGGTCTCGTCAGAGGTTGAATGTAACGAATGGGTGGGAAAGAGCAAGGGGGCAGCGGCTGTGTAGAACGAAAACACAAATCCTCAGGGGTGTGAGCGTTTCGAGATGAGTCGTATGCATGTAAGTGTTGGTCGTCAGTGACCGTGTGGCCTAATGGATAAGGCGTCGGACTTCGGATCTGAAGATTACAGGTTCGAATGCTGTCACGCTTCTGTTTTTCCAGTTCTGAAAAAGAAACATAACGTTTTAATGTAGCAATTGAGCAGTACGAAACGGTCTGAATGTTGCTGTTGACCATTTTTTGCTTGGAGATGCTCTTGAGCTTGAAACACACACAACAAGACCAGTGTTAAATAGCGAAATGGTCGGCAGAGTGCCGACACAGCGAGTTTTGACTATCACTTGCACATCTAAAACAACGTCGGGAAGTGACTCGTTCGGCTTTTGAGTCACATAAAGTATGTGTGTTAATTTTGACGCCACTAGCTCTGCATGTTGTCATGCAATTTCTTTACCTCTCAGAAATGATTATGACATAAAAGTGAAGTACGTGACGAGTGTGACGTTAGGAAAACATTAGGCATCATGGAGAGATTCTGTATGGGACCACCCAACCCAAACGAGTACTGTGTGACGTGCTACCCGGCAGGTATTCACCGAGGTAGCCGGCTAGCTCAGTCGGTAGAGTGTCAGACTCTTAATCCCAGGGTCGTGGGTTCGAGCCAGACGCTGGGCGGAACGGAAATTTGTTCCGCTGCAAGTGTAAATTACCGTTTTTCTGATTAACGAGATTTAATGGAAATAGCAACTTTAAACTTTGCCTACGTCTCTGTCAGTCGCAAGGAAACTGTATTTAAAGGTGAAGGTGATTTTGTAGACATGTGTGAAAGACATGTTCTGAAATGCAAGTGTTGTTGTTTGGAGAGCACATCGGCTACGTGTCAGATGTGTAGCCAAGCAGTAATTTGTCGCCGTAGCTGCAAATATTTGCCGGTAATATGAAGTGTTGTCAGCTAAAGTCTGATGATGCAGACGACCGTAAGGACGAAGTATCCAAGAGTACCGCTAGGCCGCGCCTCTTTAGCTCAGTGGTAGAGCACTGGTCTAATAAACCAGTGGTCGTAAGTTCCATCCTCACAGGAGAAAGATGAATTTTGGAAATCAGTTGCGCGTCGTGGCCGTATAGCAAACAGTATCTGTGATGACGAACAATTAGCGACAGGCGTTTTTTTAAGAATTACTCTCAGATGCGATTAAGGCGAATGGCGCAGATAAAGCATTTGCCAAAGCGGTACAGCATAAGGTGGGACGAGGCAGTCTGAATTACATTTTATAGATGTATTTCCCACATATCTCAGAGCCTCTCGCGATATTCGTCGTCGTCGTCGTCGTCGTCGTCGCCGCCGCCGCTTCTGCAGAAGTAGCAAATGGCAATCGTAGCAAATGCGGCGAGGGACGCCCTGCCTTCGATTCCGAATGCACAAAGTGTGTGGTCTTGTTTCTCAGTCTATATTTGGTCGGTCTCGTCAGAGGTTGAATGTAACGAATGGGTGGGAAAGAGCAAGGGGCAGCGGCTGTGTAGAACGAAAACACAAATCCTCAGGGGTGTGAGCGTTTCGAGATGAGTCGTATGCATGTAAATGTTGGTCGTCAGTGACCGTGTGGCCTAATGGATAAGGCGTCGGACTTCGGATCTGTAGATTACAGGTTCGAATGCTGTCACGCTTCTGTTTTTCCAGTTCTGAAAAAGAAACATAACGTTTTAATGTAGCAATTGAGCAGTACGAAACCGTCTGAATGTTGCTGTTGACCATTTTTTGCTTGGAGATGCTCTTGAGCTTGAAACACACACAACAAGACCAGTGTTAACTAGCGAAATGGTCGGCAGAGTGCCGACACAGCGAGTTTTGACTATCACTTGCACATCTAAAACAACGTCGGGAAGTGACTCGTTCGGCTTTTGAGTCACATAAAGTATGTGTGTTAATTTTGACGCCACTAGCTCTGCATGTTGTCATGCAATTTCTTTACCTCTCAGAAATGATTATGACATAAAAGTGAAGTACGTGACGAGTGTGACGTTAGGAAAACATTAGGCATCATGGAGAGATTCTGTATGGGACCACCCAACCCAAACGAGTACTGTGTGACGTGCTACCCGGCAGGTATTCACCGAGGTAGCCGGCTAGCTCAGTCGGTAGAGTGTCAGACTCTTAATCCCAGGGTCGTGGGTTCGAGCCAGACGCTGGGCGGAACGGAATTATGTTCTGCTGCAAGTGTAAATTACCGTTTTTCTGATTAACGAGATTTAATGGAAATAGCAACTTTAAACTTTGCCTACGTCTCTGTCAGTCGCAAGGAAACTGTATTTGAAGGTGAAGGTGATTTTGTATACATGTGTGAAAGACATGTTCTGAAATGCAAGTGTTGTTGTTTGGAGAGCACATCGGCTACGTGTCAGATGTGTAGCCAAGCAGTAATTTGTCGCCGTAGCTGCAAATATTTGCCGGTAATATGAAGTGTTGTCAGCTAAAGTCTGATGATGCAGACGACCGTAAGGACGAAGTACCCAAGAGTACCGCTAGGCCGCCCCTCTTTAGCTCAGTGGTAGAGCACTGGTCTAATAAACCAGCGGTCGTAAGTTCCATCCTCACAGGAGAAAGATGAATTTTGGAAATCAGTAGCGCGTCGTGGCCGTATAGCAAACAGTATCTGTGATGACGAACAATTAGCGACAGGCGTTTTTTTAAGAATTACTCTCAGATGCGATTAAGGCGAATGGCGCAGATAAAGCATTTGCCAAAGCGGTACAGCATAAGGTGGGACGAGGCAGTCTGAATTACATTTTATAGATGTATTTCCCACGTATCTCAGAGCCTCTCGCGATATTCGTCGTCGTCGTCGTCGTCGTCGTCGTCGTCGCCGCCGCCGCCGCTTCTGCAGAAGTAGCAAATGGCAATCGTAGCAAATGCGGCGAGGGACGCCCTGCCTTCGATTCCGAATGCACAAAGTGTGTGGTCTTGTTTCTCAGTCTATATTTGGTCGGTCTCGTCAGAGGTTGAATGTAACGAATGGGTGGGAAAGAGCAAGGGGCAGCGGCTGTGTAGAACGAAAACACAAATCCTCAGGGGTGTGAGCGTTTCGAGATGAGTCGTATGCATGTAAATGATGGTCGTCAGTGACCGTGTGGCCTAATGGATAAATCGTCGGACTTCGGATCTGAAGATTACAGGTTCGAATGCTGTCACGCTTCTGTTTTTCCAGTTCTGAAAAAGAAACATAACGTTTTAATGTAGCAATTGAGCAGTACGAAACCGTCTGAATGTTGCTGTTGACCATTTTTTGCTTGGAGATGCTCTTGAGCTTGAAACACACACAACAAGACCGGTGATAACTAGCGAAATGGTCGGCAGAGTGCCAACACAGCGAGTTTTGACTATCACTTGCACATCTAAAACAACGTCGGGAAGTGACTCGTTCGGCTTTTGAGTCACATAAAGTATGTGTGTTAATTTTGACGCCACTAGCTCTGCATGTTGTCATGCAATTTCTTTACCTCTCAGAAATGATTATGACATAAAAGTGAAGTACGTGACGAGTGTGACGTTAGGAAAACATTAGGCATCATGGAGAGATTCTGTATGGGACCACCCAACCCAAACGAGTACTGTGTGACGTGCTACCCGGCAGGTATTCACCGAGGTAGCCGGCTAGCTCAGTCGGTAGAGTGTCAGACTCTTAATCCCAGGGTCGTGGGTTCGAGCCAGACGCTGGGCGGAACGGAATTTTGTTCCGCTGCAAGTGTAAATTACCGTTTTTCTGATTAACGAGATTTAATGGAAATAGCAACTTTAAACTTTGCCTACGTCTCTGTCAGTCGCAAGGAAACTGTATTTGAAGGTGAAGGTGATTTTGTATACATGTGTGAAAGACATGTTCTGAAATGCAAGTGTTTTTGTTTGGAGAGCACATCGGCTACGTGTCAGATGTGTAGCCAAGCAGTAATTTGTCGCCGTAGCTGCAAATATTTGCCGGTAATTTGAAGTGTTGTCAGCTAAAGTCTGATGATGCAGACGACCGTAAGGACGAAGTACCCAAGAGTACCGCTAGGCCGCCCCTCTTTAGCTTAGTGGTAGAGCACTGGTCTAATAAACCAGCGGTCGTAAGTTCCATCCTCACAGGAGAAAGATGAATTTTGGAAATCAGTAGCGCGTCGTGGCCGTATAGCAAACAGTATCTGTGATGACGAACAATTAGCGACAGGCGTTTTTTTAAGAATTACTCTCAGATGCGATTAAGGCGAATGGCGCAGATAAAGCATTTACCAAAGCGGTACAGCATAAGGTGGGACGAGGCAGTCTGAATTACATTTTATAGATGTATTTCCCACGTATCTCAGAGCCTCTCGCGATATTCGTCGTCGTCGTCGTCGTCGTCGTCGTCGTCGTCGTCGTCGTCGTCGTCGTCGCCGCCGCCGCCGCTTCTGCAGAAGTAGCAAATGGCAATCGTAGCAAATGCGGCGAGGGACGCCCTGCCTTCGATTCCGAATGCACAAAGTGTGTGGTCTTGTTTCTCAGTCTATATTTGGTCGGTCTCGTCAGAGGTTGAATGTAACGTATGGGTGGAAAAGAGCAAGGGGCAGCGGCTGTGTAGAACGAAAACACAAATCCTCAGGGGTGTGAGCGTTTCGAGATGAGTCGTATGCATGTAAATGTTGGTCGTCAGTGACCGTGTGGCCTAATGGATAAAGCGTCGGACTTCGGATCTGAAGATTACAGGTTCGAATGCTGTCACGCTTGTGTTTTTCCAGTTCTGAAAAAGAAACATAACGTTTTAATGTAGCAATTGAGCAGTACGAAACCGTCTGAATGTTTGCTGTTGACCATTTTTTGCTTGGAGATCCTCTTGAGCTTGAAACACACACAACAAGACCGGTGTTAACTAGCGAAATGGTCGGCAGAGTGCCGACACAGCGAGTTTTGACTATCACTTGCACATCTAAATCAACGTCGGGAAGTAACTCGTTCGGCTTTTGAGTCACATAAAGTATGTGTGTTAATTTTGACGCCACTAGCTCTGCATGTTGTCATGCAATTTCTTTACCTCTCAGAAATGATTATGACATAAAAGTGAAGTACGTGACGAGTGTGACGTTAGGAAAACATTAGGCATCATGGAGAGATTCTGTATGGGACCACCCAACCCAAACGAGTACTGTGTGACGTGCTACCCGGCAGGTATTCACCGAGGTAGCCGGCTAGCTCAGTCGGTAGAGTGTCAGACTCTTAATCTCAGGGTCGTGGGTTCGAGCTAGACGCTATGCGGAACGGAATTTTGTTCCGCTGCAAGTGTAAATTACCGTTTTTCTGATTAACGAGATTTAATGGAAATAGCAACTTTAAACTTTGCCTGCGTCTCTGTCAGTCGCAAGGAAACTGTATTTGAAGGTGAAGGTGATTTTGTAGACATGTGTGAAAGACATGTTCTGAAATGCAAGTGTTGTTGTTTGGAGAGCACATCGGTTACGTGTCAGATGTGTAGCCAAGCAGTAATTTGTCGCCATAGCTGCAAATATTAGCCGGTAATATGAAGTGTTGTCAGCTAAAGTCTGATGATGCAGACGACCGTAAGGACGAAGTACCCAAGAGTACCGCTAGGCCGCGCCTCTTTAGCTCAGTGGCAGTCTGCCTGCAGCGGCGGTGGCGAGCGGTTCGTCGTGCTGTGCTTCGCTCTGCGGCTGGCTTTGTTTACATCCGCTGTGTAAGTCTGTGCGTTTTCGCCGGCGCTTCGCAGTAGTTAGATATTCTGTCAACGTTCGAAAATGCAGTAATGGCTCAACTTAGTAGAAAGGACACTCTGAAATTTACCTTTGATCGACGTTTTGCTCGACCTAAATCTTTCGAAATTGAGGATTGGTTAGAGGAAGTTGTTCAAGTTCCGTTTGAAGATACTGTTGGTTTTCACTTGTCAATTGTGAGTAGTGTGATGTACTTGAAGCTGAAAAACCCTGAGTTATGCGAACGAGTTGTCAATAATACCGGTGGTAAGCTTAAGTTTAAACACAGTGATGGAAATATTGGCGAAGTTACTGTCGATCATGTGGGACTTGGTATTCGAACAATTCGAATTTTTGAGCTACCCTTTGAAGTTCCTACAGATGCGATCAATCTTGTTATTGCACCCTTTGGGAAGGTCCTCAGTAATTTTGCAGAAAAATGGTCCGGTGCTCACAAATATCCGGTTTTGAACGGTGTCAGGCAGTTGAAGGTGGACTTATTACGACATATTCCGTCTTACATTAACGTTTGCGGTTATCGAGGTATCGTCATTTATGATGGTCAACCACGAACGTGTGCAGCTTGCAATTCTCCAGGTCATATTCGTTCTGAATGTATTCAAAGACGTGTTGTGCAGCTGCCGACAGGTGAACCGGTGAAGTCCGCGGAGATGACTATTTTGTCCACCACTTACGCTTCGGTGGCTCGCGACCAACCGACCGACCAACTGCCCATGGATACCGAAGTAGACATTCGCCCCCAACCAACCCTTCCTCCAACGGCCGAGCAACTTGTTGACATTTCTGAGCGACAAGAGCAACACCTGAGTGTGAGTGACGTGGTTGATTCCGTAGCGCAGTCCCCGACTCTGTCAACAGAACAAAATTCCACCTCCTCAGAGACGCAGGTCAGGACTGTGACTGCTGAATGTCGTTCCCCACAACCCCACCATGAAATCTCGGATTCCGATGAGCGTTGTCCACCTGCTAAATCCCCGCGGAAGAACAAGAAACGCAGAATCGCCCGCCAGGGTGCGGAAGAGGCGGCGGCGTCGTTGCGGGGAAAGGTGCAGCAAATCATGGACAAAGTCAGTGCAAAATCACCAGAATCCTCCCGACAACAGGCGCTAACTTCTGCACACCTGCGGGATGAAGATCGTGCAATCACGCTAACTAAGCCCTCTCGCGATGCTACCGGCCAGGTGTCTCCCATGTGCAGTGACGATGTTGATCATTGTTTAAAAGAACAACGACAACATCATCCTCTTGCGTCCAAGAACCCCAGCACTATAGACTGGGCGGCGGAACCAGAGGTCGAACACATGGACGCTGATGCAACTGATATTCCAGTCACTTCCCGATTTCCCGAACAGCCTTCTACGGCAGTAGAACCGGCACATGATGATAAGTTACTGGATCCACGGCAGGCAAACAAAGAAGAGGACTCCGACTTCTTTTAAAACGGCGCCGATTCCTTCTTACTCTCGTAAGAGCGTGAATGACTGATCAGCAGGCGTATAAAATTGGTACATTAAATATAAATAAAATCCGCAGTTCCCTCAAACTCGACAACATCGTAGACCTCTTATACGCCGCCGACATTGATATCCTCTTGCTTCAGGAGGTCGCCGACATTGCTTTGAACCACATTCCCGGTTATAATGTGACGGCCAATCCGGGACACGGTTCCGATTTAGGCACCGCTATTCTCACGAAAGAAGGAATTATCGTCCAGAATGTAGAACGACTCATAAGTTGTAGGGGAATTGGCGTGACTATCAATAATGTTAGACTCCTAAATCTGTATGCACCATCCGGCTCAACTAATAGGCGACGCCGAGCGGACTTTTTCAAGGAAGAAATACTTCCGCTTTTTGCAACACAATATGACCACCTAATATTGGCGGGAGATTTTAACTGTGTACTTAACGCCAAAGATCAGACGCCGCATTTCAATAAATCGATTGAATTAGAACAGATCGTCAAGGATTTACGTTTAGTCGATACGTGGGAGCACAAGTTTGGTACAACACCTGGTTTTACTCACGTCACGAATCATTCAGCGAGTAGATTGGACCGCATTTACGTATCGGACACTCTCAGACAGCGAATTTTACAAACTGAGGTCTGGCCAACCAGTTTCTCCGACCATGCGGCTTATATTTGCACGCTGAATTTGGGGAAACAGGAAACCTACCGAGGCAAAGGACTATGGAAACTAAATGTTGCACATTTAGACGATCCTGAATGCAGAGAAGCCTTCACTCGAGCGTGGAATGAAAGTGAAGCCAAATTCAGTACGTACGGCTCGGCATTGCAATGGTGGCTCGAATGCGCTAAACCGAAAATTCGTAAATCCATGATACAATATTCCCGGAATAAGAACTGGTGGTTTAAGAGAACGATGGAGTTTTATTATCAATGTCTTCGAGACTTATATACTCTTGATGCCACTGTGATTGACAACTACCCCCGCATTAAAAGACTGCAAGCAAAAATATTACTTTTGAAACGAAAACAGATGGAAGGTTACAAAATTAGAGGTCGGGTTTCGACTATGGCAAAAGGCGAACAGCCATCCATTTATCACCTGATACGTGAAACTAAACGAGCACGGACAAAGATCTTAACTGAACTACAATCCGAAGACGGCACGATTCTAACTCGGCAACACGATATCAGAGACGCCGTTCAAACTTATTACACTGACTTGATGTCCAATAAACCTACCGACGACGAAGCCCTTGCAGAGTTCCGGAGCAGCTTAACGCACAGGCTTCGCCCTGCGGATGTAGCCGAACTCGTCACCGATGTAACGGAAGATGAACTGGAAGATGTGGTGTTCCACAGTCCAAAAAACAAATCTCCCGGATGTGACGGTCTCCCGGTGGAACTTTATCAAGTCTTCTGGCCACAACTGAAGACAAAGCTGACGGTGCTCTGCAACGAACTTCTCCAACCGGACATGCCCATTCCTCCGCCATTCAGTGAAGGACTTGTGGTCTTACTCCCGAAACGGACGAGCAATAACACCGTCGCAACTTTGCGACCCATTACGTTGCTCAACAGCGACTACAAAATTTTTGCTCGCATTCTCGCAACGAGAATGAAAACTGTGATGCATACCGTCATTGGATCACATCAAACGAGTGTTGGAAAGGACAGAGCTATATATCAGACATTATCAGACTATCGAGATGTGATTTCTGTTGCGGACGCTTGCAAAATCCGATGTGCTATCGTAACTTTAGATTTCGCACAGGCTTTCGACAGAGTGAACCATCCTTACCTTTTCCAGATAATGCAGACTCTGGGTTTTCCTCCGCAGTTCATCAGCATCATACAGAAATTGTTACGGAATAGTACATCCAAACTTGTCGTTAACGGTCAGCCAAGTCGCGCCGTCCCGATAAACAGTTCTGTTAGGCAGGGCTGCCCTATGTCGATGGCGCTGTTTGCCATTGCGATCGAACCGCTGCTAGTCACCTTGACGGAACGTTTACAAGGACTCCACATACACGGGCAGAAGATAGTGTGCCGAGCTTACGCTGATGATGTTACCTTCCTAGCTATGAATGTCAATGAGGTCGAGAGGGGTCTCCTGATCATCTCACAATATGAAAAGGCATCTGGTGCGAAACTGCATTGGACGAAATCAGGGATCATGAACGTTGGGCAAGGCATAGGCGCGATCGGTCATGGCCAGCTTAAAGAGATCACTAGGATGACGTGTCTCGGTGTCGATTTTCGGAACACCATCCGCCACACCATTGCCGCCAATTATAAGCAATTGCTCAACAAAATTCGTGCTTGTGCGAAGTTACATAGCGTCAGGAAATTGGACGAGCTTCAAAAGGTTGAATTGGCCAATATTTATATCACTGCCAAAATCAATTATGTGGCTCAAGTTTTGCCCATCCCCACCGATATAGCCAAATGCATGCTGTCCGCGCTTGGACACTTTGTATGTCGTGGCCAGATCTTTAAAGTTCGATATGACACCTTGACACTCCCAACGCGAGATGGCGGACTCAGTCTCACCGATGTACACAACAAAGCGAAAGCTCTTTATTTCTGCAAAACTTACAAGCTATGGAAACAGTCACCGACCAGTCTGACCGCTCTTGTCCTGAATGAAATCGCACCGACTGATCTTCAACCGCCAATTGATGTGCACCATATACCGACTGCGCTCTACCACTTCAAGAGTTTTCTCTTAGAGTATAGTTATGTCCATACAACAGTCTCTGAAAAGAATTTGACGACAGTTAAGGCAATCTACAACTCCTTTGTGGCAACTAAATCACGGAATGTTATCGAACAAAAATTTCCAAACTACAACTGGGACGCGACGTGGCAAAACATCCACAGCCCCTACTTACCTTCGCAAGTAAAGGCGACGTGGTACGCTGCCGTCAATAGAAAAATCCCGACGCAGTCCAGGCTTCATGCAATTCATTTGCAGGACTCGCCAATGTGTGTCACGTGTAATCTCATAGACAGCGAAGAACACCGTTTCGTCTGTGGTACCACGAAAGATATATGGGGTTACGCCCGACAGAAACTGTCGAGCATCAAGAGGACCTCACCATCTGCGATAACGCCAGCTGACTTTCTCAACCCTGAAGCAATCCCATTTCCCAGGACAAAGCGGAATGCTGTCAACTGGATAATAGGTCACACAGTGCACTATATTTTTAGTACTGGCGATAAGAACAAAGACGATTTCGTTCTATACCTGACCCTGCAGCACAGCATGATCGCACGCGAACGTAACTACAAGGCGACCTTTGCCAACTTTTTAAGCAAGACCATTGTGTGATATGCGATTCGACACTCGACCCGTCAGTCTTGCCATGACGGGGAACGTAATATTTAAAGAACGCCCGAAACTATACCACGAGACATGAATGCATGTTTAACCTTCTTTCGAAGTAAGGCGAAACCGACTATTCGCTACATCATTGAGGAGCAGCAGAGGACAATAACAGACGAAAGATGTGAAGACAACACTAGAGAAAAAAACAAACACTTTTCGTTTTCTTATATTTTGCACCAACAAAGGAGAAGATTCCTTTTTAATCACTTATTTCTTATTTATTTATTTATTAATCCTAACCAGAAAAGGTACTTTAGTTCGACACTGCTTAACATAGTTGATAGTGTCATCATTTTTTTTTTTTTTTTTTTGCCGTTAACGCCTCACTCACCTAGAAGAAATGGATTGAGTTCTGGTGGAAGAATGGATCCCTTCTGGAAAAAAAAAAAAAAAAAAAAAAAAAAAAAAAAAAGTGGCTAGGATACCTGGCTTTCACCCAGGAGGCCCGGGTTCGATTCCCGGTACCGTAAAAAAAAAAAAAAAAAAAAAAAAAAGTGGTAGAGCACTGGTCTAATAAACCTGGGGTCGTAAGTTCCATTCTCACAGGAGAAAGATTAATTTTAGAAATCAGTTGCGCGTCGTGGCCGTATAGCAAACAGTAAAATAAAAAAAAAAAAAAAAAAAAAAGTCGGTAGAGCGTCAGACTCTTAATCCCAGGGTCGTGGGTTCGAGCCAGACGCTGGGCGGAACGGAATTTTGTTCCGCTGCAAGTAAAAAAAAAAAAAAAAAAAAAAAAAGTGGTAGAGCACTGGTCTAATAAACCAGGGGTAGTAAGTTCCATCCTCACAGGAGAATGATGAATTTTGGAAATCAGTTGCGCGTCGTGGCCGTATAGCAAACAGTATCTGTGATGACGAACAATTAGCGACAGGCGTTTTTTTAAGAATTACTCTCAGATGCGATTAAGGCGAATGGCGCAGATAAAGCATTTGCCAAAGCGGTACAGCATAAGGTGGGACGAGGCAGTCTGAATTACATTTTATAGATGTATTTCCCACATATCTCAGAGCCTCTCGCGATATTCGTCGTCGTCGTCGTCGTCGTCGTCGTCGTCGTCGTCGTCGTCGCCGCCGCCGCCGTTTCTGCAGAAGTAGCAAATGGCAATCGTAGCAAATGCGGCGAGGGACGCCCTGCCTTCGATTCCGAATGCACAAAGTGTGTGGTCTTGTTTCTCAGTCTATATTTGGTCGGTCTCGTCAGAGGTTGAATGTAACGAATGGGTGGGAAAGAGCAAGGGGCAGCGGCTGTGTAGAACGAAAACACAAATCCTCAGGGGTGTGAGCGTTTCGAGATGAGTCGTATGCATGTAAATGTTGGTCGTCAGTGACCGCGTGGCCTAATGTATAAGGCGTCGGACTTCGGATCTGAAGATTACAGGTTCGAATGCTGTCACACTTCTGTTTTTCCAGTTCTGAAAAAGAAACATAACGTTTTAATGTAGCAATTGAGCAGTACGAAACCGTCTGAATGTTGCTGTTGACCATTTTTTGCTTGGAGATGCTCTTGAGCTTGAAACACACACAAAAAGACCAGTGTTAACTAGCGAAATGGTCGGCAGAGTGCCGACACAGCGAGTTTTGACTATCACTTGCACATCTAAAACAACGTCGGGAAGTGACTCGTTCGGTTTTTGAGTCACATAAAGTATGTGTGTTAATTTTGACGCCACTAGCTCTGCATGTTGTCATGCAATTTCTTTACCTCTCAGAAATGATTATGACATAAAAGTGAAGTACGTGACGAGTGTGACGTTAGGAAAACATTAGGCATCATGGAGAGATTCTGTATGGGACCACCCAACCCAAACGAGTACTGTGTGACGTGCTACCCGGCAGCTATTCTCAGAGTAGCCGGCTAGCTCAGTCGGTAGAGTGTCAGACTCTTAATCCCAGGGTCGTGGGTTCGAGCCAGACGCTGGGCGGAACGGAATTTTGTTCCGCTGCAAGTGTAAATTACCGTTTTTCTGATTAACGAGATTTAATGGAAATAGCAACTTTAAACTTTGCCTACGTCTCTGTCAGTCGCAAGGAAACTGTATTTGAAGGTGAAGGTGATTTTGTAGACATGTGTGAAAGACATGTTCTGAAATGCAAGTGTTGTTGTTTGGAGAGCACATCGGCTACGTGTCAGATGTGTAGCCAAGCAGTAATTTGTCGCCATAGCTGCAAATATTAGCCGGTAATATGAAGTGTTGTCAGCTAAAGTCTGATGATGCAGACGACCGTAAGGACGAAGTACCCAAGAGTACCGCTAGGCCGCGCCTCTTTAGCTCAGTGGTAGAGCACTGGTCTAATAAACCAGGGGTCGTAAGTTCCATACTCACAGGAGAAAGATGAATTTTGGAAATCAGTTGCGCGTCGTGGCCGTATAGCAAACAGTATCTGTGATGACGAACAATTAGCGACAGGCGTTTTTTTAAGAATTACTCTCAGATGCGATTAAGGCGAATGGCGCAGATAAAGCATTTGCCAAAGCGGTACAGCATAAGGTGGGACGAGGCAGTCTGAATTACATTTTATAGATGTATTTCCCACATATCTCAGAGCCTCTCGCGATATTCGTCGTCGTCGTCGTCGTCGTCGTCGCCGCCGCCGCTTCTGCAGAAGTAGCAAATGGCAATCGTAGCAAATGCGGCGAGGGACGCCCTGCCTTCGATTCCGAATGCAAAAAGTGTGTGGTTTTTTTTCTCAGTCTATATTTGGTCGGTCTCGTCAGAGGTTGAATGTAACGAATGGGTGGGAAAGAGCAAGGGGCAGCGGCTGTGTAGAACGAAAACACAAATCCTCAGGGGTGTGAGCGTTTCGAGATGAGTCGTATGCATGTAAATGTTGGTCGTCAGTGACCGTGTGGCCTAATGGATAAGGCGTCGGACTTCGGATCTGAAGATTACAGGTTCGAATGCTGTCTCGCTTCTGTTTTTCCAGTTCTGAAAAAGAAACATAACGTTTTAATGTAGCAATTGAGCAGTACGAAACCGTCTGAATGTTGCTGTTGACCATTTTTTGCTTGGAGATCCTCTTGAGCTTGAAACACACACAACAAGACCGGTGTTAACTAGCGAAATGGTCGGCAGAGTGCCGACACAGCGAGTTTTGACTATCACTTGCACATCTAAATCAACGTCGGGAAGTAACTCGTTCGGCTTTTGAGTCACATAAAGTATGTGTGTTAATTTTGACGCCACTAGCTCTGCATGTTGTCATGCAATTTCTTTACCTCTCAGAAATGATTATGACATAAAAGTGAAGTACGTGACGAGTGTGACGTTAGGAAAACATTAGGCATCATGGAGAGATTCTGTATGGGACCACCCAACCCAAACGAGTACTGTGTGACGTGCTACCCGGCAGGTATTCACCGAGGTAGCCGGCTAGCTCAGTCGGTAGAGTGTCAGACTCTTAATCTCAGGGTCGTGGGTTCGAGCTAGACGCTATGCGGAACGGAATTTTGTTCCGCTGCAAGTGTAAATTACCGTTTTTCTGATTAACGAGATTTAATGGAAATAGCAACTTTAAACTTTGCCTACGTCTCTGTCAGTCGCAAGGAAACTGTATTTGAAGGTGAAGGTGATTTTGTAGACATGTGTGAAAGACATGTTCTGAAATGCAAGTGTTGTTGTTTGGAGAGCACATCGGTTACGTGTCAGATGTGTAGCCAAGCAGTAATTTGTCGCCATAGCTGCAAATATTAGCCGGTAATATGAAGTGTTGTCAGCTAAAGTCTGATGATGCAGACGACCGTAAGGACGAAGTACCCAAGAGTACCGCTAGGCCGCGCCTCTTTAGCTCAGTAGTAGAGCACTGGTCTAATAAACCAGGGGTAGTAAGTTCCATCCTCACAGGAGAATGATGAATTTTGGAAATCAGTTGCGCGTCGTGGCCGTATAGCAAACAGTATCTGTGATGACGAACAATTAGCGACAGGCGTTTTTTTAAGAATTACTCTCAGATGCGATTAAGGCGAATGGCGCAGATAAAGCATTTGCCAAAGCGGTACAGCATAAGGTGGGACGAGGCAGTCTGAATTACATTTTATAGATGTATTTCCCACATATCTCAGAGCCTCTCGCGATATTCGTCGTCGTCGTCGTCGTCGTCGTCGTCGTCGTCGCCGCCGCCGCCGTTTCTGCAGAAGTAGCAAATGGCAATCGTAGCAAATGCGGCGAGGGACGCCCTGCCTTCGATTCCGAATGCACAAAGTGTGTGGTCTTGTTTCTCAGTCTATATTTGGTCGGTCTCGTCAGAGGTTGAATGTAACGAATGGGTGGGAAAGAGCAAGGGGCAGCGGCTGTGTAGAACGAAAACACAAATCCTCAGGGGTGTGAGCGTTTCGAGATGAGTCGTATGCATGTAAATGTTGGTCGTCAGTGACCGCGTGGCCTAATGTATAAGGCGTCGGACTTCGGATCTGAAGATTACAGGTTCGAATGCTGTCACACTTCTGTTTTTCCAGTTCTGAAAAAGAAACATAACGTTTTAATGTAGCAATTGAGCAGTACGAAACCGTCTGAATGTTGCTGTTGACCATTTTTTGCTTGGAGATGCTCTTGAGCTTGAAACACTCACAAAAAGACCAGTGTTAACTAGCGAAATGGTCGGCAGAGTGCCGACACAGCGAGTTTTGACTATCACTTGCACATCTAAAACAACGTCGGGAAGTGACTCGTTCGGTTTTTGAGTCACATAAAGTATGTGTGTTAATTTTGACGCCACTAGCTCTGCATGTTGTCATGCAATTTCTTTACCTCTCAGAAATGATTATGACATAAAAGTGAAGTACGTGACGAGTGTGACGTTAGGAAAACATTAGGCATCATGGAGAGATTCTGTATGGGACCACCCAACCCAAACGAGTACTGTGTGACGTGCTACCCGGCAGCTATTCTCAGAGTAGCCGGCTAGCTCAGTCGGTAGAGTGTCAGACTCTTAATCCCAGGGTCGTGGGTTCGAGCCAGACGCTGGGCGGAACGGAATTTTGTTCCGCTGCAAGTGTAAATTACCGTTTTTCTGATTAACGAGATTTAATGGAAATAGCAACTTTAAACTTTGCCTACGTCTCTGTCAGTCGCAAGGAAACTGTATTTGAAGGTGAAGGTGATTTTGTAGACATGTGTGAAAGACATGTTCTGAAATGCAAGTGTTGTTGTTTGGAGAGCACATCGGCTACGTGTCAGATGTGTAGCCAAGCAGTAATTTGTCGCCATAGCTGCAAATATTAGCCGGTAATATGAAGTGTTGTCAGCTAAAGTCTGATGATGCAGACGACCGTAAGGACGAAGTACCCAAGAGTACCGCTAGGCCGCGCCTCTTTAGCTCAGTGGTAGAGCACTGGTCTAATAAACCAGGGGTCGTAAGTTCCATACTCACAGGAGAAAGATGAATTTTGGAAATCTGTTGCGCGTCGTGGCCGTATAGCAAACAGTATCTGTGATGACGAACAATTAGCGACAGGCGTTTTTTTAAGAATTACTCTCAGATGCGATTAAGGCGAATGGCGCAGATAAAGCATTTGCCAAAGCGGTACAGCATAAGGTGGGACGAGGCAGTCTGAATTACATTTTATAGATGTATTTCCCACATATCTCAGAGCCTCTCGCGATATTCGTCGTCGTCGTCGTCGTCGTCGCCGCCGCCGCTTCTGCAGAAGTAGCAAATGGCAATCGTAGCAAATGCGGCGAGGGACGCCCTGCCTTCGATTCCGAATGCAAAAAGTGTGTGGTTTTTTTTCTCAGTCTATATTTGGTCGGTCTCGTCAGAGGTTGAATGTAACGAATGGGTGGGAAAGAGCAAGGGGCAGCGGCTGTGTAGAACGAAAACACAAATCCTCAGGGGTGTGAGCGTTTCGAGATGAGTCGTATGCATGTAAATGTTGGTCGTCAGTGACCGTGTGGCCTAATGGATAAGGCGTCGGACTTAGGATCTGAAGATTACAGGTTCGAATGCTGTCACGCTTCTGTTTTTCCAGTTCTGAAAAAGAAACATAACGTTTTAATGTAGCAATTGAGCAGTACGAAACCGTCTGAATGTTGCTGTTGACCATTTTTTGCTTGGAGATGCTCTTGAGCTTGAAACACACACAAAAAGACCAGTGTTAACTAGCGAAAAGGTCGGCAGAGTGCCGACACAGCGAGTTTTGACTATCACTTGCACATCTAAAACAACGTCGGGAAGTGACTCGTTCGGCTTTTGAGTCACATAAAGTATGTGTGTTAATTTTGACGCCACTAGCTCTGCATGTTGTCATGCAATTTCTTTACCTCTCAGAAATGATTATGACATAAAAGTGAAGTACGTGACGAGTGTGACGTTAGGAAAACATTAGGCATCAAGGAGAGATTCTGTATGGGACCACCCAACCCAAACGAGTACTGTGTGACGTGCTACCCGGCAGCTATTCTCAGAGGTAGCCGGCTAGCTCAGTCGGTAGAGTGTCAGACTCTTAATCCCAGGGTCGTGGGTTCGAGCCAGACGCTGGGCGGAACGGAATTTTGTTCCGCTGCATGCGTAAATTACCGTTTTTCTGATTAACGAGATTTAATGGAAATAGCAACTTTAAACTTTGCCTACGTCTCTGTCAGTCGCAAGGAAACTGTATTTGAAGGTGAAGGTGACTTTGTAGACATGTGTGCAAGACATGTTCTGAAATGCAAGTGTTGTTGTTTGGAGAGCACATCGGTTACGTGTCAGATGTGTAGCCAAGCAGTAATTTGTCGCCATAGCTGCAAATATTAGCCGGTAATATGAAGTGTTGTCAGCTAAAGTCTGATGATGCAGACGACCGTAAGGACGAAGTACCCAAGAGTACCGCTAGGCCGCGCCTCTTTAGCTCAGTGGTAGAGCACTGGTCTAATAAACCAGGGGTCGTAAGTTCCATCCTCACAGGAGAAAGATGAATTTTAGAAATCAGTTGCGCGTCGTGGCCGTATAGCAAACAGTATCTGTGATGACGAACAATTAGCGACAGGCGTTTTTTTAAGAATTACTCTCAGATGCGATTAAGGCGAATGGCGCAGATAAAGCATTTGCCAAATCGGTACAGCATAAGGTGGGACGAGGCAGTCTGAATTACATTTTATAGATGTATTTCCCACATATCTCAGAGCCTCTCGCGATATTCGTCGTCGTCGTCGTCGTCGTCGTCGTCGCCGCCGCCGCTTCTGCAGAAGTAGCAAATGGCAATCGTAGCAAATGCGGCGAGGGACGCCCTGCCTTCGATTCCGAATGCACAAAGTGTGTGGTCTTGTTTCTCAGTCTATATTTGGTCGGTCTCGTCAGAGGTTGAATGTAACGAATGGGTGGGAAAGAGCAAGGGGCAGCGGCTGTGTAGAACGAAAACACAAATCCTCAGGGGTGTGAGCGTTTCGAGATGAGTCGTATGCATGTAAATGTTGGTCGTCAGTGACCGTGTGGCCTAATGGATAAGGCGTCGGACTTCGGATCTGAAGATTACAGGTTCGAATGCTGTCACGCTTCTGTTTTTCCAGTTCTGAAAAAGAAACATAACGTTTTAATCTAGCAATTGAGCAGTACGAAACCGTCTGAATGTTGCTGTTGACCATTTTTTGCTTGGAGATGCTCTTGAGCTTGAAACACACACAAAAAGACCAGTGTTAACTAGCGAAATGGTCGGCAGAGTGCCGACACAGCGAGTTTTGACTATCACTTGCACATCTAAAACAACGTCGGGAAGTGACTCGTTCGGCTTCTGAGTCACATAAAGTATGTGTGTTAATTTTGACGCCACTAGCTCTGCATGTTGTCATGCAATTTCTTTACCTCTCAGAAATGATTATGACATAAAAGTGAAGTACGTGACGAGTGTGACGTTAGGAAAACATTAGGCATCATGGAGAGATTCTGTATGGGACCACCCAACCCAAACGAGTACTGTGTGACGTGCTACCCGGCAGGTATTCACCGGGGTAGCCGGCTAGCTCAGTCGGTAGAGTGTCAGACTCTTAATCCCAGGGTCGTGGGTTCGAGCCAGACGCTGGGCGGAACGGAATTTTGTTCCGCTGCAAGTGTAAATTACCGTTTTTCTGATTAACGAGATTTAATGGAAATAGCAACTTTAAACTTTGCCTACGTCTCTGTCAGTCGCAAGGAAACTGTATTTGAAGGTGAAGGTGATTTTGTAGACATGTGTGAAAGACATGTTCTGAAATGCAAGTGTTGTTGTTTGGAGAGCACATCAGCTACGTGTCAGATGTGTAGCCAAGCAGTAATTTGTCGCCATAGCTGCAAATATTAGCCGGTAATATGAAGTGTTGTCAGCTAAAGTCTGATGATGCAGACGACCGTAAGGACAAAGTACCCAAGAGTACCGCTAGGCCGCGCCTCTTTAGCTCAGTGGTAGAGCACTGGTCTAATAAACCAGCGGTCGTAAGTTCCATCCTCACAGGAGAAAGATGAATTTTGGAAATCAGTTGCGTGTCGTGGCCGTATAGCAAACAGTATCTGTGATGACGAACAATTAGCGACAGGCGGTTTTTTAAGAATTACTCTCAGATGCGATTAAGGCGAATGGCGCAGATAAAGCATTTGCCAAAGCGGTACAGCATAAGGTGGGACGAGGCAGTCTGAATTACATTTTATAGATGTATTTCCCACATATCTCAGAGCCTCTCGCGATATTCGTCGTCGTCGTCGTCGTCGCCGCCGCCGCTTCTGCAGAAGTAGCAAATGGCAACCGTAGCAAATGCGGCGAGGGACGCCCTGCCCTCGATTCCGAATGCACAAAGTGTGTGGTCTTGTTTCTCAGTCTATATTTGGTCGGTCTCGTCAGAGGTTGAATGTAACAAATGGGTGTGAAAGAGCAAGGGGCAGCGGCTGTGTAGAACGAAAACACAAATCCTCAGGGGTGTGAGCGTTTCGAGATGAGTCGTATGCATGTAAATGTTGGTCGTCAGTGACCGTGTGGCCTAATGGATAAGGCGTCGGACTTCGGATCTGAAGATTACAGGTTCGAATGCTGTCACGCTTCTGTTTTTCCAGTTCTGAAAAAGAAACATAACGTTTTAATGTAGCAATTGAGCAGTACGAAACCGTCTGAATGTTGCTGTTGACCATTTTTTGCTTGGAGATGCTCTTGAGCTTGAAACACACACAACAAGACCAGTGTTAACTAGCGAAATGGTCGGCAGAGTGCCGACACAGCGAGTTTTGACTATCACTTGCACATCTAAAACAACGTTGGGAAGTGACTCGTTCGGCTTTTGAGTCACATAAAGTATGTGTGTTAATTTTGACACCACTAGCTCTGCATGTTGTCATGCAATTTCTTTACCTCTCAGAAATGATTACGACATAAAAGTGAAGTACGTGACGAGTGTGACGTTAGGAAAACATTAGGCATCATGGAGAGATTCTGTATGGGACCACCCAACCCATACGAGTACTGTGTGACGTGCTACCCGGCAGGTATACACCGAGGTAGCTGGCTAGCTCAGTCGGTAGAGTGTCAGACTCTTAATCCCAGGGTCGTGGGTTCGAGCCAGACGCTGGGCGGAACGGAATTTTGTTCCGCTGCAAGTGTAATTTACCGTTTTTCTGATTAACGAGATTTAATGGAAATAGCAACTTTAAACTTTGCCTACGTCTCTGTCAGTCGCAAGGAAACTGTATTTGAAGGTGAAGGTGATTTTGTAGACATGTGTGAAAGACATGTTCTGAAATGCAAGTGTTGTTGTTTGGAGAGCACATCGGTTACGTGTCAGATGTGTAGCCAAGCAGTAATTTGTCGCCATAGCTGCAAATATTAGCCGGTAATATGAAGTGTTGTCAGCTAAAGTCTGATGATGCAGACGACCGTAAGGACGAAGTACCCAAGAGTACCGCTAGGCCGCGCCTCTTTAGCTCAGTGGTAGAGCACAGGTCTAATAAACCAGGGGTCGTAAGTTCCATGCTCACAGGAGAATGATGAATTTTTGAAATCAGTTGCGCGTCGTGGCCGTATAGCAAACAGTATCTGTGATGACGAACAATTAGCGACAGGCGTTTTTTTAAGAATTACTCTCAGATGCGATTAAGGCGAATGGCGCAGATAAAGCATTTGCCAAAGCGGTACAGCATAAGGTGGGACGAGGCAGTCTGAATTACATTTTATAGATGTATTTCCCACATATCTCAGAGCCTCTCGCGATATTCGTTGTCGTCGTCGTCGTCGTCGTCGTCGTCGCTTCTGCAGAAGTAGCAAATGGCAATCGTAGCAAATGCGGCGAGGGACGCCCTGCCTTCGATTCCGAATGCACAAAGTGTGTGGTCTTGTCTCTCAGTCTATATTTGGTCGGTCTCGTCAGAGGTTGAATGTAACAAATGGGTGGGAAAGAGCAAGGGGCAGCGGCTGTGTAGAACGAAAACACAAATCCTCAGGGGTGTGAGCGTTTCGAGATGAGTCGTATGCATGTAAATGTTGGTCGTCAGTGACCGTGTGGCCTAATGGATAAGGCGTCGGACTTCGGATCTGAAGATTACAGGTTCGAATGCTGTCACGCTTCTGTTTTTCCAGTTCTGAAAAAGAAACATAACGTTTTAATGTAGCAATTGAGCAGTACGAAACCGTCTGAATGTTGCTGTTGACCATTTTTTGCTTGGAGATGCTCTTGAGCTTGAAACACACACAAAAAGACCAGTGTTAACTAGCGAAAAGGTCGGCAGAGTGCCGACACAGCGAGTTTTGACTATCACTTGCACATCTAAAACAACGTCGGGAAGTGACTCGTTCGGCTTTTGAGTCACATAAAGTATGTGTGTTAATTTTGACGCCACTAGCTCTGCATGTTGTCATGCAATTTCTTTACCTCTCAGAAATGATTATGACATAAAAGTGAAGTACGTGACGAGTGTGACGTTAGGAAAACATTAGGCATCAAGGAGAGATTCTGTATGGGACCACCCAACCCAAACGAGTACTGTGTGACGTGCTACCCGGCAGCTATTCTCAGAGGTAGCCGGCTAGCTCAGTCGGTAGAGTGTCAGACTCTTAATCCCAGGGTCGTGGGTTCGAGCCAGACGCTGGGCGGAACGGAATTTTGTTCCGCTGCATGCGTAAATTACCGTTTTTCTGATTAACGAGATTTAATGGAAATAGCAACTTTAAACTTTGCCTACGTCTCTGTCAGTCGCAAGGAAACTGTATTTGAAGGTGAAGGTGACTTTGTAGACATGTGTGAAAGACATGTTCTGAAATGCAAGTGTTGTTGTTTGGAGAGCACATCGGTTACGTGTCAGATGTGTAGCCAAGCAGTAATTTGTCGCCATAGCTGCAAATATTAGCCGGTAATATGAAGTGTTGTCAGCTAAAGTCTGATGATGCAGACGACCGTAAGGACAAAGTACCCAAGAGTACCGCTAGGCCGCGCCTCTTTAGCTCAGTGGTAGAGCACTGGTCTAATAAACCAGCGGTCGTAAGTTCCATCCTCACAGGAGAAAGATGAATTTTGGAAATCAGTTGCGTGTCGTGGCCGTATAGCAAACAGTATCTGTGATGACGAACAATTAGCGACAGGCGGTTTTTTAAGAATTACTCTCAGATGCGATTAAGGCGAATGGCGCAGATAAAGCATTTGCCAAAGCGGTACAGCATAAGGTGGGACGAGGCAGTCTGAATTACATTTTATAGATGTATTTCCCACATATCTCAGAGCCTCTCGCGATATTCGTCGTCGTCGTCGTCGTCGCCGCCGCCGCTTCTGCAGAAGTAGCAAATGGCAACCGTAGCAAATGCGGCGAGGGACGCCCTGCCCTCGATTCCGAATGCACAAAGTGTGTGGTCTTGTTTCTCAGTCTATATTTGGTCGGTCTCGTCAGAGGTTGAATGTAACAAATGGGTGTGAAAGAGCAAGGGGCAGCGGCTGTGTAGAACGAAAACACAAATCCTCAGGGGTGTGAGCGTTTCGAGATGAGTCGTATGCATGTAAATGTTGGTCGTCAGTGACCGTGTGGCCTAATGGATAAGGCGTCGGACTTCGGATCTGAAGATTACAGGTTCGAATGCTGTCACGCTTCTGTTTTTCCAGTTCTGAAAAAGAAACATAACGTTTTAATGTAGCAATTGAGCAGTACGAAACCGTCTGAATGTTGCTGTTGACCATTTTTTGCTTGGAGATGCTCTTGAGCTTGAAACACACACAACAAGACCAGTGTTAACTAGCGAAATGGTCGGCAGAGTGCCGACACAGCGAGTTTTGACTATCACTTGCACATCTAAAACAACGTTGGGAAGTGACTCGTTCGGCTTTTGAGTCACATAAAGTATGTGTGTTAATTTTGACACCACTAGCTCTGCATGTTGTCATGCAATTTCTTTACCTCTCAGAAATGATTACGACATAAAAGTGAAGTACGTGACGAGTGTGACGTTAGGAAAACATTAGGCATCATGGAGAGATTCTGTATGGGACCACCCAACCCATACGAGTACTGTGTGACGTGCTACCCGGCAGGTATACACCGAGGTAGCTGGCTAGCTCAGTCGGTAGAGTGTCAGACTCTTAATCCCAGGGTCGTGGGTTCGAGCCAGACGCTGGGCGGAACGGAATTTTGTTCCGCTGCAAGTGTAATTTACCGTTTTTCTGATTAACGAGATTTAATGGAAATAGCAACTTTAAACTTTGCCTACGTCTCTGTCAGTCGCAAGGAAACTGTATTTGAAGGTGAAGGTGATTTTGTAGACATGTGTGAAAGACATGTTCTGAAATGCAAGTGTTGTTGTTTGGAGAGCACATCGGTTACGTGTCAGATGTGTAGCCAAGCAGTAATTTGTCGCCATAGCTGCAAATATTAGCCGGTAATATGAAGTGTTGTCAGCTAAAGTCTGATGATGCAGACGACCGTAAGGACGAAGTACCCAAGAGTACCGCTAGGCCGCGCCTCTTTAGCTCAGTGGTAGAGCACAGGTCTAATAAACCAGGGGTCGTAAGTTCCATGCTCACAGGAGAATGATGAATTTTTGAAATCAGTTGCGCGTCGTGGCCGTATAGCAAACAGTATCTGTGATGACGAACAATTAGCGACAGGCGTTTTTTTAAGAATTACTCTCAGATGCGATTAAGGCGAATGGCGCAGATAAAGCATTTGCCAAAGCGGTACAGCATAAGGTGGGACGAGGCAGTCTGAATTACATTTTATAGATGTATTTCCCACATATCTCAGAGCCTCTCGCGATATTCGTTGTCGTCGTCGTCGTCGTCGTCGTCGTCGCTTCTGCAGAAGTAGCAAATGGCAATCGTAGCAAATGCGGCGAGGGACGCCCTGCCTTCGATTCCGAATGCACAAAGTGTGTGGTCTTGTCTCTCAGTCTATATTTGGTCGGTCTCGTCAGAGGTTGAATGTAACAAATGGGTGGGAAAGAGCAAGGGGCAGCGGCTGTGTAGAACGAAAACACAAATCCTCAGGGGTGTGAGCGTTTCGAGATGAGTCGTATGCATGTAAATGTTGGTCGTCAGTGACCGTGTGGCCTAATGGATAAGGCGTCGGACTTCGGATCTGAAGATTACAGGTTCGAATGCTGTCACGCTTCTGTTTTTCCAGTTCTGAAAAAGAAACATAACGTTTTAATGTAGCAATTGAGCAGTACGAAACCGTCTGAATGTTGCTGTTGACCATTTTTTGCTTGGAGATGCTCTTGAGCTTGAAACACACACAAAAAGACCAGTGTTAACTAGCGAAAAGGTCGGCAGAGTGCCGACACAGCGAGTTTTGACTATCACTTGCACATCTAAAACAACGTCGGGAAGTGACTCGTTCGGCTTTTGAGTCACATAAAGTATGTGTGTTAATTTTGACGCCACTAGCTCTGCATGTTGTCATGCAATTTCTTTACCTCTCAGAAATGATTATGACATAAAAGTGAAGTACGTGACGAGTGTGACGTTAGGAAAACATTAGGCATCAAGGAGAGATTCTGTATGGGACCACCCAACCCAAACGAGTACTGTGTGACGTGCTACCCGGCAGCTATTCTCAGAGGTAGCCGGCTAGCTCAGTCGGTAGAGTGTCAGACTCTTAATCCCAGGGTCGTGGGTTCGAGCCAGACGCTGGGCGGAACGGAATTTTGTTCCGCTGCATGCGTAAATTACCGTTTTTCTGATTAACGAGATTTAATGGAAATAGCAACTTTAAACTTTGCCTACGTCTCTGTCAGTCGCAAGGAAACTGTATTTGAAGGTGAAGGTGACTTTGTAGACATGTGTGAAAGACATGTTCTGAAATGCAAGTGTTGTTGTTTGGAGAGCACATCGGTTACGTGTCAGATGTGTAGCCAAGCAGTAATTTGTCGCCATAGCTGCAAATATTAGCCGGTAATATGAAGTGTTGTCAGCTAAAGTCTGATGATGCAGACGACCGTAAGGACGAAGTACCCAAGAGTACCGCTAGGCCGCGCCTCTTTAGCTCAGTGGTAGAGCACTGGTCTAATAAACCAGGGGTCGTAAGTTCCATCCTCACAGGAGAAAGATGAATTTTAGAAATCAGTTGCGCGTCGTGGCCGTATAGCAAACAGTATCTGTGATGACGAACAATTAGCGACAGGCGTTTTTTTAAGAATTACTCTCAGATGCGATTAAGGCGAATGGCGCAGATAAAGCATTTGCCAAATCGGTACAGCATAAGGTGGGACGAGGCAGTCTGAATTACATTTTATAGATGTATTTCCCACATATCTCAGAGCCTCTCGCGATATTCGTCGTCGTCGTCGTCGTCGTCGCCGCCGCCGCCGCTTCTGCAGAAGTAGCAAATGGCAATCGTAGCAAATGCGGCGAGGGACGCCCTGCCTTCGATTCCGAATGCACAAAGTGTGTGGTCTTGTTTCTCAGTCTATATTTGGTCGGTCTCGTCAGAGGTTGAATGTAACGAATGGGTGGGAAAGAGCAAGGGGCAGCGGCTGTGTAGAACGAAAACACAAATCCTCAGGGGTGTGAGCGTTTCGAGATGAGTCGTATGCATGTAAATGTTGGTCGTCAGTGACCGTGTGGCCTAATGGATAAGGCGTCGGACTTCGGATCTGAAGATTACAGGTTCGAATGCTGTCACGCTTCTGTTTTTCCAGTTCTGAAAAAGAAACATAACGTTTTAATCTAGCAATTGAGCAGTACGAAACCGTCTGAATGTTGCTGTTGACCATTTTTTGCTTGGAGATGCTCTTGAGCTTGAAACACACACAAAAAGACCAGTGTTAACTAGCGAAATGGTCGGCAGAGTGCCGACACAGCGAGTTTTGACTATCACTTGCACATCTAAAACAACGTCGGGAAGTGACTCGTTCGGCTTCTGAGTCACATAAAGTATGTGTGTTAATTTTGACGCCACTAGCTCTGCATGTTGTCATGCAATTTCTTTACCTCTCAGAAATGATTATGACATAAAAGTGAAGTACGTGACGAGTGTGACGTTAGGAAAACATTAGGCATCATGGAGAGATTCTGTATGGGACCACCCAACCCATACGAGTACTGTGTGACGTGCTACCCGGCAGGTATACACCGAGGTAGCCGGCTAGCTCAGTCGGTAGAGTGTCAGACTCTTAATCCCAGGGTCGTGGGTTCGAGCCAGACGCTGGGCGGAACGGAATTTTGTTCCGCTGCAAGTGTAATTTACCGTTTTTCTGATTAACGAGATTTAATGGAAATAGCAACTTTAAACTTTGCCTACGTCTCTGTCAGTCGCAAGGAAACTGTATTTGAAGGTGAAGGTGATTTTGTAGACATGTGTGAAAGACATGTTCTGAAATGCAAGTGTTGTTGTTTGGAGAGCACATCGGTTACGTGTCAGATGTGTAGCCAAGCAGTAATTTGTCGCCATAGCTGCAAATATTAGCCGGTAATATGAAGTGTTGTCAGCTAAAGTCTGATGATGCAGACGACCGTAAGGACGAAGTACCCAAGAGTACCGCTAGGCCGCGCCTCTTTAGCTCAGTGGCAGAGCACAGGTCTAATAAACCAGGGGTCGTAAGTTCCATGCTCACAGGAGAATGATGAATTTTTGAAATCAGTTGCGCGTCGTGGCCGTATAGCAAACAGTATCTGTGATGACGAACAATTAGCGACAGGCGTTTTTTTAAGAATTACTCTCAGATGCGATTAAGGCGAATGGCGCAGATAAAGCATTTGCCAAAGCGGTACAGCATAAGGTGGGACGAGGCAGTCTGAATTACATTTTATAGATGTATTTCCCACATATCTCAGAGCCTCTCGCGATATTCGTTGTCGTCGTCGTCGTCGCCGCCGCCGCCGCTTCTGCAGAAGTAGCAAATGGCAATCGTAGCAAATGCGGCGAGGGACGCCCTGCCTTCGATTCCGAATGCACAAAGTGTGTGGTCTTGTTTCTCAGTCTATATTTGGTCGGTCTCGTCAGAGGTTGAATGTAACGAATGGGTGGGAAAGAGCAAGGGGCAGCGGCTGTGTAGAACGAAAACACAAATCCTCAGGGGTGTGAGCGTTTCGAGATGAGTCGTATGCATGTAAATGTTGGTCGTCAGTGACCGTGTGGCCTAATGGATAAGGCGTCGGACTTCGGATCTGAAGATTACAGGTTCGAATGCTGTCACGCTTCTGTTTTTCCAGTTCTGAAAAAGAAACATAACGTTTTAATCTAGCAATTGAGCAGTACGAAACCGTCTGAATGTTGCTGTTGACCATTTTTTGCTTGGAGATGCTCTTGAGCTTGAAACACACACAAAAAGACCAGTGTTAACTAGCGAAATGGTCGGCAGAGTGCCGACACAGCGAGTTTTGACTATCACTTGCACATCTAAAACAACGTCGGGAAGTGACTCGTTCGGCTTCTGAGTCACATAAAGTATGTGTGTTAATTTTGACGCCACTAGCTCTGCATGTTGTCATGCAATTTCTTTACCTCTCAGAAATGATTATGACATAAAAGTGAAGTACGTGACGAGTGTGACGTTAGGAAAACATTAGGCATCATGGAGAGATTCTGTATGGGACCACCCAACCCAAACGAGTACTGTGTGACGTGCTACCCGGCAGGTATTCACCGAGGTAGCCGGCTAGCTCAGTCGGTAGAGTGTCAGACTCTTAATCCCAGGGTCGTGGGTTCGAGCCAGACGCTGGGCGGAACGGAATTTTGTTCCGCTGCAAGTGTAAATTACCGTTTTTCTGATTAACGAGATTTAATGGAAATAGCAACTTTAAACTTTGCCTACGTCTCTGTCAGTCGCAAGGAAACTGTATTTGAAGGTGAAGGTGATTTTGTAGACATGTGTGAAAGACATGTTCTGAAATGCAAGTGTTGTTGTTTGGAGAGCACATCGGCTACGTGTCAGATGTGTAGCCAAGCAGTAATTTGTCGCCATAGCTGCAAATATTAGCCGGTAATACGAAGTGTTGTCAGCTAAAGTCTGATGATGCAGACGACCGTAAGGACAAAGTACCCAAGAGTACCGCTAGGCCGCGCCTCTTTAGCTCAGTGGTAGAGCACTGGTCTAATAAACCAGCGGTCGTAAGTTCCATCCTCACAGGAGAAAGATGAATTTTGGAAATCAGTTGCGTGTCGTGGCCGTATAGCAAACAGTATCTGTGATGACGAACAATTAGCGACAGGCGGTTTTTTAAGAATTACTCTCAGATGCGATTAAGGCGAATGGCGCAGATAAAGCATTTGCCAAAGCGGTACAGCATAAGGTGGGACGAGGCAGTCTGAATTACATTTTATAGATGTATTTCCCACATATCTCAGAGCCTCTCGCGATATTCGTCGTCGTCGTCGTCGTCGCCGCCGCCGCTTCTGCAGAAGTAGCAAATGGCAACCGTAGCAAATGCGGCGAGGGACGCCCTGCCCTCGATTCCGAATGCACAAAGTGTGTGGTCTTGTTTCTCAGTCTATATTTGGTCGGTCTCGTCAGAGGTTGAATGTAACAAATGGGTGTGAAAGAGCAAGGGGCAGCGGCTGTGTAGAACGAAAACACAAATCCTCAGGGGTGTGAGCGTTTCGAGATGAGTCGTATGCATGTAAATGTTGGTCGTCAGTGACCGTGTGGCCTAATGGATAAGGCGTCGGACTTCGGATCTGAAGATTACAGGTTCGAATGCTGTCACGCTTCTGTTTTTCCAGTTCTGAAAAAGAAACATAACGTTTTAATGTAGCAATTGAGCAGTACGAAACCGTCTGAATGTTGCTGTTGACCATTTTTTGCTTGGAGATGCTCTTGAGCTTGAAACACACACAACAAGACCAGTGTTAACTAGCGAAATGGTCGGCAGAGTGCCGACACAGCGAGATTTGACTATCACTTGCACATCTAAAACAACGTTGGGAAGTGACTCGTTCGGCTTTTGAGTCACATAAAGTATGTGTGTTAATTTTGACGCCACTAGCTCTGCATGTTGTCATGCAATTTCTTTACCTCTCAGAAATGATTATGACATAAAAGTGAAGTACGTGACGAGTGTGACGTTAGGAAAACATTAGGCATCATGGAGAGATTCTGTATGGGACCACCCAACCCAAACGAGTACTGTGTGACGTGCTACCCGGCAGGTATACACCGAGGTAGCCGGCTAGCTCAGTCGGTAGAGTGTCAGACTCTTAATCCCAGGGTCGTGGGTTCGAGCCAGACGCTGGGCGGAACGGAATTTTGTTCCGCTGCAAGTGTAATTTACCGTTTTTCTGATTAACGAGATTTAATGGAAATAGCAACTTTAAACTTTGCCTACGTCTCTGTCAGTCGCAAGGAAACTGTATTTGAAGGTGAAGGTGATTTTGTAGACATGTGTGAAAGACATGTTCTGAAATGCAAGTGTTGTTGTTTGGAGAGCACATCGGTTACGTGTCAGATGTGTAGCCAAGCAGTAATTTGTCGCCATAGCTGCAAATATTAGCCGGTAATATGAAGTGTTGTCAGCTAAAGTCTGATGATGCAGACGACCGTAAGGACGAAGTACCCAAGAGTACCGCTAGGCCGCGCCTCTTTAGCTCAGTGGTAGAGCACTGGTCTAATAAACCAGGGGTCGTAAGTTCCATGCTCACAGGAGAATGATGAATTTTGGAAATCAGTTGCGCGTCGTGGCCGTATAGCAAACAGTATCTGTGATGACGAACAATTAGCGACAGGCGTTTTTTTAAGAATTACTCTCTGATGCGATTAAGGCGAATGGCGCAGATAAAGCATTTGCCAAAGCGGTACAGCATAAGGTGGGACGAGGCAGTCTGAATTACATTTTATAGATGTATTTCCCACATATCTCAGAGCCTCTCGCGATATTCGTCGTCGTCGTCGTCGTCGTCGTCGTCGTCGTCGCCGCTTCTGCAGAAGTAGCAAATGGCAATCGTAGCAAATGCGGCGAGGGACGCCCTGCCTTCGATTCCGAATGCACAAAGTGTGTGGCTTGTTTCTCAGTCTACATTTGGTCGGTCTCGTCAGAGGTTGAATGTAACGAATGGGTGGGAAAGAGCAAGGAGCAGCGGCTGTGTAGAACGAAAACACAAATCCTCAGGGGTGTGAGCGTTTTGAGATGAGTCGTATACATGTAAATGTTGGTCGTCAGTGATCGTGTGGCCTAATGGATAAGGCGTCGGACTTCGGATCTGAAGATTACAGGTTCGAATGCTGTCACGCTTGTGTTTTTCCAGTTCTGAAAAAGAAACATAACGTTTTAATCTAGCAATTGAGCAGTACGAAACCGTCTGAATGTTGCTGTTGACCATTTTTTGCTTGGAGATGCTCTTGAGCTTGAAACACACACAACAAGACCGGTGTTAACTAGCGAAATGGTCGGCAGAGTGCCGACACAGCGAGTTTTGACTATCACTTGCACATCTAAAACAACGTCGGGAAGTGACTCGTTCGGCTTTTGAGTCACATAAAGTAGGTGTGTTAATTTTGACGCCACTATCTCTGCATGTTGTCATGCATTTTCTTTACCTCTCAGAAATGATTATGACATAAAAGTGAAGTACGTGACGAGTGTGACGTTAGGAAAACATTAGGCATCATGGAGAGATTCTGTATGGGACCACCCAACCCAAACGAGTACTGTGTAACGTGCTACCCGGCAGGTATTCACCGAGGTAGCCGGCTAGCTCCGTCGGTAGTGTGTCAGATTCTTAATCCTGGGGTCGTGGGTTCGAGCCAGACGCTGGGCGGAATGGAATTTTGTTCCGCTGCAGGTGTAAATTACCGTTTTTCTGATTAACGAGATTTAATGGAAATAGCAACTTTAAACTTTGCCTACGTCTCTGTCAGTCGCAAGGAAACTGTATTTGAAGGTGAAGGTGATTTTGTAGACATGTGTGAAAGACATGTTCTGAAATGCAAGTGTTGTTGTTTGGAGAGCACATCGGCTACGTGTCAGATGTGTAGCCAAGCAGTAATTTGTCGCCATAGCTGCAAATATTAGCCGGTAATATGAAGTGTTGTCAGCTAAAGTCTGATGATGCAGACGACCGTAAGGACGAAGTACCCAAGAGTACCGCTAGGCCGCGCCTCTTTAGCTCAGTGGTAGAGCACTGGTCTAATAAACCAGGGGTCGTAAGTTCCATCCCCACAGGAGAATGATGAATTTTGGAAATCAGTTGCGCGTCGTGGCCGTATAGCAAGCAGTATCTGTGATGACGAACAATTAGCGACAGGCGTTTTTTTAAGAATTACTCTCAGATGCGATTAAGGCGAATGGCGCAGATAAAGCATTTGCCAAAGCGGTACAGCATAAGGTGGGGCGAGGCAGTCTGAATTACATTTTATAGATGTATTTCCCACATATCTCAGAGCCTCTCGTGATATTCGTCGTCGTCGTCGTCGTCGTCGTCGTCGTCGTCGTCGTCGCCGCCGCCGCCGCTTCTGCAGAAGTAGCAAATGGCAATCGTAGCAAATGCGGCGAGGGACGCCCTGCCTTCGATTCCGAATGCACAAAGTGTGTGGTCTTGTTTCTCAGTCTATATTTGGTCGGTCTCGTCAGAGGTTGAATGTAACGAATGGGTGGGAAAGAGCAAGGAGCAGCGGCTGTGTAGAACGAAAACACAAATCCTCAGGGGTGTGAGCGTTTTGAGATGAGTCGTATACATGTAAATGTTGGTCGTCAGTGATCGTGTGGCCTAATGGATAAGGCGTCGGACTTCGGATCTGAAGATTACAGGTTCGAATGCTGTCACGCTTGTGTTTTTCCAGTTCTGAAAAAGAAACATAACGTTTTAATCTAGCAATTGAGCAGTACGAAACCGTCTGAATGTTGCTGTTGACCATTTTTTGCTTGGAGATGCTCTTGAGCTTGAAACACACACAACAAGACCAGTGTTAACTAGCGAAATGGTCGGCAGAGTGCCGACACAGCGAGTTTTGACTATCACTTGCACATCTAAAACAACGTTGGGAAGTGACTCGTTCGGCTTTTGAGTCACATAAAGTATGTGTGTTAATTTTGACGCCACTAGCTCTGCATGTTGTCATGCAATTTCTTTACCTCTCAGAAATGATTATGACATAAAAGTGAAGTACGTGACGAGTGTGACGTTAGGAAAACATTAGGCATCATGGAGAGATTCTGTATGGGACCACCCAACCCAAACGAGTACTGTGTGACGTGCTACCCGGCAGGTATACACCGAGGTAGCAGGCTAGCTCAGTCGGTAGAGTGTCAGACTCTTAATCCCAGGGTCGTGGGTTCGAGCCAGACGCTGGGCGGAACGGAATTTTGTTCCGCTGCAAGTGTAATTTACCGTTTTTCTGATTAACGAGATTTAATGGAAATAGCAACTTTAAACTTTGCCTACGTCTCTGTCAGTCGCAAGGAAACTGTATTTGAAGGTGAAGGTGATTTTGTAGACATGTGTGAAAGACATGTTCTGAAATGCAAGTGTTGTTGTTTGGAGAGCACATCGGTTACGTGTCAGATGTGTAGCCAAGCAGTAATTTGTCGCCATAGCTGCAAATATTAGCCGGTAATATGAAGTGTTGTCAGCTAAAGTCTGATGATGCAGACGACCGTAAGGACGAAGTACCCAAGAGTACCGCTAGGCCGCGCCTCTTTAGCTCAGTGGTAGAGCACTGGTCTAATAAACCAGGGGTCGTAAGTTCCATGCTCACAGGAGAATGATGAATTTTGGAAATCAGTTGCGCGTCGTGGCCGTATAGCAAACAGTATCTGTGATGACGAACAATTAGCGACAGGCGTTTTTTTAAGAATTACTCTCTGATGCGATTAAGGCGAATGGCGCAGATAAAGCATTTGCCAAAGCGGTACAGCATAAGGTGGGACGAGGCAGTCTGAATTACATTTTATAGATGTATTTCCCACATATCTCAGAGCCTCTCGCGATATTCGTCGTCGTCGTCGTCGTCGTCGTCGTCGTCGTCGTCGTCGTCGTCGCCGCCGCCGCTTCTGCAGAAGTAGCAAATGGCAATCGTAGCAAATGCGGCGAGGGACGCCCTGCCTTCGATTCCGAATGCACAAAGTGTGTGGCTTGTTTCTCAGTCTACATTTGGTCGGTCTCGTCAGAGGTTGAATGTAACGAATGGGTGGGAAAGAGCAAGGAGCAGCGGCTGTGTAGAACGAAAACACAAATCCTCAGGGGTGTGAGCGTTTTGAGATGAGTCGTATACATGTAAATGTTGGTCGTTAGTGATCGTGTGCCCTAATGGATAAGGCGTCGGACTTCGGATCTGAAGATTACAGGTTCGAATGCTGTCACGCTTGTGTTTTTCCAGTTCTGAAAAAGAAACATAACGTTTTAATGTAGCAATTGAGCAGTACGAAACCGTCTGAATGTTGCTGTTGACCATTTTTTGCTTGGAGATGCTCTTGAGCTTGAAACACACACAACAAGACCAGTGTTAACTAGCGAAATGGTCGGCAGATTGCCGACACAGCGAGTTTTGACTATCACTTGCACATCTAAAACAACGTTGGGAAGTGACTCGTTCGGCTTTTGAGTCACATAAAGTATGTGTGTTAATTTTGACGCCACTAGCTCTGCATGTTGTCATGCAATTTCTTTACCTCTCAGAAATGATTATGACATAAAAGTGAAGTACGTGACGAGTGTGACGTTAGGAAAACATTAGGCATCATGGAGAGATTCTGTATGGGACCACCCAACCCAAACGAGTACTGTGTGACGTGCTACCCGGCAGGTATACACCGAGGTAGCCGGCTAGCTCAGTCGGTAGAGTGTCAGACTCTTAATCCCAGGGTCGTGGGTTCGAGCCAGACGCTGGGCGGAACGGAATTTTGTTCCGCTGCAAGTGTAATTTACCGTTTTTCTGATTAACGAGATTTAATGGAAATAGCAACTTTAAACTTTGCCTACGTCTCTGTCAGTCGCAAGGAAACTGTATTTGAAGGTGAAGGTGATTTTGTAGACATGTGTGAAAGACATGTTCTGAAATGCAAGTGTTGTTGTTTGGAGAGCACATCGGTTACGTGTCAGATGTGTAGCCAAGCAGTAATTTGTCGCCATAGCTGCAAATATTAGCCGGTAATATGAAGTGTTGTCAGCTAAAGTCTGATGATGCAGACGACCGTAAGGACGAAGTACCCAAGAGTACCGCTAGGCCGCGCCTCTTTAGCTCAGTGGTAGAGCACTGGTCTAATAAACCAGGGGTCGTAAGTTCCATGCTCACAGGAGAATGATGAATTTTGGAAATCAGTTGCGCGTCGTGGCCGTATAGCAAACAGTATCTGTGATGACGAACAATTAGCGACAGGCGTTTTTTTAAGAATTACTCTCAGATGCGATTAAGGCGAATGGCGCAGATAAAGCATTTGCCAAAGCGGTACAGCATAAGGTGGGACGAGGCAGTCTGAATTACATTTTATAGATGTATTTCCCACATATCTCAGAGCCTCTCGCGATATTCGTCGTCGTCGTCGTCGTCGTCGTCGTCGTCGCCGCCGCCGCTTCTGCAGAAGTAGCAAATGGCAATCGTAGCAAATGCGGCGAGGGACGCCCTGCCTTCGATTCCGAATGCACAAAGTGTGTGGCTTGTTTCTCAGTCTACATTTGGTCGGTCTCGTCAGAGGTTGAATGTAACGAATGGGTGGGAAAGAGCAAGGAGCAGCGGCTGTGTAGAACGAAAACACAAATCCTCAGGGGTGTGAGCGTTTTGAGATGAGTCGTATACATGTAAATGTTGGTCGTTAGTGATCGTGTGCCCTAATGGATAAGGCGTCGGACTTCGGATCTGAAGATTACAGGTTCGAATGCTGTCACGCTTGTGTTTTTCCAGTTCTGAAAAAGAAACATAACGTTTTAATGTAGCAATTGAGCAGTACGAAACCGTCTGAATGTTGCTGTTGACCATTTTTTGCTTGGAGATGCTCTTGAGCTTGAAACACACACAACAAGACCAGTGTTAACTAGCGAAATGGTCGGCAGATTGCCGACACAGCGAGTTTTGACTATCACTTGCACATCTAAAACAACGTTGGGAAGTGACTCGTTCGGCTTTTGAGTCACATAAAGTATGTGTGTTAATTTTGACGCCACTAGCTCTGCATGTTGTCATGCAATTTCTTTACCTCTCAGAAATGATTATGACATAAAAGTGAAGTACGTGACGAGTGTGACGTTAGGAAAACATTAGGCATCATGGAGAGATTCTGTATGGGACCACCCAACCCAAACGAGTACTGTGTGACGTGCTACCCGGCAGGTATACACCGAGGTAGCAGGCTAGCTCAGTCGGTAGAGTGTCAGACTCTTAATCCCAGGGTCGTGGGTTCGAGCCAGACGCTGGGCGGAACGGAATTTTGTTCCGCTGCAAGTGTAATTTACCGTTTTTCTGATTAACGAGATTTAATGGAAATAGCAACTTTAAACTTTGCCTACGTCTCTGTCAGTCGCAAGGAAACTGTATTTGAAGGTGAAGGTGATTTTGTAGACATGTGTGAAAGACATGTTCTGAAATGCAAGTGTTGTTGTTTGGAGAGCACATCGGTTACGTGTCAGATGTGTAGCCAAGCAGTAATTTGTCGCCATAGCTGCAAATATTAGCCGGTAATATGAAGTGTTGTCAGCTAAAGTCTGATGATGCAGACGACCGTAAGGACGAAGTACCCAAGAGTACCGCTAGGCCGCGCCTCTTTAGCTCAGTGGTAGAGCACTGGTCTAATAAACCAGGGGTCGTAAGTTCCATGCTCACAGGAGAATGATGAATTTTGGAAATCAGTTGCGCGTCGTGGCCGTATAGCAAACAGTATCTGTGATGACGAACAATTAGCGACAGGCGTTTTTTTAAGAATTACTCTCAGATGCGATTAAGGCGAATGGCGCAGATAAAGCATTTGCCAAAGCGGTACAGCATAAGGTGGGACGAGGCAGTCTGAATTACATTTTATAGATGTATTTCCCACATATCTCAGAGCCTCTCGCGATATTCGTCGTCGTCGTCGTCGTCGTCGTCGTCGTCGCCGCCGCCGCTTCTGCAGAAGTAGCAAATGGCAATCGTAGCAAATGCGGCGAGGGACGCCCTGCCTTCGATTCCGAATGCACAAAGTGTGTGGCTTGTTTCTCAGTCTACATTTGGTCGGTCTCGTCAGAGGTTGAATGTAACGAATGGGTGGGAAAGAGCAAGGAGCAGCGGCTGTGTAGAACGAAAACACAAATCCTCAGGGGTGTGAGCGTTTTGAGATGAGTCGTATACATGTAAATGTTGGTCGTTAGTGATCGTGTGCCCTAATGGATAAGGCGTCGGACTTCGGATCTGAAGATTACAGGTTCGAATGCTGTCACGCTTGTGTTTTTCCAGTTCTGAAAAAGAAACATAACGTTTTAATGTAGCAATTGAGCAGTACGAAACCGTCTGAATGTTGCTGTTGACCATTTTTTGCTTGGAGATGCTCTTGAGCTTGAAACACACACAACAAGACCAGTGTTAACTAGCGAAATGGTCGGCAGATTGCCGACACAGCGAGTTTTGACTATCACTTGCACATCTAAAACAACGTTGGGAAGTGACTCGTTCGGCTTTTGAGTCACATAAAGTATGTGTGTTAATTTTGACGCCACTAGCTCTGCATGTTGTCATGCAATTTCTTTACCTCTCAGAAATGATTATGACATAAAAGTGAAGTACGTGACGAGTGTGACGTTAGGAAAACATTAGGCATCATGGAGAGATTCTGTATGGGACCACCCAACCCAAACGAGTACTGTGTGACGTGCTACCCGGCAGGTATACACCGAGGTAGCCGGCTAGCTCAGTCGGTAGAGTGTCAGACTCTTAATCCCAGGGTCGTGGGTTCGAGCCAGACGCTGGGCGGAACGGAATTTTGTTCCGCTGCAAGTGTAATTTACCGTTTTTCTGATTAACGAGATTTAATGGAAATAGCAACTTTAAACTTTGCCTACGTCTCTGTCAGTCGCAAGGAAACTGTATTTGAAGGTGAAGGTGATTTTGTAGACATGTGTGAAAGACATGTTCTGAAATGCAAGTGTTGTTGTTTGGAGAGCACATCGGTTACGTGTCAGATGTGTAGCCAAGCAGTAATTTGTCGCCATAGCTGCAAATATTAGCCGGTAATATGAAGTGTTGTCAGCTAAAGTCTGATGATGCAGACGACCGTAAGGACGAAGTACCCAAGAGTACCGCTAGGCCGCGCCTCTTTAGCTCAGTGGTAGAGCACTGGTCTAATAAACCAGGGGTCGTAAGTTCCATGCTCACAGGAGAATGATGAATTTTGGAAATCAGTTGCGCGTCGTGGCCGTATAGCAAACAGTATCTGTGATGACGAACAATTAGCGACAGGCGTTTTTTTAAGAATTACTCTCAGATGCGATTAAGGCGAATGGCGCAGATAAAGCATTTGCCAAAGCGGTACAGCATAAGGTGGGACGAGGCAGTCTGAATTACATTTTATAGATGTATTTCCCACATATCTCAGAGCCTCTCGCGATATTCGTCGTCGTCGTCGTCGTCGTCGTCGTCGTCGTCGTCGCCACCGCCGCTTCTGCAGAAGTAGCAAATGGCAATCGTAGCAAATGCGGCGAGGGACGCCCTGCCTTCGATTCCGAATGCACAAAGTGTGTGGCTTGTTTCTCAGTCTACATTTGGTCGGTCTCGTCAGAGGTTGAATGTAACGAATGGGTGGGAAAGAGCAAGGAGCAGCGGCTGTGTAGAACGAAAACACAAATCCTCAGGGGTGTGAGCGTTTTGAGATGAGTCGTATACATGTAAATGTTGGTCGTTAGTGATCGTGTGCCCTAATGGATAAGGCGTCGGACTTCGGATCTGAAGATTACAGGTTCGAATGCTGTCACGCTTGTGTTTTTCCAGTTCTGAAAAAGAAACATAACGTTTTAATGTAGCAATTGAGCAGTACGAAACCGTCTGAATGTTGCTGTTGACCATTTTTTGCTTGGAGATGCTCTTGAGCTTGAAACACACACAACAAGACCAGTGTTAACTAGCGAAATGGTCGGCAGATTGCCGACACAGCGAGTTTTGACTATCACTTGCACATCTAAAACAACGTTGGGAAGTGACTCGTTCGGCTTTTGAGTCACATAAAGTATGTGTGTTAATTTTGACGCCACTAGCTCTGCATGTTGTCATGCAATTTCTTTACCTCTCAGAAATGATTATGACATAAAAGTGAAGTACGTGACGAGTGTGACGTTAGGAAAACATTAGGCATCATGGAGAGATTCTGTATGGGACCACCCAACCCAAACGAGTACTGTGTGACGTGCTACCCGGCAGGTATACACCGAGGTAGCCGGCTAGCTCAGTCGGTAGAGTGTCAGACTCTTAATCCCAGGGTCGTGGGTTCGAGCCAGACGCTGGGCGGAACGGAATTTTGTTCCGCTGCAAGTGTAATTTACCGTTTTTCTGATTAACGAGATTTAATGGAAATAGCAACTTTAAACTTTGCCTACGTCTCTGTCAGTCGCAAGGAAACTGTATTTGAAGGTGAAGGTGATTTTGTAGACATGTGTGAAAGACATGTTCTGAAATGCAAGTGTTGTTGTTTGGAGAGCACATCGGTTACGTGTCAGATGTGTAGCCAAGCAGTAATTTGTCGCCATAGCTGCAAATATTAGCCGGTAATATGAAGTGTTGTCAGCTAAAGTCTGATGATGCAGACGACCGTAAGGACGAAGTACCCAAGAGTACCGCTAGGCCGCGCCTCTTTAGCTCAGTGGCTAGTCAGCCAGCGGCTGCGCTGGAGGTCGGACGTGCCGTGCTGTGTGCTGTGCTGCGTTAGCTCCGCGTGGTAAGTCTCTGCTCTTGCTGCAACGCGTCGCTGTCTATAGTATTTGTGTAGACATGAAAAAGAATTAAGAGATGTCGCAACCGCAACGAAAAGATACTTTGAAATTCACGTTTGATCGCAACTTTGTCCGACCGAGGTCATTTGATGTTGAACAGTGGTTAGAGGATAATGTTAAAATAGGACTTGATGATATTATCGGCATACATTTCTCGATTATGAACGGTGTGGTTTTCGTGAAACTTGCCAGTCCAGAATTGTGTGAAAGGATAGTTCGATCTTGTGGTGGCATTCTGAAATTTAAACATGCTGACGGAAATGTTGGGGAGGTTACCGTTGCCCATGCTGGTCTAGGTATTCGGACCGTGCGAGTCTTTGAACTTCTCTTTGAAATTACAAGTGACCAGATAAATGCTGTTATTGCTCCATACGGGAAAGTTTTGAGTAATATTGCCGAACGGTGGTCTGCTGCACACAAATTCCCTGTTTTGAATGGTGTGCGCCAATTAAAAGTCGAATTGCAGAAGCACATTCCGTCGTTTATAAACGTCTGCGGATATAGAGCTGTTGTGATGTATGATGACCAACCGAAAACGTGTGCTGTCTGCAATTTACCAGGCCACGTTCGTGCAGACTGTGTTCAAAGGCGAGTGGCGCAACTGCCTGCCAGCGATGCCGTTAGGCCCCCTGCTATGTCAACGCTGCCCGTAACATATGTCGCCGTAGCGCGCGGTTTTGCAAGTGCCACTGCGCCCCCCGAAGTTACTACGAATACCGACCCACAAGCGACCGGCCAACCGACCGACTCAGGTGTAGCATCTGTAGACACTCAACCCTCCTGCGAAGACATATCTGCTCCTGCCCTTGTCGCCGTGGAATCGCCCAATGAGGCAATGGATACGGACGCGACCTCAGTCGCTTCGGGTAGTGCTCCTCTGCATCCTGGAGCTTCTTTAGGAGGTATCAAAAGCGTATCAGGTGCACAGAAAACGGACTCGCAACCAGCCGTTTCTAGTGGTGCTCTTCCGAAACCTGCAGCTGCCTTAGGCACTGACCACAGCCCGTCAAGTGCAATGAAATCAGACCTGGCGTCAGTCACTTCGAGTAGTGCTACTTTGCAACCTGAGGCTTCTTCAGGTACCGTCCAAAGTCCACCACGAGACGCATCTCCCAAGAAATCTAAAAAACGGAGGATCGCGCGTCAAGGTGCAGAGCAGACTGCACCACAACTGCGTGAACAGGCGAAGCAAATAGGGGGCAAAATACGTCAATCTGCATCTGAGAACTTGCAGTGCAATCAGCAGTCATCTAACGAAGACCCTGTGTCCTTGGATAGTACCTCCGGTTCTGCCAGTTTGCCCTCCGATGACGTAGCAATTACCCGAACCGCAGATAAAAATCACCAGCAAACACCTGAATATAGTGCACCACTTAATGACGAACCGATGACAGGGCTGTCGAATCCGTGGGCAGACGATGTCGACGACACTACAAAGGAGGACGAAATTATGGACACCACAGGAACCGTTACAGTCACCACGATGGCCACACCACGCGATGACGTCGTCTTGAATGTCATCGCCGCGACGGATACTGTCCCAGACACGGAGAAGCCGACTGATCCCTTCCCAAGTCATGAATATTTCTAGTCTGAACGGTTTTACTGACTTGTGTCCACATGTCTCTCGGGTCAGATTTCTTAATGTTTTTTCGAAATGATATGTTGCCAGAGTTTTTCCTAATTACACTCCCGTCTTGGCTAACGTAATTCCGTTGCAGGCCTATAAGATCGCTACGCTGAACATCAATAAAATTTTTAGCCCATTTAATTTACAAAATTTAAAAGATTTCCTGTATGCAGCTGATGTGGACATTTTGTTTTTACAAGAAGTAACAAACATCGAACTTGACTTCATACAGGGGTATAATGCTATAGTCAATCCTGGAATTGGATGTGATTTGGGTACCGCATTTCTTTTCAAAGAGGGCGTCGTCATTACAGACGTAACAAAACTGCCTAACGGCAGAGGCATTGCCGGCACGCTTTATAACACCTGGATTATTAATGTCTATGCCCCATCTAGTTCTACCAATCGGTGCCAACGAGCACAGTTTTTTAAGGAGGGAATTGTTCCTTTGTTTGGTGTACACTGCACCCATACCATCCTTGGAGGCGACTTTAACAGTGTCATACATGCCAAAGACCAAACTCCGAACTACAACAAATCGCCGGACCTGGAACGTATCGTCACCGACCTCCGTTTAACTGATTCGTGGGAGCAAAAGCACGGCGCGGCACCCGGCTTTACCCACCTCACTAATCATTCAGCGAGCCGGTTGGATCGAATATATGTCTCGCCCAATCTGAAACACCGCATCCTGCAGTCTGAAGTTTGGCCAACCGTTTTTTCGGACCACGCTGCATATATATGCACATTAAATTTGGAACGACAAGGAACCTGTCGATATAAAGGGCCATGGAAACTTAATGTTTCACACTTAAAAGATCCTGCCTGTCGAGAAGCCTTTCTCACCACTTGGAGAGCCTGCGAGACCAAACTCATCTCTTACCACTCGACTTTGGATTGGTGGCTCAAATGCGCCAAACCTCAGATCCGGAGATGTTTCATCAACTACTCCCGGGAGAAGAGCTTTTGGCGGAAAAGAACGATAGAATTTTACTTTCATTGTCTCCGAGAACTCTACCTGCAAGGTGCTACAGCTATTGGGAACCATGGGAGAATTAAAAAATTCCAGGCAAAAATACTGACATTAAGGCGACAACAGCTTGAAGGATACCAAATAAGGTCAAGAGCAGAGACTGTGGCGCAAAAAGAAGCCACTTCGGTATATCATGTGATTCGTGAAACTAAACGAGGATTCCACAAAATACTGACGGAGCTTAAAACTGATAATGGAACCACCTTGACAATGCACAACGACATAAAAGCAGAAATACTAACCCATTTCGACAACTTGTTTTCACATAAAGAGGTAGACGAAAAAGCACAGGACGATTTACTGACCCACCTGCAAGGACGCGTTGGTCACGCGTACGCGGAAGCTCTAATAGCGGAGGCGACCGAAGACGATGTACACTATGCTGTCTATCAAAGTGCAAAAAATAAATCCCCTGGAGCTGACGGCATACCAGCAGAATTTTATCAAGTCTTCTGGGAACATATAAAACATAGAATTACATGCATCTGTAATGAACTTCTGAACCTCAATAAGGAGATACCGAAAGATTTTCGCGAAGGTATGATAGTGTTAATCGCAAAAAAATCGGCTGGCAAGAAAATTGGAAATTTGAGACCAATCACTCTGCTGAACAGTGACTATAAAATTTTTTCGCGGCTCTTAGCCCACAGACTTAAAAATGTAATGGCCAGCGTCACCGGCCCATATCAGTCTAGCGTGGGCAAGGGTAGGAAAATTCAGCAGACGCTGTCCGACTACCGCGACATAATTTCAATAGCAGAAGTATGTCGACTAAAATGTGCCATCGTGTCGTTAGATTTCGATAAAGCCTTCGACAGGATCAGCCACTCCTACCTCCTGAAAACGATAGGCGCAATGGGTTTTCCGCCGAGATTCGTTGACCTCATACGACGTTTGGTAACGAATAACTCCTCCAGAATCATCATAAATGGACAGCCTGGCCGGCCAGTCGAGATCGCATGTTCCGTCAGGCAAGGTTGTCCGTTGTCCATGGCACTTTTTGCCATGGCCATCGAACCTTTGCTCGCTACCTTGACTCAGCGGTTACAAGGATTGCAAATACGAGGAAACAAAATAATATGTAAAGCTTATGCGGACGATGTTGGGTTTCTCGTTATGAATGTAGCGGAAGTCGAGACGGCAATGCACATAATAGAAAAATACGAACGAGCGTCAGCCGCGAGGTTAAACAACACCAAGTCCGGCATATTCAATATCGGACGTGGCATTGGCATGCGCACACACGGTCAGTTACGTGAGCTAACAGCCTTGAAGTGTCTCGGCATTGATTTCCGAAAAAATATACGTCAAACTATTGCGGCCAACTATAGACAAGTACTAACTACCATACGAGCTAGTGTACGGACACATAGTATTCGACAATTAAATGAAATTCAGAGAGTGTCATTAGCGAACGTCTCTATTACTTCCAAAGTCAATTATGTCGCCCAGATACTGCCAATACCCGCCGGCATCGCCAAACAAATTATGTCAGCAATAGGCTATTTTGTGAGCCGTGGCCACATATTTAAAATCCAGTATGACACTCTGACGCTCGCCACTAATAATGGCGGCTTAAACTTAACTAATGTTACTAAAAAGTCGCAGGCTCTGTACATCTCCAATACGTTTCAACAATGGAGACAATCCGGCAGCTGTATCGCCGCGCACTTGCTATCTGAAATAGCTCCAGATGACCTCTCTCCACCCATTAATGTGCAGCACATACCGAGCGGACTTTACCATTTACGATGGTTTTTAATAGAATATAGCTACCTACGTTCAAGAATTCCGGAAAAAGACATGACAAACGTAAAAGAAATATATGGCAAATTGATGGGAGAAAAGAAGAACAACAAAATAGAACAAAACTATCCATGTTCTAACTGGAAAGTGATATGGGCAAATATTCATAACCGTAACTTAGCTACTCATCTGAAAGCAACATGGTACTTTGTTGTAAATAGGAAAGTTGCAACAAACTCGAAACTTCATTCGAACCACTTAGCGGATTCGCCTTTGTGTGCAACGTGTAGTTTAATTGATAACGAAGAACATCGTTTCGTGTGTGAAAAGGTTAAAGATATATGGATAACTGTCCGACGAAAGCTGGCACTCATCCTTCGAACGTCACCTAACGCTATAACGCCTGCGGACTTTTTGACACCGGATGATGTACCCTTTCCTAACACGAAACGCAACGCAGTCAATTGGCTGAAAGCGGCAACGGTCCATTACCTCTTCACGAAGGAAGAGAAAAGCCAAGAGGATTTTTGGAACTCTCTGCTAACTGAGCATCACATGTTACTGAAGACTAGTAAATATAAAGAAACATACGCAAATTTTTTAATCAAGACCTTGATGTAAAAGAATTAACAAGAAATATCTGCGGACACAGAAGACAAACGTAAGAGAGTGTTTCACCACTACTAACTTACTTTACAAGAGTGGAAAAAAAAAAAAAAATTATTTTAGTTTTTACCGGAATTGCCGTTCTTTGAGTTCAACGTTTATTAATTTATTTTTCAAGAAGCCATTATAAATAGTTGCTTCTCACCGAATATGGTTTTTTTTTTAAGCATTTTCAGAGAGAAGAGGCAGTTTCGGAATGCCCTCTGACGTTTATTTGTCAAGGAAGCCTATTTGCTTTAAGTGTGACAACACAAAACAGCGATGAAGAAGGAAACAAACTGAACATAACTTCTGTTTCTACCTACTGAAGACTTCATTCTTTTTTCACATTATCAATAAGCCCAAAGAAGGGATACATTAGTTTCTCCACGATAAAGGGATTAACTTTGTCTCATCAGTTTATGGTTATGTACATGGCGTGAGAAGCCGACGCCGATGAAGGCGAATTATGGAGAGCGCAAGGATGGGCTAAAAGGGGTGATGGGAGGTCCACAAAATTTAAAAAAAAAAAAAAAAAAAAAGTGGTAGAGCACTGGTCTAATAAACCAGGGGTCGTAAGTTCCATGCTCACAGGAGAATGATGAATTTTGGAAATCAGTTGCGCGTCGTGGCCGTATAGCAAACAGTATCTGTGATGACGAACAATTAGCGACAGGCGTTTTTTTAAGAATTACTCTCAGATGCGATTAAGGCGAATGGCGCAGATAAAGCATTTGCCAAAGCGGTACAGCATAAGGTGGGACGAGGCAGTCTGAATTACATTTTATAGATGTATTTCCCACATATCTCAGAGCCTCTCGCGATATTCGTCGTCGTCGTCGTCGTCGTCGTTGTCGTCGTCGTCGCCGCCGCCGCCGCCGCCGCTTCTGCAGAAGTAGCAAATGGCAATCGTAGCAAATGCGGCGAGGGACGCCCTGCCTTCGATTCCGAATGCACAAAGTGTGTGGCTTGTTTCTCAGTCTACATTTGGTCGGTCTCGTCAGAGGTTGAATGTAACGAATGGGTGGGAAAGAGCAAGGAGCAGCGGCTGTGTAGAACGAAAACACAAATCCTCAGGGGTGTGAGCGTTTTGAGATGAGTCGTATACATGTAAATGTTGGTCGTCAGTGATCGTGTGGCCTAATGGATTAGGCGTCGGACTTCGGATCTGAAGATTACAGGTTCGAATGCTGTCACGCTTGTGTTTTTCCAGTTCTGAAAAAGAAACATAACGTTTTAATCTAGCAATTGAGCAGTACGAAACCGTCTGAATGTTGCTGTTGACCATTTTTTGCTTGGAGATGCTCTTGAGCTTGAAACACACACAACAAGACCGGTGTTAACTAGCGAAATGGTCGGCAGAGTGCCGACACAGCGAGTTTTGACTATCACTTGCACATCTAAAACAACGTCGGGAAGTGACTCGTTCGGCTTTTGAGTCACATAAAGTATGTGTGTTAATTTTGACGCCACTAGCTCTGCATGTTGTCATGCATTTTCTTTACCTCTCAGAAATGATTATGACATAAAAGTGAAGTACGTGACGAGTGTGACGTTAGGAAAACATTAGGCATCATGGAGAGATTCTGTATGGGACCACCCAACCCAAACGAGTACTGTGTAACGTGCTACCCGGCAGGTATTCACCGAGGTAGCCGGCTAGCTCCGTCGGTAGTGTGTCAGACTCTTAATCCTGGGGTCGTGGGTTCGAGCCAGACGCTATGCGGAATGGAATTTTGTTCCGCTGCAGGTGTAAATTACCGTTTTTCTGATTAACGAGATTTAATGGAAATAGCAACTTTAAACTTTGCCTACGTCTCTGTCAGTCGCAAGGAAACTGTATTTGAAGGTGAAGGTGATTTTGTAGACATGTGTGAAAGACATGTTCTGAAATGCAAGTGTTGTTGTTTGGAGAGCACATCGGCTACGTGTCAGATGTGTAGCCAAGCAGTAATTTGTCGCCATAGCTGCAAATATTAGCCGGTAATATGAAGTGTTGTCAACTAAAGTCTGATGATGCAGACGACCGTAAGGACGAAGTACCCAAGAGTACCGCTAGGCCGCGCCTCTTTAGCTCAGTGGTAGAGCACTGGTCTAATAAACCAGGGGTCGTAAGTTCCATACTCACAGGAGAAAGATGAATTTTGGAAATCAGTTGCGCGTCGTGGCTGTATAGCAAACAGTATCTGTGATGACGAACAATTAGCTACAGGCGTTTTTTTAAGAATTACTCTCAAATGCGATTAAGGCGAATGGCGCAGATAAAGCATTTGCCAAAGCGGTACAGCATAAGGTGGGACGAGGCAGTCTGAATTACATTTTATAGATGTATTTCCCACATATCTCAGAGCCTCTCGCGATATTCGTCGTCGTCGTCGTCGTCGTCGCCGCCGCCGCTTCTGCAGAAGTAGCAAATATCAATCGTAGCAAATGCGGCGAGGGACGCCCTGCCTTCGATTCCGAATGCACAAAGTGTGTGGCTTGTTTCTCAGTCTACATTTGGTCGGTCTCGTCAGAGGTTGAATGTAACGAATGGGTGGGAAAGAGCAAGGAGCAGCGGCTGTGTAGAACGAAAGCACAAATCCTCAGGGGTGTGAGCGTTTTGAGATGAGTCGTATACATGTAAATGTTGGTCGTCAGTGATCGTGTGGCCTAATGGATAAGGCGTCGGACTTCGGATCTGAAGATTACAGGTTCGAATGCTGTCACGCTTGTGTTTTTCCAGTTCTGAAAAAGAAACATAACGTTTTAATCTAGCAATTGAGCATTACGAAACCGTCTGAATGTTGCTGTTGACCATTTTTTGCTTGGAGATGCTCTTGAGCTTGAAACACACACAACAAGACCGGTGTTAACTAGCGAAATGGTCGGCAGAGTGCCGACACAGCGAGTTTTGACTATCACTTGCACATCTAAAACAACGTCGGGAAGTGACTCGTTCGGCTTTTGAGTCACATAAAGTATGTGTGTTAATTTTGATGCCACTAGCTCTGCATGTTGTCATGCAATTTCTTTACCTCTCAGAAATGATTATGACATAAAAGTGAAGTACGTGACGAGTGTGACGTTAGGAAAACATTAGGCATCATGGAGAGATTCTGTATGGGACCACCCAACCCAAACGAGTACTGTGTAACGTGCTACCCGGCAGGTATTCACCGAGGTAGCCGGCTAGCTCCGTCGGCAGAGTGTCAGACTCTTAATCCTGGGGTCGTGGGTTCGAGCCAGACGCTGGGCGGAACGGAATTTTGTTCCGCTGCAGGTGTAAATTACCGTTTTTCTGATTAACGAGATTTAATGGAAATAGCAACTTTAAACTTTGCCTATGTCTCTGTCAGTCGCAAGGAAACTGTATTTGAAGGTGAAGGTGATTTTGTAGACATGTGTGAAAGACATGTTCTGAAATGCAAGTGTTGTTGTTTGGAGAGCACATCGGCTACGTGTCAGATGTGTAGCCAAGCAGTAATTTGTCGCCATAGCTGCAAATATTAGCCGGTAATATGAAGTGTTGTCAGCTAAAGTCTGATGATGCAGACGACCGTAAGGACGAAGTACCCAAGAGTACCGCTAGGCCGCGCCTCTTTAGCTCAGTGGTAGAGCACTGGTCTAATAAACCAGGGGTCGTAAGTTCCATACTCACAGGAGAAAGATGAATTTTGGAAATCAGTTGCGCGTCGTGGCTGTATAGCAAACAGTATCTGTGATGACGAACAATTAGCGACAGGCGTTTTTTTAAGAATTACTCTCAAATGCGATTAAGGCGAATGGCGCAGATAAAGCATTTGCCAAAGCGGTACAGCATAAGGTGGGACGAGGCAGTCTGAATTACATTTTATAGATGTATTTCCCACATATCTCAGAGCCTCTCGCGATATTCGTCGTCGTCGTCGTCGTCGTCGTCGTCGCCGCCGCCGCTTCTGCAGAAGTAGCAAATGGCAATCGTAGCAAATGCGGCGAGGGACGCCCTGCCTTCGATTCCGAATGCACAAAGTGTGTGGCTTGTTTCTCAGTCTACATTTGGTCGGTCTCGTCAGAGGTTGAATGTAACGAATGGGTGGGAAAGAGCAAGGAGCAGCGGCTGTGTAGAACGAAAGCACAAATCCTCAGGGGTGTGAGCGTTTTGAGATGAGTCGTATACATGTAAATGTTGGTCGTCAGTGATCGTGTGGCCTAATGGATAAGGCGTCGGACTTCGGATCTGAAGATTACAGGTTCGAATGCTGTCACGCTTGTGTATTTCCAGTTCTGAAAAAGAAACATAACGTTTTAATCTAGCAATTGAGCAGTACGAAACCGTCTGAATGTTGCTGTTGACCATTTTTTGCTTGGAGATGCTCTTGAGCTTGAAACACACACAACAAGACCGGTGTTAACTAGCGAAATGGTCGGCAGAATGCCGACACAGCGAGTTTTGACTATCACTTGCACATCTAAAACAACGTCGGGAAGTGACTCGTTCGGCTTTTGAGTCACATAAAGTATGTGTGTTAATTTTGACGCCACTAGCTCTGCATGTTGTCATGCAATTTCTTTACCTCTCAGAAATGATTATGACATAAAAGTGAAGTACGTGACGAGTGTGACGTTAGGAAAACATTAGGCATCATGGAGAGATTCTGTATGGGACCACCCAACCCAAACGAGTACTGTGTAACGTGCTACCCGGCAGGTATTCACCGAGGTAGCCGGCTAGCTCCGTCGGCAGAGTGTCAGACTCTTAATCCCAGGGTCGTGGGTTCGAGCCAGACGCTGGGCGGAATGGAATTTTGTTCCGCTGCAAGTGTAAATTACCGTTTTTCTCATTAACGAGATTTAATGGAAATAGCAACTTTAAACTTTGCCTACGTCTCTGTCAGTCGCAAGGAAACTGTATTTGAAGGTGAAGGTGATTTTGTAGACATGTGTGAAAGACATAATCTGAAATGCAAGTGTTGTTGTTTGGAGAGCACATCGGCTACGTGTCAGATGTGTAGCCAAGCAGTAATTTGTCGCCATAGCTGCAAATATTAGCCGGTAATATGAAGTGTTGTCAGCTAAAGTCTGATGATGCAGACGACCGTAAGGACGAAGTACCCAAGAGTACCGCTAGGCCGCGCCTCTTTAGCTCAGTGGTAGAGCACTGGTCTAATAAACCAGGGGTCGTAAGTTCCATCCCCACAGGAGAATGATGAATTTTGGAAATCAGTTGCGCGTCGTGGCCGTATAGCAAACAGTATCTGTGATGACGAACAATTAGCGACAGGCGTTTTTTTAAGAATTACTCTCAGATGCGATTAAGGCGAATGGCGCAGATAAAGCATTTGCCAAAGCGGTACAGCATAAGGTGGGACGAGGCAGTCTGAATTACATTTTATAGATGTATTTCCCACATATCTCAGAGCCTCTCGCGATATTCGTCGTCGTCGTCGTTGTCGTCGTCGTCGTCGTCGTCGTCGCCGCCGCCGCCGCTTCTGCGGAAGTAGCAAATGGCAATCCTAGCAAATGCGGCGAGGGACGCCCTGCCTTCGATTCCGAATGCACAAAGTGTGTGGTCTTGTTTCTCAGTCTATATTTGGTCGGTCTCGTCAGAGGTTGAATGTAACGAATGGGTGGGAAAGAGCAAGGAGCAGCGGCTGTGTAGAACGAAAACACAAATCCTCAGGGGTGTGAGCGTTTTGAGATGAGTCGTATACATGTAAATGTTGGTCGTCAGTGATCGTGTGGCCTAGTGGATGAGGCGTCGGACTTCGGATCTGAAGATTACAGTTTCGAATGCTGTCACGCTTGTGTTTTTCCAGTTCTGAAAAAGAAACATAACGTTTTAATCTAGCAATTGAGCAGTACGAAACCGTCTGAATGTTGCTGTTGACCATTTTTTGCTTGGAGATGCTCTTGAGCTTGAAACACACACAACAAGACCGGTGTTAACTAGCGAAATGGTCGGCAGAGTGCCGACACAGCGAGTTTTGACTATCACTTGCACATCTAAAACAACGTCGGGAAGTGACTCGTTCGGCTTTTGAGTCACATAAAGTATGTGTGTTAATTTTGACGCCACTAGCTCTGCATGTTGTCATGCAATTTCTTTACCTCTCAGAAATGATTATGACATAAAAGTGAAGTACGTGACGAGTGTGACGTTAGGAAAACATTAGGCATCATGGAGAGATTCTGTATGGGACCACCCAACCCAAACGAGTACTGTGTAACGTGCTACCCGGCAGGTATTCACCGAGGTAGCCGGCTAGCTCCGTTGCTAGAGTGTCAGACTCTTAATCCTGGGGTCTTGGATTCGAGCCAGACGCTGGGCGGAACGGAATTTTGTTCCGCTGCAGGTGTAAATTACCGTTTTTCTGATTAACGAGATTTAATGGAAATAGCAACTTTAAACTTTGCCTACGTCTCTGTCAGTCGCAAGGAAACTGTATTTGAAGGTGAAGGTGATTTTGTAGACATGTGTGAAAGACATGTTCTGAAATGCAAGTGTTGTTGTTTGGAGAGCACATCGGCTACGTGTCAGATGTGTAGCCAAGCAGTAATTTGTCGCCATAGCTGCAAATATTAGCCGGTAATATGAAGTGTTGTCAGCTAAAGTCTGATGATGCAGACGACCGTAAGGACGAAGTACCCAAGAGTACCGCTAGGCCGCGCCTCTTTAGCTCAGTGGTAGAGCACTGGTCTAATAAACCAGGGGTCGTAAGTTCCATCCTCACAGGAGAATGATGAATTTTGGAAATCAGTTGCGCGTCGTGGCCGTATAGCAAGCAGTATCTGTGATGACGAACAATTAGCGACAGGCGTTTTTTTAAGAATTACTCTCAGATGCGATTAAGGCGAATGGCGCAGATAAAGCATTTGCCAAAGCGGTACAGTATAAGGTGGGGCGAGGCAGTCTGAATTACATTTTATAGATGTATTTCCCACATATCTCAGAGCCTCTCGCGATATTCGTCGTCGTCGTCGTCGTCGTCGCCGCCGCCGCTTCTGCAGAAGTAGCAAATGGCAATCGTAGCAAATGCGGCGAGGGACGCCGTGCCTTCGATTCCGAATGCACAAAGTGTGTGGTCTTGTTTCTCAGTCTATATTTGGTCGGTCTCGTCAGAGGTTGAATGTAACGAATGGGTGGGAAAGAGCAAGGAGCAGCGGCTGTGTAGAACGAAAACACAAATCCTCAGGGGTGTGAGCGTATTGAGATGAGTCGTATACATGTAAATGTTGGTCGTCAGTGATCGTGTAGCCTAATGGATAAGGTGTCGGACTTCGGATCTGAAGATTACAGGTTCGAATGCTGTCACGCTTGTGTTTTTCCAGTTCTGAAAAAGAAACATAACGTTTTAATCTAGCAATTGAGCAGTACGAAACCGTCTGAATGTTGCTGTTGACCATTTTTTGCTTGGAGATGCTCTTGAGCTTGAAACACACACAACAAGACCGGTGTCAACTAGCGAAATGGTCGGCAGAGTGCCGACACAGCGAGTTTTGACTATCACTTGCACATCTAAAACAACGTCGGAAAGTAACTCGTTCGGCTTTTGAGTCACATAAAGTATGTGTGTTAATTTTGACGCCACTAGCTCTGCATGTTGTCATGCAATTTCTTTACCTCTCAGAAATGATTATGGCATAAAAGTGAAGTACGTGACGAGTGTGACGTTAGGAAAACATTAGGCATCATGGAGAGATTCTGTATGGGACCACCCAACCCAAACGAGTACTGTGTACCGTGCTACCCGGCAGGTATTCACCGAGGTAGCCGGTTAGCTCAGTCGGTAGAGTGTCAGACTCTTAATCCCAGGGTCGTGGGTTCGAGCCAGACGCTGGGCGGAACGGAATTTTGTTCCGCTGCAGGTGTAAATTACCATTTTTCTGATTAACGAGATTTAATGGAAATAGCAACTTTAAACTTTGCCTACGTCTCTGTCAGTCGCAAGGAAACTGTATTTGAAGGTGAAGGTGATTTTGTAGACATGTGTGAAAGACATGTTCTGAAATGCAAGTGTTGTTGTTTGGAGAGCACATCGGTTACGTGTCAGATGTGTAGCCAAGCAGTAATTTGTCGCCATAGCTGCAAATATTAGCCGGTAATATGAAGTGTTGTCAGCTAAAGTCTGATGATGCAGACGACCGTAAGGACGAAGTACCCAAGAGTACCGCTAGGCCGCGCCTCTTTAGCCCAGTGGTAGAGCACTAGTCTAATAAACCAGTTGTCGTAAGTTCCATACTCACAGGAGAAAGATGAATTTTGGAAATCAGTTGCGCGTCGTGGCCGTATACCAAACAGTATCTGTGATGACGAACAATTAGCGACAGGCGTTTTTTTAAGAATTACTCTCAAATGCGATTAAGGCGAATGGCGCAGATAAAGCATTTGCCAAAGCGGTACAGCATAAGGTGGGACGAGGCAGTCTGAATTACATTTTATAGATGTATTTCCCACATATCTCAGAGCCTCTCGCGATATTCGTCGTCGTCGTCGTCGTCGTCGTCGTCGTCGTCGTCGTCGCCGCCGCCGCTTCTGCAGAAGTAGCAAATGGCAATCGTAGCAAATGCGGCGAGGGACGCCCTGCCTTCGATTCCGAATGCACAAAGTGTGTGGTCTTGTTTCTCAGTCTATATTTGGTCGGTCTCGTCAGAGGTTGAATGTAACGAATGGGTGGGAAAGAGCAAGGAGCAGCGGCTGTGTAGAACGAAAACACAAATCCTCAGGGGTGTGAGCGTTTTGAGATGAGTCGTATACATGTAAATGTTGGTCGTCAGTGATCGTGTGGCCTAATGGATAAGGTGTCGGACTTCGGATCTGAAGATTACAGGTTCGAATGCTGTCACGCTTGTGTTTTTCCAGTTCTGAAAAAGAAACATAACGTTTTAATGTAGCAATTGAGCAGTACGAAACCGTCTGAATGTTGCTGTTGACCATTTTTTGCTTGGAGATGCTCTTGAGCTTGAAACACACACAACAAGACCGGTGTTAACTAGCGAAATGGTCGGCAGAGTGCCGACACAGCGAGTTTTGACTATCACTTGCACATCTAAAACAACGTCGGAAAGTAACTCGTTCGGCTTTTGAGTCACATAAAGTATGTGTGTTAATTTTGACGCCACTAGCTCTGCATGTTGTCATGCAATTTCTTTACCTCTCAGAAATGATTATGACATAAAAGTGAAGTACGTGACGAGTGTGACGTTAGGAAAACATTAGGCATCATGGAGAGATTCTGTATGGGACCACCCAACCCAAACGAGTACTGTGTAACGTGCTACCCGGCAAGTATTCACCGAGGTAGCCGGTTAGCTCAGTCGGTAGAGTGTCAGACTCTTAATCCTGGGGTCGTTGGTTCGAGCCAGACGCTGGGCGGAACGGAATTTTGTTCCGCTGCAGGTGTAAATTACCGTTTTTCTGATTAACGAGATTTAATGGAAATAGCAACTTTAAACTTTGCCTACGTCTCTGTCAGTCGCAAGGAAACTGTATTTGAAGGTGAAGGTGATTTTGTAGACATGTGTGAAAGACATGTTCTGAAATGCAAGTGTTGTTGTTTGGAGAGCACATCGGTTACGTGTCAGATGTGTAGCCAAGCAGTAATTTGTCGCCATGGCTGCAAATATTAGCCGGTAATATGAAGTGTTGTCAGCTAAAGTCTGATGATGCAGACGACCGTAAGGACGAAGTACCCAAGTGTACCGCTAGGCCGCGCCTCTTTAGCTCAGTGGTAGAGCACTGGTCTAATAAACCAGGGGTCGTAAGTTCCATACTCACAGGAGAAAGATGAATTTTGGAAATCAGTTGCGCGTCGTGGCCGTATAGCAAACAGTATCTGTGATGACGAACAATTAGCGACAGGCGTTTTTTTAAGAATTACTCTCAAATGCGATTAAGGCGAATGGCGCAGATAAAGCATTTGCCAAAGCGGTACAGCATAAGGTGGGACGAGGCAGTCTGAATTACATTTTATAGATGTATTTCCCACATATCTCAGAGCCTTTCGCGATATTCGTCGTCGTCGTCGTCGTCGTCGTCGTCGTCGTCGTCGCCGCCGCCGCTTCTGCAGAAGTAGCAAATGGCAATCGTTGCAAATGCGGCGAGGGACGCCCTGCCTTCGATTCCGAATGCACAAAGTGTGTGGTCTTGTTTCTCAGTCTATATTTGGTCGGTCTCGTCAGAGGTTGAATGTAACGAATGGGTGGGAAAGAGCAAGGGGCAGCGGCTGTGTAGAACGAAAACACAAATCCTCAAGGGTGTGAGCGTTTCGAGATGAGTCGTATGCATGTAAATGTTGGTCGTCAGTGACCGTGTGGCCTAATGGATAAAGCGTCGGACTTCGGATCTGAAGATTACAGGTTCGAATGCTGTCACGCTTCTGTTTTCCCAGTTCTGAAAAAGAAACATAACGTTTTAATGTAGCAATTGAGCAGTACGAAACCGTCTGAATGTTGCTGTTGACCATTTTTGGCTTGGAGATGCTCTTGAGCTTGAAACACACACAACAAGACCGGTGTTAACTAGCGAAATGGTCGGCAGAGTGCCGACACAGCGAGTTTTGACTATCACTTGCACATCTAAAACAACGTCGGGAAGTGACTCGTTCGGCTTTTGAGTCACATAAAGTATGTGTGTTAATTTTGACGCCACTAGCTCTGCATGTTGTCATGCAATTTCTTTACCTCTCAGAAATGATTATGACATAAAAGTGAAGTACGTGACGAGTGTGACGTTAGGAAAACATTAGGCATCATGGAGAGATTCTGTATGGGACCACCCAACCCAAACGAGTACTGTGTAACGTGCTACCCGGCAGGTATTCACCGAGGTAGCCGGCTAGCTCCGTCGGTAGAGTGTCAGACTCTTAATCCTGGGGTCGTGGGTTCGAGCCAGACTCTGGGCGGAACGGAATTTTGTTCCGCTGCAGGTGTAAATTACCGTTTTTCTGATTAACGAGATTTAATGGAAATAGCAACTTTAAACTTTGCCTACGTCTCTGTCAGTCGCAAGGAAACTGTATTTGAAGGTGAAGGTGATTTTGTAGACATGTGTGAAAGACATGTTCTGAAATGCAAGTGTTGTTGTTTGGAGAGCACATCGGCTACGTGTCAGATGTGTAGCCAAGCAGTAATTTGTCGCCATAGCTGCAAATATTAGCCGGTAATATGAAGTGTTGTCAGCTAAAGTCTGATGATGCAGACGACCGTAAGGACGAAGTACCCAAGAGTACCGCTAGGCCGCGCCTCTTTAGCTCAGTGGTAGAGCACTGGTCTAATAAACCAGGGGTCGTAAGTTCCATCCTCACAGGAGAATGATGAATTTTGGAAATCAGTTGCGCGTCGTGGCCGTATAGCAAGCAGTATCTGTGATGACGAACAATTAGCGACAGGCGTTTTTTTAAGAATTACTCTCAGATGCGATTAAGGCGAATGGCGCAGATAAAGCATTTGCCAAAGCGGTACAGCATAAGGTGGGGCGAGGCAGTCTGAATTACATTTTATAGATGTATTTCCCACATATCTCAGAGCCTCTCGCGATATTCGTCGTCGTCGTCGTCGTCGTCGTCGTCGCCGCCGCCGCCGCTTCTGCAGAAGTAGCAAATGGCAATCGTAGCAAATGCGGCGAGGGACGCCCTGCCTTCGATTCCGAATGCACAAAGTGTGTGGTCTTGTTTCTCAGTCTATATTTGGTCGGTCTCGTCAGAGGTTGAATGTAACGAATGGGTGGGAAAGAGCAAGGGGCAGCGGCTGTGTAGAACGAAAACACAAATCCTCAAGGGTGTGAGCGTTTCGAGATGAGTCGTATGCATGTAAATGTTGGTCGTCAGTGACCGTGTGGCCTAATGGATAAAGCGTCGTACTTCGGATCTGAAGATTACAGGTTCGAATGCTGTCACGCTTCTGTTTTTCCAGTTCTGAAAAAGAAACATAACGTTTTAATGTAGCAATTGAGCAGTATGAAACCGTCTGAATGTTGCTGTTGACCATTTTTTGCTTGGAGATGCTCTTGAGCTTGAAACACACACAACAAGACCGGTGTTAACTAGCGAAATGGTCGGCAGAGTGCCGACACAGCGAGTTTTGACTATCACTTGCACATCTAAAACAACGTCGGGAAGTGACTCGTTCGGCTTTTGAGTCACATAAAGTATGTGTGTTAATTTTGACGCCACTAGCTCTGCATGTTGTCATGCAATTTCTTTACCTCTCAGAAATGATTATGACATAAAAGTGAAGTACGTGACGAGTGTGACGTTAGGAAAACATTAGGCATCATGGAGAGATTCTGTATGGGACCTCCCAACCCAAACGAGTACTGTGTAACGTGCTACCCGGCAGGTATTCACCGAGGTAGCCGGCTAGCTCAGTCGGTAGAGTGTCAGACTCTTAATCCCTGGGTCGTGGGTTCGCGCCAGACGCTGGGCGGAATGGAATTTTGTTCCGCTGCAGGTGTAAATTACCGTTTTTCTGATTAACGAGATTTAATGGAAATAGCAACTTTAAACTTTGCCTACGTCTCTGTCAGTCGCAAGGAAACTGTATTTGAAGGTGAAGGTGATTTTGTAGACATGTGTGAAAGACATGTTCTGAAATGCAAGTGTTGTTGTTTGGAGAGCACATCGGCTACGTGTCAGATGTGTAGCCAAGCAGTAATTTGTCGCCATAGCTGCAAATATTAGCCGGTAATATGAAGTGTTGTCAGCGAAAGTCTGATGATGCAGACGACCGTAAGGACGAAGTACCCAAGAGTACCGCTAGGCCACGCCTCTTTAGCTCAGTGGTAGAGCACTGCTCTAATAAACCAGGGGTCGTAAGTTCCATCCTCACAGGAGAATGATGAATTTTGGAAATCAGTTGCGCGTCGTGGCCGTATAGCAAACTGTATCTGTGATGACGAACAATTAGCGACAGGTGTTTTTTTAAGAATTACTCTCAGATGCGATTAAGGCGAATGGCGCAGATAAAGCATTTGCCAAAGCGGTACAGTATAAGGTGGGGCGAGGCAGTCTGAATTACATTTTATAGATGTATTTCCCACATATCTCAGAGCCTCTCGCGATATTCGTCGTCGTCGTCGTCGTCGTCGCCGCCGCCGCTTCTGCAGAAGTAGCAAATGGCAATCGTAGCAAATGCGGCGAGGGACGCCCTGCCTTCGATTCCGAATGCACAAAGTGTGTGGTCTTGTTTCTCAGTCTATATTTGGTCGGTCTCGTCAGAGGTTGAATGTAACGAATGGGTGGGAAAGAGCAAGGAGCAGCGGCTGTGTAGAACGAAAACACAAATCCTCAGGGGTGTGAGCGTTTTGAGATGAGTCGTATACATGTAAATGTTGGTCGTCAGTGATCGTGTAGCCTAATGGATAAGGTGTCGGACTTCGGATCTGAAGATTACATGTTCGAATGCTGTCACGCTTGTGTTTTTCCAGTTCTGAAAAAGAAACATAACGTTTTAATCTAGCAATTGAGCAGTACGAAACCGTCTGAATGTTGCTGTTGACCATTTTTTGCTTGGAGATGCTCTTGAGCTTGAAACACACACAACAAGACCGGTGTCAACTAGCGAAATGGTCGGCAGAGTGCCGACACAGCGAGTTTTGACTATCACTTGCACATCTAAAACAACGTCGGAAAGTAACTCGTTCGGCTTTTGAGTCACATAAAGTATGTGTGTTAATTTTGACGCCACTAGCTCTGCATGTTGTCATGCAATTTCTTTACCTCTCAGAAATGATTATGACATAAAAGTGAAGTACGTGACGAGTGTGACGTTAGGAAAACATTAGGCATCATGGAGAGATTCTGTATGGGACCACCCAACCCAAACGAGTACTGTGTACCGTGCTACCCGGCAGGTATTCACCGAGGTAGCCGGTTAGCTCAGTCGGTAGAGTGTCAGACTCTTAATCCTGGGGTCGTGGGTTCGAGCCAGACGCTGGGCGGAACGGAATTTTGTTCCGCTGCAGGTGTAAATTACCGTTTTTCTGATTAACGAGATTTAATGGAAATAGCAACTTTAAACTTTGCCTACGTCTCTGTCAGTCGCAAGGAAACTGTATTTGAAGGTGAAGGTGATTTTGTAGACATGTGTGAAAGACATGTTCTGAAATGCAAGTGTTGTTGTTTGGAGAGCACATCGGTTACGTGTCAGATGTGTAGCCAAGCAGTAATTTGTCGCCATAGCTGCAAATATTAGCCGGTAATATGAAGTGTTGTCAGCTAAAGTCTGATGATGCAGACGACCGTAAGGACGAAGTACCCAAGAGTACCGCTAGGCCGCGCCTCTTTAGCCCAGTGGTAGAGCACTAGTCTAATAAACCAGTTGTCGTAAGTTCCATACTCACAGGAGAAAGATGAATTTTGGAAATCAGTTGCGCGTCGTGGCCGTATACCAAACAGTATCTGTGATGACGAACAATTAGCGACAGGCGTTTTTTTAAGAATTACTCTCAAATGCGATTAAGGCGAATGGCGCAGATAAAGCATTTGCCAAAGCGGTACAGCATAAGGTGGGACGAGGCAGTCTGAATTACATTTTATAGATGTATTTCCCACATATCTCAGAGCCTCTCGCGATATTCGTCGTCGTCGTCGTCGTCGTCGTCGTCGTCGCCGCCGCCGCTTCTGCAGAAGTAGCAAATGGCAATCGTAGCAAATGCGGCGAGGGACGCCCTGCCTTCGATTCCGAATGCACAAATTGTGTGGTCTTGTTTCTCAGTCTATATTTGGTCGGTCTCGTCAGAGGTTGAATGTAACGAATGGGTGGGAAAGAGCAAGGAGCAGCGGCTGTGTAGAACGAAAACACAAATCCTCAGGGGTGTGAGCGTTTTGAGATGAGTCGTATACATGTAAATGTTGGTCGTCAGTGATCGTGTGGCCTAATGGATAAGGTGTCGGACTTCGGATCTGAAGATTACAGGTTCGAATGCTGTCACGCTTGTGTTTTTCCAGTTCTGAAAAAGAAACATAACGTTTTAATGTAGCAATTGAGCAGTACGAAACCGTCTGAATGTTGCTGTTGACCATTTTTTGCTTGGAGATGCTCTTGAGCTTGAAACACACACAACAAGACCGGTGTTAACTAGCGAAATGGTCGGCAGAGTGCCGACACAGCGAGTTTTGACTATCACTTGCACATCTAAAACAACGTCGGAAAGTAACTCGTTCGGCTTTTGAGTCACATAAAGTATGTGTGTTAATTTTGACGCCACTAGCTCTGCATGTTGTCATGCAATTTCTTTACCTCTCAGAAATGATTATGACATAAAAGTGAAGTACGTGACGAGTGTGACGTTAGGAAAACATTAGGCATCATGGAGAGATTCTGTATGGGACCACCCAACCCAAACGAGTACTGTGTAACGTGCTACCCGGCAAGTATTCACCGAGGTAGCCGGTTAGCTCAGTCGGTAGAGTGTCAGACTCTTAATCCTGGGGTCGTTGGTTCGAGCCAGACGCTGGGCGGAACGGAATTTTGTTCCGCTGCAGGTGTAAATTACCGTTTTTCTGATTAACGAGATTTAATGGAAATAGCAACTTTAAACTTTGCCTACGTCTCTGTCAGTCGCAAGGAAACTGTATTTGAAGGTGAAGGTGATTTTGTAGACATGTGTGAAAGACATGTTCTGAAATGCAAGTGTTGTTGTTTGGAGAGCACATCGGTTACGTGTCAGATGTGTAGCCAAGCAGTAATTTGTCGCCATGGCTGCAAATATTAGCCGGTAATATGAAGTGTTGTCAGCTAAAGTCTGATGATGCAGACGACCGTAAGGACGAAGTACCCAAGTGTACCGCTAGGCCGCGCCTCTTTAGCTCAGTGGTAGAGCACTGGTCTAATAAACCAGGGGTCGTAAGTTCCATACTCACAGGAGAAAGATGAATTTTGGAAATCAGTTGCGCGTCGTGGCCGTATAGCAAACAGTATCTGTGATGACGAACAATTAGCGACAGGCGTTTTTTTAAGAATTACTCTCAAATGCGATTAAGGCGAATGGCGCAGATAAAGCATTTGCCAAAGCGGTACAGCATAAGGTGGGACGAGGCAGTCTGAATTACATTTTATAGATGTATTTCCCACATATCTCAGAGCCTTTCGCGATATTCGTCGTCGTCGTCGTCGTCGTCGTCGTCGTCGTCGCCGCCGCCGCTTCTGCAGAAGTAGCAAATGGCAATCGTTGCAAATGCGGCGAGGGACGCCCTGCCTTCGATTCCGAATGCACAAAGTGTGTGGTCTTGTTTCTCAGTCTATATTTGGTCGGTCTCGTCAGAGGTTGAATGTAACGAATGGGTGGGAAAGAGCAAGGGGCAGCGGCTGTGTAGAACGAAAACACAAATCCTCAAGGGTGTGAGCGTTTCGAGATGAGTCGTATGCATGTAAATGTTGGTCGTCAGTGACCGTGTGGCCTAATGGATAAAGCGTCGGACTTCGGATCTGAAGATTACAGGTTCGAATGCTGTCACGCTTCTGTTTTCCCAGTTCTGAAAAAGAAACATAACGTTTTAATGTAGCAATTGAGCAGTACGAAACCGTCTGAATGTTGCTGTTGACCATTTTTGGCTTGGAGATGCTCTTGAGCTTGAAACACACACAACAAGACCGGTGTTAACTAGCGAAATGGTCGGCAGAGTGCCGACACAGCGAGTTTTGACTATCACTTGCACATCTAAAACAACGTCGGGAAGTGACTCGTTCGGCTTTTGAGTCACATAAAGTATGTGTGTTAATTTTGACGCCACTAGCTCTGCATGTTGTCATGCAATTTCTTTACCTCTCAGAAATGATTATGACATAAAAGTGAAGTACGTGACGAGTGTGACGTTAGGAAAACATTAGGCATCATGGAGAGATTCTGTATGGGACCACCCAACCCAAACGAGTACTGTGTAACGTGCTACCCGGCAGGTATTCACCGAGGTAGCCGGCTAGCTCCGTCGGTAGAGTGTCAGACTCTTAATCCTGGGGTCGTGGGTTCGAGCCAGACGTTGGGCGGAACGGAATTTTGTTCCGCTGCAGGTGTAAATTACCGTTTTTCTGATTAACGAGATTTAATGGAAATAGCAACTTTAAACTTTGCCTACGTCTCTGTCAGTCGCAAGGAAACTGTATTTGAAGGTGAAGGTGATTTTGTAGACATGTGTGAAAGACATGTTCTGAAATGCAAGTGTTGTTGTTTGGAGAGCACATCGGCTACGTGTCAGATGTGTAGCCAAGCAGTAATTTGTCGCCATAGCTGCAAATATTAGCCGGTAATATGAAGTGTTGTCAGCTAAAGTCTGATGATGCAGACGACCGTAAGGACGAAGTACCCAAGAGTACCGCTAGGCCGCGCCTCTTTAGCTCAGTGGTAGAGCACTGGTCTAATAAACCAGGGGTCGTAAGTTCCATCCTCACAGGAGAATGATGAATTTTGGAAATCAGTTGCGCGTCGTGGCCGTATAGCAAGCAGTATCTGTGATGACGAACAATTAGCGACAGGCGTTTTTTTAAGAATTACTCTCAGATGCGATTAAGGCGAATGGCGCAGATAAAGCATTTGCCAAAGCGGTACAGCATAAGGTGGGGCGAGGCAGTCTGAATTACATTTTATAGATGTATTTCCCACATATCTCAGAGCCTCTCGCGATATTCGTCGTCGTCGTCGTCGTCGTCGTCGTCGTCGTCGTCGTCGCCGCCGCCGCCGCTTCTGCAGAAGTAGCAAATGGCAATCGTAGCAAATGCGGCGAGGGACGCCCTGCCTTCGATTCCGAATGCACAAAGTGTGTGGTCTTGTTTCTCAGTCTATATTTGGTCGGTCTCGTCAGAGGTTGAATGTAACGAATGGGTGGGAAAGAGCAAGGGGCAGCGGCTGTGTAGAACGAAAACACAAATCCTCAAGGGTGTGAGCGTTTCGAGATGAGTCGTATGCATGTAAATGTTGGTCGTCAGTGACCGTGTGGCCTAATGGATAAAGCGTCGTACTTCGGATCTGAAGATTACAGGTTCGAATGCTGTCACGCTTCTGTTTTTCCAGTTCTGAAAAAGAAACATAACGTTTTAATGTAGCAATTGAGCAGTATGAAACCGTCTGAATGTTGCTGTTGACCATTTTTTGCTTGGAGATGCTCTTGAGCTTGAAACACACACAACAAGACCGGTGTTAACTAGCGAAATGGTCGGCAGAGTGCCGACACAGCGAGTTTTGACTATCACTTGCACATCTAAAACAACGTCGGGAAGTGACTCGTTCGGCTTTTGAGTCACATAAAGTATGTGTGTTAATTTTGACGCCACTAGCTCTGCATGTTGTCATGCAATTTCTTTACTTCTCAGAAATGATTATGACATAAAAGTGAAGTACGTGACGAGTGTGACGTTAGGAAAACATTAGGCATCATGGAGAGATTCTGTATGGGACCTCCCAACCCAAACGAGTACTGTGTAACGTGCTACCCGGCAGGTATTCACCGAGGTAGCCGGCTAGCTCAGTCGGTAGAGTGTCAGACTCTTAATCCCTGGGTCGTGGGTTCGCGCCAGACGCTGGGCGGAATGGAATTTTGTTCCGCTGCAGGTGTAAATTACCGTTTTTCTGATTAACGAGATTTAATGGAAATAGCAACTTTAAACTTTGCCTACGTCTCTGTCAGTCGCAAGGAAACTGTATTTGAAGGTGAAGGTGATTTTGTAGACATGTGTGAAAGACATGTTCTGAAATGCAAGTGTTGTTGTTTGGAGAGCACATCGGCTACGTGTCAGATGTGTAGCCAAGCAGTAATTTGTCGCCATAGCTGCAAATATTAGCCGGTAATATGAAGTGTTGTCAGCGAAAGTCTGATGATGCAGACGACCGTAAGGACGAAGTACCCAAGAGTACCGCTAGGCCACGCCTCTTTAGCTCAGTGGTAGAGCACTGCTCTAATAAACCAGGGGTCGTAAGTTCCATCCTCACAGGAGAATGATGAATTTTGGAAATCAGTTGCGCGTCGTGGCCGTATAGCAAACTGTATCTGTGATGACGAACAATTAGCGACAGGTGTTTTTTTAAGAATTACTCTCAGATGCGATTAAGGCGAATGGCGCAGATAAAGCATTTGCCAAAGCGGTACAGCATAAGGTGGGACGAGGCAGTCTGAATTACATTTTATAGATGTATTTCCCACATATCTCAGAGCCTCTCGCGATATTCGTTGTCGTCGTCGTCGTCGTCGTCGTCGTCGTCGTCGCCGCCGCCGCCGCCGCTTCTGCAGAAGTAGCAAATGGCAATCGTAGCAAATGCGGCGAGGGACGCCCTGCCTTCGATTCCGAATGCACAAAGTGTGTGGTCTTGTTTCTCAGTCTATATTTGTTTGGTCTCGTCAGAGGTTGAATGTAACGAATGGGTGGGAAAGAGCAAGGGGCAGCGGCTGTGTAGAACGAAAACACAAATCCTCAGGGGTGTGAGCGTTTCGAGATGAGTCGTATGCATGTAAATGTTGGTCGTCAGTGACCGTGTGGCCTAATGGATAAAGCGTCGGACTTCGGATCTGAAGATTACAGGTTCGAATGCTGTCACGCTTCTGTTTTTCCAGTTCTGAAAAAGAAACATAACGTTTTAATGTAGCAATTGAGCAGTACGAAACCGTCTGAATGTTGCTGTTGACCATTTTTTGCTTGGAGATGCTCTTGAGCTTGAAACACACACAACAAGACCGGTGTTAACTAGCGAAATGGTCGGCAGAGTGCCGACACAGCGAGTTTTGACTATCACTTGCACATCTAAAACAACGTCGGGAAGTGACTCGTTCGGCTTTTGAGTCACATAAAGTATGTGTGTTAATTTTGACGCCACTAGCTCTGCATGTTGTCATGCAATTTCTTTACCTCTCAGAAATGATTATGACATAAAAGTGAAGTACGTGACGAGTGTGACGTTAGGAAAACATTAGGCATCATGGAGAGATTCTGTATGGGACCACCCAACCCAAACGAGTACTGTGTAACGTGCTACCCGGCAGGTATTCACCGAGGTAGCCGGCTAGCTCCGTTGCTAGAGTGTCAGACTCTTAATCCTGGGGTCTTGGATTCGAGCCAGACGCTGGGCGGAACGGAATTTTGTTCCGCTGCAGGTGTAAATTACCGTTTTTCTGATTAACGAGATTTAATGGAAATAGCAACTTTAAACTTTGCCTACGTCTCTGTCAGTCGCAAGGAAACTGTATTCGAAGGTGAAGGTGATTTTGTAGACATGTGTGAAAGACATGTTCTGAAATGCAAGTGTTGTTGTTTGGAGAGCACATCGGCTACGTGTCAGATGTGTAGCCAAGCAGTAATTTGTCGTCATAGCTGCAAATATTAGCCGGTAATATGAAGTGTTGTCAGCGAAAGTCTGATGATGCAGACGACCGTAAGGACGAAGTACCCAAGAGTACCGCTAGGCCACGCCTCTTTAGCTCAGTGGTAGAGCACTGCTCTAATAAACCAGGGGTCGTAAGTTCCATCCTCACAGGAGAATGATGAATTTTGGAAATCAGTTGCGCGTCGTGGCCGTATAGCAAACAGTATCTGTGATGACGAACAATTAGCGACAGGTGTTTTTTTAAGAATTACTCTCAGATGCGATTAAGGCGAATGGCGCAGATAAAGCATTTGCCAAAGCGGTACAGCATAAGGTGGGACGAGGCAGTCTGAATTACATTTTATAGATGTATTTCCCACATATCTCAGAGCCTCTCGCGATATTCGTTGTCGTCGTCGTCGTCGTCGTCGTCGTCGCCGCCGCCGCCGCTTCTGCAGAAGTAGCAAATGGCAATCGTAGCAAATGCGGCGAGGGACGCCCTGCCTTCGATTCCGAATGCACAAAGTGTGTGGTCTTGTTTCTCAGTCTATATTTGGTTGGTCTCGTCAGAGGTTGAATGTAACGAATGGGTGGGAAAGAGCAAGGGGCAGCGGCTGTGTAGAACGAAAACACAAATCCTCAGGGGTGTGAGCGTTTCGAGATGAGTCGTATGCATGTAAATGTTGGTCGTCAGTGACCGTGTGGCCTAATGGATAAAGCGTCGGACTTCGGATCTGAAGATCACAGGTTCGAATGCTGTCACGCTTCTGTTTTTCCAGTTCTGAAAAAGAAACATAACGTTTTAATGTAGCAATTGAGCAGTACGAAACCGTCTGAATGTTGCTGTTGACCATTTTTTGCTTGGAGATGCTCTTGAGCTTGAAACACACACAACAAGACCGGTGTTAACTAGCGAAATGGTCGGCAGAGTGCCGACACAGCGAGTTTTGACTATCACTTGCACATCTAAAACAACGTCGGGAAGTGACTCGTTCGTCTTTTGAGTCACATAAAGTATGTGTGTTAATTTTGACGCCACTAGCTCTGCATGTTGTCATGCAATTTCTTTACCTCTCAGAAAAGATTATGACATAAAAGTGAAGTACGTGACGAGTGTGACGTTAGGAAAACATTAGGCATCATGGAGAGATTCTGTATGGGACCACCCAACCCAAACGAGTACTGTGTGACGTGCTACCCGGCAGGAATTCAACGAGGTAGCCGGCTAGCTCAGTCGGTAGAGTGTCAGACTCTTAATCCTGGGGTCGTGGGTTCGAGCCAGACGCTGGGCGGAACGGAATTTTGTTCCGCTGCAGGTGTAAATTACCGTTTTTCTGATTAACGAGATTTAATGGAAATAGCAACTTTAAACTTTGCCTACGTCTCTGTCAGTCGCAAGGAAACTGTATTTGAAGGTGAAGGTGATTTTGTAGACATGTGTGAAAGACATGTTCTGAAATGCAAGTGTTGTTGTTTGGAGAGCACATCGGCTACGTGTCAGATGTGTAGCCAAGCAGTAATTTGTCGCCATAGCTGCAAATATTAGCCGGTAATATGAAGTGTTGTCAGCTAAAGTCTGATGATGCAGACGACCGTAAGGACGAAGTACCCAAGAGTACCGCTAGGCCGCGCCTCTTTAGCTCAGTGGTAGAGCACTGGTCTAATAAACCAGGGGTCGTAAGTTCCATCCTCACAGGAGAATGATGAATTTTGGAAATCAGTTGCGCGTCGTGGCCGTATAGCAAGCAGTATCTGTGATGACGAACAATTAGCGACAGGCGTTTTTTTAAGAATTACTCTCAGATGCGATTAAGGCGAATGGCGCAGATAAAGCATTTGCCAAAGCGGTACAGCATAAGGTGGGGCGAGGCAGTCTGAATTACATTTTATAGATGTATTTCCCACATATCTCAGAGCCTCTCGCGATATTCGTCGTCGTCGTCGTCGTCGTCGTCGTCGCCGCCGCCGCCGCTTCTGCAGAAGTAGCAAATGGCAATCGTAGCAAATGCGGCGAGGGACGCCCTGCCTTCGATTCCGAATGCACAAAGTGTGTGGTCTTGTTTCTCAGTCTATATTTGGTCGGTCTCGTCAGAGGTTGAATGTAACGAATGGGTGGGAAAGAGCAAGGAGCAGCGGCTGTGTAGAACGAAAACACAAATCCTCAGGGGTGTGAGCGTTTTGAGATGAGTCGTATACATGTAAATGTTGGGCGTCAGTGATCGTGTGGCCTAATGGATAAGGTGTCGGACTTCGGATCTGAAAATTACAGGTTCGAATGCTGTCACGCTTGTGTTTTTCCAGTTCTGAAAAAGAAACATAAAATTTTTAATGTAGCAATTGAGCAGTACGAAACCGTCTGAATGTTGCTGTTGACCATTTTTTGCTTGGAGATGCTCTTGAGCTTGAAACACACACAACAAGACCGGTGTTAACTAGCGAAATGGTCGGCAGAGTGCGGACACAGCGAGTTTTGACTATCACTTGCACATCTAAAACAACGTCGGGAAGTGACTCGTTCGGCTTTTGAGTCACATAAAGTATGTGTGTTAATTTTGACGCCACTAGCTCTGCATGTTGTCATGCAATTTCTTTACCTCTCAGAAATGATTATGACATAAAAGTGAAGTACGTGACGAGTGTGACGTTAGGAAAACATTAGGCATCATGGAGAGATTCTGTATGGGACCACCCAACCCAAACGAGTACTGTGTGACGTGCTACCCGGCAGGAATTCAACGAGGTAGCCGGCTAGCTCAGTCGGTAGAGTGTCAGACTCTTAATCCTGGGGTCGTGGGTTCGAGCCAGACGCTGGGCGTAACGGAATTTTGTTCCGCTGCAGGTGTAAATTACCGTTTTTCTGATTAACGAGATTTAATGGAAATAGCAACTTTAAACTTTGCCTACGTCTCTGTCAGTCGCAAGGAAACTGTATTTGAAGGTGAAGGTGATTTTGTAGACATGTGTGAAAGACATGTTCTGAAATGCAAGTGTTGTTGTTTGGAGAGCACATCGGCTACGTGTCAGATGTGTAGCCAAGCAGTAATTTGTCGCCATAGCTGCAAATATTAGCCGGTAATATGAAGTGTTGTCAGCGAAAGTCTGATGATGCAGACGACCGTAAGGACGAAGTACCCAAGAGTACCGCTAGGCCGCGCCTCTTTAGCTCAGTGGTAGAGCACTGGTCTAATAAACCAGGGGTCGTAAGTTCCATCCTCACAGGAGAATGATGAATTTTGGAAATCAGTTGCGCGTCGTGGCCGTATAGCAAGCAGTATCTGTGATGACGAACAATTAGCGACAGGCGTTTTTTTAAGAATTACTCTCAGATGCGATTAAGGCGAATGGCGCAGATAAAGCATTTGCCAAAGCGGTACAGCATAAGGTGGGGCGAGGCAGTCTGAATTACATTTTATAGATGTATTTCCCACATATCTCAGAGCCTCTCGCGATATTCGTCGTCGTCGTCGTCGTCGTCGTCGTCGCCGCCGCTTCTGCAGAAGTAGCAAATGGCAATCGTAGCAAATGCGGCGAGGGACGCCCTGCCTTCGATTCCGAATGCACAAAGTGTGTGGTCTTGTTTCTCAGTCTATATTTGGTCGGTCTCGTCAGAGGTTGAATGTAACGAATGGGTGGGAAAGAGCAAGGAGCAGCGGCTGTGTAGAACGAAAACACAAATCCTCAGGGGTGTGAGCGTTTTGAGATGAGTCGTATACATGTAAATGTTGGACGCCAGTGATCGTGTGGCCTAATGGATAAGGTGTCGGACCTCGGATCTGAAGATTACCGGTTCGAATGCTGTCACGTTTCTGTTTTTCCAGTTCTGAAAAAGAAACATAACGTTTTAATCTAGCAATTGAGCAGTACGAAACCGTCTGAATGTTGCTGTTGACCATTTTTTGCTTGGAGATGCTCTTGAGCTTGAAACACACACAACAAGACCGGTGTTAACTAGCGAAATGGTCGGCAGAGTGCCGACACAGCGAGTTTTGACTATCACTTGCACATCTAAAACAACGTCGGGAAGTGACTCGTTCGGCTTTTGAGTCACATAAAGTATGTGTGTTAATTTTGACGCCACTAGCTCTGCATGTTGTCATGCAATTTCTTTACCTCTCAGAAATGATTATGACATAAAAGTGAAGTACGTGACGAGTGTGACGTTAGGAAAACATTAGGCATCATGGAGAGATTCTGTATGGGACCACCCAACCCAAACGAGTACTGTGTAACGTGCTACCCGGCAGGTATTCACCGAGGTAGCCGGTTAGCTCAGTCGGTAGAGTGTCAGACTCTTAATCCTGGGGTCGTGGGTTCGAGCCAGACGCTGGGCGGAACGGAATTTTGTTCCGCTGCAGGTGTAAATTACCGTTTTTCTGATTAACGAGATTTAATGGAAATAGCAACTTTAAACTTTGCCTACGTCTCTGTCAGTCGCAAGGAAACTGTATTTGAAGGTGAAGGTGATTTTGTAGACATGTGTGAAAGACATGTTCTGAAATGCAAGTGTTGTTGTTTGGAGAGCACATCGGTTACGTGTCAGATGTGTAGCCAAGCAGTAATTTGTCGCCATAGCTGCAAATATTAGCCGGTAATATGAAGTGTTGTCAGCTAAAGTCTGATGATGCAGACGACCGTAAGGACGAAGTACCCAAGTGTACCGCTAGGCCGCGCCTCTTTAGCTCAGTGGTAGAGCACTGGTCTAATAAACCAGGGGTCGTAAGTTCCATACTCACAGGAGAAAGATGAATTTTGGAAATCAGTTGCGCGTCGTGGCCGTATAGCAAACAGTATCTGTGATGACGAACAATTAGCGACAGGCGTTTTTTTTAAGAATTACTCTCAAATGCGATTAAGGCGAATGGCGCAGATAAAGCATTTGCCAAAGCGGTACAGCATAAGGTGGGACGAGGCAGTCTGAATTACATTTTATAGATGTATTTCCCACATATCTCAGAGCCTCTCGCGATATTCGTCGTCGTCGTCGTCGTCGTCGTCGTCGTCGCCGCTTCTGCAGAAGTAGCAAATGGCAATCGTAGCAAATGCGGCGAGGGACGCCCTGCCTTCGATTCCGAATGCACAAAGTGTGTGGTCTTGTTTCTCAGTCTATATTTGGTCGGTCTCGTCAGAGGTTGAATGTAACGAATGGGTGGGAAAGAGCAAGGGGCAGCGGCTGTGTAGAACGAAAACACAAATCCTCAAGGGTGTGAGCGTTTCGAGATGAGTCGTATGCATGTAAATGTTGGTCGTCAGTGACCGTGTGGCCTAATGGATAAAGCGTCGTACTTCGGATCTGAAGATTACAGGTTCGAATGCTGTCACGCTTCTGTTTTTCCAGTTCTGAAAAAGAAACATAACGTTTTAATGTAGCAATTGAGCAGTATGAAACCGTCTGAATGTTGCTGTTGACCATTTTTTGCTTGGAGATGCTCTTGAGCTTGAAACACACACAACAAGACCGGTGTTAACTAGCGAAATGGTCGGCAGAGTGCCGACACAGCGAGTTTTGACTATCACTTGCACATCTAAAACAACGTCGGGAAGTGACTCGTTCGGCTTTTGAGTCACATAAAGTATGTGTGTTAATTTTGACGCCACTAGCTCTGCATGTTGTCATGCAATTTCTTTACCTCTCAGAAATGATTATGACATAAAAGTGAAGTACGTGACGAGTGTGACGTTAGGAAAACATTAGGCATCATGGAGAGATTCTGTATGGGACCTCCCAACCCAAACGAGTACTGTGTAACGTGCTACCCGGCAGGTATTCACCGAGGTAGCCGGCTAGCTCAGTCGGTAGAGTGTCAGACTCTTAATCCCTGGGTCGTGGGTTCGCGCCAGACGCTGGGCGGAATGGAATTTTGTTCCGCTGCAGGTGTAAATTACCGTTTTTCTGATTAACGAGATTTAATGGAAATAGCAACTTTAAACTTTGCCTACGTCTCTGTCAGTCGCAAGGAAACTGTATTTGAAGGTGAAGGTGATTTTGTAGACATGTGTGAAAGACATGTTCTGAAATGCAAGTGTTGTTGTTTGGAGAGCACATCGGCTACGTGTCAGATGTGTAGCCAAGCAGTAATTTGTCGCCATAGCTGCAAATATTAGCCGGTAATATGAAGTGTTGTCAGCGAAAGTCTGATGATGCAGACGACCGTAAGGACGAAGTACCCAAGAGTACCGCTAGGCCACGCCTCTTTAGCTCAGTGGTAGAGCACTGCTCTAATAAACCAGGGGTCGTAAGTTCCATCCTCACAGGAGAATGATGAATTTTGGAAATCAGTTGCGCGTCGTGGCCGTATAGCAAACAGTATCTGTGATGACGAACAATTAGCGACAGGTGTTTTTTTAAGAATTACTCTCAGATGCGATTAAGGCGAATGGCGCAGATAAAGCATTTGCCAAAGCGGTACAGCATAAGGTGGGACGAGGCAGTCTGAATTACATTTTATAGATGTATTTCCCACATATCTCAGAGCCTCTCGCGATATTCGTTGTCGTCGTCGTCGTCGTCGTCGTCGTCGTCGCCGCCGCCGCCGCTTCTGCAGAAGTAGCAAATGGCAATCGTAGCAAATGCGGCGAGGGACGCCCTGCCTTCGATTCCGAATGCACAAAGTGTGTGGTCTTGTTTCTCAGTCTATATTTGGTCGGTCTCGTCAGAGGTTGAATGTAACGAATGGGTGGGAAAGAGCAAGGGGCAGCGGCTGTGTAGAAAGAAAACACAAATCCTCAGGGGTGTGAGCGTTTCGAGATGAGTCGTATGCATGTAAATGTTGGTCGTCAGTGACCGTGTGGCCTAATGGATAAAGCGTCGGACTTCGGATCTGAAGATTACAGGTTCGAATGCTGTCACGCTTGTGTTTTTCCAGTTCTGAAAAAGAAACATAACGTTTTAATGTAGCAATTGAGCAGTACGAAACCGTCTGAATGTTGCTGTTGACCATTTTTTGCTTGGAGATGCTCTTGAGCTTGAAACACACACAACAAGACCGGTGTTAACTAGCGAAATGGTCGGCAGAGTGCCGACACAGCGAGTTTTGACTATCACTTGCACATCTAAAACAACGTCGGGAAGTAACTCGTTCGGCTTTTGAGTCACATAAAGTATGTGTGTTAATTTTGACGCAACTAGCTCTGCATGTTGTCATGCAATTTCTTTACCTCTCAGAAATGATTATGACATAAAAGTGAAGTACGTGACGAGTGTGACGTTAGGAAAACATTAGGCATCATGGAGAGATTCTGTATGGGACCACCCAACCCAAACGAGTACTGTGTGACGTGCTACCCGGCAAGTATTCACCGAGGTAGCCGGCTAGCTCAGTCGGTAGAGTGTCAGACTCTTAATCCCAGGGTCGTGGGTTCGAGCCAGACGCTGGGCGGAACGGAATTTTGTTCCGCTGCAAGTGTAAATTACCGTTTTTCTGATTAACGAGATTTAATGGAAATAGCAACTTCAAACTTTGCCTACGTCTCTGTCAGTCGCAAGGAAACTGTATTTGAAGGTGAAGGTGATTTTGTAGACATGTGTGAAAGACATGTTCTGAAATGCAAGTGTTGTTGTTTGGAGAGCACATCGGTTACGTGTCAGATGTGTAGCCAAGCAGTAATTTGTCGCCATAGCTGCAAATATTAGCCGGTAATATGAAGTGTTGTCAGCTAAAGTCTGATGATGCAGACGACCGTAAGGACGAAGTACCCAAGAGTACCGCTAGGCCGCGCCTCTTTAGCTCAGTGGTAGAGCACTGGTCTAATAAACCAGCGGTCGTAAGTTCCATCCTCACAGGATGCAGAAGTAGCAAATGGCAATCGTAGCAAATGCGGCGAGGGACGCCCTGCCTTCGATTCCGAATGCACAAAGTGTGTGGTCTTGTTTCTCAGTCTATATTTGGTCGGTCTCGTCAGAGGTTGAATGTAACGAATGGGTGGGAAAGAGCAAGGGGCAGCGGCTGTGTAGAACGAAAACACAAATCCTCAGGGGTGTGAGCGTTTCGATATGAGTCGTATGCATGTAAATGTTGGTCGTCAGTGACAGTGTGGCCTAATGGATAAGGCGTCGGACTTCGGATCTGAAGATTACAGGTTCGAATGCTGTCACGCTTCTGTTTTTCCAGTTCTGAAAAAGAAACATAACGTTTTAATGTAGCAATTGAGCAGTACGAAACCTTCTGAATGTTGCTGTTGACCATTTTTTGCTTGGAGATGCTCTTGAGCTTGAAACACACACAACAAGACCAGTGTTAACTAGCGAAATGGTCGGCAGAGTGCCGACACAGTGAGTTTTGACTATCACTTGCACATATAAAACAACGTCGGGAAGTGACTCGTTCGGCTTTTGAGTCACATAAAGTATGTGTGTTAATTTTGACGCCACTAGCTCTGCATGTTGTCATGCAATTTCTTTACCTCTCAGAAATGATTATGACATAAAAGTGAAGTACGTGACGAGTGTGACGTTAGGAAAACATTAGGCATCATGGAGAGATTCTGTATGGGACCACCCAACCCAAACGAGTACTGTGTGACGTGCTACCCGGCAAGTATTCACCGAGGTAGCCGGCTAGCTCAGTCGGTAGAGTGTCAGACTCTTAATCCCAGGATCGTGGGTTCGAGCCAGACGCTGGGCGGAACGGAATTTTGTTCCGCTGCAAGTGTAAATTACCGTTTTTCTGATTAACGAGATTTAATGGAAATAGCAACTTTAAACTTTGCCTACGTCTCTGTCAGTCGCAAGGAAACTGTATTTGAAGGTGAAGGTGATTTTGTAGACATGTGTGAAAGACATGTTCTGAAATGCAAGTGTTGTTGTTTGGAGAGCACATCGGTTACGTGTCAGATGTGTGGCCAAGCAGTAATTTGTCGCCATAGCTGCAAATATTAGCCGGTAATATGAAGTGTTGTCAGCTAAAGTCTGATGATGTAGACGACCGTAAGGACGAAGTACCCAAGAGTACCGCTAGGCCGCGCCTCTTTATCTCAGTGGTAGAGCACTGGTCTAATAAACCAGGGGTCGTAAGTTCCATTCTCACAGGAGAAAGATGAATTTTGGAAATCAGTTGCGCGTCGTGGCCGTATAGCAAACAGTATCTGTGATGACGAACAATTAGCGACAGGCTTTTTTTTAAGAATTACTCTCAGATGCGATTAAGGCGAATGGCGCAGATAAAGCATTTGCCAAAGCGGTACAGCATAAGGTGGGACGAGGCAGTCTGAATTACTTTTTATATATGTATTTCCCACATATCTCAGAGCCTATCGCGATATTCGTCGTCGTCGTCGTCGTCGTCGTCGTCGTCGTCGTCGTCGTCGCCGCCGCCGCTTCTGCAGAAGTAGCAAATGGCAATCGTAGCAAATGCGGCGAGGGACGCCCTGCCTTCGATTCCGAATGCACAAAGTGTGTGGTCTTGTTTCTCAGTCTATATTTGGTCGGTCTCGTCAGAGGTTGAATGTAACGAATGGGTGGGAAAGAGCAAGGGGCAGCGGCTGTGTAGAACGAAAACACAAATCCTCAGGGGTGTGAGCGTTTCGAGATGAGTCGTATGCATGTAAATGTTGGTCGTCAGTGACCGTGTGGCCTAATGGATAAGGCGTCGGACTTCGGATCTGAAGATTACAGGTTCGAATGCTGTCACGCTTCTGTTTTTCCAGTTCTGAAAAAGAAACATAACGTTTTAATGTAGCAATTGAGCAGTACGAAACCGTCTGAATGTTGCTGTTGACCATTTTTTGCTTGGAGATGCTCTTAAGCTTGAAACACACACAACAAGACCAGTGTTAACTAGCGAAATGGTCGGCAGAGTGCCGACACAGCGAGTTTTGACTATCACTTGCACATCTAAAACAACGTCGGGAAGTGACTCGTTCGGCTTTTGAGTCACATAAAGTATGTGTGTTAATTTTGACGCCACTAGCTCTGCATGTTGCCATGCAATTTCTTTACCTCTCAGAAATGATTATGACATAAAAGTGAAGTACGTGACGAGTGTGACGTTAGGAAAACATTAGGCATCATGGAGAGATTCTGTATGGGACCACCCAACCCAAACGAGTACTGTGTGACGTGCTACCCGGCAGGTATTCACCGAGGTAGCCGGCTAGCTCAGTCGGTAGAGTGTCAGACTCTTAATCCCAGGGTCGTGGGTTCGAGCCAGACGCTGGGCGGAACGGAATTTTGTTCCGCTGCAAGTGTAAATTACCGTTTTTCTGATTAACGAGATTTAATGGAAATAGCAACTTTAAACTTTGCCTACGTCTCTGTCAGTCGCAAGGAAACTGTATTTGAAAGTGAAGGTGATTTTGTAGACATGTGTGAAAGACATGTTCTGAAATGCAAGTGTTGTTGTTTGGAGAGCACATCGGTTACGTGTCAGATGTGTAGCCAAGCAGTAATTTGTCGCCATAGCTGCAAATATTAGCCGGTAATATGAAGTGTTGTCAGCTAAAGTCTGATGATGCAGACGACCGTAAGGACGAAGTACCCAAGAGTACCGCTAGGCTGCGCCTCTTTAGCTCAGTGGTAGAGCACTGGTCTAATAAACCAGCGGTCGTAAGTTCCATCCTCACAGGAGAAAGATGAATTTTGGAAATCAGTTGCGCGTCGTGGCCGTATAGCAAACAGTATCTGTGATGACGAACAATTAGCGACAGGCGTTTTTTTAAGAATTACTCTCAGATGCGAATAAGGCGAATGGCGCAGATAAAGCATTTGCCAAAGCGGTACAGCATAAGGTGGGACGAGGCAGTCTGAATTACATTTTATAGATGTATTTCCCACATATCTCAGAGCCTCTCGCGATATTCGTTGTCGTCGTCGTCGTCGTCGTCGTCGTCGTCGTCGCCGCCGCCGCCTCTGCAGAAGTAGCAAATGGCAATCGTAGCAAATGCGGCGAGGGACGCCCTGCCTTCGATTCCGAATGCACAAAGTGTGTGGTCTTGTTTCTCAGTCTATATTTGGTCGGTCTCGTCAGAGGTTGAATGCAACGAATGGGTGGGAAAGAGCAAGGGGCAGCGGCTGTGTAGAACGAAAACACAAATCCTCAGGGGTGTGAGCGTTTCGAGATGAGTCGTATGCATGTAAATGTTGGTCGTCAGTGACCGTGTGGCCTAATGGATAAGGCGTCGGACTTCGGATCTGAAGATTACAGGTTCGAATGCTGTCACGCTTCTGTTTTTCCAGTTCTGAAAAAGAAACATAACGTTTTAATGTAGCAATTGAGCAGTTCGAAACCGTCTGAAAGTTGCTGTTGACCATTTTTTGCTTGGAGATGCTCTTCAGCTTGAAACACACACAACAAGACCAGTGTTAACTAGCGAAATGGTCGGCAGAGTGCCGACACAGCGAGTTTTGACTATCACTTGCACATCTAAAACAACGTCGGGAAGTGACTCGTTCGGCTTTTGAGTCACATAAAGTATGTGTGTTAATTTTGACGCCACTAGCTCTGCATGTTGTCATGCAATTTCTTTACCTCTCAGAAATGATTATGACATAAAAGTGAAGTACGTGACGAGTGTGACGTTAGGAAAACATTAGGCATCATGGAGAGATTCTGTATGGGACCACCCAACCCAAACGAGTACTGTGTGACGTGCTACCCGGCAGGTATTCACCGAGGTAGCCGGCTAGCTCAGTCGGTAGAGTGTCAGACTCTTAATCCCAGGGTCGTGGGTTCGAGCCAGACGCTGGGCGGAAAGTAATTTTGTTCCGCTGCAAGTGTAAATTACCGTTTTTCTGATTAACGAGATTTAATGGAAATAGCAACTTTAAACTTTGCCTACGTCTCTGTTAGTCGCAAGGAAACTGTATTTGAAGGTGAAGGTGATTTTGTAGACATGTGTGAAAGACATGTTCTGAAATGCAAGTGTTGTTGTTTGGAGAGCACATCGGTTACGTGTCAGATGTGTAGCCAAGCAGTAATTTGTCGCCATAGCTGCAAATATTATCCGGTAATATGAAGTGTTGTCAGCTAAAGTCTGATGATGCAGACGACCGTAAGGACGAAGTACCCAAGAGTACCGCTAGGCCGCGCCTCTTTAGCTCAGTGGTAGAGCACTGGTCTAATAAACCAGCGGTCGTAAGTTCCATCCTCACAGGAGAAAGATGAATTTTGGAAATCAGTTGCGCGTCGTGGCCGTATAGCAAACAGTATCTGTGATGACGAACAATTAGCGACAGGCGTTTTTTTAAGAATTACTCTCAGATGCGAATAAGGCGAATGGCGCAGATAAAGCATTTGCCGAAGCGGTACAGCATAAGGTGGGACGAGGCAGTCTGAATTACATTTTATAGATGTATTTCCCACATATCTCAGAGCCTCTCGCGATATTCGTCGTCGTCGTCGTCGTCGTCGTCGTCGCCGCCGCCGCCTCTGCAGAAGTAGCAAATGGCAATCGTAGCAAATGCGGCGAGGGACGCCCTGCCTTCGATTCCGAATGCACAATGTGTGTGGTCTTGTTTCTCAGTCTATATTTGGTCGGTCTCGTCAGAGGTTGAATGTAACGAATGGGTGGGAAAGTGCAAGGGGCAGCGGCTGTGTAGAACGAAAACACAAATCCTCAGGGGTGTGAGCGTTTCGAGATGAGTCGTACGCATGTAAATGTTGGTCGTCAGTGACCGTGTGGCCTAGTGGATAAGGCGTCGGACTTCGGATCTGAAGATTACAGGTTCGAATGCTGTCACGCTTCTGTTTTTCCAGTTCTGAAAAAGAAACATAACGTTTTAATGTAGCAATTGAGCAGTACGAAACCGTCTGAATGTTGCTGTTGACCATTTCTTGCTTGGAGATGCTCTTGAGCTTGAAACACACACAACAAGACCGGTGTTAACTAGCGAAATGGTCGGCAGAGTGCCGACACAGCGAGTTTTGACTATCACTTGCACATCTAAAACAACGTCGGGAAGTAACTCGTTCGGCTTTTGAGTCACATGAAGTATGTGTGTTAATTTTGACGCCACTAGCTCTGCATGTTGTCATGCAATTTCTTTACCTCTCAGAAATGATTATGACATAAAAGTGAAGTACGTGACGAGTGTGACGTTAGGAAAACATTAGGCATCATGGAGAGATTCTGTATGGGACCACCCAACCCAAACGAGTACTGTGTGACGTGCTACCCGGCAGGTATTCACCGAGGTAGCCGGCTAGCTCAATCGGTAGAGTGTCAGACTCTTAATCCCAAGGTCGTGGGTTCGAGCCAGACGCTGGGCGGAACGGAATTTTGTTCCGCTGCAAGTGTAAATTACCGTTTTTCTGATTAACGAGATTTAATGGAAATAGCAACTTTAAACTTTGCCTACGTCTCTGTCAGTCGCAAGGAAACTGTATTTGAAGGTGAAGGTGATTTTGTAGACATGTGTGAAAGACATGTTCTGAAATGCAAGTGTTGTTGTTTGGAGAGCACATCGGTTACGTGTCAGATGTGTAGCCAAGCAGTAATTTGTCGCCATAGCTGCAAATAATAGCCGGTAATATGAAGTGTTGTCAGCTAAAGTCTGATGATGCAGACGACCGTAAGGACGAAGTACCCAAGAGTACCGCTAGGCCGCGCCTCTTTAGCTCAGTGGTAGAGCACTGGTCTAATAAACCAGCGGTCGTAAGTTCCATCCTCACAGGATGCAGAAGTAGCAAATGGCAATCGTAGCAAATGCGGCGAGGGACGCCCTGCCTTCGATTCCGAATGCACAAAGTGTGTGGTCTTGTTTCTCAGTCTATATTTGGTCGGTCTCGTCAGAGGTTGAATGTAACGAATGGGTGGGAAAGAGCAAGGGGCAGCGGCTGTGTAGAACGAAAACACAAATCCTCAGGGGTGTGAGCGTTTCGAGATGAGTCGTATGCATGTAAATGTTGGTCGTCAGTGACCGTGTGGCCTAATGGATAAGGCGTCGGACTTCGGATCTGAAGATTACAGGTTCGAATGCTGTCACGCTTCTGTTTTTCCAGTTCTGAAAAAGAAACATAACGTTTTAATGTAGCAATTGAGCAGTTCGAAACCGTCTGAATGTTGCTGTTGACCATTTTTTGCTTGGAGATGCTCTTGAGCTTGAAACACACACAACAAGACCAGTGTTAACTAGCGAAATGGTCGGCAGAGTGCCGACACAGCGAGTTTTGACTATCACTTGCACATCTAAAACAACGTAGGGAAGTGACTCGTTCGGCTTTTGAGTCACATAAAGTATGTGTGTTAATTTTGACGCCACTAGCTCTGCATGTTGTCATGCAATTTCTTTACCTCTCAGAAATGATTATGACATAAAAATGAAGTACGTGACGAGTGTGACGTTAGGAAAACATTAGGCATCATGGAGAGATTCTGTATGGGACCACCCAACCCAAACGAGTACTGTGTGACGTGCTACCCGGCAGGTATTCACCGAGGTAGCCGGCTAGCTCAGTCGGTAGAGTGTCAGACTCTTAATCCCAGGGTCGTGGGTTCGAGCCAGACGCTGGGCGGAAAGGAATTTTGTTCCGCTGCAAGTGTAAATTACCGTTTTTCTGATTAACGAGATTTAATGGAAATAGCAACTTTAAACTTTGCCTACGTCTCTGTCAGTCGCAAGGAAACTGTATTTGAAGGTGAAGGTGATTTTGTAGACATGTGTGAAAGACATGTTCTGAAATGCAAGTGTTGTTGTTTGGAGAGCACATCGGTTACGTATCAGATGTGTAGCCAAGCAGTAATTTGTCGCCATAGCTGCAAATATTAGCCGGTAATATGAAGTGTTGTCAGCTAAAGTCTGATGATGCAGACGACCGTAAGGACGAAGTACCCAAGAGTACCGCTAGGCCGCGCCTCTTTAGCTCAGTGGTAGAGCACTGGTCTAATAAACCAGCGGTCGTAAGTTCCATCCTCACAGGATGCAGAAGTAGCAAATGGCAATCGTAGCAAATGCGGCGAGGGACGCCCTGCCTTCGATTCCGAATGCACAAAGTGTGTGGTCTTGTTTCTCAGTCTATATTTGGTCGGTCTCGTCACAGGTTGAATGTAACGAATGGGTGGGAAAGAGCAAGGGGCAGCGGCTGTGTAGAACGAAAACACAAATCCTCAGGGGTGTGAGCGTTTCGAGATGAGTCGTATGCATGTAAATGTTGGTCGTCAGTGACCGTGTGCCCTAATGGATAAGGCGTCGGACTTCGGATCTGAAGATTACAGGTTCGAATGCTGTCACGCTTCTGTTTTTCCAGTTCTGAAAAAGAAACATAACGTTTTAATGTAGCAATTGAGCAGTTCGAAACCGTCTGAATGTTGCTGTTGAGCATTTTTTGCTTGGAGATGCTCTTGAGCTTGAAACACACAAAACAAGACCAGTGATAACTAGCAATATGGTCGGCAGAGTGCCGACACAGCGAGTTTTGACTATCACTTGCACATCTAAAACAACGTCGGGAAGTGACTCGTTCGGCTTTTGAGTCACATAAAGTATGTGTGTTAATTTTGACGCCACTAGCTCTGCATGTTGTCATGCAATTTCTTTACCTCTCAGAAATGATTATGACATAAAAGTGAAGTACGTGACGAGTGTGACGTTAGGAAAACATTAGGCATCATGGAGAGATTCTGTATGGGACCACCCAACCCAAACGAGTACTGTGTGACGTGCTACCCGGCAGGTATTCACCGAGGTAGCCGGCTAGCTCAGTCGGTAGAGTGTCAGACTCTTAATCCCAGGGTCGTGGGTTCGAGCCAGACGCTGGGCGGAAAGGAATTTTGTTCCGCTGCAAGTGTAAATTACCGTTCTTCAGATTAACAAGATTTAATGGAAATAGCAACTTTAAACTTTGCCTACGTCTCTGTCAGTCGCAAGGAAACTGTATTTGAAGGTGAAGGTGATTTTGTAGACATGTGTGAAAGACATGTTCTGAAATGCAAGTGTTGTTGTTTGGAGAGCACATCGGTTACGTGTCAGATGTGTAGCCAAGCAGTAATTTGTCGCCATAGCTGCAAATATTAGCCGGTAATATGAAGTGTTGTCAGCTAAAGTCTGATGATGCAGACGACCGTAAGGACGAAGTACCCAAGAGTACCGCTAGGCCGCGCCTCTTTAGCTCAGTGGTAGAGCACTGGTCTAATAAACCAGCGGTCGTAAGTTCCATCCTCACAGGATGCAGAAGTAGCAAATGGCAATCGTAGCAAATGCGGCGAGGGACGCCCTGCCTTCGATTCCGAATGCACAAAGTGTGTGGTCTTGTTTCTCAGTCTATATTTGGTCGGTCTCGTCAGAGGTTGAATGTAACGAATGGGTGGGAAAGAGCAAGGGGCAGCGGCTGTGTAGAACGAAAACACAAATCCTCAGGGGTGTGAGCGTTCCGAGATGAGTCGTATGCATGTAAATGTTAGTCGTCAGTGACCGTGTGGCCTAATGGATAAAGGCGTCGGACTTCGGATCTGAAGATTACAGGTTCGAATGCTGTCACGCTTGTGTTTTTCCAGTTCTGAAAAAGAAACATAACGTTTTAATGTAGCAATTGAGCAGTACGAAACCGTCTGAATGTTGCTGTTGACCATTTTTTGCTTGGAGATGCTCTTGAGCTTGAAACACACACAACAAGACCGGTGTTAACTAGCGAAATGGTCGGCAGAGTGCCGACACAGCGAGTTTTGACTATCACTTGCACATCTAAAACAACGTAGGGAAGTGACTCGTTCGGCTTTTGAGTCACATAAAGTATGTGTGTTAATTTTGACGCCACTAGCTCTGCATGTTGTCATGCAATTTCTTTACCTCTCAGAAATGATTATGACATAAAAGTGAAGTACGTGACGAGTGTGACGTTAGGAAAACATTAGGCATCATGGAGAGATTCTGTATGGGACCACCCAACCCAAACGAGTACTGTGTGACGTGCTACACGGCAGGTATTCACCGAGGTAGCCGGCTAGCTCAGTCGGTAGAGTGTCAGACTCTTAATCCCAGGGTCGTGGGTTCGAGCCAGACGCTGGGCGGAACGGAATTTTGTTCCGCTGCAAGTGTAAATTACCGTTTTTCTGATTAACGAGATTTAATGGAAATAGCAACTTTAAACTTTGACTACGTCTCTGTCAGTCGCAAGGAAACTGTATTTGAAGGTGAAGGTGATTTTGTAGACATGTGTGAAAGACATGTTCTGAAATGCAAGTGTTGTTGTTTGGAGAGCACATCGGTTACGTGTCAGATGTGTAGCCAAGCAGTAATTTGTCGCCATAGCTGCAAATATTAGCCGGTAATATGAAGTGTTGTCAGCTAAAGTCTGATGATGCAGACGACCGTAAGGACGAAGTACCCAAGAGTACCGCTAGGCCGCGCCTCTTTAGCTCAGTGGTAGAGCACTGGTCTAATAAACCAGCGGTCGTAAGTTCCATCCTCACAGGATGCAGAAGTAGCAAATGGCAATCGTAGCAAATGCTGCGAGGGACGCCCTGCCTTCGATTCCGAATGCACAAAGTGTGTGGTCTTGTTTCTCAGTCTATATTTGGTCGGTCTCGTCAGAGGTTGAATGTAACGAATGGGTGGGAAAGAGCAAGGGGCAGCGGCTGTGTAGAACGAAAACACAAATCCTCAGGGGTGTGAGCGTTTCGAGATGAGTCGTATGCATGTAAATGTTGGTCGTCAGTGACCGTGTGGCCTAATGGATAAGGCGTCGGACTTCGGATCTGAAGATTACAGGTTCGAATGCTGTCACGCTTCTGTTTTTCCAGTTCTGAAAAAGAAACATAACGTTTTAATGTAGCAATTGAGCAGTACGAAACCGTCTGAATGTTGCTGTTGACCATTTTTTGCTTGGAGATGCTCTTGAGCTTGAAACACACACAACAAGACCGGTGTTAACTAGCGAAATGGTCGGCAGAGTGCCGACACAGCGAGTTTTGACTATCACTTGCACATCTAAAACAACGTCGGGAAGTAACTTGTTCGGCTTTTGAGTCACATAAAGTAAGTGTGTTAATTTTGACGCCACTAGCTCTGCATGTTGTCATGCAATTTCTTTACCTCTCAGAAATGATTATGACATAAAAGTGAAGTACGTGACGAGTGTGACGTTAGGAAAACATTAGGCATCATGGAGAGATTCTGTATGGGACCACCCAACCCAAACGAGTACTGTGTGACGTGCTACCCGGCAGGCATTCACCGAGGTAGCCGGCTAGCTCAGTCGGTAGAGTGTCAGACTCTTAATCCCAGGGTCGTGGGTTCGAGCCAGACGCTGGGCGGAACGGAATTTTGTTCCGTTGCAAGTGTAAATTACCGTTTTTCTGATTAACGAGATTTAATGGAAATAGCAACTTTAAACTTTGCCTACGTCTCTGTCAGTCGCAAGGAAACTGTATTTGAAGGTGAAGGTGATTTTGTAGACATGTGTGAAAGACATGTTCTGAAATGCAAGTGTTGTTGTTTGGAGAGCACATCGGTTACGTGTCAGATGTGTAGCCAAGCAGTAATTTGTCGCCATAGCTGCAAATATTAGCCGGTAATATGAAGTGTTGTCAGCTAAAGTCTGATGATGCAGACGACCGTAAGGACGAAGTACCCAAGAGTACCGCTAGGCCGCGCCTCTGTAGCTCAGTGGTAGAGCACTGGTCTAATAAACCAGCGGTCGTAAGTTCCATCCTCACAGGAGGAAGATGAATTTTGGAAATCAGTTGCGCGTCGTGGCCGTATAGCAAACAGTATCTGTGATGACGAACAATTAGCGACAGGCGTTTTTTTAAGAATTACTCTCAGATGCGAATAAGGCGAATGGCGCAGATAAAGCATTTGCCAAAGCGGTACAGCATAAGGTGGGACGAGGCAGTCTGAATTACATTTTATAGATGTATTTCCCACATATCTCAGAGCCTCTCGCGATATTCGTCGTCGTCGTCGTCGTCGTCGTCGTCGTCGTCGTCGTCGTCGTCGCCGCCGCCGCTTCTGCAGAAGTAGCAAATGGCAATCGTAGCAAATGCGGCGAGGGACGCCCTGCCTTCGATTCCGAATGCACAAAGTGTGTGGTCTTGTTTCTCAGTCTATATTTGGTCGGTCTCGTCAGAGGTTGAATGTAACGAATGGGTGGGAAAGAGCAAGGGGCAGCGGCTGTGTAGAACGAAAACACAAATCCTCAGGGGTGTGAGCGTTTCGAGATGAGTCGTATGCATGTAAATGTTGATCGTCAGTGACCGTGTGGCCTAATAGATAAGGCGTCGGACTTCGGATCTGAAGATTACTGGTTCGAATGCTGTCACGCTTGTGTTTTTCCAGTTCTGAAAAAGAAACATAACGTTTTAATGTAGCAATTGAGCAGTACGAAACCGTCTGAATGTTGCTGTTGACCATTTTTTGCTTGGAGATGCTCTTGAGCTTGAAACACACACAACAAGACCGGTGTTAACTAGCGAAATGGTCGGCAGAGTGCCGACACAGCGAGTTTTGACTATCACTTGCACATCTAAAACAACGTCGGGAAGTAACTCGTTCGGCTTTTGAGTCACATAAAGTATGTGTGTTAATTTTGACGCCACTAGCTCTGCATGTTGTCATGCAATTTCTTTACCTCTCAGAAATGATTATGACATAAAAGTGAAGTACGTGACGAGTGTGACGTTAGGAAAACATTAGGCATCATGGAGAGATTCTGTATGGGACCACCCAACCCAAACGAGTACTTTGTGACGTGCTACCCGGCATGTATTCACCGAGGTAGCCGGCTAGCTCAGTCGGTAGAGTGTCAGACTCTTAATCCCTGGGTCGTGGGTTCCAGCAAGACGCTGGGCGGAACGGAATTTTGTTCCGCTGCAAGTGTAAATTACCGTTTTTCTGATTAACGAAATTTAATGGAAATAGCAACTTTAAACTTTGCCTACGTCTCTGTCAGTCGCAAGGAAACTGTATTTGAAGGTGAAGGTGATTTTGTAGACATGTGTGAAAGACATGTTCTGAAATGAAAGTGTTGTTGTTTGGAGAGCACATCGGTTACGTGTCAGATGTGTAGCCAAGCAGTAATTTGTCGCCATAGCTGCAAATATTAGCCGGTAATATGAAGTGTTGTCAGCTAAAGTCTGATGATGCAGACGACCGTAAGGACGAAGTACCCAAGAGTACCGCTAGGCCGCGCCTCTGTAGCTCAGTGGTAGAGCACTGGTCTAATAAACCAGCGGTCGTAAGTTCCATCCTCACAGGAGAAAGATGAATTTTGGAAATCAGTTGCGCGTCGTGGCCGTATAGCAAACAGTATCTGTGATGACGAACAATTAGCGACAGGCGTTTTTTTAAGAATTACTCTCAGATGCGAATAAGGCGAATGGCGCAGATAAAGCATTTGCCAAAGCGGTACAGCATAAGGTGGGACGAGGCAGTCTGAATTACATTTTATAGATGTATTTCCCACATATCTCAGAGCCTCTCGCGATATTCGTCGTCGTCGTCGTCGTCGTCGTCGTCGTCGTCGTCGTCGCCGCCGCCGCTTCTGCAGAAGTAGCAAATGGCAATCGTAGCAAATGCGGCGAGGGACGCCCTGCCTTCGATTCCGAATGCACAAAGTGTGTGGTCTTGTTTCTCAGTCTATATTTGGTCGGTCTCGTCAGAGGTTGAATGTAACGAATGGGTGGGAAAGAGCAAGGGGCAGCGGCTGTGTACAACGAAAACACAAATCCTCAGGGGTGTGAGCGTTTCGAGATGAGTCGTATGCATGTAAATGTTGGTCGTCAGTGACCGTGTGGCCTAATGGATAAGGCGTCGGACTTCGGATCTGAAGATTACAGGTTCGAATGCTGTCACGCTTGTGTTTTTCCAGTTCTGAAAAAGAAACATAACGTTTTAATGTAGCAATTGAGCAGTACGAAACCGTCTGAATGTTGCTGTTGACCATTTTTTGCTTGGAGATGCTCTTGAGCTTGAAACACACACAACAAGACCGGTGTTAACTAGCGAAATGGTCGGCAGAGTGCCGACACAGCGAGTTTTGACTATCACTTGCACATCTAAAACAACGTCGGGAAGTAACTCGTTCGGCTTTTGAGTCACATAAAGTATGTGTGTTAATTTTGACGCCACTAGCTCTGCATGTTGTCATGCAATTTCTTTACCTCTCGGAAATGATTATGACATAAAAGTGAAGTACGTGACGAGTGTGACGTTAGGAAAACATTAGGCATCATGGAGAGATTCTGTATGGGACCACCCAACCCAAACGAGTACTGTGTGACGTGCTACCCGGCAGGTATTCACCGAGGTAGCCGGCTAGCTCAGTCGGTAGAGTGTCAGACTCTTAATCCCAGGGTCGTGGGTTCGAGCCAGACGCTGGGCGGAACGGAATTTTGTTCCGCTGCAAGTGTAAATTACCGTTTTTCTGATTAACGAGATTTAATGGAAATAGCAACTTTAAACTTTGCCTACGTCTCTGTCAGTCGCAAGGAAACTGTATTTGAAGGTGAAGGTGATTTTGTAGACATGTGTGAAAGACATGTTCTGAAATGCAAGTGTTGTTGTTTGGAGAGCACATCGGTTACGTGTCAGATGTGTAGCCAAGCAGTAATTTGTCGCCATAGCTGCAAATATTAGCCGGTAATATGAAGTGTTGTCAGCTAAAGTCTGATGATGCAGACGACCGTAAGGACGAAGTACCCAAGATTACCGCTAGGCCGCGCCTCTTTAGCTCAGTGGTAGAGCACTGGTCTAATAAACCAGCGATCGTAAGTTCCATCCTCACAGGAGAAAGATGAATTTTGGAAATCAGTTGCGCGTCGTGGCCGTATAGCAAACAGTATCTGTGATGACGAACAATTAGCGACAGGCGTTTTTTTAAGAATTACTCTCAGATGCGAATAAGGCGAATGGCGCAGATAAAGCATTTGCCAAAGCGGTACAGCATAAGGTGGGACGAGGCAGTCTGAATTACATTTTATAGATGTATTTCCCACATATCTCAGAGCCTCTCGCGATATTCGTCGTCGTCGTCGTCGTCGTCGTCGCCGCCGCCGCTTCTGCAGAAGTAGCAAATGGCAATCGTAGCAAATGCGGCGAGGGACGCCCTGCCTTCGATTCCGAATGCACAAAGTGTGTGGTCTTGTTTCTCAGTCTATATTTGGTCGGTCTCGTCAGAGGTTGAATGTAACGAATGGGTGGGAAAGAGCAAGGGGCAGCGGCTGTGTAGAACGAAAACACAAATCCTCAGGGGTGTGAGCGTTTCGAGATGAGTCGTATGCATGTAAATGTTGATCGTCAGTGACCGTGTGGCCTAATAGATAAGGCGTCGGACTTCGGATCTGAAGATTACTGGTTCGAATGCTGTCACGCTTGTGTTTTTCCAGTTCTGAAAAAGAAACATAACGTTTTAATGTAGCAATTGAGCAGTACGAAACCGTCTGAATGTTGCTGTTGACCATTTTTTGCTTGGAGATGCTCTTGAGCTTGAAACACACACAACAAGACCGGTGTTAACTAGCGAAATGGTCGGCAGAGTGCCGACACAGCGAGTTTTGACTATCACTTGCACATCTAAAACAACGTCGGGAAGTAACTCGTTCGGCTTTTGAGTCACATAAAGTATGTGTGTTAATTTTGACGCCACTAGCTCTGCATGTTGTCATGCAATTTCTTTACCTCTCAGAAATGATTATGACATAAAAGTGAAGTACGTGACGAGTGTGACGTTAGGAAAACATTAGGCATCATGGAGAGATTCTGTATGGGACCACCCAACCCAAACGAGTACTTTGTGACGTGCTACCCGGCATGTATTCACCGAGGTAGCCGGCTAGCTCAGTCGGTAGAGTGTCAGACTCTTAATCCCTGGGTCGTGGGTTCCAGCAAGACGCTGGGCGGAACGGAATTTTGTTCCGCTGCAAGTGTAAATTACCGTTTTTCTGATTAACGAAATTTAATGGAAATAGCAACTTTAAACTTTGCCTACGTCTCTGTCAGTCGCAAGGAAACTGTATTTGAAGGTGAAGGTGATTTTGTAGACATGTGTGAAAGACATGTTCTGAAATGAAAGTGTTGTTGTTTGGAGAGCACATCGGTTACGTGTCAGATGTGTAGCCAAGCAGTAATTTGTCGCCATAGCTGCAAATATTAGCCGGTAATATGAAGTGTTGTCAGCTAAAGTCTGATGATGCAGACGACCGTAAGGACGAAGTACCCAAGAGTACCGCTAGGCCGCGCCTCTGTAGCTCAGTGGTAGAGCACTGGTCTAATAAACCAGCGGTCGTAAGTTCCATCCTCACAGGAGAAAGATGAATTTTGGAAATCAGTTGCGCGTCGTGGCCGTATAGCAAACAGTATCTGTGATGACGAACAATTAGCGACAGGCGTTTTTTTAAGAATTACTCTCAGATGCGAATAAGGCGAATGGCGCAGATAAAGCATTTGCCAAAGCGGTACAGCATAAGGTGGGACGAGGCAGCCTGAATTACATTTTATAGATGTATTTCCCACATATCTCAGAGCCTCTCGCGATATTCGTCGTCGTCGTCGTCGTCGTCGTCGTCGTCGTCGTCGTCGTCGTCGTCGTCGCCGCCGCCGCTTCTGCAGAAGTAGCAAATGGCAATCGTAGCAAATGCGGCGAGGGACGCCCTGCCTTCGATTCCGAATGCACAAAGTGTGTGGTCTTGTTTCTCAGTCTATATTTGGTCGGTCTCGTCAGAGGTTGAATGTAACGAATGGGTGGGAAAGAGCAAGGGGCAGCGGCTGTGTACAACGAAAACACAAATCCTCAGGGGTGTGAGCGTTTCGAGATGAGTCGTATGCATGTAAATGTTGGTCGTCAGTGACCGTGTGGCCTAATGGATAAGGCGTCGGACTTCGGATCTGAAGATTACAGGTTCGAATGCTGTCACGCTTGTGTTTTTCCAGTTCTGAAAAAGAAACATAACGTTTTAATGTAGCAATTGAGCAGTACGAAACCGTCTGAATGTTGCTGTTGACCATTTTTTGCTTGGAGATGCTCTTGAGCTTGAAACACACACAACAAGACCGGTGTTAACTAGCGAAATGGTCGGCAGAGTGCCGACACAGCGAGTTTTGACTATCACTTGCACATCTAAAACAACGTCGGGAAGTAACTCGTTCGGCTTTTGAGTCACATAAAGTATGTGTGTTAATTTTGACGCCACTAGCTCTGCATGTTGTCATGCAATTTCTTTACCTCTCGGAAATGATTATGACATAAAAGTGAAGTACGTGACGAGTGTGACGTTAGGAAAACATTAGGCATCATGGAGAGATTCTGTATGGGACCACCCAACCCAAACGAGTACTGTGTGACGTGCTACCCGGCAGGTATTCACCGAGGTAGCCGGCTAGCTCAGTCGGTAGAGTGTCAGACTCTTAATCCCAGGGTCGTGGGTTCGAGCCAGACGCTGGGCGGAACGGAATTTTGTTCCGCTGCAAGTGTAAATTACCGTTTTTCTGATTAACGAGATTTAATGGAAATAGCAACTTTAAACTTTGCCTACGTCTCTGTCAGTCGCAAGGAAACTGTATTTGAAGGTGAAGGTGATTTTGTAGACATGTGTGAAAGACATGTTCTGAAATGCAAGTGTTGTTGTTTGGAGAGCACATCGGTTACGTGTCAGATGTGTAGCCAAGCAGTAATTTGTCGCCATAGCTGCAAATATTAGCCGGTAATATGAAGTGTTGTCAGCTAAAGTCTGATGATGCAGACGACCGTAAGGACGAAGTACCCAAGATTACCGCTAGGCCGCGCCTCTTTAGCTCAGTGGTAGAGCACTGGTCTAATAAACCAGCGATCGTAAGTTCCATCCTCACAGGAGAAAGATGAATTTTGGAAATCAGTTGCGCGTCGTGGCCGTATAGCAAACAGTATCTGTGATGACGAACAATTAGCGACAGGCGTTTTTTTAAGAATTACTCTCAGATGCGAATAAGGCGAATGGCGCAGATAAAGCATTTGCCAAAGCGGTACAGCATAAGGTGGGACGAGGCAGTCTGAATTACATTTTATAGATGTATTTCCCACATATCTCAGAGCCTCTCGCGATATTCGTCGTCGTCGTCGTCGTCGTCGTCGCCGCCGCCGCTTCTGCAGAAGTAGCAAATGGCAATCGTAGCAAATGCGGCGAGGGACGCCCTGCCTTCGATTCCGAATGCACAAAGTGTGTGGTCTTGTTTCTCAGTCTATATTTGGTCGGTCTCGTCAGAGGTTGAATGTAACGAATGGGTGGGAAAGAGCAAGGGGCAGCGGCTGTGTAGAACGAAAACACAAATCCTCAGGGGTGTGAGCGTTTCGAGATGAGTCGTATGCATGTAAATGTTGGTCGTCAGTGACAGTGTGGCCTAATGGATAAGGCGTCGGACTTCGGATCTGAAGATTACAGGTTCGAATGCTGTCACGCTTGTGTTTTTCCAGTTCTGAAAAAGAAACATAACGTTTTAATGTAGCAATTGAGCAGTACGAAACCGTCTGAATGTTGCTGTTGACCATTTTTTGCTTGGAGATGCTCTTGAGCTTGAAACACACACAACAAGACCGGTGTTAACTAGCGAAATGGTCGGCAGAGTGCCGACACAGCGAGTTTTGACTATCACTTGCACATCTAAAACAACGTCGGGAAGTAACTCGTTCGGCTTTTGAGTCAGATAAAGTATGTGTGTTAATTTTGACGCCACTAGCTCTGCATGTTGTCATGCAATTTCTTTACCTCTCAGAAATGATTATGACATAAAAGTGAAGTACGTGACGAGTGTGACGTTAGGAAAACATTAGGCATCATGGAGAGATTCTGTATGAGACCACCCAACCCAAACGAGTACTGTGTGACGTGCTACCCGGCAGGTATTCACCGAGGTAGCCGGCTAGCTCAGTCGGTAGAGTGTCAGACACTTAATCCCAGGGTCGTGGGTTCGAGCCAGACGCTGGGCGGAACGGAATTTTGTTCCGCTGCAAGTGTAAATTACCGTTTTTCTGATTAACGAGATTTAATGGAAATAGCAACTTTAAACTTTGCCTACGTCTCTGTCAGTCGCAAGGAAACTGTATTTGAAGGTGAAGGTGATTTTGTAGACATGTGTGAAAGACATGTTCTGAAATGCAAGTGTTGTTGTTTGGAGAGCACATCGGTTACGTGTCAGATGTGTAGCCAAGCAGTAATTTGTCGCCATAGCTGCAAATATTAGCCGGTAATATGAAGTTTTGTCAGCTAAAGTCTGATGATGCAGACGACCGTAAGGACGAAGTACCCAAGAGTACCGCTAGGCCGCGCCTCTTTAGCTCAGTGGTAGAGCACTGGTCTAATAAAACCAGCGATCGTAAGTTCCATCCTCACAGGAGGAAGATGAATTTTGGAAATCAGTTGCGCGTCGTGGCCGTATAGCAAACAGTATCTGTGATGACGAACAATTAGCGACAGGCGTTTTTTTAAGAATTACTCTCAGATGCGAATAAGGCGAATGGCGCAGATAAAGCATTTGCCAAAGCGGTACAGCATAAGGTGGGACGAGGCAGTCTGAATTACATTTTATAGATGTATTTCCCACATATCTCAGAGCCTCTCGCGATATTCGTCGTCGTCGTCGTCGTCGTCGTCGTCGCCGCCGCCGCTTCTGCAGAAGTAGCAAATGGCAATCGTAGCAAATGCGGCGAGGGACGCCCTGCCTTCGATTCCGAATGCACAAAGTGTGTGGTCTTGTTTCTCAGTCTATATTTGGTCGGTCTCGTCAGAGGTTGAATGTAACGAATGGGTGGGAAAGAGCAAGGGGCAGCGGCTGTGTAGAACGAAAACACAAATCCTCAGGGGTGTGAGCGTTTCGAGATGAGTCGTATGCATGTAAATGTTGGTCGTCAGTGACCGTGTGGCCTAATGGATAAGGCGTCGGACTTCGGATGTGAAGATTACAGGTTCGAATGCTGTCACGCTTGTGTTTTTCCAGTTCTGAAAAAGAAACATAACGTTTTAATGTAGCAATTGAGCAGTACGAAACCGTCTGAATGTTGCTGTTGACCATTTTTTGCTTGGAGATGCTCTTGAGCTTGAAACACACACAACAAGACCGGTGTTAACTAGCGAAATGGTCGGCAGAGTGCCGACACAGCGAGTTTTGACTATCACTTGCACATCTAAAACAACGTCGGGAAGTAACTCGTTCGGCTTTTGAGTCAGATAAAGTATGTGTGTTAATTTTGACGCCACTAGCTCTGCATGTTGTCATGCAATTTCTTTACCTCTCAGAAATGATTATGACATAAAAGTGAAGTACGTGACGAGTGTGACGTTAGGAAAACATTAGGCATCATGGAGAGATTCTGTATGAGACCACCAAACCCAAACGAGTACTGTGTGACGTGCTACCCGGCAGGTATTCACCGAGGTAGCCGGCTAGCTCAGTCGGTAGAGTGTCAGACTCTTAATCCCAGGGTCGTGGGTTCGAGCCAGACGCTGGGCGGAACGGAATTTTGTTCCGCTGCAAGTGTAAATTACCGTTTTTCTGATTAACGAGATTTAATGGAAATAGCAACTTTAAACTTTGCCTACGTCTCTGTCAGTCGCAAGGAAACTGTATTTGAAGGTGAAGGTGATTTTGTAGACATGTGTGAAAGACATGTTCTGAAATGCAAGTGTTGTTGTTTGGAGAGCACATCGGTTACGTGTCAGATGTGTAGCCAAGCAGTAATTTGTCGCCATAGCTGCAAATATTAGCCGGTAATATGAAGTGTTGTCAGCTAAAGTCTGATGATGCAGACGACCGTAAGGACGAAGTACCCAAGAGTACCGCTAGGCCGCGCCTCTTTAGCTCAGTGGTAGAGCACTGGTCTAATAAACCAGCGATCGTAAGTTCCATCCTCACAGGAGGAAGATGAATTTTGGAAATCAGTTGCGTGTCGTGGCCGTATAGCAAACAGTATCTGTGATGACGAACAATTAGCGACAGGCGTTTTTTTAAGAATTACTCTCAGATGTGAATAAGGCGAATGGCGCAGATAAAGCATTTGCCAAAGCGGTACAGCATAAGGTGGGACGAGGCAGTCTGAATTACATTTTATAGATGTATTTCCCACATATCTCAGAGCCTCTCGCGATATTCGTCGTCGTCGTCGTCGTCGTCGTCGTCGTCGCCGCCGCCGCTTCTGCAGAAGTAGCAAATGGCAATCGTAGCAAATGCGGCGAGGGACGCCCTGCCTTCGATTCCGAATGCACAAAGTGTGTGGTCTTGTTTCTCAGTCTATATTTGGTCGGTCTCGTCAGAGGTTGAATGTAACGAATGGGTGGGAAAGAGCAAGGGGCAGCGGCTGTGTAGAACGAAAACACAAATCCTCAGGGGTGTGAGCGTTTCGAGATGAGTCGTATGCATGTAAATGTTGATCGTCAGTGACCGTGTGGCCTAATAGATAAGGCGTCGGACTTCGGATCTGAAGATTACTGGTTCGAATGCTGTCACGCTTGTGTTTTTCCAGTTCTGAAAAAGAAACATAACGTTTTACTGTAGCAATTGAGCAGTACGAAACCGTCTGAATGTTGCTGTTGACCATTTTTTGCTTGGAGATGCTCTTGAGCTTGAAACACACACAACAAGACCGGTGTTAACTAGCGAAATGGTCGGCAGAGTGCCGACACAGCGAGTTTTGACTATCACTTGCACATCTAAAACAACGTCGGGAAGTAACTCGTTCGGCTTTTGAGTCACATAAAGTATGTGTGTTAATTTTGACGCCACTAGCTCTGCATGTTGTCATGCAATTTCTTTACCTCTCAGAAATGATTATGACATAAAACTGAAGTACGTGACGAGTGTGACGTTAGGAAAACATTAGGCATCATGGAGAGATTCTGTATGAGACCACCCAACCCAAACGAGTACTGTGTGACGTGCTACCCGGCAGGTATTCACCGAGGTAGCCGGCTAGCTCAGTCGGTAGAGTGTCAGACACTTAATCCCAGGGTCGTGGGTTCGAGCCAGACGCTGGGCGGAACGGAATTTTGTTCCGCTGCAAGTGTAAATTACCGTTTTTCTGATTAACGAGATTTAATGGAAATAGCAACTTTAAACTTTGCCTACGTCTCTGTCAGTCGCAAGGAAACTGTATTTGAAGGTGAAGGTGATTTTGTAGACATGTGTGAAAGACATGTTCTGAAATGCAAGTGTTGTTGTTTGGAGAGCACATCGGTTACGTGTCAGATGTGTAGCCAAGCAGTAATTTGTCGCCATAGCTGCAAATATTAGCCGGTAATATGAAGTGTTGTCAGCTAAAGTCTGATGATGCAGACGACCGTAAGGACGAAGTACCCAAGAGTACCGCTAGGCCGCGCCTCTTTAGCTCAGTGGTAGAGCACTGGTCTAATAAACCAGCGGTCGTAAGTTCCATCCTCACAGGATGCAGAAGTAGCAAATGGCAATCGTAGCAAATGCGGCGAGGGACGCCCTGCCTTCGATTCCGAATGCACAAAGTGTGTGGTCTTGTTTCTCAGTCTATATTTGGTCGGTCTCGTCAGAGGTTGAATGTAACGAATGGGTGGGAAAGAGCAAGGGGCAGCGGCTGTGTAGAACGAAAACACAAATCCTCAGGGGTGTGAGCGTTCCGAGATGAGTCGTATGCATGTAAATGTTAGTCGTCAGTGACCGTGTGGCCTAATGGATAAAGGCGTCGGACTTCGGATCTGAAGATTACAGGTTCGAATGCTGTCACGCTTGTGTTTTTCCAGTTCTGAAAAAGAAACATAACGTTTTAATGTAGCAATTGAGCAGTACGAAACCGTCTGAATGTTGCTGTTGACCATTTTTTGCTTGGAGATGCTCTTGAGCTTGAAACACACACAACAAGACCGGTGTTAACTAGCGAAATGGTCGGCAGAGTGCCGACACAGCGAGTTTTGACTATCACTTGCACATCTAAAACAACGTAGGGAAGTGACTCGTTCGGCTTTTGAGTCACATAAAGTATGTGTGTTAATTTTGACGCCACTAGCTCTGCATGTTGTCATGCAATTTCTTTACCTCTCAGAAATGATTATGACATAAAAGTGAAGTACGTGACGAGTGTGACGTTAGGGAAACATTAGGCATCATGGAGAGATTCTGTATGGGACCACCCAACCCAAACGAGTACTGTGTGACGTGCTACACGGCAGGTATTCACCGAGGTAGCCGGCTAGCTCAGTCGGTAGAGTGTCAGACTCTTAATCCCAGGGTCGTGGGTTCGAGCCAGACGCTGGGCGGAACGGAATTTTGTTCCGCTGCAAGTGTAAATTACCGTTTTTCTGATTAACGAGATTTAATGGAAATAGCAACTTTAAACTTTGACTACGTCTCTGTCAGTCGCAAGGAAACTGTATTTGAAGGTGAAGGTGATTTTGTAGACATGTGTGAAAGACATGTTCTGAAATGCAAGTGTTGTTGTTTGGAGAGCACATCGGTTACGTGTCAGATGTGTAGCCAAGCAGTAATTTGTCGCCATAGCTGCAAATATTAGCCGGTAATATGAAGTGTTGTCAGCTAAAGTCTGATGATGCAGACGACCGTAAGGACGAAGTACCCAAGAGTACCGCTAGGCCGCGCCTCTTTAGCTCAGTGGTAGAGCACTGGTCTAATAAACCAGCGGTCGTAAGTTCCATCCTCACAGGATGCAGAAGTAGCAAATGGCAATCGTAGCAAATGCTGCGAGGGACGCCCTGCCTTCGATTCCGAATGCACAAAGTGTGTGGTCTTGTTTCTCAGTCTATATTTGGTCGGTCTCGTCAGAGGTTGAATGTAACGAATGGGTGGGAAAGAGCAAGGGGCAGCGGCTGTGTAGAACGAAAACACAAATCCTCAGGGTGTGAGCGTTTCGAGATGAGTCGTATGCATGTAAATGTTGGTCGTCAGTGACCGTGTGGCCTAATGGATAAGGCGTCGGACTTCGGATCTGAAGATTACAGGTTCGAATGCTGTCACGCTTCTGTTTTTCCAGTTCTGAAAAAGAAACATAACGTTTTAATGTAGCAATTGAGCAGTACGAAACCGTCTGAATGTTGCTGTTGACCATTTTTTGCTTGGAGATGCTCTTGAGCTTGAAACACACACAACAAGACCGGTGTTAACTAGCGAAATGGTCGGCAGAGTGCCGACACAGCGAGTTTTGACTATCACTTGCACATCTAAAACAACGTCGGGAAGTAACTTGTTCGGCTTTTGAGTCACATAAAGTAAGTGTGTTAATTTTGACGCCACTAGCTCTGCATGTTGTCATGCAATTTCTTTACCTCTCAGAAATGATTATGACATAAAAGTGAAGTACGTGACGAGTGTGACGTTAGGAAAACATTAGGCATCATGGAGAGATTCTGTATGGGACCACCCAACCCAAACGAGTACTGTGTGACGTGCTACCCGGCAGGCATTCACCGAGGTAGCCGGCTAGCTCAGTCGGTAGAGTGTCAGACTCTTAATCCCAGGGTCGTGGGTTCGAGCCAGACGCTGGGCGGAACGGAATTTTGTTCCGTTGCAAGTGTAAATTACCGTTTTTCTGATTAACGAGATTTAATGGAAATAGCAACTTTAAACTTTGCCTACGTCTCTGTCAGTCGCAAGGAAACTGTATTTGAAGGTGAAGGTGATTTTGTAGACATGTGTGAAAGACATGTTCTGAAATGCAAGTGTTGTTGTTTGGAGAGCACATCGGTTACGTGTCAGATGTGTAGCCAAGCAGTAATTTGTCGCCATAGCTGCAAATATTAGCCGGTAATATGAAGTGTTGTCAGCTAAAGTCTGATGATGCAGACGACCGTAAGGACGAAGTACCCAAGAGTACCGCTAGGCCGCGCCTCTGTAGCTCAGTGGTAGAGCACTGGTCTAATAAACCAGCGGTCGTAAGTTCCATCCTCACAGGAGGAAGATGAATTTTGGAAATCAGTTGCGCGTCGTGGCCGTATAGCAAACAGTATCTGTGATGACGAACAATTAGCGACAGGCGTTTTTTTAAGAATTACTCTCAGATGCGAATAAGGCGAATGGCGCAGATAAAGCATTTGCCAAAGCGGTACAGCATAAGGTGGGACGAGGCAGTCTGAATTACATTTTATAGATGTATTTCCCACATATCTCAGAGCCTCTCGCGATATTCGTCGTCGTCGTCGTCGTCGTCGTCGTCGTCGTCGTCGTCGTCGCCGCCGCCGCTTCTGCAGAAGTAGCAAATGGCAATCGTAGCAAATGCGGCGAGGGACGCCCTGCCTTCGATTCCGAATGCACAAAGTGTGTGGTCTTGTTTCTCAGTCTATATTTGGTCGGTCTCGTCAGAGGTTGAATGTAACGAATGGGTGGGAAAGAGCAAGGGGCAGCGGCTGTGTAGAACGAAAACACAAATCCTCAGGGGTGTGAGCGTTTCGAGATGAGTCGTATGCATGTAAATGTTGATCGTCAGTGACCGTGTGGCCTAATAGATAAGGCGTCGGACTTCGGATCTGAAGATTACTGGTTCGAATGCTGTCACGCTTGTGTTTTTCCAGTTCTGAAAAAGAAACATAACGTTTTAATGTAGCAATTGAGCAGTACGAAACCGTCTGAATGTTGCTGTTGACCATTTTTTGCTTGGAGATGCTCTTGAGCTTGAAACACACACAACAAGACCGGTTTTAACTAGCGAAATGGTCGGCAGAGTGCCGACACAGCGAGTTTTGACTATCACTTGCACATCTAAAACAACGTCGGGAAGTAACTCGTTCGGCTTTTGAGTCACATAAAGTATGTGTGTTAATTTTGACGCCACTAGCTCTGCATGTTGTCATGCAATTTCTTTACCTCTCAGAAATGATTATGACATAAAAGTGAAGTACGTGACGAGTGTGACGTTAGGAAAACATTAGGCATCATGGAGAGATTCTGTATGGGACCACCCAACCCAAACGAGTACTTTGTGACGTGCTACCCGGCATGTATTCACCGAGGTAGCCGGCTAGCTCAGTCGGTAGAGTGTCAGACTCTTAATCCCTGGGTCGTGGGTTCCAGCAAGACGCTGGGCGGAACGGAATTTTGTTCCGCTGCAAGTGTAAATTACCGTTTTTCTGATTAACGAAATTTAATGGAAATAGCAACTTTAAACTTTGCCTACGTCTCTGTCAGTCGCAAGGAAACTGTATTTGAAGGTGAAGGTGATTTTGTAGACATGTGTGAAAGACATGTTCTGAAATGCAAGTGTTGTTGTTTGGAGAGCACATCGGTTACGTGTCAGATGTGTAGCCAAGCAGTAATTTGTCGCCATAGCTGCAAATATTAGCCGGTAATATGAAGTGTTGTCAGCTAAAGTCTGATGATGCAGACGACCGTAAGGACGAAGTACCCAAGAGTACCGCTAGGCCGCGCCTCTGTAGCTCAGTGGTAGAGCACTGGTCTAATAAAACCAGCGGTCGTAAGTTCCATCCTCACAGGAGAAAGATGAATTTTGGAAATCAGTTGCGCGTCGTGGCCGTATAGCAAACAGTATCTGTGATGACGAACAATTAGCGACAGGCGTTTTTTTAAGAATTACTCTCAGATGCGAATAAGGCGAATGGCGCAGATAAAGCATTTGCCAAAGCGGTACAGCATAAGGTGGGACGAGGCAGTCTGAATTACATTTTATAGATGTATTTCCCACATATCTCAGAGCCTCTCGCGATATTCGTCGTCGTCGTCGTCGTCGTCGTCGTCGCCGCCGCCGCTTCTGCAGAAGTAGCAAATGGCAATCGTAGCAAATGCGGCGAGGGACGCCCTGCCTTCGATTCCGAATGCACAAAGTGTGTGGTCTTGTTTCTCAGTCTATATTTGGTCGGTCTCGTCAGAGGTTGAATGTAACGAATGGGTGGGAAAGAGCAAGGGGCAGCGGCTGTGTAGAACGAAAACACAAATCCTCAGGGGTGTGAGCGTTTCGAGATGAGTCGTATGCATGTAAATGTTGGTCGTCAGTGACCGTGTGGCCTAATGGATAAGGCGTCGGACTTCGGATCTGAAGATTACTGGTTCGAATGCTGTCACGCTTGTGTTTTTCCAGTTCTGAAAAAGAAACATAACGTTTTAATGTAGCAATTGAGCAGTACGAAACCGTCTGAATGTTGCTGTTGACCATTTTTTGCTTGGAGATGCTCTTGAGCTTGAAACACACACAACAAGACCGGTGTTAACTAGCGAAATGGTCGGCAGAGTGCCGACACAGCGAGTTTTGACTATCACTTGCACATCTAAAACAACGTCGGGAAGTAACTCGTTCGGCTTTTGAGTCACATAAAGTATGTGTGTTAATTTTGACGCCACTAGCTCTGCATGTTGTCATGCAATTTCTTTACCTCTCAGAAATGATTATGACATAAAAGTGAAGTACGTGACGAGTGTGACGTTAGGAAAACATTAGGCATCATGGAGAGATTCTGTATGGGACCACCCAACCCAAACGAGTACTTTGTGACGTGCTACCCGGCATGTATTCACCGAGGTAGCCGGCTAGCTCAGTCGGTAGAGTGTCAGACTCTTAATCCCTGGGTCGTGGGTTCCAGCAAGACGCTGGGCGGAACGGAATTTTGTTCCGCTGCAAGTGTAAATTACCGTTTTTCTGATTAACGAAATTTAATGGAAATAGCAACTTTAAACTTTGCCTACGTCTCTGTCAGTCGCAAGGAAACTGTATTTGAAGGTGAAGGTGATTTTGTAGACATGTGTGAAAGACATGTTCTGAAATGCAAGTGTTGTTGTTTGGAGAGCACATCGGTTACGTGTCAGATGTGTAGCCAAGCAGTAATTTGTCGCCATAGCTGCAAATATTAGCCGGTAATATGAAGTGTTGTCAGCTAAAGTCTGATGATGCAGACGACCGTAAGGACGAAGTACCCAAGAGTACCGCTAGGCCGCGCCTCTGTAGCTCAGTGGTAGAGCACTGGTCTAATAAAACCAGCGGTCGTAAGTTCCATCCTCACAGGAGAAAGATGAATTTTGGAAATCAGTTGCGCGTCGTGGCCGTATAGCAAACAGTATCTGTGATGACGAACAATTAGCGACAGGCGTTTTTTTAAGAATTACTCTCAGATGCGAATAAGGCGAATGGCGCAGATAAAGCATTTGCCAAAGCGGTACAGCATAAGGTGGGACGAGGCAGTCTGAATTACATTTTATAGATGTATTTCCCACATATCTCAGAGCCTCTCGCGATATTCGTCGTCGTCGTCGTCGTCGTCGTCGTCGCCGCCGCCGCTTCTGCAGAAGTAGCAAATGGCAATCGTAGCAAATGCGGCGAGGGACGCCCTGCCTTCGATTCCGAATGCACAAAGTGTGTGGTCTTGTTTCTCAGTCTATATTTGGTCGGTCTCGTCAGAGGTTGAATGTAACGAATGGGTGGGAAAGAGCAAGGGGCAGCGGCTGTGTAGAACGAAAACACAAATCCTCAGGGGTGTGAGCGTTTCGAGATGAGTCGTATGCATGTAAATGTTGGTCGTCAGTGACCGTGTGGCCTAATGGATAAGGCGTCGGACTTCGGATCTGAAGATTACAGGTTCGAATGCTGTCACGCTTGTGTTTTTCCAGTTCTGAAAAAGAAACATAACGTTTTAATGTAGCAATTGAGCAGTACGAAACCGTCTGAATGTTGCTGTTGACCATTTTTTGCTTGGAGATGCTCTTGAGCTTGAAACACACACAACAAGACCGGTGTTAACTAGCGAAATGGTCGGCAGAGTGCCGACACAGCGAGTTTTGACTATCACTTGCACATCTAAAACAACGTCGGGAAGTAACTCGTTCGGCTTTTGAGTCAGATAAAGTATGTGTGTTAATTTTGACGCCACTAGCTCTGCATGTTGTCATGCAATTTCTTTACCTCTCAGAAATGATTATGACATAAAAGTGAAGTACGTGACGAGTGTGACGTTAGGAAAACATTAGGCATCATGGAGAGATTCTGTATGAGACCACCAAACCCAAACGAGTACTGTGTGACGTGCTACCCGGCAGGTATTCACCGAGGTAGCCGGCTAGCTCAGTCGGTAGAGTGTCAGACTCTTAATCCCAGGGTCGTGGGTTCGAGCCAGACGCTGGGCGGAACGGAATTTTGTTCCGCTGCAAGTGTAAATTACCGTTTTTCTGATTAACGAGATTTAATGGAAATAGCAACTTTAAACTTTGCCTACGTCTCTGTCAGTCGCAAGGAAACTGTATTTGAAGGTGAAGGTGATTTTGTAGACATGTGTGAAAGACATGTTCTGAAATGCAAGTGTTGTTGTTTGGAGAGCACATCGGTTACGTGTCAGATGTGTAGCCAAGCAGTAATTTGTCGCCATAGCTGCAAATATTAGCCGGTAATATGAAGTGTTGTCAGCTAAAGTCTGATGATGCAGACGACCGTAAGGACGAAGTACCCAAGAGTACCGCTAGGCCGCGCCTCTTTAGCTCAGTGGTAGAGCACTGGTCTAATAAACCAGCGATCGTAAGTTCCATCCTCACAGGAGGAAGATGAATTTTGGAAATCAGTTGCGTGTCGTGGCCGTATAGCAAACAGTATCTGTGATGACGAACAATTAGCGACAGGCGTTTTTTTAAGAATTACTCTCAGATGTGAATAAGGCGAATGGCGCAGATAAAGCATTTGCCAAAGCGGTACAGCATAAGGTGGGACGAGGCAGTCTGAATTACATTTTATAGATGTATTTCCCACATATCTCAGAGCCTCTCGCGATATTCGTCGTCGTCGTCGTCGTCGTCGTCGTCGCCGCCGCCGCTTCTGCAGAAGTAGCAAATGGCAATCGTAGCAAATGCGGCGAGGGACGCCCTGCCTTCGATTCCGAATGCACAAAGTGTGTGGTCTTGTTTCTCAGTCTATATTTGGTCGGTCTCGTCAGAGGTTGAATGTAACGAATGGGTGGGAAAGAGCAAGGGGCAGCGGCTGTGTAGAACGAAAACACAAATCCTCAGGGGTGTGAGCGTTTCGAGATGAGTCGTATGCATGTAAATGTTGATCGTCAGTGACCGTGTGGCCTAATAGATAAGGCGTCGGACTTCGGATCTGAAGATTACTGGTTCGAATGCTGTCACGCTTGTGTTTTTCCAGTTCTGAAAAAGAAACATAACGTTTTAATGTAGCAATTGAGCAGTACGAAACCGTCTGAATGTTGCTGTTGACCATTTTTTGCTTGGAGATGCTCTTGAGCTTGAAACACACACAACAAGACCGGTGTTAACTAGCGAAATGGTCGGCAGAGTGCCGACACAGCGAGTTTTGACTATCACTTGCACATCTAAAACAACGTCGGGAAGTAACTCGTTCGGCTTTTGAGTCACATAAAGTATGTGTGTTAATTTTGACGCCACTAGCTCTGCATGTTGTCATGCAATTTCTTTACCTCTCAGAAATGATTATGACATAAAAGTGAAGTACGTGACGAGTGTGACGTTAGGAAAACATTAGGCATCATGGAGAGATTCTGTATGAGACCACCCAACCCAAACGAGTACTGTGTGACGTGCTACCCGGCAGGTATTCACCGAGGTAGCCGGCTAGCTCAGTCGGTAGAGTGTCAGACACTTAATCCCAGGGTCGTGGGTTCGAGCCAGACGCTGGGCGGAACGGAATTTTGTTCCGCTGCAAGTGTAAATTACCGTTTTTCTGATTAACGAGATTTAATGGAAATAGCAACTTTAAACTTTGCCTACGTCTCTGTCAGTCGCAAGGAAACTGTATTTGAAGGTGAAGGTGATTTTGTAGACATGTGTGAAAGACATGTTCTGAAATGCAAGTGTTGTTGTTTGGAGAGCACATCGGTTACGTGTCAGATGTGTAGCCAAGCAGTAATTTGTCGCCATAGCTGCAAATATTAGCCGGTAATATGAAGTGTTGTCAGCTAAAGTCTGATGATGCAGACGACCGTAAGGACGAAGTACCCAAGAGTACCGCTAGGCCGCGCCTCTTTAGCTCAGTGGTAGAGCACTGGTCTAATAAAACCAGCGATCGTAAGTTCCATCCTCACAGGAGGAAGATGAATTTTGGAAATCAGTTGCGCGTCGTGGCCGTATAGCAAACAGTATCTGTGATGACGAACAATTAGCGACAGGCGTTTTTTTAAGAATTACTCTCAGATGCGAATAAGGCGAATGGCGCAGATAAAGCATTTGCCAAAGCGGTACAGCATAAGGTGGGACGAGGCAGTCTGAATTACATTTTATAGATGTATTTCCCACATATCTCAGAGCCTCTCGCGATATTCGTCGTCGTCGTCGTCGTCGTCGTCGTCGCCGCCGCCGCTTCTGCAGAAGTAGCAAATGGCAATCGTAGCAAATGCGGCGAGGGACGCCCTGCCTTCGATTCCGAATGCACAAAGTGTGTGGTCTTGTTTCTCAGTCATATTTGGTCGGTCTCGTCAGAGGTTGAATGTAACGAATGGGTGGGAAAGAGCAAGGGGCAGCGGCTGTGTAGAACGAAAACACAAATCCTCAGGGGTGTGAGCGTTTCGAGATGAGTCGTATGCATGTAAATGTTGGTCGTCAGTGACCGTGTGGCCTAATGGATAAGGCGTCGGACTTCGGATCTGAAGATTACAGGTTCGAATGCTGTCACGCTTGTGTTTTTCCAGTTCTGAAAAAGAAACATAACGTTTTAATGTAGCAATTGAGCAGTACGAAACCGTCTGAATGTTGCTGTTGACCATTTTTTGCTTGGAGATGCTCTTGAGCTTGAAACACACACAACAAGACCGGTGTTAACTAGCGAAATGGTCGGCAGAGTGCCGACACAGCGAGTTTTGACTATCACTTGCACAACTAAAACAACGTCGGGAAGTAACTCGTTCGGCTTTTGAGTCAGATAAAGTATGTGTGTTAATTTTGACGCCACTAGCTCTGCATGTTGTCATGCAATTTCTTTACCTCTCAGAAATGATTATGACATAAAAGTGAAGTACGTGACGAGTGTGACGTTAGGAAAACATTAGGCATCATGGAGAGATTCTGTATGAGACCACCAAACCCAAACGAGTACTGTGTGACGTGCTACCCGGCATGTATTCACCGAGGTAGCCGGCTAGCTCAGTCGGTAGAGTGTCAGACTCTTAATCCCAGGGTCGTGGGTTCGAGCCAGACGCTGGGCGGAACGGAATTTTGTTCCGCTGCAAGTGTAAATTACCGTTTTTCTGATTAACGAGATTTAATGGAAATAGCAACTTTAAACTTTGCCTACGTCTCTGTCAGTCGCAAGGAAACTGTATTTGAAGGTGAAGGTGATTTTGTAGACATGTGTGAAAGACATGTTCTGAAATGCAAGTGTTGTTGTTTGGAGAGCACATCGGTTACGTGTCAGATGTGTAGCCAAGCAGTAATTTGTCGCCATAGCTGCAAATATTAGCCGGTAATATGAAGTGTTGTCAGCTAAAGTCTGATGATGCAGACGACCGTAAGGACGAAGTACCCAAGAGTACCGCTAGGCCGCGCCTCTTTAGCTCAGTGGTAGAGCACTGGTCTAATAAACCAGCGATCGTAAGTTCCATCCTCACAGGAGGAAGATGAATTTTGGAAATCAGTTGCGCGTCGTGGCCGTATAGCAAACAGTATCTGTGATGACGAACAATTAGCGTTAGGCGTTTTTTTAAGAATTACTCTCAGATGCGAATAAGGCGAATGGCGCAGATAAAGCATTTGCCAAAGCGGTACAGCATAAGGTGGGACGAGGCAGTCTGAATTACATTTTATAGATGTATTTCCCACATATCTCAGAGCCTCTCGCGATATTCGTCGTCGTCGTCGTCGTCGTCGTCGTCGTCGTCGCCGCCGCCGCTTCTGCAGAAGTAGCAAATGGCAATCGTAGCAAATGCGGCGAGGGACGCCCTGCCTTCGATTCCGAATGCACAAAGTGTGTGGTCTTGTTTCTCAGTCTATATTTGGTCGGTCTCGTCAGAGGTTGAATGTAACGAATGGGTGGGAAAGAGCAAGGGGCAGCGGCTGTGTAGAACGAAAACACAAATCCTCAGGGGTGTGAGCGTTTCGAGATGAGTCGTATGCATGTAAATGTTGATCGTCAGTGACCGTGTGGCCTAATAGATAAGGCGTCGGACTTCGGATCTGAAGATTACTGGTTCGAATGCTGTCACGCTTGTGTTTTTCCAGTTCTGAAAAAGAAACATAACGTTTTAATGTAGCAATTGAGCAGTACGAAACCGTCTGAATGTTGCTGTTGACCATTTTTTGCTTGGAGATGCTCTTGAGCTTGAAACACACACAACAAGACCGGTGTTAACTAGCGAAATGGTCGGCAGAGTGCCGACACAGCGAGTTTTGACTATCACTTGCACATCTAAAACAACGTCGGGAAGTAACTCGTTCGGCTTTTGAGTCACATAAAGTATGTGTGTTAATTTTGACGCAACTAGCTCTGCATGTTGTCATGCAATTTCTTTACCTCTCAGAAATGATTATGACATAAAAGTGAAGTACGTGACGAGTGTGACGTTAGGAAAACATTAGGCATCATGGAGAGATTCTGTATGGGACCACCCAACCCAAACGAGTACTTTGTGACGTGCTACCCGGCATGTATTCACCGATGTAGCCGGCTAGCTCAGTCGGTAGAGTGTCAGACTCTTAATCCCTGGGTCGTGGGTTCCAGCAAGACGCTGGGCGGAACGGAATTTTGTTCCGCTGCAAGTGTAAATTACCGTTTTTCTGATTAACGAAATTTAATGGAAATAGCAACTTTAAACTTTGCCTACGTCTCTGTCAGTCGCAAGGAAACTGTATTTGAAGGTGAAGGTGATTTTGTAGACATGTGTGAAAGACATGTTCTGAAATGAAAGTGTTGTTGTTTGGAGAGCACATCGGTTACGTGTCAGATGTGTAGCCAAGCAGTAATTTGTCGCCATAGCTGCAAATATTAGCCGGTAATATGAAGTGTTGTCAGCTAAAGTCTGATGATGCAGACGACCGTAAGGACGAAGTACCCAAGAGTACCACTAGGACGCGCCTCTTTAGCTCAGTGGTAGAGCACTGGTCTAATAAACCAGCGGTCGTAAGTTCCATCCTCACAGGAGGAAGATGAATTTTGGAAATCAGTTGCGCGTCGTGGCCGTATAGCAAACAGTATCTGTGATGACGAACAATTAGCGACAGGCGTTTTTTTAAGAATTACTCTCAGATGCGAATAAGGCGAATGGCGCAGATAAAGCATTTGCCAAAGCGGTACAGCATAAGGTGGGACGAGGCAGTCTGAATTACATTTTATAGATGTATTTCCCACATATCTCAGAGCCTCTCGCGATATTCGTCGTCGTCGTCGTCGTCGTCGTCGCCGCCGCCGCTTCTGCAGAAGTAGCAAATGGCAATCGTAGCAAATGCGGCGAGGGACGCCCTGCCTTCGATTCCGAATGCATAAAGTGTGTGGTCTTGTTTCTCAGTCTATATTTGGTCGGTCTCGTCAGAGGTTGAATGTAACGAATGGGTGGGAAAGAGCAAGGGGCAGCGGCTGTGTAGAACGAAAACACAAATCCTCAGGGGTGTGAGCGTTTCGAGATGAGTCGTATGCATGTAAATGTTGTTCGTCAGTGACCGTGTGGCCTAATGGATAAGGCGTCGGACTTCGGATCTGAAGATTACTGGTTCGAATGCTGTCACGCTTATGTTTTTCCAGTTCTGAAAAAGAAACATAACGTTTTAATGTAGCAATTGACCAGTACGAAACCGTCTGAATGTTGCTGTTGACCATTTTTTGCTTGGAGATGCTCTTGAGCTTGAAACACATACAACAAGACCGGTGTTAACTAGCGAAATGGTCGGCAGAGTGCCGACACAGCGAGTTTTGACTATCACTTGCACATCTAAAACAACGTCGGGAAGTAACTCGTTCGGCTTTTGAGTCACATAAAGTATGTGTGTTAATTTTGACGCCACTAGCTCTGCATGTTGTCATGCAATTTCTTTACCTCTCAGAAATGATTATGACATAAAAGTGAAGTACGTGACGAGTGTGACGTTAGGAAAACATTAGGCATCATGGAGAGATTCTGTATGGGACCACCCAACCCAAACGAGTACTGTGTGACGTGTTGCCCGGCAGGTATTCACCGAGGTAGCTGGCTAGCTCAGTCGGTAGAGTGTCAGACTCTTAATCCCAGGGTCGTGGGTTCGAGCCAGACGCTGGGCGGAACGGAATTTTGTTCCGCTGCAAGTGTAAATTACCGTTTTTCTGATTAACGAGATTTAATGGAAATAGCAACTTTAAACTTTGCCTACGTCTCTGTCAGTCGCAAGGAAACTGTATTTGAAGGTGAAGGTGATTTTGTAGACATGTGTGAAAGACATGTTCTGAAATGCAAGTGTTGTTGTTTGGAGAGCACATCGGTTACGTGTCAGATGTGTAGCCAAGCAGTAATTTGTCGCCATAGCTGCAAATATTAGCCGGTAATATGAAGTGTTGTCAGCTAAAGTCTGATGATGCAGACGACCGTAAGGACGAAGTACCCAAGAGTACCGCTAGGCCGCGCCTCTTTAGCTCAGTGGTAGAGCACTGGTCTAATAAACCAGCGATCGTAAGTTCCATCCTCACAGGAGAAAGATGAATTTTGGAAATCAGTTGCGCGTCGTGGCCGTATAGCAAACAGTATCTGTGATGACGAACAATTAGCGACAGGCGTTTTTTTAAGAATTACTCTCAGATGCGAATAAGGCGAATGGCGCAGATAAAGCATTTGCCAAAGCGGTACAGCATAAGGTGGGACGAGGCAGTCTGAACTACATTTTATAGATGTATTTCCCACATATCTCAGAGCCTCTCGCGATATTCGTCGTCGTCGTCGTCGTCGTAGCCGCCGCCGCTTCTGCAGAAGTAGCAAATGGCAATCGTAGCAAATGCGGCGAGGGACGCCCTGCCTTCGATTCCGAATGCACAAAGTGTGTGGTCTTGTTTCTCAGTCTATATTTGGTCGGTCTCGTCAGAGGTTGAATGTAACGAATGGGTGGGAAAGAGGAAGGGGCAGCGGCTGTGTAGAACGAAAACACAAATCCTCAGGGGTGTGAGCGTTTCGAGATGAGTCGTATGCATGTAAATGTTGGTCGTCAGTGACCGTGTGGCCTAATAGATAAGGCGTCGGACTTCGGATCTGAAGATTACTGGTTCGAATGCTGTCACGCTTGTGTTTTTCCAGTTCTGAAAAAGAAACATAACGTTTTAATGTAGCAATTGAGGAGTACGAAACCGTCTGAATGTTGCTGTTGACCATTTTTTGCTTGGAGATGCTCTTGAGCTTGAAACACACACAACAAGACCGGTGTTAACTAGCGAAATGGTCGGCAGAGTGCCGACACAGCGAGTTTTGACTATCACTTGCACATCTAAAACAACGTCGGGAAGTAACTCGTTCGGCTTTTGAGTCACATAAAGTATGTGTGTTAATTTTGACGCCACTAGCTCTGCATGTTGTCATGCAATTTCTTTACCTCTCAGAAATGATTATGACATAAAAGTGAAGTACGTGACGAGTGTGACGTTAGGAAAACATTAGGCATCATGGAGAGATTCTGTATGGGACCACCCAACCCAAACGAGTACTTTGTGACGTGCTACCCGGCAGGTATTCACCGAGGTAGCCGGCTAGCTCAGTCGGTAGAGTGTCAGACTCTTAATCCCTGGGTCGTGGGTTCCAGCCAGACGCTGGGCGGAACGGAATTTTGTTCCGCTGCAAGTGTAAATTACCGTTTTTCTGATTAACGAGATTTAATGGAAATAGCAACTTTAAACTTTGCCTACGTCTCTGTCAGTCGCAAGGAAACTGTATTTGAAGGTGAAGGTGATTTTGTAGACATGTGTGAAAGACATGTTCTGAAATGAAAGTGTTGTTGTTTGGAGAGCACATCGGTTACGTGTCAGATGTGTAGCCAAGCAGTAATTTGTCGCCATAGCTGCAAATATTAGCCGGTAATATGAAGTGTTGTCAGCTAAAGTCTGATGATGCAGACGACCGTAAGGACGAAGTACCCAAGAGTACCGCTAGGCCGCGCCTCTTTAGCTCAGTGGTAGAGCACTGGTCTAATAAACCAGCGATCGTAAGTTCCATCCTCACAGGAGGAAGATGAATTTTGGAAATCAGTTGCGCGTCGTGGCCGTATAGCAAACAGTATCTGTGATGACGAACAATTAGCGACAGGCGTTTTTTTAAGAATTACTCTCAGATGCGAATAAGGCGAATGGCGCAGATAAAGCATTTGCCAAAGCGGTACAGCATAAGGTGGGACGAGGCAGTCTGAATTACATTTTATAGATGTATTTCCCACATATCTCAGAGCCTCTCGCGATATTCGTCGTCGTCGTCGTCGTCGTCGTCGTCGCCGCCGCCGCCGCTTCTGCAGAAGTAGCAAATGGCAATCGTAGCAAATGCGGCGAGGGACGCCCTGCCTTCGATTCCGAATGCACAAAGTGTGTGGTCTTGTTTCTCAGTCTATATTTGGTCGGTCTCGTCAGAGGTTGAATGTAACGAATGGGTGGGAAAGAGCAAGGGGCAGCGGCTGTGTAGAACGAAAACACAAATCCTCAGGGGTGTGAGCGTTTCGAGATGAGTCGTATGCATGTAAATGTTGATCGTCAGTGACCGTGTGGCCTAATAGATAAGGCGTCGGACTTCGGATCTGAAGATTACTGGTTCGAATGCTGTCACGCTTGTGTTTTTCCAGTTCTGAAAAAGAAACATAACGTTTTAATGTAGCAATTGAGCAGTACGAAACCGTCTGAATGTTGCTGTTGACCATTTTTTGCTTGGAGATGCTCTTGAGCTTGAAACACACACAACAAGACCGGTGTTAACTAGCGAAATGGTCGGCAGAGTGCCGACACAGCGAGTTTTGACTATCACTTGCACATCTAAAACAACGTCGGGAAGTAACTCGTTCGGCTTTTGAGTCACATAAAGTATGTGTGTTAATTTTGACGCAACTAGCTCTGCATGTTGTCATGCAATTTCTTTACCTCTCAGAAATGATTATGACATAAAAGTGAAGTACGTGACGAGTGTGACGTTAGGAAAACATTAGGCATCATGGAGAGATTCTGTATGGGACCACCCAACCCAAACGAGTACTTTGTGACGTGCTACCCGGCATGTATTCACCGAGGTAGCCGGCTAGCTCAGTCGGTAGAGTGTCAGACTCTTAATCCCTGGGTCGTGGGTTCCAGCAAGACGCTGGGCGGAACGGAATTTTGTTCCGCTGCAAGTGTAAATTACCGTTTTTCTGATTAACGAAATTTAATGGAAATAGCAACTTTAAACTTTGCCTACGTCTCTGTCAGTCGCAAGGAAACTGTATTTGAAGGTGAAGGTGATTTTGTAGACATGTGTGAAAGACATGTTCTGAAATGAAAGTGTTGTTGTTTGGAGAGCACATCGGTTACGTGTCAGATGTGTAGCCAAGCAGTAATTTGTCGCCATAGCTGCAAATATTAGCCGGTAATATGAAGTGTTGTCAGCTAAAGTCTGATGATGCAGACGACCGTAAGGACGAAGTACCCAAGAGTACCACTAGGTCGCGCCTCTTTAGCTCAGTGGTAGAGCACTGGTCTAATAAACCAGCGGTCGTAAGTTCCATCCTCACAGGAGGAAGATGAATTTTGGAAATCAGTTGCGCGTCGTGGCCGTATAGCAAACAGTATCTGTGATGACGAACAATTAGCGACAGGCGTTTTTTTAAGAATTACTCTCAGATGCGAATAAGGCGAATGGCGCAGATAAAGCATTTGCCAAAGCGGTACAGCATAAGGTGGGACGAGGCAGTCTGAATTACATTTTATAGATGTATTTCCCACATATCTCAGAGCCTCTCGCGATATTCGTCGTCGTCGTCGTCGTCGTCGTCGCCGCCGCCGCTTCTGCAGAAGTAGCAAATGGCAATCGTAGCAAATGCGGCGAGGGACGCCCTGCCTTCGATTCCGAATGCATAAAGTGTGTGGTCTTGTTTCTCAGTCTATATTTGGTCGGTCTCGTCAGAGGTTGAATGTAACGAATGGGTGGGAAAGAGCAAGGGGCAGCGGCTGTGTAGAACGAAAACACAAATCCTCAGGGGTGTGAGCGTTTCGAGATGAGTCGTATGCATGTAAATGTTGTTCGTCAGTGACCGTGTGGCCTAATGGATAAGGCGTCGGACTTCGGATCTGAAGATTACTGGTTCGAATGCTGTCACGCTTATGTTTTTCCAGTTCTGAAAAAGAAACATAACGTTTTAATGTAGCAATTGACCAGTACGAAACCGTCTGAATGTTGCTGTTGACCATTTTTTGCTTGGAGATGCTCTTGAGCTTGAAACACATACAACAAGACCGGTGTTAACTAGCGAAATGGTCGGCAGAGTGCCGACACAGCGAGTTTTGACTATCACTTGCACATCTAAAACAACGTCGGGAAGTAACTCGTTCGGCTTTTGAGTCACATAAAGTATGTGTGTTAATTTTGACGCCACTAGCTCTGCATGTTGTCATGCAATTTCTTTACCTCTCAGAAATGATTATGACATAAAAGTGAAGTACGTGACGAGTGTGACGTTAGGAAAACATTAGGCATCATGGAGAGATTCTGTATGGGACCACCCAACCCAAACGAGTACTGTGTGACGTGTTGCCCGGCAGGTATTCACCGAGGTAGCTGGCTAGCTCAGTCGGTAGAGTGTCAGACTCTTAATCCCAGGGTCGTGGGTTCGAGCCAGACGCTGGGCGGAACGGAATTTTGTTCCGCTGCAAGTGTAAATTACCGTTTTTCTGATTAACGAGATTTAATGGAAATAGCAACTTTAAACTTTGCCTACGTCTCTGTCAGTCGCAAGGAAACTGTATTTGAAGGTGAAGGTGATTTTGTAGACATGTGTGAAAGACATGTTCTGAAATGCAAGTGTTGTTGTTTGGAGAGCACATCGGTTACGTGTCAGATGTGTAGCCAAGCAGTAATTTGTCGCCACAGCTGCAAATATTAGCCGGTAATATGAAGTGTTGTCAGCTAAAGTCTGATGATGCAGACGACCGTAAGGACGAAGTACCCAAGAGTACCGCTAGGCCGCGCCTCTTTAGCTCAGTGGTAGAGCACTGGTCTAATAAACCAGCGATCGTAAGTTCCATCCTCACAGGAGAAAGATGAATTTTGGAAATCAGTTGCGCGTCGTGGCCGTATAGCAAACAGTATCTGTGATGACGAACAATTAGCGACAGGCGTTTTTTTAAGAATTACTCTCAGATGCGAATAAGGCGAATGGCGCAGATAAAGCATTTGCCAAAGCGGTACAGCATAAGGTGGGACGAGGCAGTCTGAACTACATTTTATAGATGTATTTCCCACATATCTCAGAGCCTCTCGCGATATTCGTCGTCGTCGTCGTCGTCGTCGTCGTAGCCGCCGCCGCTTCTGCAGAAGTAGCAAATGGCAATCGTAGCAAATGCGGCGAGGGACGCCCTGCCTTCGATTCCGAATGCACAAAGTGTGTGGTCTTGTTTCTCAGTCTATATTTGGTCGGTCTCGTCAGAGGTTGAATGTAACGAATGGGTGGGAAAGAGGAAGGGGCAGCGGCTGTGTAGACCGAAAACACAAATCCTCAGGGGTGTGAGCGTTTCGAGATGAGTCGTATGCATGTAAATGTTGGTCGTCAGTGACCGTGTGGCCTAATAGATAAGGCGTCGGACTTCGGATCTGAAGATTACTGGTTCGAATGCTGTCACGCTTGTGTTTTTCCAGTTCTGAAAAAGAAACATAACGTTTTAATGTAGCAATTGAGGAGTACGAAACCGTCTGAATGTTGCTGTTGACCATTTTTTGCTTGGAGATGCTCTTGAGCTTGAAACACACACAACAAGACCGGTGTTAACTAGCGAAATGGTCGGCAGAGTGCCGACACAGCGAGTTTTGACTATCACTTGCACATCTAAAACAACGTCGGGAAGTAACTCGTTCGGCTTTTGAGTCACATAAAGTATGTGTGTTAATTTTGACGCCACTAGCTCTGCATGTTGTCATGCAATTTCTTTACCTCTCAGAAATGATTATGACATAAAAGTGAAGTACGTGACGAGTGTGACGTTAGGAAAACATTAGGCATCATGGAGAGATTCTGTATGGGACCACCCAACCCAAACGAGTACTTTGTGACGTGCTACCCGGCAGGTATTCACCGAGGTAGCCGGCTAGCTCAGTCGGTAGAGTGTCAGACTCTTAATCCCTGGGTCGTGGGTTCCAGCCAGACGCTGGGCGGAACGGAATTTTGTTCCGCTGCAAGTGTAAATTACCGTTTTTCTGATTAACGAGATTTAATGGAAATAGCAACTTTAAACTTTGCCTACGTCTCTGTCAGTCGCAAGGAAACTGTATTTGAAGGTGAAGGTGATTTTGTAGACATGTGTGAAAGACATGTTCTGAAATGAAAGTGTTGTTGTTTGGAGAGCACATCGGTTACGTGTCAGATGTGTAGCCAAGCAGTAATTTGTCGCCATAGCTGCAAATATTAGCCGGTAATATGAAGTGTTGTCAGCTAAAGTCTGATGATGCAGACGACCGTAAGGACGAAGTACCCAAGAGTACCGCTAGGCCGTGCCTCTTTAGCTCAGTGGTAGAGCACTGGTCTAATAAACCAGCGATCGTAAGTTCCATCCTCACAGGAGGAAGATGAATTTTGGAAATCAGTTGCGCGTCGTGGCCGTATAGCAAACAGTATCTGTGATGACGAACAATTAGCGACAGGCGTTTTTTTAAGAATTACTCTCAGATGCGAATAAGGCGAATGGCGCAGATAAAGCATTTGCCAAAGCGGTACAGCATAAGGTGGGACGAGGCAGTCTGAATTACATTTTATAGATGTATTTCCCACATATCTCAGAGCCTCTCGCGATATTCGTCGTCGTCGTCGTCGTCGTCGTCGTCGTCGTCGCCGCCGCCGCTTCTGCAGAAGTAGCAAATGGCAATCGTAGCAAATGCAGCGAGGGACGCCCTGCCTTCGATTCCGAATGCACAAAGTGTGTGGTCTTGTTTCTCAGTCTATATTTGGTCGGTCTCGTCAGAGGTTGAATGTAACGAATGGGTGGGAAAGAGCAAGGGGCAGCGGCTGTGTAGAACGAAAACACAAATCCTCAGGGGTGTGAGCGTTTCGAGATGAGTCGTATGCATGTAAATGTTGGTCGTCAGTGACCGTCTGGCCTAATAGATAAGGCGTCGGACTTCGGATCTGAAGATTACTGGATCGAATGCTGTCACGCTTGTGTTTTTCCAGTTCTGAAAAAGAAACATAACGTTTTAATGTAGCAATTGAGCAGTACGAAACCGTCTGAATGTTGCTGTTGACCATTTTTTGCTTGGAGATGCTCTTGAGCTTGAAACACACACAACAAGACCGGTGTTAACTAGCGAAATGGTCGGCAGAGTGCCGACACAGCGAGTTTTGACTATCACTTGCACATCTAAAACAACGTCGGGAAGTAACTCGTTCGGCTTTTGAGTCACATAAAGTATGTGTGTTAATTTTGACGCCACTAGCTCTGCATGTTGTCATGCAATTTCTTTACCTCTCAGAAATGATTATGACATAAAAGTGAAGTACGTGACGAGTGTGACGTTAGGAAAACATTAGGCATCATGGAGAGATTCTGTATGGGACCACCCAACCCAAACGAGTACTTTGTGACGTGCTACCCGGCATGTATTCACCGAGGTAGCCGGCTAGCTCAGTCGGTAGAGTGTCAGACTCTTAATCCCTGGGTCGTGGGTTCCAGCAAGACGCTGGGCGGAACGGAATTTTGTTCCGCTGCAAGTGTAAATTACCGTTTTTCTGATTAACGAAATTTAATGGAAATAGCAACTTTAAACTTTGCCTACGTCTCTGTCAGTCGCAAGGAAACTGTATTTGAAGGTGAAGGTGATTTTGTAGACATGTGTGAAAGACATGTTCTGAAATGAAAGTGTTGTTGTTTGGAGAGCACATCGGTTACGTGTCAGATGTGTAGCCAAGCAGTAATTTGTCGCCATAGCTGCAAATATTAGCCGGTAATATGAAGTGTTGTCAGCTAAAGTCTGATGATGCAGACGACCGTAAGGACGAAGTACCCAAGAGTACCACTAGGTCGCGCCTCTTTAGCTCAGTGGTAGAGCACTGGTCTAATAAACCAGCGGTCGTAAGTTCCATCCTCACAGGAGGAAGATGAATTTTGGAAATCAGTTGCGCGTCGTGGCCGTATAGCAAACAGTATCTGTGATGACGAACAATTAGCGACAGGCGTTTTTTTAAGAATTACTCTCAGATGCGAATAAGGCGAATGGCGCAGATAAAGCATTTGCCAAAGCGGTACAGCATAAGGTGGGACGAGGCAGTCTGAATTACATTTTATAGATGTATTTCCCACATATCTCAGAGCCTCTCGCGATATTCGTCGTCGTCGTCGTCGTCGTCGTCGCCGCCGCCGCTTCTGCAGAAGTAGCAAATGGCAATCGTAGCAAATGCGGCGAGGGACGCCCTGCCTTCGATTCCGAATGCATAAAGTGTGTGGTCTTGTTTCTCAGTCTATATTTGGTCGGTCTCGTCAGAGGTTGAATGTAACGAATGGGTGGGAAAGAGCAAGGGGCAGCGGCTGTGTAGAACGAAAACACAAATCCTCAGGGGTGTGAGCGTTTCGAGATGAGTCGTATGCATGTAAATGTTGTTCGTCAGTGACCGTGTGGCCTAATGGATAAGGCGTCGGACTTCGGATCTGAAGATTACTGGTTCGAATGCTGTCACGCTTATGTTTTTCCAGTTCTGAAAAAGAAACATAACGTTTTAATGTAGCAATTGACCAGTACGAAACCGTCTGAATGTTGCTGTTGACCATTTTTTGCTTGGAGATGCTCTTGAGCTTGAAACACATACAACAAGACCGGTGTTAACTAGCGAAATGGTCGGCAGAGTGCCGACACAGCGAGTTTTGACTATCACTTGCACATCTAAAACAACGTCGGGAAGTAACTCGTTCGGCTTTTGAGTCACATAAAGTATGTGTGTTAATTTTGACGCCACTAGCTCTGCATGTTGTCATGCAATTTCTTTACCTCTCAGAAATGATTATGACATAAAAGTGAAGTACGTGACGAGTGTGACGTTAGGAAAACATTAGGCATCATGGAGAGATTCTGTATGGGACCACCCAACCCAAACGAGTACTGTGTGACGTGTTGCCCGGCAGGCATTCACCGAGGTAGCTGGCTAGCTCAGTCGGTAGAGTGTCAGACTCTTAATCCCAGGGTCGTGGGTTCGAGCCAGACGCTGGGCGGAACGGAATTTTGTTCCGCTGCAAGTGTAAATTACCGTTTTTCTGATTAACGAGATTTAATGGAAATAGCAACTTTAAACTTTGCCTACGTCTCTGTCAGTCGCAAGGAAACTGTATTTGAAGGTGAAGGTGATTTTGTAGACATGTGTGAAAGACATGTTCTGAAATGCAAGTGTTGTTGTTTGGAGAGCACATCGGTTACGTGTCAGATGTGTAGCCAAGCAGTAATTTGTCGCCATAGCTGCAAATATTAGCCGGTAATATGAAGTGTTGTCAGCTAAAGTCTGATGATGCAGACGACCGTAAGGACGAAGTACCCAAGAGTACCGCTAGGCCGCGCCTCTTTAGCTCAGTGGTAGAGCACTGGTCTAATAAACCAGCGATCGTAAGTTCCATCCTCACAGGAGAAAGATGAATTTTGGAAATCAGTTGCGCGTCGTGGCCGTATAGCAAACAGTATCTGTGATGACGAACAATTAGCGACAGGCGTTTTTTTAAGAATTACTCTCAGATGCGAATAAGGCGAATGGCGCAGATAAAGCATTTGCCAAAGCGGTACAGCATAAGGTGGGACGAGGCAGTCTGAACTACATTTTATAGATGTATTTCCCACATATCTCAGAGCCTCTCGCGATATTCGTCGTCGTCGTCGTCGTCGTCGTCGTAGCCGCCGCCGCTTCTGCAGAAGTAGCAAATGGCAATCGTAGCAAATGCGGCGAGGGACGCCCTGCCTTCGATTCCGAATGCACAAAGTGTGTGGTCTTGTTTCTCAGTCTATATTTGGTCGGTCTCGTCAGAGGTTGAATGTAACGAATGGGTGGGAAAGAGGAAGGGGCAGCGGCTGTGTAGAACGAAAACACAAATCCTCAGGGGTGTGAGCGTTTCGAGATGAGTCGTATGCATGTAAATGTTGGTCGTCAGTGACCGTGTGGCCTAATAGATAAGGCGTCGGACTTCGGATCTGAAGATTACTGGTTCGAATGCTGTCACGCTTGTGTTTTTCCAGTTCTGAAAAAGAAACATAACGTTTTAATGTAGCAATTGAGGAGTACGAAACCGTCTGAATGTTGCTGTTGACCATTTTTTGCTTGGAGATGCTCTTGAGCTTGAAACACACACAACGAGACCGGTGTTAACTAGCGAAATGGTCGGCAGAGTGCCGACACAGCGAGTTTTGACTATCACTTGCACATCTAAAACAACGTCGGGAAGTAACTCGTTCGGCTTTTGAGTCACATAAAGTATGTGTGTTAATTTTGACGCCACTAGCTCTGCATGTTGTCATGCAATTTCTTTACCTCTCAGAAATGATTATGACATAAAAGTGAAGTACGTGACGAGTGTGACGTTAGGAAAACATTAGGCATCATGGAGAGATTCTGTATGGGACCACCCAACCCAAACGAGTACTTTGTGACGTGCTACCCGGCAGGTATTCACCGAGGTAGCCGGCTAGCTCAGTCGGTAGAGTGTCAGACTCTTAATCCCTGGGTCGTGGGTTCCAGCCAGACGCTGGGCGGAACGGAATTTTGTTCCGCTGCAAGTGTAAATTACCATTTTTCTGATTAACGAGATTTAATGGAAATAGCAACTTTAAACTTTGCCTACGTCTCTGTCAGTCGCAAGGAAACTGTATTTGAAGGTGAAGGTGATTTTGTAGACATGTGTGAAAGACATGTTCTGAAATGAAAGTGTTGTTGTTTGGAGAGCACATCGGTTACGTGTCAGATGTGTAGCCAAGCAGTAATTTGTCGCCATAGCTGCAAATATTAGCCGGTAATATGAAGTGTTGTCAGCTAAAGTCTGATGATGCAGACGACCGTAAGGACGAAGTACCCAAGAGTACCGCTAGGCCGCGCCTCTTTAGCTCAGTGGTAGAGCACTGGTCTAATAAACCAGCGATCGTAAGTTCCATCCTCACAGGAGGAAGATGAATTTTGGAAATCAGTTGCGCGTCGTGGCCGTATAGCAAACAGTATCTGTGATGACGAACAATTAGCGACAGGCGTTTTTTTAAGAATTACTCTCAGATGCGAATAAGGCGAATGGCGCAGATAAAGCATTTGCCAAAGCGGTACAGCATAAGGTGGGACGAGGCAGTCTGAATTACATTTTATAGATGTATTTCCCACATATCTCAGAGCCTCTCGCGATATTCGTCGTCGTCGTCGTCGTCGTCGTCGTCGTCGTCGCCGCCGCCGCTTCTGCAGAAGTAGCAAATGGCAATCGTAGCAAATGCAGCGAGGGACGCCCTGCCTTCGATTCCGAATGCACAAAGTGTGTGGTCTTGTTTCTCAGTCTATATTTGGTCGGTCTCGTCAGAGGTTGAATGTAACGAATGGGTGGGAAAGAGCAAGGGGCAGCGGCTGTGTAGAACGAAAACACAAATCCTCAGGGGTGTGAGCGTTTCGAGATGAGTCGTATGCATGTAAATGTTGGTCGTCAGTGACCGTCTGGCCTAATAGATAAGGCGTCGGACTTCGGATCTGAAGATTACTGGATCGAATGCTGTCACGCTTGTGTTTTTCCAGTTCTGAAAAAGAAACATAACGTTTTAATGTAGCAATTGAGCAGTACGAAACCGTCTGAATGTTGCTGTTGACCATTTTTTGCTTGGAGATGCTCTTCAGCTTGAAACACACACAACAAAACCGGTGTTAACTAGCGAAATGGTCGGCAGAGTGCCGACACAGCGAGTTTTGACTATCACTTGCACATCTAAAACAACGTCGGGAAGTAACTCGTTCGGCTTTTGAGTCACATAAAGTATGTGTGTTAATTTTGACGCCACTAGCTCTGCATGTTGTCATGCAATTTCTTTACCTCTCAGAAATGATTATGACATAAAAGTGAAGTACGTGGCGAGTGTGACGTTAGGAAAACATTAGGCATCATGGAGAGATTCTGTATGGGACCACCCAACCCAAACGAGTACTGTGTGACGTGCTACCCGGCAGGTATTCACCGAGGTAGCCGGCTAGCTCAGTCGGTAGAGTGTCAGATTCTTAATCCGTGGGTTCCAGCCAGACGCTGGGCGGATCGGAATTTTGTTCCGCTGCAAGTGTAAATTACCGTTTTTCTGATTAACGAGATTTAATGGAAATAGCAACTTTAAACTTTGCCTACGTCTCTGTCAGTCGCAAGGAAACTGTATTTGAAGGTGAAGGTGATTTTGTAGACATGTGTGAAAGACATGTTCTGAAATGCAAGTGTTGTTGTTTGGAGAGCACATCGGCTACGTGTCAGATGTGTAGCCAAGCAGTAATTTGTCGCCATAGCTGCAAATATTAGCCGGTAATATGAAGTGTTGTCAGCTAAAGTCTGATGATGCAGACGACCGTAAGGACGAAGTAACCAAGAGTACCGCTAGGCCGCGCCTCTTTAGCTCAGTGGTAGAGCACTGGTCTAATAAACCAGCGGTCGTAAGTTCCATCCTCACAGGAGAAAGACGAATTTTGGAAATCAGTTGCGCGTCGTGGCCGTATAGCAAACAGTATCTGTGATGACGAACAATTAGCGACAGGCGTTTTTTTAAGAATTACTCTCAGATGCGATTAATTCGAATGGCCCAGATAAAGCATTTGCCAAAGCGGTACAGCATAAGGTGGGACGAGGCAGTCTGAATTACATTTTATAGATGTATTTCCCACATATCTCAGAGCCTCTCGCGATATTCGTCGTCGTCGTCGTCGTCGTCGTCGTCGTCGTCGCCGCCGCCGCTTCTGCAGAAGTAGCAAATGGCAATCGTAGCAAATGCGGCGAGGGACGCCCTGCCTTCGATTCCGAATGCACAAAGTGTGTGGTCTTGTTTCTCAGTCTATATTTGGTCGGTCTCGTCAGAGGTTGAATGTAACGAATGGGTGGGAAAGAGCAAGGGGCAGCGGCTGTGTAGAACGAAAACACAAATCCTCAGGGGTGTGAGCGTTTCGAGATGAGTCGTATGCATGTAAATGTTGGTCGTCAGTGACCGTGTGGCCTAATAGATAAGGCGTCGGACTTCGGATCTGAAGATTACTGGTTCGAATGCTGTCACGCTTGTGTTTTTCCAGTTCTGAAAAAGAAACATAACGTTTTAATGTAGCAATTGAGCAGTACGAAACCGTCTGAATGTTGCTGTTGACCATTTTTTGCTTGGAGATGCTCTTGAGCTTGAAACACACACAACAAGACCGGTGTTAACTAGCGAAATGGTCGGCAGAGTGCCGACACAGCGAGTTTTGACTATCACTTGCACATCTAAAACAACGTCGGGAAGTAACTCGTTCGGCTTTTGACTCACATAAAGTATGTGTGTTAATTTTGACGCCACTAGCTCTGCATGTTGTCATGCAATTTCTTTACCTCTCAGAAATGATTATGACATAAAAGTGAAGTACGTGACGAGTGTGACGTTAGGAAAACATTAGGCATCATGGAGAGATTCTGTATGGGACCACCCAACCCAAACGAGTACTTTGTGACGTGCTACCCGGCAGGTATTCACCGAGGTAGCCGGCTAGCTCAGTCGGTAGAGTGTCAGACTCTTAATCCCAGGGTCGTGGGTTCGAGCCAAACGCTGGGCGGAACGGAATTTTGTTCCGCTGCAAGTGTAAATTACCGTTTTTCTGATTAACGAGATTTAATGGAAATAGCAACTTTAAACTTTGCCTACGTCTCTGTCAGTCGCAAGGAAACTGTATTTGAAGGTGAAGGTGATTTTGTAGACATGTGTGAAAGACATGTTCTGAAATGAAAGTGTTGTTGTTTGGAGAGCACATCGGTTACGTGTCAGATGTGTAGCCAAGCAGTAATTTGTCGCCATAGCTGCAAATATTAGCCGGTAATATGAAGTGTTGTCAGCTAAAGTCTGATGATGCAGACGACCGTAAGGACGAAGTACCCAAGAGTACCGCTAGGCCGCGCCTCTTTAGCTCAGTGGTAGAGCACTGGTCTAATAAACCAGCGATCGTAAGTTCCATCCTCACAGGAGGAAGATGAATTTTGGAAATCAGTTGCGCGTCGTGGCCGTATAGCAAACAGTATCTGTGATGACGAACAATTAGCGACAGGCGTTTTTTTAAGAATTACTCTCAGATGCGAATAAGGCGAATGGCGCAGATAAAGCATTTGCCAAAGCGGTACAGCATAAGGTGGGACGAGGCAGTCTGAATTACATTTTATAGATGTATTTCCCACATATCTCAGAGCCTCTCGCGATATTCGTCGTCGTCGTCGTCGTCGTCGTCGTCGCCGCCGCCGCTTCTGCAGAAGTAGCAAATGGCAATCGTAGCAAATGCGGCGAGGGACGCCCTGCCTTCGATTCCGAATGCACAAAGTGTGTGGTCTTGTTTCTCAGTCTATATTTGGTCGGTCTCGTCAGAGGTTGAATGTAACGAATGGGTGGGAAAGAGCAAGGGGCAGCGGCTGTGTAGAACGAAAACACAAATCCTCAGGGGTGTGAGCGTTTCGAGATGAGTCGTATGCATGTAAATGTTGGTCGTCAGTGACCGTGTGGCCTAATGGATAAGGCGTCGGACTTCGGATCTGAAGATTACAGGTTCGGATGCTGTCACGCTTGTGTTTTTCCAGTTCTGAAAAAGAAACATAACGTTTTAATGTAGCAATTGAGCAGTACGAAACCGTCTGAATGTTGCTGTTGACCATTTTTTGCTTGGAGATGCTCTTGAGCTTGAAACACACACAACAAGACCGGTGTTAACTAGCGAAATGGTCGGCAGAGTGCCGACACAGCGAGTTTTGACTATCACTTGCACATCTAAAACAACGTCGGGAAGTAACTCGTTCGGCTTTTGAGTCACATAAAGTATGTGTGTTAATTTTGACGCCACTAGCTCTGCATGTTGTCATGCAATTTCTTTACCTCTCAGAAATGATTATGACATAAAAGTGAAGTACGTGGCGAGTGTGACGTTAGGAAAACATTAGGCATCATGGAGAGATTCTGTATGGGACCACCCAACCCAAACGAGTACTGTGTGACGTGCTACCCGGCAGGTATTCACCGAGGTAGCCGGCTAGCTCAGTCGGTAGAGTGTCAGATTCTTAATCCGTGGGTTCCAGCCAGACGCTGGGCGGATCGGAATTTTGTTCCGCTGCAAGTGTAAATTACCGTTTTTCTGATTAACGAGATTTAATGGAAATAGCAACTTTAAACTTTGCCTACGTCTCTGTCAGTCGCAAGGAAACTGTATTTGAAGGTGAAGGTGATTTTGTAGACATGTGTGAAAGACATGTTCTGAAATGCAAGTGTTGTTGTTTGGAGAGCACATCGGCTACGTGTCAGATGTGTAGCCAAGCAGTAATTTGTCGCCATAGCTGCAAATATTAGCCGGTAATATGAAGTGTTGTCAGCTAAAGTCTGATGATGCATACGACCGTAAGGACGAAGTAACCAAGAGTACCGCTAGGCCGCGCCTCTTTAGCTCAGTGGTAGAGCACTGGTCTAATAAACCAGCGGTCGTAAGTTCCATCCTCACAGGAGAAAGACGAATTTTGGAAATCAGTTGCGCGTCGTGGCCGTATAGCAAACAGTATCTGTGATGACGAACAATTAGCGACAGGCGTTTTTTTAAGAATTACTCTCAGATGCGATTAATTCGAATGGCCCAGATAAAGCATTTGCCAAAGCGGTACAGCATAAGGTGGGACGAGGCAGTCTGAATTACATTTTATAGATGTATTTCCCACATATCTCAGAGCCTCTCGCGATATTCGTCGTCGTCGTCGTCGTATTCGTCGTCGTCGCCGCCGCCGCTTCTGCAGAAGTAGCAAATGGCAATCGTAGCAAATGCGGCGAGGGACGCCCTGCCTTCGATTCCGAATGCACAAAGTGTGTGGTCTTGTTTCTCAGTCTATATTTGGTCGGTCTCGTCAGAGGTTGAATGTAACGAATGGGTGGGAAAGAGCAAGGGGCAGCGGCTGTGTAGAACGAAAACACAAATCCTCAGGGGTGTGAGCGTTTCGAGATGAGTCGTATGCATGTAAATGTTGGTCGTCAGTGACCGTCTGGCCTAATAGATAAGGCGTCGGACTTCGGATCTGAAGATTACTGGTTCGAATGCTGTCACGCTTGTGTTTTTCCAGTTCTGAAAAAGAAACATAACGTTTTAATGTAGCAATTGAGCAGTACGAAACCGTCTGAATGTTGCTGTTGACCATTTTTTGCTTGGAGATGCTCTTGAGCTTGAAACACACACAACAAGACCGGTGTTAACTAGCGAAATGGTCGGCAGAGTGCCGACACAGCGAGTTTTGACTATCACTTGCACATCTAAAACAACGTCGGGAAGTAACTCGTTCGGCTTTTGACTCACATAAAGTATGTGTGTTAATTTTGACGCCACTAGCTCTGCATGTTGTCATGCAATTTCTTTACCTCTCAGAAATGATTATGACATAAAAGTGAAGTACGTGACGAGTGTGACGTTAGGAAAACATTAGGCATCATGGAGAGATTCTGTATGGGACCACCCAACCCAAACGAGTACTTTGTGACGTGCTACCCGGCAGGTATTCACCGAGGTAGCCGGCTAGCTCAGTCGGTAGAGTGTCAGACTCTTAATCCCAGGGTCGTGGGTTCGAGCCAGACGCTGGGCGGAACGGAATTTTGTTCCGCTGCAAGTGTAAATTACCGTTTTTCTGATTAACGAGATTTAATGGAAATAGCAACTTTAAACTTTGCCTACGTCTCTGTCAGTCGCAAGGAAACTGTATTTGAAGGTGAAGGTGATTTTGTAGACATGTGTGAAAGACATGTTCTGAAATGAAAGTGTTGTTGTTTGGAGAGCACATCGGTTACGTGTCAGATGTGTAGCCAAGCAGTAATTTGTCGCCATAGCTGCAAATATTAGCCGGTAATATGAAGTGTTGTCAGCTAAAGTCTGATGATGCAGACGACCGTAAGGACGAAGTACCCAAGAGTACCGCTAGGCCGCGCCTCTTTAGCTCAGTGGTAGAGCACTGGTCTAATAAACCAGCGATCGTAAGTTCCATCCTCACAGGAGGAAGATGAATTTTGGAAATCAGTTGCGCGTCGTGGCCGTATAGCAAACAGTATCTGTGATGACGAACAATTAGCGACAGGCGTTTTTTTAAGAATTACTCTCAGATGCGAATAAGGCGAATGGCGCAGATAAAGCATTTGCCAAAGCGGTACAGCATAAGGTGGGACGAGGCAGTCTGAATTACATTTTATAGATGTATTTCCCACATATCTCAGAGCCTCTCGCGATATTCGTCGTCGTCGTCGTCGTCGTCGTCGTCGCCGCCGCCGCTTCTGCAGAAGTAGCAAATGGCAATCGTAGCAAATGCGGCGAGGGACGCCCTGCCTTCGATTCCGAATGCACAAAGTGTGTGGTCTTGTTTCTCAGTCTATATTTGGTCGGTCTCGTCAGAGGTTGAATGTAACGAATGGGTGGGAAAGAGCAAGGGGCAGCGGCTGTGTAGAACGAAAACACAAATCCTCAGGGGTGTGAGCGTTTCGAGATGAGTCGTATGCATGTAAATGTTGGTCGTCAGTGACCGTGTGGCCTAATGGATAAGGCGTCGGACTTCGGATCTGAAGATTACAGGTTCGAATGCTGTCACGCTTGTGTTTTTCCAGTTCTGAAAAAGAAACATAACGTTTTAATGTAGCAATTGAGCAGTACGAAACCGTCTGAATGTTGCTGTTGACCATTTTTTGCTTGGAGATGCTCTTGAGCTTGAAACACACACAACAAGACCGGTGTTAACTAGCGAAATGGTCGGCAGAGTGCCGACACAGCGAGTTTTGACTATCACTTGCACATCTAAAACAACGTCGGGAAGTAACTCGTTCGGCTTTTGAGTCACATAAAGTATGTGTGTTAATTTTGACGCCACTAGCTCTGCATGTTGTCATGCAATTTCTTTACCTCTCAGAAATGATTATGACATAAAAGTGAAGTACGTGACGAGTGTGACGTTAGGAAAACATTAGGCATCATGGAGAGATTCTGTATGGGACCACCCAACCCAAACGAGTACTGTGTGACGTGCTACCCGGCAGGTATTCACCGAGGTAGCCGGCTAGCTCAGTCGGTAGAGTGTCAGATTCTTAATCCCTGGGTCGTGGGTTCCAGTCAGACGCTGGGCGGATAGGAATTTTGTTCCGCTGCAAGTGTAAATTACCGTTTTTCTGATTAACGAGATTTAATGGAAATAGCAACTTTAAACTTTGCCTACGTCTCTGTCAGTCGCAAGGAAACTGTATTTGAAGGTGAAGGTGATTTTGTAGACATGTGTGAAAGACATGTTCTGAAATGCAAGTGTTGTTGTTTGGAGAGCACATCGGCTACGTGTCAGATGTGTAGCCAAGCAGTAATTTGTCGCCATAGCTGCAAATATTAGAGGGTAATATGAAGTGTTGTCAGCTAAAGTCTGATGATGCAGACGACCGTAAGGACGAAGTACCCAAGAGTACCGCTAGGCCGCGCCTCTTTAGCTCAGTGGTAGAGCACTGGTCTAATAAACCAGCGGTCGTAAGTTCCATCCTCACAGGAGAAAGATGAATTTTGGAAATCAGTTGCGCGTCGTGGCCGTATAGCAAACAGTATCTGTGATGACGAACAATTAGAGACAGGCGTTTTTTTAAGAATTACTTTCAGATGCGATTAAGGCGAATGGCCCAGATAAAGCATTTGCCAAAGCGTTACAGCATAAGGTGGGACGAGGCAGTCTGAATTACATTTTATAGATGTATTTCCCACATATCTCAGAGCCTCTCGCGATATTCGTCGTCGTCGTCGTCGTCGTCGCCGCCGCCGCTTCTGCAGAAGTAGCAAATGGCAATCGTAGCAAATGCGGCGAGGGACGCCCTGCCTTCGATTCCGAATGCACAAAGTGTGTGGTCTTGTTTCTCAGTCTATATTTGGTCGGTCTCGTCAGAGGTTGAATGTAACGAATGGGTGGGAAAGAGCAAGGGGCAGCGGCTGTGTAGAACGAAAACACAAATCCTCAGGGGTGTGAGCGTTTCGAGATGAGTCGTATGCATGTAAATGTTGGTCGTCAGTGACCGTCTGGCCTAATAGATAAGGCGTCGGACTTCGGATCTGAAGATTACTGGATCGAATGCTGTCACGCTTGTGTTTTTCCAGTTCTGAAAAAGAAACATAACGTTTTAATGTAGCAATTGAGCAGTACGAAACCGTCTGAATGTTGCTGTTGACCATTTTTTGCTTGGAGATGCTCTTCAGCTTGAAACACACACAACAAGACCGGTGTTAACTAGCGAAATGGTCGGCAGAGTGCCGACACAGCGAGTTTTGACTATCACTTGCACATCTAAAACAACGTCGGGAAGTAACTCGTTCGGCTTTTGAGTCACATAAAGTATGTGTGTTAATTTTGACGCCACTAGCTCTGCATGTTGTCATGCAATTTCTTTACCTCTCAGAAATGATTATGACATAAAAGTGAAGTACGTGACGAGTGTGACGTTAGGAAAACATTAGGCATCATGGAGAGATTCTGTATGGGACCACCCAACCCAAACGAGTACTTTGTGACGTGCTACCCGGCAGGTATTCACCGAGGTAGCCGGCTAGCTCAGTCGGTAGAGTGTCAGACTCTTAATCCCTGGGTCGTGGGTTCGAGCCAGACGCTGGGCGGAACGGAATTTTGTTCCGCTGCAAGTGTAAATTACCGTTTTTCTGATTAACGAGATTTAATGGAAATAGCAACTTTAAACTTTGCCTACGTCTCTGTCAGTCGCAAGGAAACTGTATTTGAAGGTGAAGGTGATTTTGTAGACATGTGTGAAAGACATGTTCTGAAATGAAAGTGTTGTTGTTTGGAGAGCACATCGGTTACGTGTCAGATGTGTAGCCAAGCAGTAATTTGTCGCCATAGCTGCAAATATTAGCCGGTAATATGAAGTGTTGTCAGCTAAAGTCTGATGATGCAGACGACCGTAAGGACGAAGTACCCAAGAGTACCGATAGGCCGCGCCTATTTAGCTCAGTGGTAGAGCACTGGTCTAATAAACCAGCGGTCGTAAGTTCCATCCTCACAGGAGGAAGATGAATTTTGGAAATCAGTTGCGCGTCGTGGCCGTATAGCAAACAGTATCTGTGATGACGAACAATTAGCGACAGGCGTTTTTTTAAGAATTACTCTCAGATGCGAATAAGGCGAATGGCGCAGATAAAGCATTTGCCAAAGCGGTACAGCATAAGGTGGGACGAGGCAGTCTGAATTACATTTTATAGATGTATTTCCCACATATCTCAGAGCCTCTCGCGATATTCGTCGTCGTCGTCGTCGTCGTCGTCGTCGCCGCCGCCGCTTCTGCAGAAGTAGCAAATGGCAATCGTAGCAAATGCGGCGAGGGACGCCCTGCCTTCGATTCCGAATGCACAAAGTGTGTGGTCTTGTTTCTCAGTCTATATTTGGTCGGTCTCGTCAGAGGTTGAATGTAACGAATGGGTGGGAAAGAGCAAGGGGCAGCGGCTGTGTAGAACGAAAACACAAATCCTCAGGGGTGTGAGCGTTTCGAGATGAGTCGTATGCATGTAAATGTTGGTCGTCAGTGACCGTGTGGCCTAATGGATACACAGTCTGCCTGCAGCGGCGGTGGCGAGCGGTTCGTCGTGCTGTGCTTCGCTCTGCGGCTGGCTTTGTTTACATCCGCTGTGTAAGTCTGTGCGTTTTCGCCGGCGCTTCGCAGTAGTTAGATATTCTGTCAACGTTCGAAAATGCAGTAATGGCTCAACTTAGTAGAAAGGACACTCTGAAATTTACCTTTGATCGACGTTTTGCTCGACCTAAATCTTTCGAAATTGAGGATTGGTTAGAGGAAGTTGTTCAAGTTCCGTTTGAAGATACTGTTGGTTTTCACTTGTCAATTGTGAGTAGTGTGATGTACTTGAAGCTGAAAAACCCTGAGTTATGCGAACGAGTTGTCAATAATACCGGTGGTAAGCTTAAGTTTAAACACAGTGATGGAAATATTGGCGAAGTTACTGTCGATCATGTGGGACTTGGTATTCGAACAATTCGAATTTTTGAGCTACCCTTTGAAGTTCCTACAGATGCGATCAATCTTGTTATTGCACCCTTTGGGAAGGTCCTCAGTAATTTTGCAGAAAAATGGTCCGGTGCTCACAAATATCCGGTTTTGAACGGTGTCAGGCAGTTGAAGGTGGACTTATTACGACATATTCCGTCTTACATTAACGTTTGCGGTTATCGAGGTATCGTCATTTATGATGGTCAACCACGAACGTGTGCAGCTTGCAATTCTCCAGGTCATATTCGTTCTGAATGTATTCAAAGACGTGTTGTGCAGCTGCCGACAGGTGAACCGGTGAAGTCCGCGGAGATGACTATTTTGTCCACCACTTACGCTTCGGTGGCTCGCGACCAACCGACCGACCAACTGCCCATGGATACCGAAGTAGACATTCGCCCCCAACCAACCCTTCCTCCAACGGCCGAGCAACTTGTTGACATTTCTGAGCGACAAGAGCAACACCTGAGTGTGAGTGACGTGGTTGATTCCGTAGCGCAGTCCCCGACTCTGTCAACAGAACAAAATTCCACCTCCTCAGAGACGCAGGTCAGGACTGTGACTGCTGAATGTCGTTCCCCACAACCCCACCATGAAATCTCGGATTCCGATGAGCGTTGTCCACCTGCTAAATCCCCGCGGAAGAACAAGAAACGCAGAATCGCCCGCCAGGGTGCGGAAGAGGCGGCGGCGTCGTTGCGGGGAAAGGTGCAGCAAATCATGGACAAAGTCAGTGCAAAATCACCAGAATCCTCCCGCCAACAGGCGCTAACTTCTGCACACCTGCGGGATGAAGATCGTGCAATCACGCTAACTGAGCCCTCTCGCGATGCTACCGGCCAGGTGTCTCCCATGTGCAGTGACGATGTTGATCATTGTTTAAAAGAACAACGACAACATCATCCTCTTGCGTCCAAGAACCCCAGCACTATAGACTGGGCGGCGGAACCAGAGGTCGAACACATGGACGCTGATGCAACTGATATTCCAGTCACTTCCCGATTTCCCGAACAGCCTTCTACGGCAATAGAACCGGCACATGATGATAAGTTACTGGATCCACGGCAGGCAAACAAAGAAGAGGACTCTGACTTCTTTTAAAACGGCGCCGATTCCTTCTTACTCTCGTAAGAGCGTGAATGACTGATCAGCAGGCGTATAAAATTGGTACATTAAATATAAATAAAATCCGCAGTTCCCTCAAACTCGACAACATCGTAGACCTCTTATACGCCGCCGACATTGATATCCTCTTGCTTCAGGAGGTCGCCGACATTGCTTTGGACCACATTCCCGGTTATAATGTGACGGCCAATCCGGGACACGGTTCCGATTTAGGCACCGCTATTCTCACGAAAGAAGGAATTATCGTCCAGAATGTAGAACGACTCATAAGTTGTAGGGGAATTGGCGTGACTATCAATAATGTTAGACTCCTAAATCTGTACGCACCATCCGGCTCAACTAATAGGCGACGCCGAGCGGACTTTTTCAAGGAAGAAATACTTCCGCTTTTTGCAACACAATATGACCACCTAATATTGGCGGGAGATTTTAACTGTGTACTTAACGCCAAAGATCAGACGCCGCATTTCAATAAATCGATTGAATTAGAACAGATCGTCAAGGATTTACGTTTAGTCGATACGTGGGAGCACAAGTTTGGTACAACACCCGGTTTTACTCACGTCACGAATCATTCAGCGAGTAGATTGGACCGCATTTACGTATCGGACACTCTCAGACAGCGAATTTTACAAACTGAGGTCTGGCCAACCAGTTTCTCCGACCATGCGGCTTATATTTGCACGCTGAATTTGGGGAAACAGGAAACCTACCGAGGCAAAGGATTATGGAAACTAAATGTTGCACATTTAGACGATCCTGAATGCAGAGAAGCCTTCACTCGAGCGTGGAATGAAAGTGAAGCCAAATTCAATACGTACGGCTCGGCATTGCAATGGTGGCTCGAATGCGCTAAACCGAAAATTCGTAAATCCATGATACAATATTCCCGGAATAAGAACTGGTGGTTTAAGAGAACGATGGAGTTTTATTATCAATGTCTTCGAGACTTATATACTCTTGATGCCACTGTGATTGACAACTACCCCCGCATTAAAAGACTGCAAGCAAAAATATTACTTTTGAAACGCAAACAGATGGAAGGTTACAAAATTAGAGGTCGGGTTTCGACTATGGCAAAAGGCGAACAGCCATCCATTTATCACCTGATACGTGAAACTAAACGAGCACGGACAAAGATCTTAACTGAACTACAATCCGAAGACGGCACGATTCTAACTCGGCAACACGATATCAGAGACGCCGTTCAAACTTATTACACTGACTTGATGTCCAATAAACCTACCGACGACGAAGCCCTTGCAGAGTTCCGGAGCAGCTTAACGCACAGGCTTAGCCCTGCGGATGTAGCCGAACTCGTCACCGATGTAACGGAAGATGAACTGGAAGATGTGGTGTTCCACAGTCCAAAAAACAAATCTCCCGGATGTGACGGTCTCCCGGTGGAACTTTATCAAGTCTTCTGGCCACAACTGAAGACAAAGCTGACGGTGCTCTGCAACGAACTTCTCAAACCGGACATGCCCATTCCTCCGCCATTCAGTGAAGGACTTGTGGTCTTACTCCCGAAACGGACGAGCAATAACACCGTCGCAACTTTGCGACCCATTACGTTGCTCAACAGCGACTACAAAATTTTTGCTCGCATTCTCGCAACGAGAATGAAAACTGTGATGCATACCGTCATTGGATCACATCAAACGAGTGTTGGAAAGGACAGAGCTATATATCAGACATTATCAGACTATCGAGATGTGATTTCTGTTGCGGACGCTTGCAAAATCCGATGTGCTATCGTAACTTTAGATTTCGCACAGGCTTTCGACAGAGTGAACCATCCTTACCTTTTCCAGATAATGCAGACTCTGGGTTTTCCTCCGCAGTTCATCAGCATCATACAGAAATTGTTACGGAATAGTACATCCAAACTTGTCGTTAACGGTCAGCCAAGTCGCGCCGTCCCGATAAACAGTTCTGTTAGGCAGGGCTGCCCTATGTCGATGGCGCTGTTTGCCATTGCGATCGAACCGCTGCTAGTCACCTTGACGGAACGTTTACAAGGACTCCACATACACGGGCAGAAGATAGTGTGCCGAGCTTACGCTGATGATGTTACCTTCCTAGCTATGAATGTCAATGAGGTCGAGAGGGGTCTCCAGATCATCTCACAATATGAAAAGGCATCTGGTGCGAAACTGCATTGGACGAAATCAGGGATCATGAACGTTGGGCAAGGCATAGGCGCGATCGGTCATGGCCAGCTTAAAGAGATCACTAGGATGACGTGTCTCGGTGTCGATTTTCGGAACACCATCCGCCACACCATTGCCGCCAATTATAAGCAATTGCTCAACAAAATTCGTGCTTGTGCGAAGTTACATAGCGTCAGGAAATTGGACGAGCTTCAAAAGGTTGAATTGGCCAATATTTATATCACTGCCAAAATCAATTATGTGGCCCAAGTTTTGCCCATCCCCACCGATATAGCCAAATGCATGCTGTCCGCGCTTGGACACTTTGTATGTCGTGGCCAGATCTTTAAAGTTCGATATGACACCTTGACACTCCCAACGCGAGATGGCGGACTCAGTCTCATCGATGTACACAAGAAAGCGAAAGCTCTTTATTTCTGCAAAACTTACAAGCTATGGAAACAGTCACCGACCAGTCTGACCGCTCTTGTCCTGAATGAAATCGCACCGACTGATCTTCAACCGCCAATTGATGTGCACCATATACCGACTGCGCTCTACCACTTCAAGAGTTTTCTCTTAGAGTATAGTTATGTCCATACAACAGTCTCTGAAAAGAATTTGACGACAGTTAAGGCAATCTACAACTCCTTTGTGGCAACTAAATCACGGAATGTTATCGAACAAAAATTTCCAAACTACAACTGGGACGCGACGTGGCAAAACATCCACAGCCCCTACTTACCTTCGCAAGTAAAGGCGACGTGGTACGCTGCCGTCAATAGAAAAATCCCGACGCAGTCCAGGCTTCATGCAATTCATTTGCAGGACTCGCCAATGTGTGTCACGTGTAATCTCATAGACAGCGAAGAACACCGTTTCGTCTGTGGTACCACGAAAGATATATGGGGTTACGCCCGACAGAAACTGTCGAGCATCAAGAGGACCTCACCATCTGCGATAACGCCAGCTGACTTTCTCAACCCTGATGCAATCCCATTTCCCAGGACAAAGCGGAATGCTGTCAACTGGATAATAGGTCACACAGTGCACTATATTTTTAGTACTGGCGATAAGAACAAAGACGATTTCGTTCAATACCTGACCCTGCAGCACAGCATGATCGCACGCGAACGTAACTACAAGGCGACCTTTGCCAACTTTTTAAGCAAGACCATTGTGTGATATGCGATTCGACACTCGACCCGTCAGCCTTGCCATGACGGGGAACGTAATATTTAAAGAACGCCCGAAACTATACCACGAGACATGAATGCATGTTTAACCTTCTTTCGAAGTAAGGCGAAACCGACTATTCGCTACATCATTGAGGAGCAGCAGAGGACAATAACAGACGAAAGATGTGAAGACAACACTAGAGAAAAAAACAAACACTTTTCGTTTTCTTATATTTTGCACCAACAAAGGAGAAGATCCCTAAAAAAAAAAAAAAAAAAAAAAAAAAGCGGTCTAAGGCGCCAGATTTAAGCTCTAAAAAAAAAAAAAAAAAAAAAAAAAAAAAAAAAAATGGATAAGGCGTCGGACTTCGGATCTGAAGATTACTGGATCGAATGCTGTCACGCTTCTGTTTTTCCAGTTCTGAAAAAGAAACATAACGTTTTAATGTAGCAATTGAGCAGTACGAAACCGTCTGAATGTTGCTGTTGACCATTTTTTGCTTGGAGATGCTCTTGAGCTTGAAACACACACAACAAGACCGGTGTTAACTAGCGAAATGGTCGGCAGACTGCCGACACAGCGAGTTTTGACTATCACTTGCACATCTAAAACAACGTCGGGAAGTAACTCGTTCGGCTTTTGAGTCACATAAAGTATGTGTGTTAATTTTGACGCCACTAGCTCTGCATGTTGTCATGCAATTTCTTTACCTCTCAGAAATGATTATGACATAAAAGTGAAGTACGTGACGAGTGTGACGTTAGGAAAACATTATGCATCATGGAGAGATTCTGTATGGGACCACCCAACCCAAACGAGTACTGTGCGACGTGCTACCCGGCAGGTATTCACCGAGGTAGCCGGCTAGCTCAGTCGGTAGAGTGTCAGATTCTTAATCCCTGGGTTGTGGGTTCCAGCCAGACGCTGGGCGGATCGGAATTTTGTTCCGCTGCAAGTGTAAATTACCGTTTTTCTGATTAACGAGATTTAATGGAAATAGCAACTTTAAACTTTGCCTACGTCTCTGTCAGTCGCAAGGAAACTGTATTTGAAGGTGAAGGTGATTTTGTAGACATGTGTGAAAGACATGTTCTGAAATGCAAGTGTTGTTGTTTGGAGAGCACATCGGCTACGTGTCAGATGTGTAGCCAAGCAGTAATTTGTCGCCATAGCTGCAAATATTATCCGGTAATATGAAGTGTTGTCAGCTAAAGTCTGATGAAGCAGACGACCGTAAGGACGAAGTACCCAAGAGTACCGATAGGCCGCGCCTCTTTAGCTCAGTGGTAGAGCACTGGTCTAATAAACCAGCGATCGTAAGTTCCATCCTCACAGGAGGAAGATGAATTTTGGAAATCAGTTGCGCGTCGTGGCCGTATAGCAAACAGTATCTGTGTTGACGAACAATTAGCGACAGGCGTTTTTTTAAGAATTACTCTCAGATGCGAATAAGGCGAATGGCGCAGATAAAGCATTTGCCAAAGCGGTACAGCATAAGGTGGGACGAGGCAGTCTGAATTACATTTTATAGATGTATTTCCCACATATCTCAGAGCCTCTCGCGATATTCGTCGTCGTCGTCGTCGTCGTCGTCGTCGTCGTCGTCGCCGCCGCCGCTTCTGCAGAAGTAGCAAATGGCAATCGTAGCAAATGCGGCGAGGGACGCCCTGCCTTCGATTCCGAATGCACAAAGTGTGTGGTCTTGTTTCTCAGTCTATATTTGGTCGGTCTCGTCAGAGGTTGAATGTAACGAATGGGTGGGAAAGAGCAAGGGGCAGCGGCTGTGTAGAACGAAAACACAAATCCTAAGGGGTGTGAGCGTTTCGAGATGAGTCGTATGCATGTAAATGTTGGTCGTCAGTGACCGTGTGGCCTAATGGATAAGGCGTCGGACTTCGGATCTGAAGCTTACTGGTTCGAATGCTGTCACGCTTGTGTTTTTCCAGTTCTGAAAAAGAAACATAACGTTTTAATGTAGCAATTGAGCAGTACGAAACCGTCTGAATGTTGCTGTTGACCATTTTTTGCTTGGAGATGCTCTTGAGCTTGAAACACACACAACAAGACCGGTGTTAACTAGCGAAATGGTCGGCAGAGTGCCGACACAGCGAGTTTTGACTATCACTTGCACATCTAAAACAACGTCGGGAAGTAACTCGTTCGGCTTTTGAGTCACATAAAGTATGTGTGTTAATTTTGACGCCACTAGCTCTGCATGTTGTCATGCAATTTCTTTACCTCTCAGAAATGATTATGACATAAAAGTGAAGTACGTGACGAGTGTGACGTTAGGAAAACATTAGGCATCATGGAGAGATTCTGTATGGGACCACCCAACCCAAACGAGTACTGTGTGACGTGCTACCCGGCAGGTATTCACCGAGGTAGCCGGCTAGCTCAGTCGGTAGAGTGTCAGATTCTTAATCCCTGGGTCGTGGGTTCCAGCCAGACGCTGGGCGGATCGGAATTTTGTTCCGCTGCAAGTGTATATTACCGTTTTTCTGATTAACGAGATTTAATGGAAATAGCAACTTTAAACTTTGCCTACGTCTCTGTCAGTCGCAAGGAAACTGTATTTGAAGGTGAAGGTGATTTTGTAGACATGTGTGAAAGACATGTTCTGAAATGCAAGTGTTGTTGTTTGGAGAGCACATCGGCTACGTGTCAGATGTGTAGCCAAGCAGTAATTTGTCGCCATAGCTGCAAATATTAGCTGGTAATATGAAGTGTTGTCAGCTAAAGTCTGATGATGCAGACGACCGTAAGGACGAAGTACCCAAGAGTACCGCTAGGCCGCGCCTCTTTAGCTCAGTGGTAGAGCACTGGTCTAATAAACCAGCGGTCGTAAGTTCCATCCTCACAGGAGAAAGATGAATTTTGGAAATCAGTTGCGCGTCGTGGCCGTATAGCAAACAGTATCTGTGATGACGAACAATTAGCGACAGGCGTTTTTTTAAGAATTACTCTCAGATGCGAATAAGGCGAATGACGCAGATAAAGCATTTGCCAAAGCGGTACAGCATAAGGTGGGACGAGGCAGTCTGAATTACATTTTATAGATGTATTTCCCACATATCTCAGAGCCTCTCGCGATATTCGTCGTCGTCGTCGTCGTCGTCGTCGTCGTCGTCGCCGCCGCCGCTTCTGCAGAAGTAGCAAATGGCAATCGTAGCAAATGCGGCGAGGGACGCCCTGCCTTCGATTCCGAATGCACAAAGTGTGTGGTCTTGTTTCTCAGTCTATATTTGGTCGGTCTCGTCAGAGGTTGAATGTAACGAATGGGTGGGAAAGAGCAAGGGGCAGCGGCTGTGTAGAACGAAAACACAAATCCTCAGGGGTGTGAGCGTTTCGAGATGAGTCGTATGCATGTAAATGTTGGTCGTCAGTGACCGTGTGGCCTAATGGATAAGGCGTCGGACTTCGGATCTGAAGATTACAGGTTCGAATGCTGTCACGCTTGTGTTTTTCCAGTTCTGAAAAAGAAACATAACGTTTTAATGTAGCAATTGAGCAGTACGAAACCGTCTGAATGTTGCTGTTGACCATTTTTTGCTTGGAGATGCTCTTGAGCTTGAAACACACACAACAAGACCGGTGTTAACTAGCGAAATGGTCGGCAGAGTGCCGACACAGCGAGTTTTGACTATCACTTGCACATCTAAAACAACGTCGGGAAGTAACTCGTTCGGCTTTTGAGTCACATAAAGTATGTGTGTTAATTTTGACGCCACTAGCTCTGCATGTTGTCATGCAATTTCTTTACCTCTCAGAAATGATTATGACATAAAAGTGAAGTACGTGACGAGTGTGACGTTAGGAAAACATTAGGCATCATGGAGAGATTCTGTATGGGACCACCCAACCCAAACGAGTACTGTGTGACGTGCTACCCGGCAGGTATTCACCGAGGTAGCCGGCTAGCTCAGTCGGTAGAGTGTCAGATTCTTAATCCCTGGGTTGTGGGTTCCAGTCAGACGCTGGGCGGATAGGAATTTTGTTCCGCTGCAAGTGTAAATTACCGTTTTTCTGATTAACGAGATTTAATGGAAATAGCAACTTTAAACTTTGCCTACGTCTCTGTCAGTCGCAAGGAAACTGTATTTGAAGGTGAAGGTGATTTTGTAGACATGTGTGAAAGACATGTTCTGAAATGCAAGTGTTGTTGTTTGGAGAGCACATCGGCTACGTGTCAGATGTGTAGCCAAGCAGTAATTTGTCGCCATAGCTGCAAATATTAGCCGGTAATATGAAGTGTTGTCAGCTAAAGTCTGATGATGCAGACGACCGTAAGGACGAAGTACCCAAGAGTACCGCTAGGCCGCGCCTCTTTAGCTCAGTGGTAGAGCACTGGTCTAATAAACCAGCGGTCGTAAGTTCCATCCTCACAGGAGAAAGATGAATTTTGGAAATCAGTTGCGCGTCGTGGCCGTATAGCAAACAGTATCTGTGATGACGAACAATTAGAGACAGGCGTTTTTTTAAGAATTACTTTCAGATGCGATTAAGGCGAATGGCCCAGATAAAGCATTTGCCAAAGCGTTACAGCATAAGGTGGGACGAGGCAGTCTGAATTACATTTTATAGATGTATTTCCCACATATCTCAGAGCCTCTCGCGATATTCGTCGTCGTCGCCGCCGCCGCTTCTGCAGAAGTAGCAAATGGCAATCGTAGCAAATGCGGCGAGGGACGCCCTGCCTTCGATTCCGAATGCACAAAGTGTGTGGTCTTGTTTCTCAGTCTATATTTGGTCGGTCTCGTCAGAGGTTGAATGTAACGAATGGGTGGGAAAGAGCAAGGGGCAGCGGCTGTGTAGAACGAAAACACAAATCCTCAGGGGTGTGAGCGTTTCGAGATGAGTCGTATGCATGTAAATGTTGGTCGTCAGTGACCGTGTGGCCTAATAGATAAGGCGTCGGACTTCGGATCTGAAGATTACTGGATCGAATGCTGTCACGCTTGTGTTTTTCCAGTTCTGAAAAAGAAACATAACGTTTTAATGTAGCAATTGAGCAGTACGAAACCGTCTGAATGTTGCTGTTGACCATTTTTTGCTTGGAGATGCTCTTCAGCTTGAAACACACACAACAAGACCGGTGTTAACTAGCGAAATGGTCGGCAGAGTGCCGACACAGCGAGTTTTGACTATCACTTGCACATCTAAAACAACGTCGGGAAGTAACTCGTTCGGCTTTTGAGTCACATAAAGTATGTGTGTTAATTTTGACGCCACTAGCTCTGCATGTTGTCATGCAATTTCTTTACCTCTCAGAAATGATTATGACATAAAAGTGAAGTACGTGACGAGTGTGACGTTAGGAAAACATTAGGCATCATGGAGAGATTCTGTATGGGACCACCCAACCCAAACGAGTACTTTGTGACGTGCTACCCGGCAGGTATTCACCGAGGTAGCCGGCTAGCTCAGTCGGTAGAGTGTCAGACTCTTAATCCCTGCGTCGTGGGTTCCAGCCAGACGCTGGGCGGAACGGAATTTTGTTCCGCTGCAAGTGTAAATTACCGTTTTTCTGATTAACGAGATTTAATGGAAATAGCAACTTTAAACTTTGCCTACGTCTCTGTCAGTCGCAAGGAAACTGTATTTGAAGGTGAAGGTGATTTTGTAGACATGTGTGAAAGACATGTTCTGAAATGAAAGTGTTGTTGTTTGGAGAGCACATCGGTTACGTGTCAGATGTGTAGCCAAGCAGTAATTTGTCGCCATAGCTGCAAATATTAGCCGGTAATATGAAGTGTTGTCAGCTAAAGTCTGATGATGCAGACGACCGTAAGGACGAAGTACCCAAGAGTACCGATAGGCCGCGCCTATTTAGCTCAGTGGTAGAGCACTGGTCTAATAAACCAGCGGTCGTAAGTTCCATCCTCACAGGAGGAAGATGAATTTTGGAAATCAGTTGCGCGTCGTGGCCGTATAGCAAACAGTATCTGTGATGACGAACAATTAGAGACAGGCGTTTTTTTAAGAATTACTTTCAGATGCGATTAAGGCGAATGGCCCAGATAAAGCATTTGCCAAAGCGTTACAGCATAAGGTGGGACGAGGCAGTCTGAATTACATTTTATAGATGTATTTCCCACATATCTCAGAGCCTCTCGCGATATTCGTCGTCGTCGCCGCCGCCGCTTCTGCAGAAGTAGCAAATGGCAATCGTAGCAAATGCGGCGAGGGACGCCCTGCCTTCGATTCCGAATGCACAAAGTGTGTGGTCTTGTTTCTCAGTCTATATTTGGTCGGTCTCGTCAGAGGTTGAATGTAACGAATGGGTGGGAAAGAGCAAGGGGCAGCGGCTGTGTAGAACGAAAACACAAATCCTCAGGGGTGTGAGCGTTTCGAGATGAGTCGTATGCATGTAAATGTTGGTCGTCAGTGACCGTGTGGCCTAATAGATAAGGCGTCGGACTTCGGATCTGAAGATTACTGGATCGAATGCTGTCACGCTTGTGTTTTTCCAGTTCTGAAAAAGAAACATAACGTTTTAATGTAGCAATTGAGCAGTACGAAACCGTCTGAATGTTGCTGTTGACCATTTTTTGCTTGGAGATGCTCTTCAGCTTGAAACACACACAACAAGACCGGTGTTAACTAGCGAAATGGTCGGCAGAGTGCCGACACAGCGAGTTTTGACTATCACTTGCACATCTAAAACAACGTCGGGAAGTAACTCGTTCGGCTTTTGAGTCACATAAAGTATGTGTGTTAATTTTGACGCCACTAGCTCTGCATGTTGTCATGCAATTTCTTTACCTCTCAGAAATGATTATGACATAAAAGTGAAGTACGTGACGAGTGTGACGTTAGGAAAACATTAGGCATCATGGAGAGATTCTGTATGGGACCACCCAACCCAAACGAGTACTTTGTGACGTGCTACCCGGCAGGTATTCACCGAGGTAGCCGGCTAGCTCAGTCGGTAGAGTGTCAGACTCTTAATCCCTGCGTCGTGGGTTCCAGCCAGACGCTGGGCGGAACGGAATTTTGTTCCGCTGCAAGTGTAAATTACCGTTTTTCTGATTAACGAGATTTAATGGAAATAACAACTTTAAACTTTGCCTACGTCTCTGTCAGTCGCAAGGAAACTGTATTTGAAGGTGAAGGTGATTTTGTAGACATGTGTGAAAGACATGTTCTGAAATGAAAGTGTTGTTGTTTGGAGAGCACATCGGTTACGTGTCAGATGTGTAGCCAAGCAGTAATTTGTCGCCATAGCTGCAAATATTAGCCGGTAATATGAAGTGTTGTCAGCTAAAGTCTGATGATGCAGACGACCGTAAGGACGAAGTACCCAAGAGTACCGATAGGCCGCGCCTATTTAGCTCAGTGGTAGAGCACTGGTCTAATAAACCAGCGGTCGTAAGTTCCATCCTCACAGGAGGAAGATGAATTTTGGAAATCAGTTGCGCGTCGTGGCCGTATAGCAAACAGTATCTGTGATGACGAACAATTAGCGACAGGCGTTTTTTTAAGAATTACTCTCAGATGCGAATAAGGCGAATGGCGCAGATAAAGCATTTGCCAAAGCGGTACAGCATAAGGTGGGACGAGGCAGTCTGAATTACATTTTATAGATGTATTTCCCACATATCTCAGAGCCTCTCGCGATATTCGTCGTCGTCGTCGTCGTCGTCGTCGTCGCCGCCGCCGCTTCTGCAGAAGTAGCAAATGGCAATCGTAGCAAATGCGGCGAGGGACGCCCTGCCTTCGATTCCGAATGCACAAAGTGTGTGGTCTTGTTTCTCAGTCTATATTTGGTCGGTCTCGTCAGAGGTTGAATGTAACGAATGGGTGGGAAAGAGCAAGGGGCAGCGGCTGTGTAGAACGAAAACACAAATCCTCAGGGGTGTGAGCGTTTCGAGATGAGTCGTATGCATGTAAATGTTGGTCGTCAGTGACCGTGTGGCCTAATGGATAAGGCGTCGGACTTCGGATCTGAAGATTACTGGATCGAATGCTGTCACGCTTCTGTTTTTCCAGTTCTGAAAAAGAAACATAACGTTTTAATGTAGCAATTGAGCAGTACGAAACCGTCTGAATGTTGCTGTTGACCATTTTTTGCTTGGAGATGCTCTTGAGCTTGAAACACACACAACAAGACCGGTGTTAACTAGCGAAATGGTCGGCAGACTGCCGACACAGCGAGTTTTGACTATCACTTGCACATCTAAAACAACGTCGGGAAGTAACTCGTTCGGCTTTTGAGTCACATAAAGTATGTGTGTTAATTTTGACGCCACTAGCTCTGCATGTTGTCATGCAATTTCTTTACCTCTCAGAAATGATTATGACATAAAAGTGAAGTACGTGACGAGTGTGACGTTAGGAAAACATTATGCATCATGGAGAGATTCTGTATGGGACCACCCAACCCAAACGAGTACTGTGCGACGTGCTACCCGGCAGGTATTCACCGAGGTAGCCGGCTAGCTCAGTCGGTAGAGTGTCAGATTCTTAATCCCTGGGTTGTGGGTTCCAGCCAGACGCTGGGCGGATCGGAATTTTGTTCCGCTGCAAGTGTAAATTACCGTTTTTCTGATTAACGAGATTTAATGGAAATAGCAACTTTAAACTTTGCCTACGTCTCTGTCAGTCGCAAGGAAACTGTATTTGAAGGTGAAGGTGATTTTGTAGACATGTGTGAAAGACATGTTCTGAAATGCAAGTGTTGTTGTTTGGAGAGCACATCGGCTACGTGTCAGATGTGTAGCCAAGCAGTAATTTGTCGCCATAGCTGCAAATATTATCCGGTAATATGAAGTGTTGTCAGCTAAAGTCTGATGATGCAGACGACCGTAAGGACGAAGTACCCAAGAGTACCGATAGGCCGCGCCTCTTTAGCTCAGTGGTAGAGCACTGGTCTAATAAACCAGCGATCGTAAGTTCCATCCTCACAGGAGGAAGATGAATTTTGGAAATCAGTTGCGCGTCGTGGCCGTATAGCAAACAGTATCTGTGATGACGAACAATTAGCGACAGGCGTTTTTTTAAGAATTACTCTCAGATGCGAATAAGGCGAATGGCGCAGATAAAGCATTTGCCAAAGCGGTACAGCATAAGGTGGGACGAGGCAGTCTGAATTACATTTTATAGATGTATTTCCCACATATCTCAGAGCCTCTCGCGATATTCGTCGTCGTCGTCGTCGTCGTCGTCGTCGCCGCCGCCGCTTCTGCAGAAGTAGCAAATGGCAATCGTAGCAAATGCGGCGAGGGACGCCCTGCCTTCGATTCCGAATGCACAAAGTGTGTGGTCTTGTTTCTCAGTCTATATTTGGTCGGTCTCGTCAGAGGTTGAATGTAACGAATGGGTGGGAAAGAGCAAGGGGCAGCGGCTGTGTAGAACGAAAACACAAATCCTCAGGGGTGTGAGCGTTTCGAGATGAGTCGTATGCATGTAAATGTTGGTCGTCAGTGACCGTGTGGCCTAATGGATAAGGCGTCGGACTTCGGATCTGAAGATTACTGGTTCGAGTGCTGTCACAATTGTGTTTTTCCAGTTCTGAAAAAGAAACATAACGTTTTAATGTAGCAATTGAGCAGTACGAAACCGTCTGAATGTTGCTGTTGACCATTTTTTGCTTGGAGATGCTCTTGAGCTTGAAACACACACAACAAGACCGGTGTTAACTAGCGAAATGGTCGGCAGAGTGCCGACACAGCGAGTTTTGACTATCACTTGCACATCTAAAACAACGTCGGGAAGTGACTCGTTCGGCTTTTGAGTCACATAAAGTATGTGTGTTAATTTTGACGCCACTAGCTCTGCATGTTGTCATGCAATTTCTTTACCTCTCAGAAATGATTATGACATAAAAGTGAAGTACGTGACGAGTGTGACGTTAGGAAAACATTAGGCATCATGGAGAGATTCTGTATGGGACCACCCAACCCAAACGAGTACTGTGTGACGTGCTACCCGGCAGGTATTCACCGAGGTAGCCGGCTAGCTCAGTCGGTAGAGTGTCAGACTCTTAATCCCTGGGTCGTGGGTTCCAGCCAGACGCTGGGCGGAACGGAATTTTGTTCCGCTGCAAGTGTAAATTACCGTTTTTCTGATTAACGAGATTTAATGGAAATAGCAACTTTAAACTTTGCCTACGTCTCTGTCAGTCGCAAGGAAACTGTATTTGAAGGTGAAGGTGATTTTGTAGACATGTGTGAAAGACATGTTCTGAAATGCAAGTGTTGTTGTTTGGAGAGCACATCGGTTACGTGTCAGATGTGTAGCCAAGCAGTAATTTGTCGCCATAGCTGCAAATATTAGCCGGTAATATGAAGTGTTGTCAGCTAAAGTCTGATGATGCAGACGACCGTAAGGACGAAGTACCCAAGAGTACCGCTAGGCCACGCCTCTTTAGCTCAGTGGTAGAGCACTGGTCTAATAAACCAGCGGTCGTAAGTTCCATCCTCACAGGAGAAAGATGAATTTTGGAAATCAGTTGCGCGTCGTGGCCGTATAGCAAACAGTATCTGTGATGACGAACAATTAGCGACAGGCGTTTTTTTAAGAATTACTCTCAGATGCGATTAAGGCGAATGGCGCAGATAAAGCATTTGCCAAAGCGGTACAGCATAAGGTGGGACGAGGCAGTCTGAATTACATTTTATAGATGTAATTCCCACATATCTCAGAGCCTCTCGCGATTTTCGTCGTCGTCGTCGTCGCCGCCGCCGCTTCTGCAGAAGTAGCAAATGGCAATCGTAGCAAATGCGGCGAGGGACGCCCTGCCTTCGATTCCGAATGCACAAAGTGTGTGGTCTTGTTTCTCAGTCTATATTTGGTCGGTCTCGTCAGAGGTTGAATGTAACGAATGGGTGGGAAAGAGCAAGGGGCAGCGGCTGTGTAGAACGAAAACACAAATCCCCAGGGGTGTGAGCGTTTCGAGATGAGTCGTATGCATGTAAATGTTGGTCGTCAGTGACCGTGTGGCCTAATGGATAAGGCGTCGGACTTCGGATCTGAAGATTACAGGTTCGAATGCTGTCACGCTTGTGTTTTTACAGTTCTGAAAAAGAAACATAACTTTTTAATGTAGCAATTGAGCAGTACGAAACCGTCTGAATGTTGCTGTTGACCACTTTTTGCTTGGAGATGCTCATGAGCTTGAAACGCACACAACAAGACCGGTGTTAACTAGCGAAATGGTCGGCAGAGTGCCGACACAGCGAGTTTTGACTATCACTTGCACATCTAAAACAACGTCGGGAAGTAACTCGTTCGGCTTTTGAGTCACATTAAGTATGTTTGTTAATTTTGACGCCACTAGCTCTGCATGTTGTCATGCAATTTCTTTACCTCTCAGAAAAGATTATGACATAAAAGTGAAGTACGTGACGAGTGTGACGTTAGGAAAACATTAGGCATCATGGAGAGATTCTGTATGGGACCACCCAACCCAAACGAGTACTGTGTGACGTGCTACCCGGCAGGTATTCACCGAGGTAGCCGGCTAGCTCAGTCGGTAGAGTGTCAGACTCTTAATGCCAGGGTCGTGGGTTCGAGCCGGACGCTGGGCGGAACGGAATTTTGTTCCGCTGCAAGTGTAAATTACCGTTAACGAGATTTAATGGAAATAGCAACTTTAAACTTTGCCTACGTCTCTGTCAGTCGCAAGGAAACTGTATTTGAAGGTGAAGGTGATTTTGTAGACATGTGTGAAAGACATGTTCTGAAATGCAAGTGTTGTTGTTAGGAGAGCACATCGGTTACGTGTCAGATGTGTAGCAAAGCAATAGTTTGTCGCCATAGCTGCAAATATTAGCTGGTAATATGAAGTGTTGTCAGCTAAAGTCTGATGATGTAGACGACCGTAAGGACGAAGTACCCAAGAGTACCGCTAGGCCGCGCCTCTTTATCTCAGTGGTAGAGCACTGGTCTAATAAACCAGGGGTCGTAAGTTCCATCCTCACAGGAGAAAGATGAATTTTGGAAATCAGTTGTGCGTCGTGGCCGTATAGCAAACAGTATCTGTGATGACGAACAATTAGCGACAGGCGTTTTTTTAAGAATTACTCTCAGATGCGATTAAGGCGAATGGCGCAGATAAAGCATTTGCCAAAGCGGTACAGCATAAGGTGGGACGAGGCAGTCTGAATTACATTTTATAGATGTATTTCCCACATATCTCAGAGCCTCTCGCGATAGTCGTCGTCGTCGTCGTCGTCGTCGTCGTCGCCGCCGCCGCTTCTGCAGAAGTAGCAAATGGCAATCGTAGCAAATGCGGCGAGGGACGCCCTGCCTTCGATTCCGAATGCACAAAGTGTGTGGTCTTGTTTCTCAGTCTATATTTGGTCGGTCTCGTCAGAGGTTGAATGTAACGAATGGGTGGGAAAGAGCAAGGGGCAGCGGCTGTGTAGAACGAAAACACAAATCCTCAGGGGTGTGAGCGTTTCGAGATGAGTCGTATGCATGTAAATGTTGGTCGTCAGTGACCGTGTGGCCTAATGGATAAGGCGTCGTACTTCGGATCTGAAGATTACAGGTTCGAATGCTGTCACGCTTGTGTTTTTCCAGTTCTGAAAAAGAAACATAACTTTTTAATGTAGCAATTGAGCAGTACGAAACCGTCTGAATGTTGCTGTTGACCATTTTTTGCTTGGAGATGCTCTTGAGCTTGAAACACACACAACAAGACCGGTGTTAACTAGCGAAATGGTCGGCAGAGTGCCGACACAGCGAGTTTTGACTATCACTTGCACATCTAAAACAACGTCGGGAAGTAACTCGTTCGGCTTTTGAGTCACATAAAGTATGTGTGTTAATTTTGACGCCACTAGCTCTGCATGTTGTCATGCAATTTCTTTACCCTCCGCCACACACCGTCAGGTGGCTTGCGGAGTACGGATGTAGATGTAGATGTTGATGTCCCTCTCAGAAATGATTATGACATAAAAGTGAAGTACGTGACGAATGTGACGTTAGGAAAACATTAGGCATCATGGAGAGATTCTGTATGGGACCACCCAACCCAAACGAGTACTGTGTGACGTGCTACCCGGCAGGTATTCACCGAGGTAGCCGGCTAGCTCAGTCGGTAGAGTGTCAGACTCTTAATCCCTGGGTCGTGGGTTCCAGCCAGACGCTGGGCGGAACGGAATTTTGTTCCGCTGCAAGTGTAAATTACCGTTTTTCTGATTAACGAGATTTAATGGAAATAGCAACTTTAAACTTTGCCTACGTCTCTGTCAGTCGCAAGGAAACTGTATTTGAAGGTGAAGGTGATTTTGTAGACATGTGTGAAAGACATGTTCTGAAATGCAAGTGTTGTTGTTTGGAGAGCACATCGGTTACGTGTCAGATGTGTAGCTAAGCAGTAATTTGTCGCCATAGCTGCAAATATTAGCCGGTAATATGAAGTGTTGTCAGCTAAAGTCTGATGATGCAGACGACCGTAAGGACGAAGTACCCAAGAGTACCGCTAGGCCGCGCCTCTTTAGCTCAGTGGTAGAGCACTGGTCTAATAAACCAGCGGTCGTAAGTTCCATCCTCACAGGAGAAAGATGAATTTTGGAAATCAGTTGCGCGTCGTGGCCGTATACAAACAGTATCTGTGATGACGAACAATTAGCGACAGGCGTTTTTTTAAGAATTACTCTCAGATGCGATTAAGGCGAATGGCGCAGATAAAGCATTTCCAAAGCGGTACAGCATAAGGTGGGACGAGGCAGTCTGAATTACATTTTATAGATGTATTTCCCACATATCTCAGAGCCTCTCGCGATATTCGTCGTCGTCGTCGTCGTCGTCGTCGTCGCCGCCGCCGCTTCTGCAGAAGTAGCAAATGGCAATCGTAGCAAATGCGGCGAGGGACGCCCTGCCTTCGATTCCGAATGCACAAAGTGTGTGGTCTTGTTTCTCAGTCTATATTTGGTCGGTCTCGTCAGAGGTTGAATGTAACGAATGGGTGGGAAAGAGCAAGGGGCAGCGGCTGTGTAGAACGAAAACACAAATCCTCAGGGGTGTGAGCGTTTCGAGATGAGTCGTATGCATGTAAATGTTGGTCGTCAGTGACCGTGTGGCCTAATGGATAAGGCGTCGTACTTCGGATCTGAAGATTACAGGTTCGAATGCTGTCACGCTTGTGTTTTTCCAGTTCTGAAAAAGAAACATAACTTTTTAATGTAGCAATTGAGCAGTACGAAACCGTCTGAATGTTGCTGTTGACCATTTTTTGCTTGGAGATGCTCTTCAGCTTGAAACACACACAACAAGACCGGTGTTAACTAGCGAAATGGTCGGCAGAGTGCCGACACAGCGAGTTTTGACTATCACTTGCACATCTAAAACAACGTCGGGAAGTAACTCGTTCGGCTTTTGAGTCACATAAAGTATGTGTGTTAATTTTGACGCCACTAGCTCTGCAAGGTGTCATGCAATTTCTTTACCTCTCAGAAATGATTATGACATAAAAGTGAAGTACGTGACGAGTGTGACGTTAGGAAAACATTAGGCATCATGGAGAGATTCTGTATGGGACCACCCAACCCAAACGAGTACTGTGTGACGTGCTACCCGGCAGATATTCACCGAGGTAGCCGGCTAGCTCAGTCGGTAGAGTGTCAGACTCTTAATGCCAGGGTCGTGGGTTCGAGCCGGACGCTGGGCGCAACGGAATTTTGTTCCGCTGCAAGTGTAAATTACCGTTAACGAGATTTAATGGAAATAGCAACTTTAAACTTTGCCTACGTCTCTGTCAGTCGCAAGGAAACTGTATTTGAAGGTGAAGGTGATTTTGTAGACATGTGTGAAAGACATGTTCTGAAATGCAAGTGTTGTTGTTTGGAGAGCACATCGGTTACGTGTCAGATGTGTAGCCAAGCAGTAATTTGTCGCCATAGCTGCAAATATTAGCCGGTAATATGAAGTGTTGTCAGCTAAAGTCTGATGATGCAGACGACCGTAAGGACGAAGTACCCAAGAGTACCGCTAGGCCGCGCCTCTTTAGCTCAGTGGTAGAGCACTGGTCTAATAAACCAGCGGTCGTAAGTTCCATCCTCACAGGAGAAAGATGAATTTTGGAAATCAGTTGCGCGTCGTGGCCGTATACAAACAGTATCTGTGATGACGAACAATTAGCGACAGGCGTTTTTTTAAGAATTACTCTCAGATGCGATTAAGGCGAATGGCGCAGATAAAGCATTTGCCAAAGCGGTACAGCATAAGGTGGGACGAGGCAGTCTGAATTACATTTTATAGATGTATTTCCCACATATCTCAGAGCCTCTCGCGATATTCGTCGTCGTCGTCGTCGTCGTCGTCGTCGCCGCCGCCGCTTCTGCAGAAGTAGCAAATGGCAATCGTAGCAAATGCGGCGAGGGACGCCCTGCCTTCGATTCCGAATGCACAAAGTGTGTGGTCTTGTTTCTCAGTCTATATTTGGTCGGTCTCGTCAGAGGTTGAATGTAACGAATGGGTGGGAAAGAGCAAGGGGCAGCGGCTGTGTAGAACGAAAACACAAATCCTCAGGGGTGTGAGCGTTTCGAGATGAGTCGTATGCATGTAAATGTTGGTCGTCAGTGACCGTGTGGCCTAATGGATAAGGCGTCGGACTTCGGATCTGAAGATTACAGGTTCGAATGCTGTCACGCTTCTGTTTTTCCAGTTCTGAAAAAGAAACATAACGTTTTAATGTAGCAATTGAGCAGTACGAAACCGTCTGAATGTTGCTGTTGACCATTTTTTGCTTGGAGATGCTCTTGAGCTTGAAACACACACAACAAGACCGGTGTTAACTAGCGAAATGGTCGGCAGAGTGCCGACACAGCGAGTTTTGACTATCACTTGCACATCTAAAACAACGTCGGGAAGTAACTCGTTCGGCTTTTGAGTCACATAAAGTATGTGTGTTAATTTTGACGCCACTAGCTCTGCATGTTGTCATGCAATTTCTTTACCTCTCAGAAATGATTATGACATAAAAGTGAAGTACGTGACGAGTGTGACGTTAGGAAAACATTAGGCATCATGGAGAGATTCTGTATGGGACCACCCAACCCAAACGAGTACTGTGTGACGTGCTACCCGGCAGGTATTCACCGAGGTAGCCGGCTAGCTCAGTCGGTAGAGTGTCAGACTCTTAATCCCAGGGTCGTGGGTTCGAGCCAGACGCTGGGCGGAACGGAATTTCGTTCCGCTGCAAGTGTAAATTACCGTTTTTCTGATTAACGAGATTTAATGGAAATAGCAACTTTAAACTTTGCCTACGTCTCTGTCAGTCGCAAGGAAACTGTATTTGAAGGTGAAGGTGATTTTGTAGACATGTGTGAAAGACATGTTCTGAAATGCAAGTGTTGTTGTTTGGAGAGCACATCGGCTACGTATCAGATGTGTAGCCAAGCAGTAATTTGTCGCCATAGCTGCAAATATTAGCCGGTAATATGAAGTGTTGTCAGCTAAAGTCTGATGATGCAGACGACCGTAAGGACGAAGTACCCAAGAGTACCGCTAGGCCGCGCCTCTTTAGCTCAGTGGTAGAGCACTGGTCTAATAAACCAGCGGTCGTAAGTTCCATCCTCACAGGAGAAAGATGAATTTTGGAAATCAGTTGCGCGTCGTGGCCGTATAGCAAACAGTATCTGTGATGACGAACAATTAGCGACAGGCGTTTTTTTTAAGAATTACTCTCAGATGCGATTAAGGCGAATGGCGCAGATAAATCATTTGCCAAAGCGGTACAGCATAAGGTGGGACGAGGCAGTCTGAATTACATTTTATAGATGTATTTCCCACATATCTCAGAGCCTCTCGCGATATTCGTCGTCGTCGTCGTCGTCGTCGCCGCCGCCGCTTCTGCAGAAGTAGCAAATGGCAATCGTAGCAAATGCGGCGAGGGACGCCCTGCCTTCGATTCCGAATGCACAAAGTGTGTGGTCTTGTTTCTCAGTCTATATTTGGTCGGTCTCGTCAGAGGTTGAATGTAACGAATGGGTGGGAAAGAGCAAGGGGCAGCGGCTGTGTAGAACGAAAACACAAATCCTCAGGGGTGTGAGCGTTTCGAGATGAGTCGTATGCATGTAAATGTTGGTCGTCAGTGACCGTGTGGCCTAATGGATAAGGCGTCGGACATCGGATCTGAAGATTACAGGTTCGAATGCTGTCACGCTTATGTTTTTCCAGTTCTGAAAAAGAAACATAACGTTTTAATGTAGCAATTGAGCAGTACGAAACCGTCTGAATGTTGCTGTTGACCATTTTTTGCTTGGAGATGCTCTTGAGCTTCAAACACACACAACAAGACCGGTGTTAACTAGCGAAATGGTCGGCAGAGTGCCGACACAGCGAGTTTTGACTATCACTTGCACATCTAAAACAACGTCGGGAAGTGACTCGTTCGGCTTTTGATTCACATAAAGTATGTGTGTTAATTTTGACGCCACTAGCTCTGCATGTTGTCATGCAATTTCTTTACCTCTCAGAAATGATTATGACATAAAAGTGAAGTACGTGACGAGTGTGACGTTAGGAAAACATTAGGCATCATGGAGAGATTCTGTATGGGACCACCCAACCCAAACGAGTACTGTGTGACGTGCTACCCGGCAGGTATTCACCGAGGTAGCCGGCTAGCTCAGTCGGTAGAGTGTCAGACTCTTCATCCCAGGGTCGTGGGTTCGAGCCAGACGCTGGCGGAACGGAATTTTGTTCCGCTGCAAGTGTAAATTACCGTTTTTCTGATTAACGAGATTTAATGGAAATAGCAACTTTAAACTTTGCCTACGTCTCTGTCAGTCGCAAGGAAACTGTATTTGAAGGTGAAGGTGATTTTGTAGACATGTGTGAAAGACATGTTCTGAAATGCAAGTGTTGTTGTTTGGAGAGCACATCGGTTACGTGTCAGATGTGTAGCCAAGCAGTAATTTGTTGCCATAGCTGCAAATATTAGCCGGTAATATGAAGTGTTGTCAGCTAAAGTCTGATGATGCAGACGACCGTAAGGACGAAGTACCCAAGAGTACCGCTAGGCCGCGCCTCTTTAGCTCAGTGGTAGAGCATTGGTCTAATAAACCAGCGGTCGTAAGTTCCATCCTCACAGGAAAAAGATGAATTTTGGAAATCAGTTGCGCGTCGTGACCGTATAGCAAACAGTATCTGTGATGACGAACAATTAGCGACAGGCGTTTTTTTAAGAATTACTCTCAGATGCGAATATGGCGAATGGCGCAGATAAAGCATTTGCCAAAGCGGTACAGCATAAGGTGGGACGAGGCAGTCTGAATTACATTTTATAGATGTATTTCCCACATATCTCAGAGCCTCTCGCGATATTCGTCGTCGTCGTCGTCGTCGTCGTCGTCGTCGTCGTCGTCGCCGCCGCTTCTGCAGAAGTAGCAAATGGCAATCGTGGCAAATGCGGCGAGGGACGCCCTGCCTTCGATTCCGAATGCACAAAGTGTGTGGTCTTGTTTCTCAGTCTATATTTGGTCGGTCTCGTCAGAGGTTGAATGTAACGAATGGGTGGGAAAGAGCAAGGGGCAGCGGCTGTGTAGAACGAAAACACAAATCCTCAGGGGTGTGAGCGTTTCGAGATGAGTCGTATGCATGTAAATGTTGGTCGTCAGTGACCGTGTGGCCTAATGGATAAGGCGTCGGACTTCGGATCTGAAGATTACAGGTTCGAATGCTGTCACGCTTGTGTTTTTCCAGTTCTGAAAAAGAAACATAACGTTTTAATGTAGCAATTGAGCAGTACGAAACCGTCTGAATGTTGCTGTTGACCATTTTTTGCTTGGAGATGCTCTTGAGCTTGAAACACACACAACAAGACCGGTGTTAACTAGCGAAATGGTCGGCAGAGTGCCGACACAGCGAGTTTTGACTATCACTTGCACATCTAAAACAACGTCGGGAAGTAACTCGTTCGGCTTTTGAGTCACATAAAGTATGTGTGTTAATTTTGACGCCACTAGCTCTGCATGTTGTCATGCAATTTCTTTACCTCTCAGAAATGATTATGACATAAAAGTGAAGTACGTGACGAGTGTGACGTTAGGAAAACATTAGGCATCATGGAGAGATTCTGTATGGGACCACCCAACCCAAACGAGTACTGTGTAATGTGCTTCCTGGCTGGTATTCACTGAGGTAGCCGGCTAAATCAGTCGGTAGAGTGTCAGACTCTTAATCCTGGGGTCGTGGGTTCGAGCCAGACGCTGGGCGGAACGGAATTTTGTTCCGCTGCAGGTGTAAATTACCGTTTTTCTGATTAACGAGATTTAATGGAAATAGCAACTTTAAACTTTGCCTACGTCTCTGTCAGTCGCAAGGAAACTGTATTTGAAGGTGAAGGTGATTTTGTAGACATGTGTGAAAGACATGTTCTGAAATGCAAGTGTTGTTGTTTGGAGAGCACATCGATTACGTGTCAGATGTGTAGCCAAGCAGTAATTTGTCGCCATAGCTGCAAATATTAGCCGGTAATATGAAGTGTTGTCAGCTAAAGTCTGATGATGCAGACGACCGTAAGGACGAAGTACCCAAGAGTACCGCTAGGCCGCGCCTCTTTAGCTCAGTGGTAGAGCACTGGTCTAATAAACCAGCGGTCGTAAGTTCCATCCTCACAGGAGAAAGATGAATTTTGGAAATAAGTTGCGCGTCATGGCCGTATAGCAAACAGTATCTGTGATGACGAACAAATAGCGACAGGCGTTTTTTTAAGAATTAATCTCAGATGCGATTAAGGCAAATGGCGCAGATAAAGCATTTGCCAAAGCGGTACAGCATAAGGTGGGACGAGGCAGTCTGAATTACATTTTATAGATGTATTTCCCACATATCTCAGAGCCTCTCGCGATATTCGTCGTCGTCGTCGTCGTCGTCGTCGTCGCCGCCGCCGCCGCTTCTGCAGAAGTAGCAAATGGCAATCGTAGCAAATGCGGCGAGGGACGCCCTGCCTTCGATTCCGAATGCACAAAGTGTGTGGTCTTGTTTCTCAGTCTATATTTGGTCGGTCTCGTCAGAGTTTGAATGTAACGAATGGGTGGGAAAGAGCAAGGAGCAGCGGCTGTGTACAACGAAAACACAAATCCTCAGGGGTGTGAGCGTTTTGAGATGAGTCGTATACATGTAAATGTTGGTCGTCAGTGATCGTGTGGCCTAATGGATAAGGCGTCGGACTTCGGATCTGAAGATTACAGGTTCGAATGCTGTCACGCTTGTGTTTTTCCAGTTCTGAAAAAGAAACGTAACGTTTTAATGTAGCAATTGAGCAGTACGAAACCGTCTGAATGTTGCTGTTGACCATTTTTTGCTTGGAGATGCTCTTGAGCTTGAAACACACACAACAAGACCGGTGTTAACTAGCGAAATGGTCGGCAGAGTGCCGACACAGCGAGTTTTGACTATCACTTGCACATCTAAAACAACGTCGGAAAGTAACTCGTTCGGCTTTTGAGTCACATAAAGTATGTGTGTTAATTTTGACGCCACTAGCTCTGCATGTTGTCATGCAATTTCTTTACCTCTCAGAAATGATTATGACATAAAAGTGAAGTACGTGACGAGTGTGACGTTAGGAAAACATTAGGCATCATGGAGAGATTCTGTATGGGACCACCCAACCCAAACGAGTACTGTGTAACGTGCTACCCGGCAGGTATTCACCGAGGTAGCCGGCTAGCTCAGTCGGTAGAGTGTCAGACTCTTAATCCTGGGGTCGTGCGTTCGAGCCAGACGCTGGGCGGAACGGAATTTTGTTCCGCTGCAGGTGTAAATTACCGTTTTTCTGATTAACGAGATTTAATGGAAATAGCAACTTTAAACTTTGCCTACGTCTCTGTCAGTCGCAAGGAAACTGTATTTGAAGGTGAAGGTGATTTTGTAGACATGTGTGAAAGACATGTTCTGAAATGCAAGTGTTGTTGTTTGGAGAGCACATCGGCTACGTGTCAGATGTGTAGCCAAGCAGTAATTTGTCGCCATAGCTGCAAATATTAGCCGGTAATATGAAGTGTTGTCAGCTAAAGTCTGATGATGCAGACGACCGTAAGGACGAAGTACCCAAGAGAACCGCTAGGCCGCGCCTCTTTAGCTCAGTGGTAGAGCACTGGTCTAATAAACCAGGGGTCGTAAGTTCCATCTTCACAGGAGAAAGATGAATTTTGGAAATCAGTTGCGCGTCGTGGCCGTATAGCAAACAGTATCTGTGATGACGAACAATTAGCGACAGGCGTTTTTTTAAGAATTACTCTCAGATGCGATTAAGGCAAAAGGCGCAGATAAAGCATTTGCCAAAGCGGTACAGCATAAGGTGGGACGAGGCAGTCTGAATTACATTTTATAGATGTATTTCCCACATATCTCAGAGCCTCTCGCGATATTCGTCGTCGTCGTCGTCGTCGTCGCCGCCGCCGCCGCTTCTGCAGAAGTAGCAAATGGCAATCGTAGCAAATGCGGCGAGGGACGCCCTGCCTTCGATTCCGAATGCACAAAGTGTGTGGTCTTGTTTCTCAGTCTATATTTGGTCGGTCTCGTCACAGGTTGAATGTAACGAATGGGTGGGAAAGAGCAAGGAGCAGCGGCTGTGTAGAACGAAAACACAAATCCTCAGGGGTGTGAGCGTTTTGAGATGAGTCGTATACATGTAAATGTTGGTCGTCAGTGATCGTGTGGCCTAATGGATAAGGCGTCGGACTTCGGATCTGAAGATTACAGGTTCGAATGCTGTCACGCTTGTGTTTTTCCAGTTCTGAAAAAGAAACATAACGTTTTAATGTAGCAATTGAGCAGTACGAAACCGTCTGAATGTTGCTGTTGACCATTTTTTGCTTGGAGATGCTCTTGAGCTTGAAACACACACAACAAGACCGGTGTTAACTAGCGAAATGGTCGGCAGAGTGCCGACACAGCGAGTTTTGACTATCACTTGCACATCTAAAACAACGTCGGAAAGTAACTCGTTCGGCTTTTGAGTCACATAAAGTATGTGTGTTAATTTTGACGCCACTAGCTCTGCATGTTGTCATGCAATTTCTTTACCTCTCAGAAATGATTATCACATAAAAATGAAGTACGTGACGAGTGTGACGTTAGGAAAACATTAGGCATCATGGAGAGATTCTGTATGGGACCACCCAACCCAAACGAGTACTGTGTAACGTGCTACCCGGCAGGTATTCACCGAGGTAGCCGGCTAGCTCAGTCGGTAGAGTGTCAGACTCTTAATCCCAGGGTCGTGGGTTCGAGCCAGACGCTGGGCGGAACGGAATTTTGTTCCGCTGCAAGTGTAAATTACCGTTCTTCTGATTAACGAGATTTAATGGAAATAGCAACTTTAAGCTTTGCCTACGTCTCTGTCAGTCGCAAGGAAACTGTATTTGAAGGTGAAGGTGATTTTGTAGACATGTGTGAAAGACATGTTCTGAAATGCAAGTGTTGTTGTTTGGAGAGCACATCGGTTACGTGTCAGATGTGTAGCCAAGCAGTAATTTGTCGCCATAGCTGCAAATATTAGCCGGTAATATGAAGTGTTGTCAGCTAAAGTCTGATGATGTAGACGACCGTAAGGACGAAGTACCCAAGAGTACCGCTAGGCCGCGCCTCTTTATCTCAGTGGTAGAGCACTGGTCTAATAAACCAGGGGTCGTAAGTTCCATCCTCACAGGAGAAAGATGAATTTTGGAAATCAGTTGCGCGTAGTGGCTGTATAGCAAACAGTATCTGTGATGACGAACAATTAGCGACAGGCGTTTTTTTAAGAATTACTCTCAGATGCGATTAAGGCGAATGGCGCAGATAAAGCATTTGCCAAAGCGGTACAGCATAAGGTGGGACGAGGCAGTCTGAATTACATTTTATAGATGTATTTCCCACATATCTCAGAGCCTCTCGCGATATTCGTCGTCGTCGTCGTCGTCGTCGTCGTCGTCGTCGCCGCCGCCGCTTCTGCAGAAGTAGCAAATGGCAATCGTAGCAAATGCGGCGAGGGACGCCCTGCCTTCGAATCCGAATGCACAAAGTGTGTGGTCTTGTTTCTCAGTCTATATTTGGTCGGTCTCGTCAGAGGTTGAATGTAACAAATGGGTGGGAAAGAGCAAGGGGCAGCGGCTGTGTAGAACGAAAACACAAATCCTCAGGGGTGTGAGCGTTTCGAGATGAGTCGTATGCATGTAAATGTTGGTCGTCAGTGACCGTGTGGCCTAATGGATAAGGCGTCGGACTTCGGATCTGAAGATTACAGGTTCGAATGCTGTCACGCTTGTGTTCTTCCAGTTCTGAAAAAGAAACATAACGTTTTAATGTAGCAATTGAGCAGTACGAAACCGTCTGAATGTTGCTGTTGACCATTTTTTGCTTGGAGATGCTCTTGAGCTTGAAACACACACAACAAGACCAGTGTTAACTAGCGAAATGGTCGGCAGAGTGCCGACACTGCGAGTTTTGACTATCACTTGCACATCTAAAACAACGTCGGGAAGTGACTCGTTCGGCTTTTGAGTCACATAAAGTATGTGTGTTAATTTTGACGCCACTAGCTCTGCATGTTGTCATGCAATTTCTTTACCTCTCAGAAATGATTATGACATAAAAATGAAGTACGTGACGAGTGTGACGTTAGGAAAACATTAGGCATCATGGAGAGATTCTGTATGGGACCACCCAACCCAAACGAGTACTGTGTGACGTGCTACCCGGCAGGTATTCACCGAGGTAGCCGGCTAGCTCAGTCGGTAGAGTGTCAGACTCTTAATCCCAGGGTCGTGGGTTCGAGCCAGACGCTGGGCGGAACGGAATTTTGTTCCGCTGCAAGTGTAAATTACCGTTTTTCTGATTAACGAGATTTAATGGAAATAGCAACTTTAAACTTTGCCTACGTCTCTGTCAGTCGCAAGGAAACTGTATTTGAAGGTGAAGGTGATTTTGTAGACATGTGTGAAAGACATGTTCTGAAATGCAAGTGTTGTTGTTTGGAGAGCACATCGGTTACGTGTCAGATGTGTAGCCAAGCAGTAATTTGTCGCCATAGCTGCAAATATTAGCCGGTAATATGAAGTGTTGTCAGCTAAAGTCTGATGACGCAGACGACCGTAAGGACGAAGTACCCAAGAGTACCGCTAGGCCGCGCCTCTTTAGCTCAGTGGTAGAGCACTGATCTAATAAACCAGGGGTCGTAAGTTCCATCCTCACAGGAGAAAGATGAATTTTGGAAATCAGTTGCGCGTCGTGGCCGTATAGCAAACAGTATCTGTGATGACGAACAATTAGCGACAGGCGTTTTTTTAAGAATTACTCTCAGATGCGATTAAGGCAAATGGCGCAGATAAAGCATTTTTTTTTAAAAAAAAAAGAAAAAAAACCTTTATTAATAATACGACACAACATTAATTTAATTATACAACATCTTAATATATAAATAAGTATGATACAAAAGTCAAATACAAGAAACTATTCCCATACTATTAACCCACCACCTCAAATAATTAGTGGGTCCTTAATACAAACTACTAATTGGCAGTGTATTACTTGTACGGCACTAACTACGGGCATGATTTACAAGCTACTTGTTAGACTACCCTACATGACTAACTAGTGTGATCTGCAGTGTTACAGTATGTGCCAGAAGTTATGCATACAAACCTCTTGTTATTTAGCCTGCCCACCGAGCTAACCCCAGTGGGCGTGCCCCTGGCACTGGGCTGGCTACGACTCTTACTTCACTGCAGTCCCTACCTTGTTTGTATGTTAGTATTTCTAGTTCTTAATTAAGCTACTTTCTACTCAAAAAATAGTTGTGCGATAATTCCAAGTCCGGGTAATGCACCTGCCGTCCTTGTCCGAAGACGCGGCGGATTCCAGCCATGAAATGGCTGGCCAGATCCGCGCCTGGCGGTAGTGCAGGTGCAGCTTGGTCAAGTTCGGTTTGGTACTTGATTAATTTCTTGCCCTAATAAAGTCCCTCATGACTTTCATCGAGATCTCATTTGCCAGACTGTTGAGGAATTTGAATGTGTCGGCACGCCGCAGCAAGGTATATGTATCTTGGCTAGGAAGTTGCGCTCTAAGTTCACTTGCCACTCCATCATACAACGTGCAGTTGTAGATGACGTGTTCGGGAGTTCCTTCCGGAGCACCACAGTCACACGCTGGTGTCGCCTGTTTACCAAATCGGCAAAGGTATGCCGGATATGGCCCATGTCCTGTCAGGAAGTGCAGCAGACCCCTACTTGGCTGAAAGTATTCCATTTTTAACCTTTCTGCAACATCTGGAAGTAACTCAAAAACTCGTCTCCCTGTTCCTTCCCCTTCCCACTGACTTTGCCATAGTTCCTCCCCCCTTCTCTTGATTGCGTATTTGTCCCCTACTTGCACACCCATGATTTCCCTAGTCTTTTCAATTTTCCCCTTTGTTACCCAATACCACGCTGCCTGCTCCCTAATTTTTATATCAAGGGGACATAATCCCATAATAACTAGCAACGCCCCCCAGGAGTAGTTCTATATGCCCCAGCAGACCTTAGTAGCATACTTCGCTGCACCCTCCTCACGGCCATGGCAGGCGCCACCCTCGTGAGCCTGTGTGCCCAGACCCCGCTGGCATACCCTACTAAGGAAGTCAGAATACTATTGTGATATAATTTTATAAGGTGGGGGGGTAAGTGAAATCTTTTATGTCCTATGTTTATTAAGTTATTAAGGATTTCTATCGCGCGCTGTGCAATCATTTCTATGTGCGCTGCGTAATTCCATTTTTCGTCTATTACTACTCCAAGATACCTAGCTTCGCGTCGCCGGAGAACTGGGGCTCCCTCTATCCTGACAGTTGGATTTCTTATCAGACTGCCTTTTAGTAGAAGATATGTTGATTTGTGTGGTGCAATTTTCATTTTTGCCTCTCGGCACCATTCCTGGAGAATTTGCATTGACCTTTCCACTTTTGGCTCTAAGTCTTCTCGGCTACGGCCACCTACCAGCAGGAGGAGGTCGTCAGCGTAGGCTATCACGTCTAGCACATCTCTACATTGTTGTAATCTGACTAACAGGGGCTCTATGTTTACGTCCCAAAAGAGTGGCCCCAGGACCGATCCCTGGGGGCACCCCTTCGTACAGGTCTTACTTACTCTCCCGCTAGGCGATGATAGCCAGACCTCCCTGTCCATGCAATAGCTCCTCAGACAGCCATACAGGGGCGCTGGACACTCCATCTCACGCAAACGCGAGAAGAGCGAGGGCCACCAGAGGTTGTCAAAGGCGCCACTGATGTCCACCATGATGCCTACGACATACTTGTGCGTGGATGAGCCACAGACCTCAGCCGCCAGGGCGATTGCGTCAGACGCTGATCGCCCCGGCCTAAAGCCAAACTGCCTGTCACTCATTCCACGCAGCATCCTATGTGCGGTCAGTCTGTCCGCCAGCAGCCTCTCCAGCAGCTTCCCCATGATGTCTAACAGGCATATAGGTCTATAGGATTTGGGATCCATGGGGTCCTTGTCCTTTCCTTTTTGTATGATTACTACATTTGCTGTCTTCCATACTCTCGGAAATTTCCCAGCTGTGAGACACTCATTGAAGAGCCGCGTTAGAGGAGCCACCAGCTGTGGGGCGAGGAACTGTACCACCTCTGCTACAATGCCGTCCGGTCCTGACGCCTTCCCCTTCTTTAATGATTTGATATGTGCTGCGACTTCTGCTTCAGAGAAAGGGTACACTCTAGTATCATTGGTATATTCTAGAGAATCCTCCCTGCGGATTTGCCTTTGAGAGTCATCATCATCATGTTCGTCATCGTCCGGTAGCAGAGTGCGCAGGAGAACTTCAGCAGTTTCCTTCCACGACTCTGTCACTCGGTCTCCATCTCGGATGGTCGAGAGAACAGCGGGGGATTTAACCTTTTCCCTTACGAGTTTGTAGGGTATTCCCCAGGGATCGGTATCGAGCTGATTTAGCACATACTTCTCCCAACTCCTTGTTCTTACTTCCTTTAATTCCCTTTGAAAATTTTCTTTCTCATCTCTGTAACGCTGCAGCCAGTATTGCTTCTCTTGCCAGACGGCACTTCGCTGGTAATACCTCCTCGCCCGTCTAACAGACCGACGCATACCTTCCAGTTCGGCAGTCCATGGTGATGGTGAGGCCGCCACGGCCCTCCTCCTGGTTGGCACGGCGACCTTTACCGCCCTAACGATGGAGCCTACCAGTTCTTCGGCGTACCTGTCGACATCCAGGCCACCCTCAGGCAACGGAGGAACGTCACACTCCTGAGCCAGGCATTCCCAATTTGTCTTGTGAAAGTTGTATTGAATCTCCCACCCCAGGTCCCAGCGGCACTCTTCATCTCCTATGCAAAAAGTAATCAAGTTGTGATCGCTTGTGGTAGCGTGCTCTATCACATTCCAGCTGTGGATGAGGTTTATAGCATTCGGTGTTGCTAACGTCACATCGATATTGGTGCCTTGTCCCACTCCTCCCGCATAGGTGGGGGGGTTCCCTGCTTTATTTACTACCACCAGCTGTGACGCCATTATTGCTTCCTCTGCCCTTTCACCATTTTCGTCCCTGGTGCCGCTGTACCATGGGGGGATTTCGCGTTCATGTCTGCTGTGACTATTACCTTACACCCACGTAACGCCATCATTACCCTAGAGAGATGTTCTATGAAATGTTCGAAATTTCCCCCGTACTGAATGTACATATTAACAATATATAATATCCCGGCGGGTGACTGCAACTCGATGACGTTACAGTGGCAATCAGAGAGTTGCGCTATTTTTGTGGCTCTAAGGGCCTTATTTGTTATTACTATTAACGCCCTTGGCTCCTCTCCTGTAAAGATGGTTTGCCATGTTTTCGACATGAATGATATTTGCCCGGCCCAGTAGTATGGCTCCTGTAGACAGACTACATCTAGTCTCCTCTCCTCCACTACTTTTCGGAGTTCCTGCATGACCAGCCGACTATTATGAGTGTTTAGCTGCCCTACCGTGATTGAATTTAGGGTTGTCATTAAGGAAAATAAGTGTGAAAGTAACATTCAGGCCATGATTTGTTAAAGTCGAATGCAACTCTACCATTAGCTAGGACAGCCTGTGCGTAAATTTCGTCCAGCTTGAACTCTTCACCTCTTCTCTCAAATACTTTCTTCAGCAGGTCACGCTGGGCTCCGAAATCAGTGGGAAGATTCACTGACTTCAGCTGTATTCTATCTACAGCCTCCATCGCCGTGAAGGTGACCATTCTGCCATGTTCATGACCTACGCGTACGACGTGCCTCAACGCTGTAGTGAGGATCGCTGGTTGCTCCAGACGCGATAGCTGCATCGCGAACTCCAAGTTGGGATAGACCCGTCTTGGGTCCGCTCCTACAGCTGGTTTATCGTCTTGCAGCTGTGCCATACTTGTGCTCGTAGTGGTGCTTGTGACTGTGCTGTCTTGCAGGGTAAAAGTTGGAAGACTCCCTGGGACAGGAGCAGAACTGTTCCTTCCGGGTAATGATTGAGGCTGTGAGCTTGGGTTAACTGCTTTTTCGTCATGCTCCTCATTTTCTTCTTCAGGTTCTGTTTGAATACAAAGATCAACCATTTTTACTTCCTGTGTCCCTTTTAATTCAAGCTTTGAGACGAACGTTTCAGCTTCAGGGTTTAATTTTGAGTGAGGAGCTGGAGATGTTGAGGGTGGAGACTCACTTGCAGCCCAGAAGTCGTCTACAATTACCTCAATTTCTTTTATTTCTTGCATTATTTCTCTTATCTCTTTGAATCTCGGATCAGAGTCAGTTTGTGTACTGAAGTCAGTCATCGTTGCTTTTCGTTCTTGCATTTGTTTTAGAGACTTCAAAAATTTATTAAATCTTTCTGCCCTTTCAGCGTCCCTTTTTCTTTTGCTGGGAGACTTCCTTTTGATGTTCGACCTTCTTATGTTACCAGCATCAGCCATAGTCAATTCGAGATATGAGTCTCTGCTCTAGCAGTTTGTAGGTCGGGCAGTTTCTTCCTGCCATACCACAGGTTTTCTTTCCTCTCCGTGTGCATGGAATGCACACCACGGACTTTTTACATTCCTTCCTCATATGTTCCTCCTCTCCGCATCTGGAGCAAGCAGGTTTCCTACTACAGTATTTGTGTATGTGATCAATATCCCCACAGTTCTGACACCGGGGGACAACAAGGTAGTCCTTGACATTAACGGAGTGAAAACCTATGTATACCCTGCCCATAGCTGTCAATTTCCTCCATAGGGATCCTGTAACTTCTGCTACGTGGTGGACTGTATCTTTATCCTTAGGCCCAGTTTTAAACCTAAGTTTAAAGTCTTTTAGGAAAGTTTCCATGTTGCCTTCTGAGTCAAAGTTTTTCTCATAGATTGTCTTACACAGGTCCTTGTCCGTTATGGACTTTGGCACATCATAAAGAATGACCAAGGGGTTCTTCTTATGGGGGGGTTCACATCTGACTGCCTTACATAGCTGTTGATTCGCCAAAAGCTTGTTTTTGTCCTCCTCAGTGGCAACATCGACAATCACTACATTCTTTGTTGCCTTAATCCTATTAATTTTAATTTTTTCCTTAACTGGGTTGACTGAAGTCGCGAATACTTCTTGGACCTTCTTTATGTTCTGGCCAGGCATTGGTCTCAAAAAGACCGCTGTTTCCGGCCGCTTGGACACCTTGACGATAGTTTCCCTAGTTGTGGGGGGCTTGGATGCAGCTTGCGCCGCGACCCCGGCCCATGTCCTAGCAGGCTGTTTCCGGAGCCTTTCATTCTCTCTTTCAAGCTCCTCTATTCGTCCTTCGAGTTTGGCGTTGGCTATTGCCCATGCCGCCAACTCGTTTTTCAGTGCCTGTACCGCAGTTTGGCTAATTTTAACGTTCTTTACGTTATGGTCCAAGAACTGGCTTAATCTGAGATGCCTTTCCATGCTGCATTCTTCCATTGCCTGACCCAGGCCTTCCTGTGGCGAGGGATCAGCTAGCGTCGAAAGCCTCGCAGGCGCACTCAATTCGCTTGTCTCGTTTGTAGCCATCATCATTATTTGACAAGCGAAAAAAAAGGGGTTGGGAACCCGTCTCTTTCCCCGGACCGGTTCCTCTGGCATGGGGGGGGACTAAAACTGCAGCTCGCTCACCAAACTCGCCCCTAGGTCAAGAGCATTCCTGAGCTGTCAGGTTCAGCGCACCGTTTCCAACGCACTGGTCCTCTTCAGCGGCCTCCTCATCGACGATTTCACCCAGCGATCACCGGCAAGTGCACCCCGCACTCCGGAGAAGCGGATGCACTTCTCGCCCTTCGCCGCCTACTCGCCCGAGCTTCCACCTTTCGGCCAAGGACCCGCTCCTACTCAGGTGGCGGGCCGGTCACCCAGTCTTTCGGCGGTCTGGACCCAGCTAACCTGGCCCAGACGATGTCACCACCATCTGGGTTTGGCAGACCACGCCTCGGTTACCCAGAGGCGCGGCGAAGCACCCTTGCCGAATCGCGCCGAGGTCCCACGCCGACAAAAGAGGTCGTCAGCATGCAGGGCACCTGATGGTCTGTGCCCTGCGTAAAAATAGGAGAGGGGAGGGGAGCAGAAGCTACCCAGTGGTGGGGAGTCGCCAAGGCGACATCACCCACCCCCGAGCAGCCCCACTCGACCCTCCCCTCCCCAGGGACAGATGTTGTGTCCCTATTGCGCAGCTTCCCCTGCGCCATGCACCCCTTGCTTTCGCCTTGGGTTGGGAGACTTTTAACGTCGTCCAGGACGTGAGGAACGTCGGCAGCCGGACTGCAGGGCCCCAGGAAAGCCGTGAGGCTCACCCTCATACCCTCGCCCGACCACCGGGCTCAACTCAAGGGAGACAGGTGGAGTGTCTCCCGTAACGCAGCTACCCCTGCGCCATGCACCCTTTGCTTTCGCCTGGGTTGGGGGCGTTTTACGTCCTACCATGACGGGAGTTTAACGTCCTTCCTTGACACACGACAACCCTCACGAATCCACAGCCCAAAGATAGACATGACTGGGTCTTATATTGTGGAGTTCGACATCATCGAGACGGTGCGGCACTCAAGCCCGAGTTACGTTCCCCATGGGGGTCTCCACACGTCCCGGGGGATCATGACCGACCACGTCTCACCCACCGCTTTTGCTAGTTCACGGTGGGCCAGTGCAGACTGTGAGGATTGCACCCAGTTAAGGGCTAGCCTTTTAACGTCATGCATGGACGGCCCTTCCCGTGTTAGCTTCACTCCTTTCGACGGAGCTACTGAGCGCCAGGGCCACGTCAAGGCCACGGGATAGGACATTGCAGGTTCCTCTGAGCCAAGAGCACTTCAGACGTGTCTGAGGATTTCCAGGAATCAGAGGGTCTCCTGGCGGTTTTAACCCAGTTTCGGAAGGCAACACACCTCCCCCAGGTGACGCCACGCAGACCGCTTTCCCAGCGAGATAAAGCATTTGCCAAAGCGGTACAGCATAAGGTGGGACGAGGCAGTCTGAATTACATTTTATAGATGTATTTCCCACATATCTCAGAGCCTCTCGCGATATTCGTCGTCGTCGTCGTCGTCGTCGTCGTCGTCGCCGCCGCCGCTTCTGCAGAAGTAGCAAATGGCAATCGTAGCAAATGCGGCGAGGGACGCCCTGCCTTCGATTCCGAATGCACAAAGTGTGTGGTCTTGTTTCTCAGTCTATATTTGGTCGGTCTCGTCAGAGGTTGAATGTAACGAATGGGTGGGAAAGAGCAAGGGGCAGCGGCTGTGTAGAACGAAAACACAAATCCTCAGGGGTGTGAGCGTTTCGAGATGAGTCGTATGCATGTAAATGTTGGTCGTCAGTGACTGTGTGGCCTAATGGATAAGGCGTCGGACTTCGGATCTGAAGATTACAGGTTCGAATGCTGTCACGCTTGTGTTTTTCCAGTTCTGAAAAAGAAACATAACGTTTTAATGTAGCAATTGAACAGTACGAAACCGTCTGAATGTTGCTGTTGACCATTTTTTGCTTGGAGATGCTCTTGAGCTTGAAACACACACAACAAGACCAGTGTTAACTAGCGAAATGGTCGGCAGAGTGCCGACACAGCGAGTTTTGACTATCACTTGCACATTTAAAACAACGTCGGGAAGTGACTCGTTCGGCTTTTGAGTCACATAAAGTATGTGTGTTAATTTTGACGCCACTAGCTCTGCATGTTGTCATGCAATTTCTTTACCTCTCAGAAATGATTATGACATAAAAGTGAAGTACGTGACGAGTGTGACGTTAGGAAAACATTAGGCATCATGGAGAGATTCTGTATGGGACCACCCAACCCAAACGAGTACTGTGTGACGTGCTACCCGGCAGGTATTCACCGAGGTAGCCGGCTAGCTCAGTCGGTAGAGTGTCAGACTCTTAATCCCAGGGTCGTGTTTTCGAGCCAGACGCTGGGCGGAACGGAATTTTGTTCCGCTGCAAGTGTAAATTACCGTTTTTCTGATTAACGAGATTTAATGGAAATAGCAACTTTAAACTTTGCCTACGTCTCTGTCAGTCGCAAGGAAACTGTATTTGAAGGTGAAGGTGATTTTGTAGACATGTGTGAAAGACATGTTCTGAAATGCAAGTGTTGTTGTTTGGAGAGCACATCGGTTACGTGTCAGATGTGTAGCAAAGCAGTAATTTGTCGCCATAGCTGCAAATATTAGCCGGTAATATGAAGTGTTGTCAGCTAAAGTCTGATGATGCAGACGACCGTAAGGACGAAGTACCCAAGAGTACCGCTAGGCCGCGCCTCTTTAGCTCAGTGGTAGAGCACTGGTCTAATAAACCAGGGGTCGTAAGTTCCATCCTCACAGGAGAAAGATGAATTTTGGAAATCAGTTGCGCGTCGTGGCCGTATAGCAAACAATATCTGTGATGACGAACAATTAGCGACAGGCGTTTTTTTAAGAATTACTCTCAGATGCGATTAAGGCGAATGGCGCAGATAAAGCATTTGCCAAAGGGGTACAGCATAAAGTGGGACGAGGCAGTCTGAATTACGTTTTATAGATGTATTTCCCACATATCTCAGAGCCTCTCGCGATATTCGTCGTCGTCGTCGTCGTCGTCGTCGTCGTCGTCGTCGCCGCCGCCGCTTCTGCAGAAGTAGCAAATGGCAATCGTAGCAAATGCGGCGAGGGACGCCCTGCCTTCGATTCCGAATGCACAAAGTGTGTGGTCTTGTTTCTCAGTCTATATTTGGTCGGTCTCGTCAGAGGTTGGATGTAACGAATGGGTGGGAAAGAGCAAGGGGCAGCGGCTGTGTAGAACGAAAACACAAATCCTCAGGGGTGTGAGCGTTTCGAGATGAGTCGTATGCATGTAAATGTTGGTCGTCAGTGACCGTGTGGCCTAATGGATAAGGCGTCGGACTTCGGATCTGAAGATTACAGGTTCGAATGCTGTCACGCTTGTGTTTTTCCAGTTCTGAAAAAGAAACATAACGTTTTAATGTAGCAATTGAGCAGTACGAAACCGTCTGAATGTTGCTGTTGACCATTTTTTGCTTGGAGATGCTCTTGAGCTTGAAACACACACAACAAGACCGGTGTTAACTAGCGAAATGGTCGGCAGAGTGCCGACACAGCGAGTTTTGACTATCACTTGCACATCTAAAACAACGTCGGGAAGTAACTCGTTCGGCTTTTGAGTCACATAAAGTATGTGTGTTAATTTTGACGCCACTAGCTCTGCATGTTGTCATGCAATTTCTTTACCTCTCAGAAATGATTATGACATAAAAGTGAAGTACGTGACGAGTGTGACGTTAGGAAAACATTAGGCATCATGGAGAGATTCTGTATGGGACCACCCAACCCAAACGAGTACTGTGTGACGTGCTACCCGGCAGGTATTCACCGAGGTAGCCGGCTAGCTCGGTCGGTAGAGTGTCAGACTCTTAATCCCAGGGTCGTGGGTTCGAGCCAGACTCTGGGCGGAACGGAATTTTGTTCCGCTGCAAGTGTAAATTACCGTTTTTCTGATTAACGAGATTTAATGGAAATAGCAACTTTAAACTTTGCCTACGTCTCTGTCAGTCGCAAGGAAACTGTATTTGAAGGTGAAGGTGATTTTGTAGACATGTGTGAAAGACATGTTCTGAAATGCAAGTGTTGTTGTTTGGAGAGCACATCGGCTACGTGTCAGATGTGTAGCCAAGCAGTAATTTGTCGCCATAGCTGCAAATATTAGCCGGTAATATGAAGTGTTGTCAGCTAAAGTCTGATGATGCAGACGACCGTAAGGACGAAGCACCTAAGAGTACCGCTAGGCCGCGCCTCTTTAGCTCAGTGGTAGAGCATTGGTCTAATAAACCAGCGGTCGTAAGTTCCATCCTCACAGGAAAAAGATGAATTTTGGAAATCAGTTGCGCGTCGTGGCCGTATAGCAAACAGTATCTGTGATGACGAACAATTAGCGACAGGCGTTTTTTTAAGAATTCCTCTCAGATGCGAATAAGGCGAATGGCGCAGATAAAGCATTTGCCAAAGCGGTACAGCATAAGGTGGGACGAGGCAGTCTGAATTACATTTTATAGATGTATTTCCCACATATCTCAGAGCCTCTCGCGATATTCGTCGTCGTCGTCGTCGTCGTCGTCGTCGTCGCCGCCGCCGCTTCTGCAGAAGTAGCAAATGGCAATCGTAGCAAATGCGGCGAGGGACGCCCTGCCTTCGATTCCGAATGCACAAAGTGTGTGGTCTTGTTTCTCAGTCTATATTTGGTCGGTCTCGTCAGAGGTTGAATGTAACGAATGGGTGAGAAAGAGCAAGGGGCAGCGGCTGTGTAGAACGAAAACACAAATCCTCAGGGGTGTGAGCGTTTCGAGATGAGTCGTATGCATGTAAATGTTGGTCGTCAGTGACCGTGTGGCCTAATGGATAAGGCGTCGGACTTCGGATCTGAAGATTACAGGTTCGAATGCTGTCACGCTTGTGTTTTTCCAGTTCTGAAAAAGAAACATAACGTTTTAATGTAGCAATTGAGCAGTACGAAACCGTCTGAATGTTGCTGTTGACCATTTTTTGCTTGGAGATGCTCTTGAGCTTGAAACACACACAACAAGACCGGTGTTAACTAGCGAAATGGTCGGCAGAGTGCCGACACAGCGAGTTTTGACTATCACTTGCACATCTAAAACAACGTCGGGAAGTAACTCGTTCGGCTTTTGAGTCACATAAAGTATGTGTGTTAATTTTGACGCCACTAGCTCTGCATGTTGTCATGCAATTTCTTTACCTCTCAGAAATGATTATGACATAAAAGTGAAGTACGTGACGAGTGTGACGTTAGGAAAACATTAGGCATCATGGAGAGATTCTGTATGGGACCACCCAACCCAAACGAGTACTGTGTGACGTGCTACCCGGCAGGTATTCACCGAGGTAGCCGGCTAGCTCGGTCGGTAGAGTGTCAGACTCTTAATCCCAGGGTCGTGGGTTCGAGCCAGACGCTGGGCGGAACGGAATTTTGTTCCGCTGCAAGTGTAAATTACCGTTTTTCTGATTAACGAGATTTAATGGAAATAGCAACTTTAAACTTTGCCTACGTCTATGTCAGTCGCAAGGAAACTGTATTTGAAGGTGAAGGTGATTTTGTAGACATGTGTGAAAGACATGTTCTGAAATGCAAGTGTTGTTGTTTGGAGAGCACATCGGCTACGTGTCAGATGTGTAGCCAAGCAGTAATTTGTCGCCATAGCTGCAAATATTAGCCGGTAATATGAAGTGTTGTCAGCTAAAGTCTGATGATGCAGACGACCGTAAGGACGAAGTACCTAAGAGTACCGCTAGGCCGCGCCTCTTTAGCTCAGTGGTAGAGCATTGGTCTAATATACCAGCGGTCGTAAGTTCCATCCTCACAGGAGAAAGATGAATTTTGGAAATCAGTTGCGCGTCGTGGCCGTATAGCAAACAGTATCTGTGATGACGAACAATTAGCGACAGGCGTTTTTTTAAGAATTACTCTCAGATGCGAATAAGGCGAATGGCGCAGATAAAGCATTTGCCAAAGCGGTACAGCATAAGGTGGGACGAGGCAGTCTGAATTACATTTTATAGATGTATTTCCCACATATCTCAGAGCCTCTCGCGATATTCGTCGTCGTCGTCGTCGTCGCCGCCGCCGCCGCTTCTGCAGAAGTAGCAAATGGCAATCGTAGCAAATGCGGCGAGGGACGCCCTGCCTTCGATTCCGAATGCACAAAGTGTGTGGTCTTGTTTCTCAGTCTATATTTGGTCGGTCTCGTCAGAGGTTGAATGTAACGAATGGGTGGGAAAGAGCAAGGGGCAGCGGCTGTGTAGAACGAAAACACAAATCCTCAGGGGTGTGAGCGTTTTGAGATGAGTCGTATGCATGTAAATGTTGGTCGTCAGTGACCGTGTGGCCTAATGGATAAGGCGTTGGACTTCGGATCTGAAGATTACAGGTTCGAATGCTGTCACGCTTGTGTTTTTCCAGTTCTGAAAAAGAAACATAACGTTTTAATGTAGCAATTGAGCAGTACGAAACCGTCTGAATGTTGCTGTTGACCATTTTTTGCTTGGAGATGCTCTTGAGCTTGAAACACACACAACAAGACCGGTGTTAACTAGCGAAATGGTCGGCAGAGTGCCGACACAGCGAGTTTTGACTATCACTTGCACATCTAAAACAACGTCGGGAAGTAACTCGTTCGGCTTTTGAGTCACATAAAGTATGTGTGTTAATTTTGACGCCACTAGCTCTGCATGTTGTCATGCAATTTCTTTACCTCTCAGAAATGATTATGACATAAAAGTGAAGTACGTGACGAGTGTGACGTTAGGAAAACATTAGGCATCATGGAGAGATTCTGTATGGGACCACCCAACCCAAACGAGTACTGTGTGACGTGCTACCCGGCAGGTATTCACCGAGGTAGCCGGCTAGCTCAGTCGGTAGAGTGTCAGACTCTTAATCCCAGGGTCGTGGGTTCTAGCCAGACGCTGGGCGGAATGGAATTTAGTTCCGCTTCAAGTGTATATTACCGTTTTTCTGATTAACGAGATTTAATGGAAATAGCAACTTTAAACTTTGCCTACGTCTCTGTCAGTCGCAAGGAAACTGTATTTGAAGGTGAAGGTGATTTTGTAGACATGTGTGAAAGACATGTTCTGAAATGCAAGTGTTGTTGTTTGGAGAGCACATCGGTTACGTGTCAGATGTGTAGCCAAGCAGTAATTTGTCGCCATAGCTGCAAATATTAGCCGGTAATATGAAGTGTTGTCAGCTAAAGTCTGATGATGCAGACGACCGTAAGGACGAAGTACCTAAGAGTACCGCTAGGCCGCGCCTCTTTAGCTCAGTGGTAGAGCATTGGTCTAATAAACCAGCGGTCGTAAGTTCCATCCTCACAGGAGAAAGATGAATTTTGGAAATCAGTTGCGCGTCGTGGCCGTATAGCAAACAGTATCTGTGATGACGAACAATTAGCGACAGGCGTTTTTTTAAGAATTACTCTCAGATGCGAATAAGGCGAATGGCGCAGCTAAAGCATTTGCCAAAGCGGTACAGCATAAGGTGGGACGAGGCAGTCTGAATTACATTTTATAGATGTATTTCCCACATATCTCAGAGCCTCTCGCGATATTCGTCGTCGTCGTCGTCGTCGTCGTCGTCGTCGTCGCCGCCGCCGCTTCTGCAGAAGTAGCAAATGGCAATCGTAGCAAATGCGGCGAGGGACGCCCTGCCTTCGATTCCGAATGCACAAAGTGTGTGGTCTTGTTTCTCAGTCTATATTTGGTCGGTCTCGTCAGAGGTTGAATGTAACGAATGGGTGGGAAAGAGCAAGGGGCAGCGGCTGTGTAGAACGAAAACACAAATCCTCAGGGGTGTGAGCGTTTCGAGATGAGTCGTATGCATGTAAATGTTGGTCGTCAGTGACCGTGTGGCCTAATGGATAGTCTGCCTGCAGCGGCGGTGGCGAGCGGTTCGTCGTGCTGTGCTTCGCTCTGCGGCTGGCTTTGTTTACATCCGCTGTGTAAGTCTGTGCGTTTTCGCCGGCGCTTCGCAGTAGTTAGATATTCTGTCAACGTTCGAAAATGCAGTAATGGCTCAACTTAGTAGAAAGGACACTCTGAAATTTACCTTTGATCGACGTTTTGCTCGACCTAAATCTTTCGAAATTGAGGATTGGTTAGAGGAAGTTGTTCAAGTTCCGTTTGAAGATACTGTTGGTTTTCACTTGTCAATTGTGAGTAGTGTGATGTACTTGAAGCTGAAAAACCCTGAGTTATGCGAACGAGTTGTCAATAATACCGGTGGTAAGCTTAAGTTTAAACACAGTGATGGAAATATTGGCGAAGTTACTGTCGATCATGTGGGACTTGGTATTCGAACAATTCGAATTTTTGAGCTACCCTTTGAAGTTCCTACAGATGCGATCAATCTTGTTATTGCACCCTTTGGGAAGGTCCTCAGTAATTTTGCAGAAAAATGGTCCGGTGCTCACAAATATCCGGTTTTGAACGGTGTCAGGCAGTTGAAGGTGGACTTATTACGACATATTCCGTCTTACATTAACGTTTGCGGTTATCGAGGTATCGTCATTTATGATGGTCAACCACGAACGTGTGCAGCTTGCAATTCTCCAGGTCATATTCGTTCTGAATGTATTCAAAGACGTGTTGTGCAGCTGCCGACAGGTGAACCGGTGAAGTCCGCGGAGATGACTATTTTGTCCACCACTTACGCTTCGGTGGCTCGCGACCAACCGACCGACCAACTGCCCATGGATACCGAAGTAGACATTCGCCCCCAACCAACCCTTCCTCCAACGGCCGAGCAACTTGTTGACATTTCTGAGCGACAAGAGCAACACCTGAGTGTGAGTGACGTGGTTGATTCCGTAGCGCAGTCCCCGACTCTGTCAACAGAACAAAATTCCACCTCCTCAGAGACGCAGGTCAGGACTGTGACTGCTGAATGTCGTTCCCCACAACCCCACCATGAAATCTCGGATTCCGATGAGCGTTGTCCACCTGCTAAATCCCCGCGGAAGAACAAGAAACGCAGAATCGCCCGCCAGGGTGCGGAAGAGGCGGCGGCGTCGTTGCGGGGAAAGGTGCAGCAAATCATGGACAAAGTCAGTGCAAAATCACCAGAATCCTCCCGCCAACAGGCGCTAACTTCTGCACACCTGCGGGATGAAGATCGTGCAATCACGCTAACTGAGCCCTCTCGCGATGCTACCGGCCAGGTGTCTCCCATGTGCAGTGACGATGTTGATCATTGTTTAAAAGAACAACGACAACATCATCCTCTTGCGTCCAAGAACCCCAGCACTATAGACTGGGCGGCGGAACCAGAGGTCGAACACATGGACGCTGATGCAACTGATATTCCAGTCACTTCCCGATTTCCCGAACAGCCTTCTACGGCAATAGAACCGGCACATGATGATAAGTTACTGGATCCACGGCAGGCAAACAAAGAAGAGGACTCTGACTTCTTTTAAAACGGCGCCGATTCCTTCTTACTCTCGTAAGAGCGTGAATGACTGATCAGCAGGCGTATAAAATTGGTACATTAAATATAAATAAAATCCGCAGTTCCCTCAAACTCGACAACATCGTAGACCTCTTATACGCCGCCGACATTGATATCCTCTTGCTTCAGGAGGTCGCCGACATTGCTTTGGACCACATTCCCGGTTATAATGTGACGGCCAATCCGGGACACGGTTCCGATTTAGGCACCGCTATTCTCACGAAAGAAGGAATTATCGTCCAGAATGTAGAACGACTCATAAGTTGTAGGGGAATTGGCGTGACTATCAATAATGTTAGACTCCTAAATCTGTATGCACCATCCGGCTCAACTAATAGGCGACGCCGAGCGGACTTTTTCAAGGAAGAAATACTTCCGCTTTTTGCAACACAATATGACCACCTAATATTGGCGGGAGATTTTAACTGTGTACTTAACGCCAAAGATCAGACGCCGCATTTCAATAAATCGATTGAATTAGAACAGATCGTCAAGGATTTACGTTTAGTCGATACGTGGGAGCACAAGTTTGGTACAACACCCGGTTTTACTCACGTCACGAATCATTCAGCGAGTAGATTGGACCGCATTTACGTATCGGACACTCTCAGACAGCGAATTTTACAAACTGAGGTCTGGCCAACCAGTTTCTCCGACCATGCGGCTTATATTTGCACGCTGAATTTGGGGAAACAGGAAACCTACCGAGGCAAAGGACTATGGAAACTAAATGTTGCACATTTAGACGATCCTGAATGCAGAGAAGCCTTCACTCGAGCGTGGAATGAAAGTGAAGCCAAATTCAATACGTACGGCTCGGCATTGCAATGGTGGCTCGAATGCGCTAAACCGAAAATTCGTAAATCCATGATACAATATTCCCGGAATAAGAACTGGTGGTTTAAGAGAACGATGGAGTTTTATTATCAATGTCTTCGAGACTTATATACTCTTGATGCCACTGTGATTGACAACTACCCCCGCATTAAAAGACTGCAAGCAAAAATATTACTTTTGAAACGAAAACAGATGGAAGGTTACAAAATTAGAGGTCGGGTTTCGACTATGGCAAAAGGCGAACAGCCATCCATTTATCACCTGATACGTGAAACTAAACGAGCACGGACAAAGATCTTAACTGAACTACAATCCGAAGACGGCACGATTCTAACTCGGCAACACGATATCAGAGACGCCGTTCAAACTTATTACACTGACTTGATGTCCAATAAACCTACCGACGAAGAAGCCCTTGCAGAGTTCCGGAGCAGTTTAACGCACAGGCTTAGCCCTGCGGATGTAGCCGAACTCGTCACCGATGTAACGGAAGATGAACTGGAAGATGTGGTGTTCCACAGTTCAAAAAACAAATCTCCCGGATGTGACGGTCTCCCGGTGGAACTTTATCAAGTCTTCTGGCCACAACTGAAGACAAAGCTGACGGTGCTCTGCAACGAACTTCTCAAACCGGACATGCCCATTCCTCCGCCATTCAGTGAAGGACTTGTGGTCTTACTCCCGAAACGGACGAGCAATAACACCGTCGCAACTTTGCGACCCATTACGTTGCTCAACAGCGACTACAAAATTTTTGCTCGCATTCTCGCAACGAGAATGAAAACTGTGATGCATACCGTCATTGGATCACATCAAACGAGTGTTGGAAAGGACAGAGCTATATATCAGACATTATCAGACTATCGAGATGTGATTTCTGTTGCGGACGCTTGCAAAATCCGATGTGCTATCGTAACTTTAGATTTCGCACAGGCTTTCGACAGAGTGAACCATCCTTACCTTTTCCAGATAATGCAGACTCTGGGTTTTCCTCCGCAGTTCATCAGCATCATACAGAAATTGTTACGGAATAGTACATCCAAACTTGTCGTTAACGGTCAGCCAAGTCGCGCCGTCCCGATAAACAGTTCTGTTAGGCAGGGCTGCCCTATGTCGATGGCGCTGTTTGCCATTGCGATCGAACCGCTGCTAGTCACCTTGACGGAACGTTTACAAGGACTCCACATACACGGGCAGAAGATAGTGTGCCGAGCTTACGCTGATGATGTTACCTTCCTAGCTATGAATGTCAATGAGGTCGAGAGGGGTCTCCAGATCATCTCACAATATGAAAAGGCATCTGGTGCGAAACTGCATTGGACGAAATCAGGGATCATGAACGTTGGGCAAGGCATAGGCGCGATCGGTCATGGCCAGCTTAAAGAGATCACTAGGATGACGTGTCTCGGTGTCGATTTTCGGAACACCATCCGCCACACCATTGCCGCCAATTATAAGCAATTGCTCAACAAAATTCGTGCTTGTGCGAAGTTACATAGCGTCAGGAAATTGGACGAGCTTCAAAAGGTTGAATTGGCCAATATTTATATCACTGCCAAAATCAATTATGTGGCTCAAGTTTTGCCCATCCCCACCGATATAGCCAAATGCATGCTGTCCGCGCTTGGACACTTTGTATGTCGTGGCCAGATCTTTAAAGTTCGATATGACACCTTGACACTCCCAACGCGAGATGGCGGACTCAGTCTCATCGATGTACACAAGAAAGCGAAAGCTCTTTATTTCTGCAAAACTTACAAGCTATGGAAACAGTCACCGACCAGTCTGACCGCTCTTGTCCTGAATGAAATCGCACCGACTGATCTTCAACCGCCAATTGATGTGCACCATATACCGACTGCGCTCTACCACTTCAAGAGTTTTCTCTTAGAGTATAGTTATGTCCATACAACAGTCTCTGAAAAGAATTTGACGACAGTTAAGGCAATCTACAACTCATTTGTGGCAACTAAATCACGGAATGTTATCGAACAAAAATTTCCAAACTACAACTGGGACGCGACGTGGCAAAACATCCACAGCCCCTACTTACCTTCGCAAGTAAAGGCGACGTGGTACGCTGCCGTCAATAGAAAAATCCCGACGCAGTCCAGGCTTCATGCAATTCATTTGCAGGACTCGCCAATGTGTGTCACGTGTAATCTCATAGACAGCGAAGAACACCGTTTCGTCTGTGGTACCACGAAAGATATATGGGGTTACGCCCGACAGAAACTGTCGAGCATCAAGAGGACCTCACCATCTGCGATAACGCCAGCTGACTTTCTCAACCCTGATGCAATCCCATTTCCCAGGACAAAGCGGAATGCTGTCAACTGGATAATAGGTCACACAGTGCACTATATTTTTAGTACTGGCGATAAGAACAAAGACGATTTCGTTCTATACCTGACCCTGCAGCACAGCATGATCGCACGCGAACGTAACTACAAGGCGACCTTTGCCAACTTTTTAAGCAAGACCATTGTGTGATATGCGATTCGACACTCGACCCGTCAGCCTTGCCATGACGGGGAACGTAATATTTAAAGAACGCCCGAAACTATACCACGAGACATGAATGCATGTTTAACCTTCTTTCGAAGTAAGGCGAAACCGACTATTCGCTACATCATTGAGGAGCAGCAGAGGACAATAACAGACGAAAGATGTGAAGACAACACTAGAGAAAAAAAACAAACACTTTTCGTTTTCTTATATTTTGCACCAACAAAGGAGAAGATCCCTTTTTAATCACTTATTTCTTATTTATTTATTTATTAATCCTAACCAGAAAAGGTACTTTAGTTCGGCACTGCTTAACATAGATGATAGTGTCATCTTTTTTTTTTTTTTGCCGTTAACGCCTCACTCACCTAGAAGAAATGAATTGAGTTCTGGTGGAAGAATGGATCCCTTCTGGAAGATCCTCATAAAAAACAAAAAGAGGAAAAAAAAAAAGTGGTTCAAACAAAATTATAAATAAAAAATAAAAAATTAAAAAAAATTTCACATATACAAATGGGTGACTGGTATGGGGGCGACATCGAGGCCAGGCCTCAGGATTCTTGACCCCTGCCCTCTTTGCCGCCGCCTGCCTGCCATTAGATAAAAAAATAAAAAAAAAAAAAAAAAAAAAAAAAAAAAAAAAAAAAAAAAAAAAGAAAAAAAAAAAAAAAAAAAAAAAAAAAAAAAAAAAAAGATAACGCGTCTGACTACGGATCAGAAGATTCCAGGTTCGAATCCTGGCAGGGTTGGCATTTTGTTAGTTGCGGGGGCGTAGCTAGGCAATGCATTCGAATGTCTCCACCTTCGTGGAGTGCAATGTTAATCCTGAACATCTCGCAGCTGCATCTCGAGACGATCGTGGTAAATATCGCTTCGTGCAAGCGTCATAAAAAAAAAAAAAAAAAAAAAAATGGATAAGGCGTCGGACTTCGGATCTGAAGATTACAGGTTCGAATGCTGTCACGCTTGTGTTTTTCCAGTTCTGAAAAAGAAACATAACGTTTTAATGTAGCAATTGAGCAGTACGAAACCGTCTGAATGTTGCTGTTGACCATTTTTTGCTTGGAGATGCTCTTGAGCTTGAAACACACACAACAAGACCGGTGTTAACTAGCGAAATGGTCGGCAGAGTGCCGACACAGCGAGTTTTGACTATCACTTGCACATCTAAAACAACGTCGGGAAGTAACTCGTTCGGCTTTTGAGTCACATAAAGTATGTGTGTTAATTTTGACGCCACTAGCTCTGCATGTTGTCATGCAATTTCTTTACCTCTCAGAAATGATTATGACATAAAAGTGAAGTACGTGACGAGTGTGACGTTAGGAAAACATTAGGCATCATGGAGAGATTCTGTATGGGACCACCCAACCCAAACGAGTACTGTGTGACGTGCTACCCGGCAGGTATTCACCGAGGTAGCCGGCTAGCTCAGTCGGTAGAGTGTCAGACTCTTAATCCCAGGGTCGTGGGTTCTAGCCAGACGCTGGGCGGAATGGAATTTAGTTCCGCTTCAAGTGTATATTACCGTTTTTCTGATTAACGAGATTTAATGGAAATAGCAACTTTAAACTTTGCCTACGTCTCTGTCAGTCGCAAGGAAACTGTATTTGAAGGTGAAGGTGATTTTGTAGACATGTGTGAAAGACATGTTCTGAAATGCAAGTGTTGTTGTTTGGAGAGCACATCGGTTACGTGTCAGATGTGTAGCCAAGCAGTAATTTGTCGCCATAGCTGCAAATATTAGCCGGTAATATGAAGTGTTGTCAGCTAAAGTCTGATGATGCAGACGACCGTAAGGACGAAGTACCTAAGAGTACCGCTAGGCCGCGCCTCTTTAGCTCAGTGGTAGAGCATTGGTCTAATAAACCAGCGGTCGTAAGTTCCATCCTCACAGGAGAAAGATGAATTTTGGAAATCAGTTGCGCGTCGTGGCCGTATAGCAAACAGTATCTGTGATGACGAACAATTAGCGACAGGCGTTTTTTTAAGAATTACTCTCAGATGCGAATAAGGCGAATGGCGCAGCTAAAGCATTTGCCAAAGCGGTACAGCATAAGGTGGGACGAGGCAGTCTGAATTACATTTTATAGATGTATTTCCCACATATCTCAGAGCCTCTCGCGATATTCGTCGTCGTCGTCGTCGTCGTCGTCGTCGTCGTCGTCGTCGCCGCCGCCGCTTCTGCAGAAGTAGCAAATGGCAATCGTAGCAAATGCGGCGAGGGACGCCCTGCCTTCGATTCCGAATGCACAAAGTGTGTGGTCTTGTTTCTCAGTCTATATTTGGTCGGTCTCGTCAGAGGTTGAATGTAACGAATGGGTGGGAAAGAGCAAGGGGCAGCGGCTGTGTAGAACGAAAACACAAATCCTCAGGGGTGTGAGCGTTTCGAGATGAGTCGTATGCATGTAAATGTTGGTCGTCAGTGACCGTGTGGCCTAATGGATAAGGCGTCGGACTTCGGATCTGAAGATTACAGGTTCGAATGCTGTCACGCTTGTGTTTTTCCAGTTCTTAAAAAGAAACATAACGTTTTAATGTAGCAATTGAGCAGTACGAAACCGTCTGAATGTTGCTGTTGACCATTTTTTGCTTGGAGATGCTCTTGAGCTTGAAACACACACAACAAGACCGGTGTTAACTAGCGAAATGGTCGGCAGAGTGCCGACACAGCGAGTTTTGACTATCACTTGCACATCTAAAACAACGTCGGGAAGTAACTCGTTCGGCTTTTGAGTCACATAAAGTATGTGTGTTAATTTTGACGCCACTAGCTCTGCATGTTGTCATGCAATTTCTTTACCTCTCAGAAATGATTATGACATAAAAGTGAAGTACGTGACGAGTGTGACGTTAGGAAAACATTAGGCATCATGGAGAGATTCTGTATGGGACCACCCAACCCAAACGAGTACTGTGTGACGTGCTACCCGGCAGGTATTCACCGAGGTAGCCGGCTAGCTCAGTCGGTAGAGTGTCAGACTCTTAATCCCAGGGTCGTGGGTTCTAGCCAGACGCTGGGCGGAATGGAATTTAGTTCCGCTTCAAGTGTATATTACCGTTTTTCTGATTAACGAGATTTAATGGAAATAGCAACTTTAAACTTTGCCTACGTCTCTGTCAGTCGCAAGGAAACTGTATTTGAAGGTGAAGGTGATTTTGTAGACATGTGTGAAAGACATGTTCTGAAATGCAAGTGTTGTTGTTTGGAGAGCACATCGGTTACGTGTCAGATGTGTAGCCAAGCAGTAATTTGTCGCCATAGCTGCAAATATTAGCCGGTAATATGAAGTGTTGTCAGCTAAAGTCTGATGATGCAGACGACCGTAAGGACGAAGTACCTAAGAGTACCGCTAGGCCGCGCCTCTTTAGCTCAGTGGTAGAGCATTGGTCTAATAAACCAGCGGTCGTAAGTTCCATCCTCACAGGAGAAAGATGAATTTTGGAAATCAGTTGCGCGTCGTGGCCGTATAGCAAACAGTATCTGTGATGACGAACAATTAGCGACAGGCGTTTTTTTAAGAATTACTCTCAGATGCGAATAAGGCGAATGGCGCAGCTAAAGCATTTGCCAAAGCGGTACAGCATAAGGTGGGACGAGGCAGTCTGAATTACATTTTATAGATGTATTTCCCACATATCTCAGAGCCTCTCGCGATATTCGTCGTCGTCGTCGTCGTCGTCGTCGTCGCCGCCGCCGCTTCTGCAGAAGTAGCAAATGGCAATCGTAGCAAATGCGGCGAGGGACGCCCTGCCTTCGATTCCGAATGCACAAAGTGTGTGGTCTTGTTTCTCAGTCTATATTTGGTCGGTCTCGTCAGAGGTTGAATGTAACGAATGGGTGGGAAAGAGCAAGGGGCAGCGGCTGTGTAGAACGAAAACACAAATCCTCAGGGGTGTGAGCGTTTCGAGATGAGTCGTATGCATGTAAATGTTGGTCGTCAGTGACCGTGTGGCCTAATGGATAAGGCGTCGGACTTCGGATCTGAAGATTACAGGTTCGAATGCTGTCACGCTTGTGTTTTTCCAGTTCTGAAAAAGAAACATAACGTTTTAATGTAGCAATTGAGCAGTACGAAACCGTCTGAATGTTGCTGTTGACCATTTTTTGCTTGGAGATGCTCTTGAGCTTGAAACACACACAACAAGACCGGTGTTAACTAGCGAAATGGTCGGCAGAGTGCCGACACAGCGAGTTTTGACTATCACTTGCACATCTAAAACAACGTCGGGAAGTAACTCGTTCGGCTTTTGAGTCACATAAAGTATGTGTGTTAATTTTGACGCCACTAGCTCTGCATGTTGTCATGCAATTTCTTTACCTCTCAGAAATGATTATGACATAAAAGTGAAGTACGTGACGAGTGTGACGTTAGGAAAACATTAGGCATCATGGAGAGATTCTGTATGGGACCACCCAACCCAAACGAGTACTGTGTGACGTGCTACCCGGCAGGTATTCACCGAGGTAGCCGGCTAGTTCAGTCGGTAGAGTGTCAGACTCTTAATCCCAGGGTCGTGGGTTCGAGCCAGACGCTGGGCGGAACGGAATTTTGTTCTGCTGCAAGTGTAAATTACCGTTTTTCTGATTAACGAGATTTAATGGAAATAGCAACTTTAAACTTTGCCTACGTCTCTGTCAGTCGCAAGGAAACTGTATTTGAAGGTGAAGGTGATTTTGTAGACATGTGTGAAAGACATGTTCTGAAATGCAAGTGTTGTTGTTTGGAGAGCACATCGGCTACGTGTCAGATGTGTAGCCAAGCAGTAATTTGTCGCCATAGCTGCAAATATTAGCCGGTAATATGAAGTGTTGTCAGCTAAAGTCTGATGATGCAGACGACCGTAAGGACGAAGTACCTAAGAGTACCGCTAGGCCGCGCCTCTTTAGCTCAGTGGTAGAGCATTGGTCTAATAAACCAGCGGTCGTAAGTTCCATCCTCACAGGAGAAAGATGAATTTTGGAAATCAGTTGCGCGTCGTGGCCGTATAGCAAACAGTATCTGTGATGACGAACAATTAGCGACAGGCGTTTTTTTAAGAATTACTCTCAGATGCGAATAAGGCGAATGGCGCAGATAAAGCATTTGCCAAAGCGGTACAGCATAAGGTGGGACGAGGCAGTCTGAATTACATTTTATAGATGTATTTCCCACATATCTCAGAGCCTCTCGCGATATTCGTCGTCGTCGTCGTCGTCGTCGTCGCCGCCGCCGCTTCTGCAGAAGTAGCAAATGGCAATCGTAGCAAATGCGGCGAGGGACGCCCTGCCTTCGATTCCGAATGCACAAAGTGTGTGGTCTTGTTTCTCAGTCTATATTTGGTCGGTCTCGTCAGAGGTTGAATGTAACGAATGGGTGGGAAAGAGCAAGGGGCAGCGGCTGTGTAGAACGAAAACACAAATCCTCAGGGGTGTGAGCGTTTCGAGATGAGTCGTATGCATGTAAATGTTGGTCGTCAGTGACCGTGTGGCCTAATGGATAAGGCGTCGGACTTCGGATCTGAAGAGTACAGGTTCGAATGCTGTCACGCTTGTGTTTTTCCAGTTCTGAAAAAGAAACATAACGTTTTAATGTAGCAATTGAGCAGTACGAAACCGTCTGAATGTTGCTGTTGACCATTTTTTGCTTGGAGATGCTCTTGAGCTTGAAACACACACAACAAGATCGGTGGTAACTAGCGAAATGGTCGGCAGTGTGCCGACACAGCGAGTTTTGACTATCACTTGCACATCTAAAACAACGTCGGGAAGTAACTCGTTCGGCTTTTGAGTCACATAAAGTATGTGTGTTAATTTTGACGCCACTAGCTCTGCATGTTGTCATGCAATTTCTTTACCTCTCAGAAATGATTATGACATAAAAGTGAAGTACGTGACGAGTGTGACGTTAGGAAAACATTAGGCATCATGGAGAGATTCTGTATGGGACCACCCAACCCAAACGAGTACTGTGTGGCGTGCTACCCGGCAGGTATTCACCGAGGTAGCCGGCTAGTTCAGTCGGTAGAGTGTCAGACTCTTAATCCCAGGGTCGTGGGTTCGAGCCAGACGCTGGGCGGAACAGAATTTTGTTCCGCTGCAAGTGTAAATTACCGTTTTTCTGATTAACGAGATTTAATGGAAATAGCAACTTTAAACTTTGCCTACGTCTCTGTCAGTCGCAAGGAAACTGTATTTGAAGGTGAAGGTGATTTTGTAGACATGTGTGAAAGACATGTTCTGAAATGCAAGTGTTGTTGTTTGGAGAGCACATCGGCTACGTGTCAGATGTGTAGCCAAGCAGTAATTTGTCGCCATAGCTGCAAATATTAGCCGGTAATATGAAGTGTTGTCAGCTAAAGTCTGATGATGCAGACGACCGTAAGGACGAAGTACCTAAGAGTACCGCTAGGCCGCGCCTCTTTAGCTCAGTGGTAGAGCATTGGTCTAATAAACCAGCGGTCGTAAGTTCCATCCTCACAGGAGAAAGATGAATTTTGGAAATCAGTTGCGCGTCGTGGCCGTATAGCAAACAGTATCTGTGATGACGAACAATTAGCGACAGGCGTTTTTTTAAGAATTACTCTCAGATGCGAATAAGGCGAATGGCGCAGATAAAGCATTTGCCAAAGCGGTACAGCATAAGGTGGGACGAGGCAGTCTGAATTACATTTTATAGATGTATTTCCCACATATCTCAGAGCCTCTCGCGATATTCGTCGTCGTCGTCGTCGTCGTCGTCGCCGCCGCCGCTTCTGCAGAAGTAGCAAATGGCAATCGTAGCAAATGCGGCGAGGGACGCCCTGCCTTCGATTCCGAATGCACAAAGTGTGTGGTCTTGTTTCTCAGTCTATATTTGGTCGGTCTCGTCAGAGGTTGAATGTAACGAATGGGTGGGAAAGAGCAAGGGGCAGCGGCTGTGTAGAACGAAAACACAAATCCTCAGGGGTGTGAGCGTTTCGAGATGAGTCGTATGCATGTAAATGTTGGTCGTCAGTGACCGTGTGGCCTAATGGATAAGGCGTCGGACTTCGGATCTGAAGATTACAGGTTCGAATGCTGTCACGCTTGTGTTTTTCCAGTTCTGAAAAAGAAACATAACGTTTTAATGTAGCAATTGAGCAGTACGAAACCGTCTGAATGTTGCTGTTGACCATTTTTTGCTTGGAGATGCTCTTGAGCTTGAAACACACACAACAAGACCGGTGTTAACTAGCGAAATGGTCGGCAGAGTGCCGACACAGCGAGTTTTGACTATCACTTGCACATCTAAAACAACGTCGGGAAGTAACTCGTTCGGCTTTTGAGTCACATAAAGTATGTGTGTTAATTTTGACGCCACTAGCTCTGCATGTTGTCATGCAATTTCTTTACCTCTCAGAAATGATTATGACATAAAAGTGAAGTACGTGACGAGTGTGACGTTAGGAAAACATTAGGCATCATGGAGAGATTCTGTATGGGACCACCCAACCCAAACGAGTACTGTGTGACGTGCTACCCGGCACGTATTCACCGAGGTAGCCGGCTAGCTCAGTCGGTAGAGTGTCAGACTCTTAATCCCAGGGTCGTGGGTTCGAGCCAGACGCTGGGCGGAACGGAATTTTGTTCCGCTGCAAGTGTAAATTACCGTTTTTCTGATTAACGAGATTTAATGGAAATAGCAACTTTAAACTTTGCCTACGTCTCTGTCAGTCGCAAGGAAACTGTATTTGAAGGTGAAGGTGATTTTGTAGACATGTGTGAAAGACATGTTCTGAAATGCAAGTGTTGTTGTTTGGAGAGCACGTCGGTTACGTGTCAGATGTGTAGCCAAGCAGTAATTTGTCGCCATAGCTGCAAATATTAGCCGGTAATATGAAGTGTTGTCAGCTAAAGTCTGATGATGCAGACGACCGTAAGGACGAAGTACCTAAGAGTACCGCTAGGCCGCGCCTCTTTAGCTCAGTGGTAGAGCATTGGTCTAATAAACCAGCGGTCGTAAGTTCCATCCTCACAGGAGAAAGATGAATTTTGGAAATCAGTTGCGCGTCGTGGCCGTATAGCAAACAGTATCTGTGATGACGAACAATTAGCGACAGGCGTTTTTTTAAGAATTACTCTCAGATGCGAATAAGGCGAATGGCGCAGATAAAGCATTTGCCAAAGCGGTACAGCATAAGGTGGGACGAGGCAGTCTGAATTACATTTTATAGATGTATTTCCCACATATCTCAGAGCCTCTCGCGATATTCGTCGTCGTCGTCGTCGTCGTCGTCGTCGTCGTCGTCGTCGTCGCCGCCGCCGCTTCTGCAGAAGTAGCAAATGGCAATCGTAGCAAATGCGGCGAGGGACGCCCTGCCTTCGATTCCGAATGCACAAAGTGTGTGGTCTTGTTTCTCAGTCTATATTTGGTCGGTCTCGTCAGAGGTTGAATGTAACGAATGGGTGGGAAAGAGCAAGGGGCAGCGGCTGTGTAGAACGAAAACACAAACCCTCAGGGGTGTGAGCGTTTCGAGATGAGTCGTATGCATGTAAATGTTGGTCGTCAGTGACCGTGTGGCCTAATGGATAAGGCGTTGGACTTCGGATCTGAAGATTACAGGTTCGAATGCTGTCACGCTTGTGTTTTTCCAGTCCTGAAAAAGAAACATAACGTTTTAATCTAGCAATTGAGCAGTACGAAACCGTCTGAATGTTGCTGTTGACCATTTTTTGCTTGGAGATGCTCTTGAGCTTGAAACACACACAACAAGACCGGTGTTAACTAGCGAAATGGTCGGCAGAGTGCCGACACAGCGAGTTTTGACTATCACTTGCACATCTAAAACAACGTCGGGAAGTAACTCGTTCGGCTTTTGAGTCACATAAAGTATGTGTGTTAATTTTGACGCCACTAGCTCTGCATGTTGTCATGCAATTTCTTTACCTCTCAGAAATGATTATGACATAAAAGTGAAGTACGTGACGAGTGTGACGTTAGGAAAACATTAGGCATCATGGAGAGATTCTGTATGGGACCACCCAACCCAAACGAGTACTGTGTGACGTGCTACCCGGCATGTATTCACCGAGGTAGCCGGCTAGCTCAGTCGGTAGAGTGTCAGACTCTTAATCCCAGGGTCGTGGGTTTGAGCCAGACGCTGGGTGGAACGGAATTTTGTTCCGCTGCAAGTGTAAATTACCGTTTTTCTGATTAACGAGATTTAATGGAAATAGCAACTTTAAACTTTGCCTACGTCTCTGTCAGTCGCAAGGAAACTGTATTTGAAGGTGAAGGTGATTTTGTAGATATGTGTGAAAGACATGTTCTGAAATGCAAGTGTTGTTGTTTGGAGAGCACGTCGGTTACGTGTCAGATGTGTAGCCAAGCAGTAATTTGTCGCCATAGCTGCAAATATTAGCCGGTAATATGAAGTGTTGTCAGCTAAAGTCTGATGATGCAGACGACCGTAAGGACGAAGTACCTAAGAGTACCGCTAGGCCGCGCCTCTTTAGCTCAGTGGTCGATGTTGATCATTGTTTAAAAGAACAACGACAACATCATCCTCTTGCGTCCAAGAACCCCAGCACTATAGACTGGGCGGCGGAACCAGAGGTCGAACACATGGACGCTGATGCAACTGATATTCCAGTCACTTCCCGATTTCCCGAACAGCCTTCTACGGCAATAGAACCGGCACATGATGATAAGTTACTGGATCCACGGCAGGCAAACAATGAAGAGGACTCTGACTTCTTTTAAAACGGCGCCGATTCCTTCTTACTCTCGTAAGAGCGTGAATGACTGATCAGCAGGCGTATAAAATTGGTACATTAAATATAAATAAAATCCGCAGTTCCCTCAAACTCGACAACATCGTAGACCTCTTATACGCCGCCGACATTGATATCCTCTTGCTTCAGGAGGTCGCCGACATTGCTTTGGACCACATTCCCGGTTATAATGTGACGGCCAATCCGGGACACGGTTCCGATTCAGGCACCGCTATTCTCACGAAAGAAGGAATTATCGTCCAGAATGTAGAACGACTCATAAGTTGTAGGGGAATTGGCGTGACTATCAATAATGTTAGACTCCTAAATCTGTATGCACCATCCGGCTCAACTAATAGGCGACGCCGAGCGGACTTTTTCAAGGAAGAAATACTTCCGCTTTTTGCAACACAATATGACCACCTAATATTGGCGGGAGATTTTAACTGTGTACTTAACGCCAAAGATCAGACGCCGCATTTCAATAAATCGATTGAATTAGAACAGATCGTCAAGGATTTACGTTTAGTCGATACGTGGGAGCACAAGTTTGGTACAACACCCGGTTTTACTCACGTCACGAATCATTCAGCGAGTAGATTGGACCGCATTTACGTATCGGACACTCTCAGACAGCGAATTTTACAAACTGAGGTCTGGCCAACCAGTTTCTCCGACCATGCGGCTTATATTTGCACGCTGAATTTGGGGAAACAGGAAACCTACCGAGGCAAAGGACTATGGAAACTAAATGTTGCACATTTAGACGATCCTGAATGCAGAGAAGCCTTCACTCGAGCGTGGAATGAAAGTGAAGCCAAATTCAATACGTACGGCTCGGCATTGCAATGGTGGCTCGAATGCGCTAAACCGAAAATTCGTAAATCCATGATACAATATTCCCGGAATAAGAACTGGTGGTTTAAGAGAACGATGGAGTTTTATTATCAATGTCTTCGAGACTTATATACTCTTGATGCCACTGTGATTGACAACTACCCCCGCATTAAAAGACTGCAAGCAAAAATATTACTTTTGAAACGAAAACAGATGGAAGGTTACAAAATTAGAGGTCGGGTTTCGACTATGGCAAAAGGCGAACAGCCATCCATTTATCACCTGATACGTGAAACTAAACGAGCACGGACAAAGATCTTAACTGAACTACAATCCGAAGACGGCACGATTCTAACTCGGCAACACGATATCAGAGACGCCGTTCAAACTTATTACACTGACTTGATGTCCAATAAACCTACCGACGACGAAGCCCTTGCAGAGTTCCGGAGCAGCTTAACGCACAGGCTTAGCCCTGCGGATGTAGCCGAACTCGTCACCGATGTAACGGAAGATGAACTGGAAGATGTGGTGTTCCACAGTCCAAAAAACAAATCTCCCGGATGTGACGGTCTCCCGGTGGAACTTTATCAAGTCTTCTGGCCACAACTGAAGACAAAGCTGACGGTGCTCTGCAACGAACTTCTCAAACCGGACATGCCCATTCCTCCGCCATTCAGTGAAGGACTTGTGGTCTTACTCCCGAAACGGACGAGCAATAACACCGTCGCAACTTTGCGACCCATTACGTTGCTCAACAGCGACTACAAAATTTTTGCTCGCATTCTCGCAACGAGAATGACAACTGTGATGCATACCGTCATTGGATCACATCAAACGAGTGTTGGAAAGGACAGAGCTATATATCAGACATTATCAGACTATCGAGATGTGATTTCTGTTGCGGACGCTTGCAAAATCCGATGTGCTATCGTAACTTTAGATTTCGCACAGGCTTTCGACAGAGTGAACCATCCTTACCTTTTCCAGATAATGCAGACTCTGGGTTTTCCTCCGCAGTTCATCAGCATCATACAGAAATTGTTACGGAATAGTACATCCAAAATTGTCGTTAACGGTCAGCCAAGTCGCGCCGTCCCGATAAACAGTTCTGTTAGGCAGGGCTGCCCTATGTCGATGGCGCTGTTTGCCATTGCGATCGAACCGCTGCTAGTCACCTTGACGGAACGTTTACAAGGACTCCACATACACGGGCAGAAGATAGTGTGCCGAGCTTACGCTGATGATGTTACCTTCCTAGCTATGAATGTCAATGAGGTCGAGAGGGGTCTCCAGATCATCTCACAATATGAAAAGGCATCTGGTGCGAAACTGCATTGGACGAAATCAGGGATCATGAACGTTGGGCAAGGCATAGGCGCGATCGGTCATGGCCAGCTTAAAGAGATCACTAGGATGACGTGTCTCGGTGTCGATTTTCGGAACACCATCCGCCACACCATTGCCGCCAATTATAAGCAATTGCTCAACAAAATTCGTGCTTGTGCGAAGTTACATAGCGTCAGGAAATTGGACGAGCTTCAAAAGGTTGAATTGGCCAATATTTATATCACTGCCAAAATCAATTATGTGGCTCAAGTTTTGCCCATCCCCACCGATATAGCCAAATGCATGCTGTCCGCGCTTGGACACTTTGTATGTCGTGGCCAGATCTTTAAAGTTCGATATGACACCTTGACACTCCCAACGCGAGATGGCGGACTCAGTCTCATCGATGTACACAAGAAAGCGAAAGCTCTTTATTTCTGCAAAACTTACAAGCTATGGAAACAGTCACCGACCAGTCTGACCGCTCTTGTCCTGAATGAAATCGCACCGACTGATCTTCAACCGCCAATTGATGTGCACCATATACCGACTGCGCTCTACCACTTCAAGAGTTTTCTCTTAGAGTATAGTTATGTCCATACAACAGTCTCTGAAAAGAATTTGACGACAGTTAAGGCAATCTACAACTCCTTTGTGGCAACTAAATCACGGAATGTTATCGAACAAAAATTTCCAAACTACAACTGGGACGCGACGTGGCAAAACATCCACAGCCCCTACTTACCTTCGCAAGTAAAGGCGACGTGGTACACTGCCGTCAATAGAAAAATCCCGACGCAGTCCAGGCTTCATGCAATTCATTTGCAGGACTCGCCAATGTGTGTCACGTGTAATCTCATAGACAGCGAAGAACACCGTTTCGTCTGTGGTACCACGAAAGATATATGGGGTTACGCCCGACAGAAACTGTCGAGCATCAAGAGGACCTCACCATCTGCGATAACGCCAGCTGACTTTCTCAACCCTGATGCAATCCCATTTCCCAGGACAAAGCGGAATGCTGTCAACTGGATAATAGGTCACACAGTGCACTATATTTTTAGTACTGGCGATAAGAACAAAGACGATTTCGTTCTATACCTGACCCTGCAGCACAGCATGATCGCACGCGAACGTAACTACAAGGCGACCTTTGCCAACTTTTTAAGCAAGACCATTGTGTGATATGCGATTCGACACTCGACCCGTCAGCCTTGCCATGACGGGGAACGTAATATTTAAAGAACGCCCGAAACTATACCACGAGACATGAATGCATGTTTAACCTTCTTTCGAAGTAAGGCGAAACCGACTACTCGCTACATCATTTGAGGAGCAGCAGAGGACAATAACAGACGAAAGATGTGAAGACAACACTAGAGAAAAAAAACAAACACTTTTCGTTTTCTTATATTTTGCACCAACAAAGGAGAAGATTCCCTTTTTAATCACTTATTTCTTATTTATTTATTTATTAATCCTAACCAGAAAAGGTACTTTAGTTCGACACTGCTTAACATAGTTGATAGTGTCATCATTTTTTTTTTTTTTTTTTTTTTTTTTTTTTTTTTTTTGCCGTTAACGCCTCACTCACCTAGAAGAAATGGATTGAGTTCTGGTGGAAGAATGGATCCCTTCTGGAAGATCCTCATAAAAAACAAAAAGAGGAAAAAAAAAGTGGTTCAAACAAAATTATAAATAAAAAATAAAAAATTAAAAAAAATTTCACATATACAAATGGGTGACTGGTATGGGGGCGACATCGAGGCCAGGCCTCAGGATTCTTGACCCCTGCCCTCTTTGCCGCCGCCTGCCTGCCATTAGATTATAAAAAAAAAAAAAAAAAAAAAAAAAAAAAAGTGGTAGAGCACTGGTAAAAAAGAAAAAAAAAAAAAAAAAAAAAAAAAAAAAAAAGTGGTTAAAAAAAAAAAAAAAAAAAAAAAAGTGGTAGAGCACTGCTGTAATAAACCATGCATCGGAAGTTCCATCCTCACAGGAGGAAGATGAATTAAAAAAAAAAAAAAAAAGTTGGTAGAGCGTTCGCTTGGCATGTGAAAGGTCCAGGGTTCAAGCCGCGGCGCCTCCATTTTTTGTGGTCAGTGCATGGTAAGTGTTGGTCGCGGCGAACCTAAAGGCACGCAAGATGTTGCAAAGCCAGCGTCACAGACTGATATGATGTATACTGACGTAAGGAGAGCAAGATGTAAGTGAAAAAAAAAAAAAAAAGAAAAAAAAAAAAAAAATAAAAAAAAAAAAAAAGTGGTAGAGCATTGGTCTAATAAACCAGCGGTCGTAAGTTCCATCCTCAGAGGAGAAAGATGAATTTTGGAAATCAGTTGCGCGTCGTGGCCGTATAGCAAACAGTATCTGTGATGACGAACAATTAGCGACAGGCGTTTTTTTAAGAATTACTCTCAGATGCGAATAAGGCGAATGGCGCAGATAAAGCATTTGCCAAAGCGGTACAGCATAAGGTGGGACGAGGCAGTCTGAATTACATTTTATAGATGTATTTCCCACATATCTCAGAGCCTCTCGCGATATTCGTCGTCGTCGTCGTCGTCGTCGTCGTCGCCGCCGCCGCTTCTGCAGAAGTAGCAAATGGCAATCGTAGCAAATGCGGCGAGGGACGCCCTGCCTTCGATTCCGAATGCACAAAGTGTGTGGTCTTGTTTCTCAGTCTATATTTGGTCGGTCTCGTCAGAGGTTGAATGTAACGAATGGGTGGGAAAGAGCAAGGGGCAGCGGCTGTGTAGAACGAAAACACAAATCCTCAGGGGTGTGAGCGTTTCGAGATGAGTCGTATGCATGTAAATGTTGGTCGTCAGTGACCGTGTGGCCTAATGGATAAGGCGTTGGACTTCGGATCTGAAGATTACAGGTTCGAATGCTGTCACGCTTGTGTTTTTCCAGTTCTGAAAAAGAAACATAACGTTTTAATCTAGCAATTGAGCAGTACGAAACCGTCTGAATGTTGCTGTTGCCCATTTTTTGCTTGGAGATGCTCTTGAGCTTGAAACACACACAACAAGACCGGTGTTAACTAGCGAAATGGTCGGCAGAGTGCCGACACAGCGAGTTTTGACTATCACTTGCACATCTAAAACAACGTCGGGAAGTAACTCGTTCGGCTTTTGAGTCACATAAAGTATGTGTGTTAATTTTGACGCCACTAGCTCTGCATGTTGTCATGCAATTTCTTTACCTCTCAGAAATGATTATGACATAAAAGTGAAGTACGTGACGAGTGTGACGTTAGGAAAACATTAGGCATCATGGAGAGATTCTGTATGGGACCACCCAACCCAAACGAGTACTGTGTGACGTGCTACCCGGCAGGTATTCACCGAGGTAGCCGGCTAGCTCAGTCGGTAGAGTGTCAGACTCTTAATCCCAGGGTCGTGGGTTCGAGCCAGACGCTGGGCGGAATGGAATTTAGTTCCGCTTCAAGTGTATATTACCGTTTTTCTGATTAACGAGATTTAATGGAAATAGCAACTTTAAACTTTGCCTACGTCTCTGTCAGTCGCAAGGAAACTGTATTTGAAGGTGAAGGTGATTTTGTAGACATGTGTGAAAGACATGTTCTGAAATGCAAGTGTTGTTGTTTGGAGAGCACATCGGTTACGTGTCAGATGTGTAGCCAAGCAGTAATTTGTCGCCATAGCTGCAAATATTAGCCGGTAATATGAAGTGTTGTCAGCTAAAGTCTGACGATGCAGACGACCGTAAGGACGAAGTACCTAAGAGTACCGCTAGGCCGCGCCTCTTTAGCTCAGTGGTAGAGCATTGGTCTAATAAACCAGCGGTCGTAAGTTCCATCCTCACAGGAGAAAGATGAATTTTGGAAATCAGTTGCGCGTCGTGGCCGTATAGCAAACAGTATCTGTGATGACGAACAATTAGCGACAGGCGTTTTTTTAAGAATTACTCTCAGATGCGAATAAGGCGAATGGCGCAGATAAAGCATTTGCCAAAGCGGTACAGCATAAGGTGGGACGAGGCAGTCTGAATTACATTTTATAGATGTATTTCCCACATATCTCAGAGCCTCTCGCGATATTCGTCGTCGTCGTCGTCGTCGTCGTCGTCGTCGTCGTCGTCGTCGTCGCCGCCGCCGCCGCTTCTGCAGAAGTAGCAAATGGCAATCGTAGCAAATGCGGCGAGGGACGCCCTGCCTTCGATTCCGAATGCACAAAGTGTGTGGTCTTGTTTCTCAGTCTATATTTGGTCGGTCTCGTCAGAGGTTGAATGTAACGAATGGGTGGGAAAGAGCAAGGGGCAGCGGCTGTGTAGAACGAAAACACAAATCCTCAGGGGTGTGAGCGTTTCGAGATGAGTCGTATGCATGTAAATGTTGGTCGTCAGTGACCGTGTGGCCTAATGGATAAGGCGTCGGACTTCGGATCTGAAGATTACAGGTTCGAATGCTGTCACGCTTGTGTTTTTCCAGTTCTGAAAAAGAAACATAACGTTTTAATGTAGCAATTGAGCAGTACGAAACCGTCTGAATGTTGCTGTTGACCATTTTTTGCTTGGAGATGCTCTTGAGCTTGAAACACACACAACAAGACCGGTGTTAACTAGCGAAATGGTCGGCAGAGTGCCGACACAGCGAGTTTTGACTATCACTTGCACATCTAAAACAACGTCGGGAAGTAACTCGTTCGGCTTTTGAGTCACATAAAGTATGTGTGTTAATTTTGACGCCACTAGCTCTGCATGTTGTCATGCAATTTCTTTACCTCTCAGAAATGATTATGACATAAAAGTGAAGTACGTGACGAGTGTGACGTTAGGAAAACATTAGGCATCATGGAGAGATTCTGTATGGGACCACCCAACCCAAACGAGTACTGTGTGGCGTGCTACCCGGCAGGTATTCACCGAGGTAGCCGGCTAGTTCAGTCGGTAGAGTGTCAGACTCTTAATCCCAGGGTCGTGGGTTCGAGCCAGACGCTGGGCGGAACAGAATTTTGTTCCGCTGCAAGTGTAAATTACCGTTTTTCTGATTAACGAGATTTAATGGAAATAGCAACTTTAAACTTTGCCTACGTCTCTGTCAGTCGCAAGGAAACTGTATTTGAAGGTGAAGGTGATTTTGTAGACATGTGTGAAAGACATGTTCTGAAATGCAAGTGTTGTTGTTTGGAGAGCACATCGGCTACGTGTCAGATGTGTAGCCAAGCAGTAATTTGTCGCCATAGCTGCAAATATTAGCCGGTAATATGAAGTGTTGTCAGCTAAAGTCTGATGATGCAGACGACCGTAAGGACGAAGTACCTAAGAGTACCGCTAGGCCGCGCCTCTTTAGCTCAGTGGTAGAGCATTGGTCTAATAAACCAGCGGTCGTAAGTTCCATCCTCACAGGAGAAAGATGAATTTTGGAAATCAGTTGCGCGTCGTGGCCGTATAGCAAACAGTATCTGTGATGACGAACAATTAGCGACAGGCGTTTTTTTAAGAATTACTCTCAGATGCGAATAAGGCGAATGGCGCAGATAAAGCATTTGCCAAAGCGGTACAGCATAAGGTGGGACGAGGCAGTCTGAATTACATTTTATAGATGTATTTCCCACATATCTCAGAGCCTCTCGCGATATTCGTCGTCGTCGTCGTCGTCGTCGCCGCCGCCGCTTCTGCAGAAGTAGCAAATGGCAATCGTAGCAAATGTGGCGAGGGACGCCCTGCCTTCGATTCCGAATGCACAAAGTGTGTGGTCTTGTTTCTCAGTCTATATTTGGTCGGTCTCGTCAGAGGTTGAATGTAACGAATGGGTGGGAAAGAGCAAGGGGCAGCGGCTGTGTAGAACGAAAACACAAATCCTCAGGGGTGTGAGCGTTTCGAGATGAGTCGTATGCATGTAAATGTTGGTCGTCAGTGACCGTGTGGCCTAATGGATAAGGCGTTGGACTTCGGATCTGAAGATTACAGGTTCGAATGCTGTCACGCTTGTGTTTTTCCAGTTCTGAAAAAGAAACATAACGTTTTAATCTAGCAATTGAGCAGTACGAAACCGTCTGAATGTTGCTGTTGACCATTTTTTGCTTGGAGATGCTCTTGAGCTTGAAACACACACAACAAGACCGGTGTTAACTAGCGAAATGGTCGGCAGAGTGCCGACACAGCGAGTTTTGACTATCACTTGCACATCTAAAACAACGTCGGGAAGTAACTCGTTCGGCTTTTGAGTCACATAAAGTATGTGTGTTAATTTTGACGCCACTAGCTCTGCATGTTGTCATGCAATTTCTTTACCTCTCAGAAATGATTATGACATAAAAGTGAAGTACGTGACGAGTGTGACGTTAGGAAAACATTAGGCATCATGGAGAGATTCTGTATGGGACCACCCAACCCAAACGAGTACTGTGTGACGTGCTACCCGGCAGGTATTCACCGAGGTAGCCGGCTAGCTCAGTCGGTAGAGTGTCAGACTTTTAATCCCAGGGTCGTGGGTTCGAGCCAGACGCTGGGCGGAACGGAATTTTGTTCCGCTGCAAGTGTAAATTACCGTTTTTCTGATTAACGAGATTTAATGGAAATAGCAACTTTAAACTTTGCCTACGTCTCTGTCAGTCGCAAGGAAACTGTATTTGAAGGTGAAGGTGATTTTGTAGACATGTGTGAAAGACATGTTCTGAAATGCAAGTGTTGTTGTTTGGAGAGCACGTCGGTTACGTGTCAGATGTGTAGCCAAGCAGTAATTTGTCGCCATAGCTGCAAATATTAGCCGGTAATATGAAGTGTTGTCAGCTAAAGTCTGATGATGCAGACGACCGTAAGGACGAAGTACCTAAGAGTACCGCTAGGCCGCGCCTCTTTAGCTCAGTGGTAGAGCATTGGTCTAATAAACCAGCGGTCGTAAGTTCCATCCTCACAGGAGAAAGATGAATTTTGGAAATCAGTTGCGCGTCGTGGCCGTATAGCAAACAGTATCTGTGATGACGAACAATTAGCGACAGGCGTTTTTTTAAGAATTACTCTCAGATGCGAATAAGGCGAATGGCGCAGATAAAGCATTTGCCAAAGCGGTACAGCATAAGGTGGGACGAGGCAGTCTGAATTACATTTTATAGATGTATTTCCCACATATCTCAGAGCCTCTCGCGATATTCGTCGTCGTCGTCGTCGTCGTCGTCGTCGCCGCCGCCGCCGCTTCTGCAGAAGTAGCAAATGGCAATCGTAGCAAATGCGGCGAGGGACGCCCTGCCTTCGATTCCGAATGCACAAAGTGTGTGGTCTTGTTTCTCAGTCTATATTTGGTCGGTCTCGTCAGAGGTTGAATGTAACGAATGGGTGGGAAAGAGCAAGGGGCAGCGGCTGTGTAGAACGAAAACACAAATCCTCAGGGGTGTGAGCGTTTCGAGATGAGTCGTATGCATGTAAATGTTGGTCGTCAGTGACCGTGTGGCCTAATGGATAAGGCGTCGGACTTCGGATCTGAAGATTACAGGTTCGAATGCTGTCACGCTTGTGTTTTTCCAGTTCTGAAAAAGAAACATAACGTTTTAATGTAGCAATTGAGCAGTACGAAACCGTCTGAATGTTGCTGTTGACCATTTTTTGCTTGGAGATGCTCTTGAGCTTGAAACACACACAACAAGACCGGTGTTAACTAGCGAAATGGTCGGCAGAGTGCCGACACAGCGAGTTTTGACTATCACTTGCACATCTAAAACAACGTCGGGAAGTAACTCGTTCGGCTTTTGAGTCACATAAAGTATGTGTGTTAATTTTGACGCCACTAGCTCTGCATGTTGTCATGCAATTTCTTTACCTCTCAGAAATGATTATGACATAAAAGTGAAGTACGTGACGAGTGTGACGTTAGGAAAACATTAGGCATCATGGAGAGATTCTGTATGGGACCACCCAACCCAAACGAGTACTGTGTGGCGTGCTACCCGGCAGGTATTCACCGAGGTAGCCGGCTAGTTCAGTCGGTAGAGTGTCAGAATCTTAATCCCAGGGTCGTGGGTTCGAGCCAGACGCTGGGCGGAACAGAATTTTGTTCCGCTGCAAGTGTAAATTACCGTTTTTCTGATTAACGAGATTTAATGGAAATAGCAACTTTAAACTTTGCCTACGTCTCTGTCAGTCGCAAGGAAACTGTATTTGAAGGTGAAGGTGATTTTGTAGACATGTGTGAAAGACATGTTCTGAAATGCAAGTGTTGTTGTTTGGAGAGCACATCGGCTACGTGTCAGATGTGTAGCCAAGCAGTAATTTGTCGCCATAGCTGCAAATATTAGCCGGTAATATGAAGTGTTGTCAGCTAAAGTCTGATGATGCAGACGACCGTAAGGACGAAGTACCTAAGAGTACCGCTAGGCCGCGCCTCTTTAGCTCAGTGGTAGAGCATTGGTCTAATAAACCAGCGGTCGTAAGTTCCATCCTCACAGGAGAAAGATGAATTTTGGAAATCAGTTGCGCGTCGTGGCCGTATAGCAAACAGTATCTGTGATGACGAACAATTAGCGACAGGCGTTTTTTTTAAGAATTACTCTCAGATGCGAATAAGGCGAATGGCGCAGATAAAGCATTTGCCAAAGCGGTACAGCATAAGGTGGGACGAGGCAGTCTGAATTACATTTTATAGATGTATTTCCCACATATCTCAGAGCCTCTCGCGATATTCGTCGTCGTCGTCGTCGTCGTCGTCGTCGTCGTCGTCGTCGTCGTCGCCGCCGCCGCCGCTTCTGCAGAAGTAGCAAATGGCAATCGTAGCAAATGCGGCGAGGGACGCCCTGCCTTCGATTCCGAATGCACAAAGTGTGTGGTCTTGTTTCTCAGTCTATATTTGGTCGGTCTCGTCAGAGGTTGAATGTAACGAATGGGTGGGAAAGAGCAAGGGGCAGCGGCTGTGTAGAACGAAAACACAAATCCTCAGGGGTGTGAGCGTTTCGAGATGAGTCGTATGCATGTAAATGTTGGTCGTCAGTGACCGTGTGGCCTAATGGATAAGGCGTCGGACTTCGGATCTGAAGATTACAGGTTCGAATGCTGTCACGCTTGTGTTTTTCCAGTTCTGAAAAAGAAACATAACGTTTTAATGTAGCAATTGAGCAGTACGAAACCGTCTGAATGTTGCTGTTGACCATTTTTTGCTTGGAGATGCTCTTCAGCTTGAAACACACACAACAAGACCGGTGTTAACTAGCGAAATGGTCGGCAGAGTGCCGACACAGCGAGTTTTGACTATCACTTGCACATCTAAAACAACGTCGGGAAGTAACTCGTTCGGCTTTTGAGTCACATAAAGTATGTGTGTTAATTTTGACGCCACTAGCTCTGCATGTTGTCATGCAATTTCTTTACCTCTCAGAAATGATTATGACATAAAAGTGAAGTACGTGACGAGTGTGACGTTAGGAAAACATTAGGCATCATGGAGAGATTCTGTATGGGACCACCCAACCCAAACGAGTACTGTGTGGCGTGCTACCCGGCAGGTATTCACCGAGGTAGCCGGCTAGTTCAGTCGGTAGAGTGTCAGACTCTTAATCCCAGGGTCGTGGGTTCGAGCCAGACGCTGGGCGGAACAGAATTTTGTTCCGCTGCAAGTGTAAATTACCGTTTTTCTGATTAACGAGATTTAATGGAAATAGCAACTTTAAACTTTGCCTACGTCTCTGTCAGTCGCAAGGAAACTGTATTTGAAGGTGAAGGTGATTTTGTAGACATGTGTGAAAGACATGTTCTGAAATGCAAGTGTTGTTGTTTGGAGAGCACATCGGCTACGTGTCAGATGTGTAGCCAAGCAGTAATTTGTCGCCATAGCTGCAAATATTAGCCGGTAATATGAAGTGTTGTCAGCTAAAGTCTGATGATGCAGACGACCGTAAGGACGAAGTACCTAAGAGTACCGCTAGGCCGCGCCTCTTTAGCTCAGTGGTAGAGCATTGGTCTAATAAACCAGCGGTCGTAAGTTCCATCCTCACAGGAGAAAGATGAATTTTGGAAATCAGTTGCGCGTCGTGGCCGTATAGCAAACAGTATCTGTGATGACGAACAATTAGCGACAGGCGTTTTTTTAAGAATTACTCTCAGATGCGAATAAGGCGAATGGCGCAGATAAAGCATTTGCCAAAGCGGTACAGCATAAGGTGGGACGAGGCAGTCTGAATTACATTTTATAGATGTATTTCCCACATATCTCAGAGCCTCTCGCGATATTCGTCGTCGTCGTCGTCGTCGTCGTCGCCGCCGCCGCTTCTGCAGAAGTAGCAAATGGCAATCGTAGCAAATGCGGCGAGGGACGCCCTGCCTTCGATTCCGAATGCACAAAGTGTGTGGTCTTGTTTCTCAGTCTATATTTGGTCGGTCTCGTCAGAGGTTGAATGTAACGAATGGGTGGGAAAGAGCAAGGGGCAGCGGCTGTGTAGAACGAAAACACAAATCCTCAGGGGTGTGAGCGTTTCGAGATGAGTCGTATGCATGTAAATGTTGGTCGTCAGTGACCGTGTGGCCTAATGGATAAGGCGTTGGACTTCGGATCTGAAGATTACAGGTTCGTATGCTGTCACGCTTGTGTTTTTCCAGTTCTGAAAAAGAAACATAACGTTTTAATCTAGCAATTGAGCAGTACGAAACCGTCTGAATGTTGCTGTTGACCATTTTTTGCTTGGAGATGCTCTTGAGCTTGAAACACACACAACAAGACCGGTGTTAACTAGCGAAATGGTCGGCAGAGTGCCGACACAGCGAGTTTTGACTATCACGTGCACATCTAAAACAACGTCGGGAAGTAACTCGTTCGGCTTTTGAGTCACATAAAGTATGTGTGTTAATTTTGACGCCACTAGCTCTGCATGTTGTCATGCAATTTCTTTACCTCTCAGAAATGATTATGACATAAAAGTGAAGTACGTGACGAGTGTGACGTTAGGAAAACATTAGGCATCATGGAGAGATTCTGTATGGGACCACCCAACCCAAACGAGTACTGTGTGACGTGCTACCCGGCACGTATTCACCGAGGTAGCCGGCTAGCTCAGTCGGTAGAGTGTCAGACTCTTAATCCCAGGGTCGTGGGTTCGAGCCAGACGCTGGGCGGAACGGAATTTTGTTCCGCTGCAAGTGTAAATTACCGTTTTTCTGATTAACGAGATTTAATGGAAATAGCAACTTTAAACTTTGCCTACGTCTCTGTCAGTCGCAAGGAAACTGTATTTGAAGGTGAAGGTGATTTTGTAGACATGTGTGAAAGACATGTTCTGAAATGCAAGTGTTGTTGTTTGGAGAGCACGTCGGTTACGTGTCAGATGTGTAGCCAAGCAGTAATTTGTCGCCATAGCTGCAAATATTAGCCGGTAATATGAAGTGTTGTCAGCTAAAGTCTGATGATGCAGACGACCGTAAGGACGAAGTACCTAAGAGTACCGCTAGGCCGCGCCTCTTTAGCTCAGTGGTAGAGCATTGGTCTAATAAACCAGCGGTCGTAAGTTCCATCCTCACAGGAGAAAGATGAATTTTGGAAATCAGTTGCGCGTCGTGGCCGTATAGCAAACAGTATCTGTGATGACGAACAATTAGCGACAGGCGTTTTTTTAAGAATTACTCTCAGATGCGAATAAGGCGAATGGCGCAGATAAAGCATTTGCCAAAGCGGTACAGCATAAGGTGGGACGAGGCAGTCTGAATTACATTTTATAGATGTATTTCCCACATATCTCAGAGCCTCTCGCGATATTCGTCGTCGTCGTCGTCGTCGTCGTCGTCGTCGTCGCCGCCGCCGCCGCTTCTGCAGAAGTAGCAAATGGCAATCGTAGCAAATGCGGCGAGGGACGCCCTGCCTTCGATTCCGAATGCACAAAGTGTGTGGTCTTGTTTCTCAGTCTATATTTGGTCGGTCTCGTCAGAGGTTGAATGTAACGAATGGGTGGGAAAGAGCAAGGGGCAGCGGCTGTGTAGAACGAAAACACAAATCCTCAGGGGTGTGAGCGTTTCGAGATGAGTCGTATGCATGTAAATGTTGGTCGTCAGTGACCGTGTGGCCTAATGGATAAGGCGTCGGACTTCGGATCTGAAGATTACAGGTTCGAATGCTGTCACGCTTGTGTTTTTCCAGTTCTGAAAAAGAAACATAACGCTTTAATGTAGCAATTGAGCAGTACGAAACCGTCTGAATGTTGCTGTTGACCATTTTTTGCTTGGAGATGCTCTTGAGCTTGAAACACACACAACAAGACCGGTGTTAACTAGCGAAATGGTCGGCAGAGTGCCGACACAGCGAGTTTTGACTATCACTTGCACATCTAAAACAACGTCGGGAAGTAACTCGTTCGGCTTTTGAGTCACATAAAGTATGTGTGTTAATTTTGACGCCACTAGCTCTGCATGTTGTCATGCAATTTCTTTACCTCTCAGAAATGATTATGACATAAAAGTGAAGTACGTGACGAGTGTGACGTTAGGAAAACATTAGGCATCATGGAGAGATTCTGTATGGGACCACCCAACCCAAACGAGTACTGTGTGGCGTGCTACCCGGCAGGTATTCACCGAGGTAGCCGGCTAGTTCAGTCGGTAGAGTGTCAGACTCTTAATCCCAGGGTCGTGGGTTCGAGCCAGACGCTGGGCGGAACAGAATTTTGTTCCGCTGCAAGTGTAAATTACCGTTTTTCTGATTAACGAGATTTAATGGAAATAGCAACTTTAAACTTTGCCTACGTCTCTGTCAGTCGCAAGGAAACTGTATTTGAAGGTGAAGGTGATTTTGTAGACATGTGTGAAAGACATGTTCTGAAATGCAAGTGTTGTTGTTTGGAGAGCACATCGGCTACGTGTCAGATGTGTAGCCAAGCAGTAATTTGTCGCCATAGCTGCAAATATTAGCCGGTAATATGAAGTGTTGTCAGCTAAAGTCTGATGATGCAGACGACCGTAAGGACGAAGTACCTAAGAGTACCGCTAGGCCGCGCCTCTTTAGCTCAGTGGTAGAGCATTGGTCTAATAAACCAGCGGTCGTAAGTTCCATCCTCACAGGAGAAAGATGAATTTTGGAAATCAGTTGCGCGTCGTGGCCGTATAGCAAACAGTATCTGTGATGACGAACAATTAGCGACAGGCGTTTTTTTAAGAATTACTCTCAGATGCGAATAAGGCGAATGGCGCAGATAAAGCATTTGCCAAAGCGGTACAGCATAAGGTGGGACGAGGCAGTCTGAATTACATTTTATAGATGTATTTCCCACATATCTCAGAGCCTCTCGCGATATTCGTCGTCGTCGTCGTCGTCGTCGTCGTCGTCGTCGTCGCCGCCGCCGCCGCTTCTGCAGAAGTAGCAAATGGCAATCGTAGCAAATGCGGCGAGGGACGCCGTGCCTTCGATTCCGAATGCACAAAGTGTGTGGTCTTGTTTCTCAGTCTATATTTGGTCGGTCTCGTCAGAGGTTGAATGTAACGAATGGGTGGGAAAGAGCAAGGGGCAGCGGCTGTGTAGAACGAAAACACAAATCCTCAGGGGTGTGAGCGTTTCGAGATGAGTCGTATGCATGTAAATGTTGGTCGTCAGTGACCGTGTGGCCTAATGGATAAGGCGTCGGACTTCGGATCTGAAGATTACAGGTTCGAATGCTGTCACACTTGTGTTTTTCCAGTTCTGAAAAAGAAACATAACGTTTTAATGTAGCAATTGAGCAGTACGAAACCGTCTGAATGTTGCTGTTGACCATTTTTTGCTTGGAGATGCTCTTCAGCTTGAAACACACACAACAAGACCGGTGTTAACTAGCGAAATGGTCGGCAGAGTGCCGACACAGCGAGTTTTGACTATCACTTGCACATCTAAAACAACGTTGGGAAGTAACTCGTTCGGCTTTTGAGTCACATAAAGTATGTGTGTTAATTTTGACGCCACTAGCTCTGCATGTTGTCATGCAATTTCTTTACCTCTCAGAAATGATTATGACATAAAAGTGAAGTACGTGACGAGTGTGACGTTAGGAAAACATTAGGCATCATGGAGAGATTCTGTATGGGACCACCCAACCCAAACGAGTACTGTGTGACGTGCTACCCGGCAGGTATTCACCGAGGTAGCCGGCTAGTTCAGTCGGTAGAGTGTCAGACTCTTAATCCCAGGGTCGTGGGTTCGAGCCAGACGCTGGGCGGAACGGAATTTTGTTCCGCTGCAAGTGTAAATTACCGTTTTTCTGATTAACGAGATTTAATGGAAATAGCAACTTTAAACTTTGCCTACGTCTCTGTCAGTCGCAAGGAAACTGTATTTGAAGGTGAAGGTGATTTTGTAGACATGTGTGAAAGACATGTTCTGAAATGCAAGTGTTGTTGTTTGGAGAGCACATCGGCTACGTGTCAGATGTGTAGCCAAGCAGTAATTTGTCGCCATAGCTGCAAATATTAGCCGGTAATATGAAGTGTTGTCAGCTAAAGTCTGATGATGCAGACGACCGTAAGGACGAAGTACCTAAGAGTACCGCTAGGCCGCGCCTCTTTAGCTCAGTGGTAGAGCATTGGTCTAATAAACCAGCGGTCGTAAGTTCCATCCTCACAGGAGAAAGATGAATTTTGGAAATCAGTTGCGCGTCGTGGCCGTATAGCAAACAGTATCTGTGATGACGAACAATTAGCGACAGGCGTTTTTTTAAGAATTACTCTCAGATGCGAATAAGGCGAATGGCGCAGATAAAGCATTTGCCAAAGCGGTACAGCATAAGGTGGGACGAGGCAGTCTGAATTACATTTTATAGATGTATTTCCCACATATCTCAGAGCCTCTCGCGATATTCGTCGTCGTCGTCGTCGTCGTCGTCGTCGCCGCCGCCGCTTCTGCAGAAGTAGCAAATGGCAATCGTAGCAAATGCGGCGAGGGACGCCCTGCCTTCGATTCCGAATGCACAAAGTGTGTGGTCTTGTTTCTCAGTCTATATTTGGTCGGTCTCGTCAGAGGTTGAATGTAACGAATGGGTGGGAAAGAGCAAGGGGCAGCGGCTGTGTAGAACGAAAACACAAATCCTCAGGGGTGTGAGCGTTTCGAGATGAGTCGTATGCATGTAAATGTTGGTCGTCAGTGACCGTGTGGCCTAATGGATAAGGCGTTGGACTTCGGATCTGAAGATTACAGGTTCGAATGCTGTCACGCTTGTGTTTTTCCAGTTCTGAAAAAGAAACATAACGTTTTAATCTAGCAATTGAGCAGTACGAAACCGTCTGAATGTTGCTGTTGACCATTTTTTGCTTGGAGATGCTCTTGAGCTTGAAACACACACAACAAGACCGTTGTTAACTAGCGAAATGGTCGGCAGAGTGCCGACACAGCGAGTTTTGACTATCACTTGCACATCTAAAACAACGTCGGGAAGTAACTCGTTCGGCTTTTGAGTCACATAAAGTATGTGTGTTAATTTTGACGCCACTAGCTCTGCATGTTGTCATGCAATTTCTTTACCTCTCAGAAATGATTATGACATAAAAGTGAAGTACGTGACGAGTGTGACGTTAGGAAAACATTAGGCATCATGGAGAGATTCTGTATGGGACCACCCAACCCAAACGAGTACTGTGTGACGTGCTACCCGGCAGGTATTCACCGAGGTAGCCGGCTAGCTCAGTCGGTAGAGTGTCAGACTCTTAATCCCAGGGTCGTGGGTTCGAGCCAGACGCTGGGCGGAATGGAATTTAGTTCCGCTTCAAGTGTATATTACCGTTTTTCTGATTAACGAGATTTAATGGAAATAGCAACTTTAAACTTTGCCTACGTCTCTGTCAGTCGCAAGGAAACTGTATTTGAAGGAGAAGGTGATTTTGTAGACATGTGTGAAAGACATGTTCTGAAATGCAAGTGTTGTTGTTTGGAGAGCACATCGGTTACGTGTCAGATGTGTAGCCAAGCAGTAATTTGTCGCCATAGCTGCAAATATTAGCCGGTAATATGAAGTGTTGTCAGCTAAAGTCTGATGATGCAGACGACCGTAAGGACGAAGTACCTAAGAGTACCGCTAGGCCGCGCCTCTTTAGCTCAGTGGTAGAGCATTGGTCTAATAAACCAGCGGTCGTAAGTTCCATCCTCACAGGAGAAAGATGAATTTTGGAAATCAGTTGCGCGTCGTGGCCGTATAGCAAACAGTATCTGTGATGACGAACAATTAGCGACAGGCGTTTTTTTAAGAATTACTCTCAGATGCGAATAAGGCGAATGGCGCAGATAAAGCATTTGCCAAAGCGGTACAGCATAAGGTGGGACGAGGCAGTCTGAATTACATTTTATAGATGTATTTCCCACATATCTCAGAGCCTCTCGCGATATTCGTCGTCGTCGTCGTCGTCGTCGTCGTCGTCGTCGTCGTCGTCGCCGCCGCCGCTTCTGCAGAAGTAGCAAATGGCAATCGTAGCAAATGCGGCGAGGGACGCCGTGCCTTCGATTCCGAATGCACAAAGTGTGTGGTCTTGTTTCTCAGTCTATATTTGGTCGGTCTCGTCAGAGGTTGAATGTAACGAATGGGTGGGAAAGAGCAAGGGGCAGCGGCTGTGTAGAACGAAAACACAAATCCTCAGGGGTGTGAGCGTTTCGAGATGAGTCGTATGCATGTAAATGTTGGTCGTCAGTGACCGTGTGGCCTAATGGATAAGGCGTTGGACTTCGGATCTGAAGATTACAGGTTCGAATGCTGTCACGCTTGTGTTTTTCCAGTTCTGAAAAAGAAACATAACGTTTTAATCTAGCAATTGAGCAGTACGAAACCGTCTGAATGTTGCTGTTGACCATTTTTTGCTTGGAGATGCTCTTGAGCTTGAAACACACACAACAAGACCGGTGTTAACTAGCGAAATGGTCGGCAGAGTGCCGACACAGCGAGTTTTGACTATCACTTGCACATCTAAAACAACGTCGGGAAGTAACTCGTTCGGCTTTTGAGTCACATAAAGTATGTGTGTTAATTTTGACGCCACTAGCTCTGCATGTTGTCATGCAATTTCTTTACCTCTCAGAAATGATTATGACATAAAAGTGAAGTACGTGACGAGTGTGACGTTAGGAAAACATTAGGCATCATGGAGAGATTCTGTATGGGACCACCCAACCCAAACGAGTACTGTGTGAAGTGCTACCCGGCAGGTATTCACCGAGGTAGCCGGCTAGCTCAGTCGGTAGAGTGTCAGACTCTTAATCCCAGGGTAGTGGGTTCTAGCCAGACGCTGGGCGGAATGGAATTTAGTTCCGCTTCAAGTGTATATTACCGTTTTTCTGATTAACGAGATTTAATGGAAATAGCAACTTTAAACTTTGCCTACGTCTCTGTCAGTCGCAAGGAAACTGTATTTGAAGGTGAAGGTGATTTTGTAGACATGTGTGAAAGACATGTTCTGAAATGCAAGTGTTGTTGTTTGGAGAGCACATCGGTTACGTGTCAGATGTGTAGCCAAGCAGTAATTTGTCGCCATAGCTGCAAATATTAGCCGGTAATATGAAGTGTTGTCAGCTAAAGTCTGATGATGCAGACGACCGTAAGGACGAAGTACCTAAGAGTACCGCTAGGCCGCGCCTCTTTAGCTCAGTGGTAGAGCATTGGTCTAATAAACCAGCGGTCGTAAGTTCCATCCTCACAGGAGAAAGATGAATTTTGGAAATCAGTTGCGCGTCGTGGCCGTATAGCAAACAGTATCTGTGATGACGAACAATTAGCGACAGGCGTTTTTTTAAGAATTACTCTCAGATGCGAATAAGGCGAATGGCGCAGATAAAGCATTTGCCAAAGCGGTACAGCATAAGGTGGGACGAGGCAGTCTGAATTACATTTTATAGATGTATTTCCCACATATCTCAGAGCCTCTCGCGATATTCGTCGTCGTCGTCGTCGTCGTCGTCGTCGCCGCCGCCGCTTCTGCAGAAGTAGCAAATGGCAATCGTAGCAAATGCGGCGAGGGACGCCCTGCCTTCGATTCCGAATGCACAAAGTGTGTGGTCTTGTTTCTCAGTCTATATTTGGTCGGTCTCGTCAGAGGTTGAATGTAACGAATGGGTGGGAAAGAGCAAGGGGCAGCGGCTGTGTAGAACGAAAACACAAATCCTCAGGGGTGTGAGCGTTTCGAGATGAGTCGTATGCATGTAAATGTTGGTCGTCAGTGACCGTGTGGCCTAATGGATAAGGCGTCGGACTTCGGATCTGAAGATTACAGGTTCGAATGCTGTCACGCTTGTGTTTTTCCAGTTCTGAAAAAGAAACATAACGTTTTAATGTAGCAATTGAGCAGTACGAAACCGTCTGAATGTTGCTGTTGACCATTTTTTGCTTGGAGATGCTCTTCAGCTTGAAACACACACAACAAGACCGGTGTTAACTAGCGAAATGGTCGGCAGAGTGCCGACACAGCGAGTTTTGACTATCACTTGCACATCTAAAACAACGTTGGGAAGTAACTCGTTCGGCTTTTGAGTCACATAAAGTATGTGTGTTAATTTTGACGCCACTAGCTCTGCATGTTGTCATGCAATTTCTTTACCTCTCAGAAATGATTATGACATAAAAGTGAAGTACGTGACGAGTGTGACGTTAGGAAAACATTAGGCATCATGGAGAGATTCTGTATGGGACCACCCAACCCAAACGAGTACTGTGTGACGTGCTACCCGGCAGGTATTCACCGAGGTAGCCGGCTAGTTCAGTCGGTAGAGTGTCAGACTCTTAATCCCAGGGTCGTGGGTTCGAGCCAGACGCTGGGCGGAACGGAATTTTGTTCCGCTGCAAGTGTAAATTACCGTTTTTCTGATTAACGAGATTTAATGGAAATAGCAACTTTAAACTTTGCCTACGTCTCTGTCAGTCGCAAGGAAACTGTATTTGAAGGTGAAGGTGATTTTGTAGACATGTGTGAAAGACATGTTCTGAAATGCAAGTGTTGTTGTTTGGAGAGCACATCGGCTACGTGTCAGATGTGTAGCCAAGCAGTAATTTGTCGCCATAGCTGCAAATATTAGCCGGTAATATGAAGTGTTGTCAGCTAAAGTCTGATGATGCAGACGACCGTAAGGACGAAGTACCTAAGAGTACCGCTAGGCCGCGCCTCTTTAGCTCAGTGGTAGAGCATTGGTCTAATAAACCAGCGGTCGTAAGTTCCATCCTCACAGGAGAAAGATGAATTTTGGAAATCAGTTGCGCGTCGTGGCCGTATAGCAAACAGTATCTGTGATGACGAACAATTAGCGACAGGCGTTTTTTTAAGAATTACTCTCAGATGCGAATAAGGCGAATGGCGCAGATAAAGCATTTGCCAAAGCGGTACAGCATAAGGTGGGACGAGGCAGTCTGAATTACATTTTATAGATGTATTTCCCACATATCTCAGAGCCTCTCGCGATATTCGTCGTCGTCGTCGTCGTCGTCGTCGTCGCCGCCGCCGCTTCTGCAGAAGTAGCAAATGGCAATCGTAGCAAATGCGGCGAGGGACGCCCTGCCTTCGATTCCGAATGCACAAAGTGTGTGGTCTTGTTTCTCAGTCTATATTTGGTCGGTCTCGTCAGAGGTTGAATGTAACGAATGGGTGGGAAAGAGCAAGGGGCAGCGGCTGTGTAGAACGAAAACACAAATCCTCAGGGGTGTGAGCGTTTCGAGATGAGTCGTATGCATGTAAATGTTGGTCGTCAGTGACCGTGTGGCCTAATGGATAAGGCGTCGGACTTCGGATCTGAAGATTACAGGTTCGAATGCTGTCACGCTTGTGTTTTTCCAGTTCTGAAAAAGAAACATAACGTTTTAATGTAGCAATTGAGCAGTACGAAACCGTCTGAATGTTGCTGTTGACCATTTTTTGCTTGGAGATGCTCTTCAGCTTGAAACACACACAACAAGACCGGTGTTAACTAGCGAAATGGTCGGCAGAGTGCCGACACAGCGAGTTTTGACTATCACTTGCACATCTAAAACAACGTTGGGAAGTAACTCGTTCGGCTTTTGAGTCACATAAAGTATGTGTGTTAATTTTGACGCCACTAGCTCTGCATGTTGTCATGCAATTTCTTTACCTCTCAGAAATGATTATGACATAAAAGTGAAGTACGTGACGAGTGTGACGTTAGGAAAACATTAGGCATCATGGAGAGATTCTGTATGGGACCACCCAACCCAAACGAGTACTGTGTGACGTGCTACCCGGCAGGTATTCACCGAGGTAGCCGGCTAGTTCAGTCGGTAGAGTGTCAGACTCTTAATCCCAGGGTCGTGGGTTCGAGCCAGACGCTGGGCGGAAGGGAATTTTGTTCCGCTGCAAGTGTAAATTACCGTTTTTCTGATTAACGAGATTTAATGGAAATAGCAACTTTAAACTTTGCCTACGTCTCTGTCAGTCGCAAGGAAACTGTATTTGAAGGTGAAGGTGATTTTGTAGACATGTGTGAAAGACATGTTCTGAAATGCAAGTGTTGTTGTTTGGAGAGCACATCGGCTACGTGTCAGATGTGTAGCCAAGCAGTAATTTGTCGCCATAGCTGCAAATATTAGCCGGTAATATGAAGTGTTGTCAGCTAAAGTCTGATGATGCAGACGACCGTAAGGACGAAGTACCTAAGAGTACCGCTAGGCCGCGCCTCTTTAGCTCAGTGGTAGAGCATTGGTCTAATAAACCAGCGGTCGTAAGTTCCATCCTCACAGGAGAAAGATGAATTTTGGAAATCAGTTGCGCGTCGTGGCCGTATAGCAAACAGTATCTGTGATGACGAACAATTAGCGACAGGCGTTTTTTTAAGAATTACTCTCAGATGCGAATAAGGCGAATGGCGCAGATAAAGCATTTGCCAAAGCGGTACAGCATAAGGTGGGACGAGGCAGTCTGAATTACATTTTATAGATGTATTTCCCACATATCTCAGAGCCTCTCGC